>NC_064029.1:9943750-10692500 GCF_917208135.1 Athalia rosae
ATTAGGTTAGGTTACGCGTAACGAAGAATTGGCGAATTTTAATCGCTAAAAATTGTCCGAACGAAAACAGAAATTCGCGACGACACGGCGATCGGCGGGAGAAAGAAATAAAGAGCAAAGAGAGTAAAGAGCGAGTTCGAATACGTTACCGGTTCCTATTTCGTTGGTATAATTGTGACAATTTATACGTACACATGAACCCTATAGCCAACTGTTATAAATCCAGCTAGTGTGCTTTAGCTTATTTATTCCGTCTCGCTTTACAACAAGCCAAATATTGACCTAACAATCCTTCGTAGACGTGACGTGACATTCTTCTTCACCTCGTGACATAAAGTGGGGTTTGAATCGTCGTAGTAGTGAAAAGTAAAAGGGTGGAGGGAAAAGGTGGAAATAAGGGTGACGAGGGGGTAACAGAAAAAAAAAAAAGAATAAGCATTTAACAGGAGCGCGCAAACGTATCAAAAGCCTTAATCCTACCTACCCCCTTGTACGCGTAGCTATACCTATATCGCGCGCTCTGCCCATGCCCGTAGCAAACTTCGGGACGCAACCGCGTCCGTACAGTCGACGTGTTACGGTGTGCGTATATCCGCAGTATGTGTACAGGGCTGTGCGTACGTTACACCCCGTGGAGGGTTTACCTATGTGCGTACGGAGCGACCGCTCCTGTCCGCGCTCTCCACCATAACGTAATATATGCGATACGCATGTGTGCGACATGGGGTTCTTTGTCCAGGGGGCGGGCTAACACCATTATCTAATACTCTACGGTCTCCATATGCGGTGCCCCAGCTATAGCCCACCGAGGGGGCTTCGCGCGCCGCTGCCGCTACCCCTGCAGTGGGAGGGTGCCGGGCAAGTTTTGTCCTTTGTATTATACGCCCGTCGAGTCCGTGGCTCTGGTTTCGATCATTATGTTGTTTCGGGACGATGATTTGAAAAATTTTATGCTCCCTCGCGACGACGGGACGCGCGGCAAGTGAAACACTCGCACGAATTTTTCACCCGTCGATTCGAATGACCGGAAAGAGTATCTCGATATCGCGATTCTCTCGAAGATGTTGGTTTTTTTTTTTTTTTTTTTTTTTTTAGTGACAAGTTTCTGGGGAAACCGATCGAGCAAAGTTGTCTCCAGCGATATTTCGATGTTGATACAATTAACGGAACAACCGGGGATTTCGAGCGGCCGGTTTTTAGAGATTTATTGGACTGCAATTACCGGAGAAGACAATGAAGCAACGACTGAAAAATTAATCCCATAGCCGTGTATGGTCAGAGCCCGCCCGCCCGCCCGAAAACAAAGGGACAAACTACAGCGAAATATAATTCTGCGTAAAATCTATTTAAATTTTTACCCCCATTTTTGGATGTAAATGAGCGCGTATATAAGCGTACAAAAGGATTCACCGGTGGCGAATAACATGTCAATACGGAGCAGGTAATACTCGGTGCCCACAGGCGTCAATAAACCACAATATTAATCCGGTTAAGTGTCCAAACATTTAGACACGCAAATCTCACTTACCTCAGCTATTTTTGACCACAGTTTGTACTCGACCTCACGCTGCTTCGGTAATCGCGTAATTCGGGAAAGTCTGTATCTGATTTGCCGCACTTTAATTGCGTTTACTACATATAAGGAGGTATAAACCGAGCGGTGGAAATTTGAAAAAAATTCACAGCATGAGTATAAGAAAGTACATTGTATATTTCAACGAACAGGCCATAACTATGGCATTATCGTCGCTCTGGCCCCAATAGCGTGTACCAAAGTATACGATAATATTGACATCGCAACGTATGCGGAATTAATTGCGATTTTGAAAAAGCAAAGTGCTGGTCGTAAATCGACAGAATCTATAGTTCTCACCGCTGCCAACATCGTCAAACTTATTGAGGAAGCGAAGATTTAGTCCTCGAGGTAAAATTAGAATACATATTACAGTCTTCCGTTCGAAACCAACTGCTTTCCAAAATAACTATTCTATATAATAACTAGAAATAATTTCCAAAATCATGTGTCAACAGGTTGTTCTCATTTTCGGCATCACAGGTACATTAAGACGCGAGGAACTGACAAATCTAACCGTCAGAGATGTGGAAGATCATAACGCAATTAGTTTAATTAGCATTCCGAAAACTATGACAGACTTAGAAAGGTCTTTCACTGTCGTCGGGATGTTTTACGACACGTGCAAAATATACATGAGAATTCGTTCGGAAAATGAAAAAAAAACAATCGATTTTTGTCGAGGATGCTTGAAGGAATCAACCGATCGGTTTGAATGAAATTTGTAGCGTGCCGAAAGATATCGCAACATTTTTCATCAAATTGGCAGAGCCCGATTTACGCACCGGGCATTGTTTTCGTAGAACTTCAAGACTATTGGTAGACGGTGAGGTGATATGAAAACGTTAAAACGCCATGGAGGATGGAAATTTAATAGTGTTGCCACAGGATATATTGAAGATTCTCTTCGGATGAAATAAAAAATTTGCGGGGCAATAACAAGCGCGATAACTCCATTAACATCGGCAAATAGACCATACATCAAAAGTTATACAGAGGATTCAATACCGTCAAGATCGACCGTCCACGAAGAACCAGGTTTTGAAAAAAGAAAAACAAACAGAAACCTCCAAAACAGTCGTACAACGAGAGTTACGAATATTCTATTCAAGAAGATCACGTAATGCTACTATAAAACGTTCAAAATAGATATCAATAATCGCGATAATTTTACAATAATAACAAAGATACCTGAAAATTGCGTGATTCGTTTCAGGTGAGGGGGAGACGCTCGCGTTACTAATATCGATTGCAACAGGTCCTATTAGCTTTTCTTAGTACCTAATATGCCATTTCCATTCGTTTCAGCCCTGGACTCGCTGCTCCCCCCAACCTTCAGCAGCAGTTATCGTTATTTGTGTTCCTGTTATCAGCGTTATCCAATACCGGTCTTCTATTAGACCTTGTCGCGAACCGACCGCGACTTGAGTCAAAAAATAGTATGCACAACACGTGCGGGGATCACCTACTTCCCGCACTTGTCGCGTAACGTACTATCTATCTTCGGTGTCTCAAAAATCGGAAACTACTTTTCGTTAGTTTTACGTGACACTCGTTCAATTTTGCGGTCACCGATTCCGTGAGCGATATAAGCTTGGTGACCGTCGCAGTGGAGGTGAAGGTGAAAAAGCGGAACGTGTGGATCGCGAAAATCTGAAGGTGGGTGCAGCGGTATTGACTCGACGTAGTGACAACGTAAAACAAGTTCAGTCGTCCGACGAAAGTATATGGGGTAATTCATAAGCCGATTGAGGGACAACGCGGAGGCGCGTAATACGGCAAAACTTTTGCTCATTTCTTCAGTTTTTTCGTCGAGCTAGGGCTTAACTTCACGCTAATTAATTGCCGCCGCTTTGAACCCTTTTCTGCTTCCGCGGGCACCTCGACCTTGATTTTGCGTACCGAGGACGGTGAACCGGGGAGAGACGTAATACTCGCGATCGGAAAAGTGGGAAAACAAAAATGAAGGTAATTAAAAAAAAAAAAAAAAACAATATTTGAATATTTTATTGCGTCGGTTCAAATTGAACTTGGTTTGGAAATTTGATCTAATCAAAAGTACTTTTTTCTCAAGGGGTTGCAAAAGCGCAACTCGAATACGAGAAAATATTTTGATTTCGCAACGGCTCACTGTTGGTTACAACTTTCAGGATCTCAGCAGCTAAAGGAGAAGCGAAATTTTGCTTTTCTTTTTTTCTCACAAAGCCTTTTCTTCCCATCTTTAAAAATTCGTTTTACCCAGAATTATTCAAAGCTCGTGAAACTTTAGTGGCAAAACACGCGGTAGCTAAAAGGAATTGAGGGAATGAAAAAAAAATAAAGAAGGTCCGTAACTAATCGCGACTGGACCCCGTGACACGTTTCGTTGACCTAAATTCTACTGTTTCGCTGAACCGGCCGTCGCATCTCCCGCGTTAGTACGGCGTACCTCTTGGAAAGGTAGAAAAGTGCAGCTAACAATAAGCAAATACCAAGACCAAGTCGAATCGGGGTGAAATATTTTCCGCGTGTGGCGAATGCCTTACCTGCTGCTACCGGTGCAGTCCCGATTGAATCGTCACTTTTGTTATGGCGTCTGTGCGCAAACCGACCCATGCCTCATGTATTTTGTATACGTATCCAGTGTATCTAACTCGCTTCTGTGTATACTTAAGAATATCCACCTTGAATTATACATATATCCCCGGAGGGTGAACTATACGCCTGTAAACGAATGGGACGCTGCTGCTGCTAAGTGCCGGAAAAACAAGATGTCTTCTTTCCCTCGGGGACAATCGAGCGTACGATATTATACGTACATACACCCATATATACATAGGAGTCGGTTTCTTTGGGGTGAAAAACCGGGGATTAGAAATTCGAAAGTTATACCTATGTAGGTACGGGAGGAAAGGACCGTCTCAGCGGAGTATCTCCTTTCCAACAATGAAACGGTACGTTCTGCATTCGTTATATAGTGAAAGGGTTGGGCTTCGGCCGAAATTGTGCCGGTACAGTAACAGTGTTCGGCTAGAAAAAATCCTCCAACCCCCCTCCCCTCCCTAAAACGATTAAACGGAGCATAATTTCACTCTCTACCGAACGGAACCTTATCAAGATCTCAACGGAGAACAAAAAAAAAAAATCAGAATTCGAGCGCCATAAAAAAGTGAGGAGCGAATCGCACGGTCGGATTAGGTACGCCCGGGGTCGGTTAGGTACGACGTTCGGTCGACGATCCGTTTTTAAAATTATACGAATCCGGTGGCGTTTTGTCGCCGATTTTACGATCGGTGGCCAAAATTTCTCCCGACGTTGGGGTTGGTTTTCGGGTTTTAGGTCAGTGGGGTAAATCGGCGAGGCGTACGGTATTGGGAAGCTTCGCCCGTATTCCCAGTGTGTATCGAAACAGGACGGAGCGGAGTATTACACGTGAAATTAGGAAAGGGAAAGTTTGGAATTTATACGCCCTCATATCTATTATCTGGCTAGGTAATTTTACAATTTTATATCAGGTCTTATAAAACTTGGTTATCCCGAGCCACCGCTTTCCCTGCATCCATAAAGGAGAAACTAGAAAATTTTCGTTCGAATTTTCTCAAAAACTTTACGACCGGAGAAATTTATGGTCAGTCGTACGCCGGCGTTCGTTACTCTCGTCGGTTCGAGCGGCAATTGATGCGCATTGCCGAGGAAAGCCGGGCAGTAGGTCTCTTGTAAATTTTATTGGCTCCGCTGCCTCTATAACTGGCTTTATTTTCGTTTTACAGAATTTTTCTTAAGGCGCGTGGCCGATGCGCCCTTATACGTGGCAGCGGTGGGGGTAAACCTATTCTTCGACTACTCAATTATCTCGCTCACGAAAATATCGTAACCAAACGAATGTACGCGTGCTTGAACTCTCCGGAGAAACTCCAAAGAAGGGATGTCCGGAAATTTTACACAACTCCCATTGTCGAAATACATTGGGAAACACTCGCTCTTCATAGATTCGGAATATAATGTTTCATCTTCGGTTCTGAATATGGCGAAAATACTTTCACTGTAGCCTTAGATTTTTTCGATTTTGGGAGCAATAATCGAGGTAGTTTTTTTCAGCTGCTTTCACGCATTTTAAGTCCGATCGATTATCTAACGAAATAATCGAATTACCACCAATCTTTCGCTTGTCGGTGCACAAAAAGTTAGGCATCTCGATAGTTTTTATCCCCTAGTCGATGTGGATTTTCACAGTACTCGATTTGTATCAGGAATGAAATTTTTCGATGTCAAAGAATTGAAAATAGAGTCGAATTCGTCGTCCGAGTAATTGCGCGAGAACGTCACATAACAACCGATGTTTTCGAGTAACTCATACACGTACATTTCTGTTTTGTAACAAGGTATGGGCCAATAATAGAATCGACGCGTAACGAAGCGTTGCGAATATCGGTATTGAGAAAAATTTTGCCAACAAATTTTCGAACGCCATAAAAGGGAAAGCTTCAACATTTATGACGAGAGAAGAGCGCAGAAGTTCGTTTTCACGTCACATCTATAGCAGCCTTTGCCATGGTATCGGTTTACGACATTGTCGAGTTATGGCGTTGGCAGCACGCCCAAGCGTGCCACATTTTCTCCACTTCACTTCCCCTTTCGCTAAAATTTTTCGTCTCTCGCTCATCGAAGAAGGTCGAAAATTAAAGAAATACACGATCCTTCCGAGTGGGAAATCCGTGCGAAAGCTGAAATCGTCAGACCTTTTGCAAGGATCGTTCGATCGGTGAAAATATCGCCTGTGGTGAAAAATTAGCTTTATTTATCTCCCCCGTTTTCCCAGGCTTCCTCGCTTGTAATTGAGACGTCTTGGCCGCGACGCCTCTATTATGGGGTAAACCCACACGGCCCGCACTCTCTACGTACGAAGTCGTCCGTTTTACTCCGTTGCACAATCGCGGGAAAGAACCTCACCACGGTCAAAATTTTCACAATGTCCGATCACAATGTCGCATTGAAAGGAGATCCCCGGACGTCTTAAATATTTTTCAGCGGTAACAACCGTGAGGAGGTAGCGAAGAAACGAGGACGTCTTTCACCGTCGTATAGATACAAGTGCGAACTACCGGATCCCACGGGATGTGTCAACGTCCAGCATTCGGGGCACCGGTTAAAAGGAGATGCCCGTGGCTTCGGTATCTCGAGTCACAGCGGGACGCTGAGGATTCCAACTGCACTGGTCCACCTGTGACCAGCGAGAAACGGTAGCAAGTGTCGATCGACTCGATCTCGAAGGGAGTCGCGTACGTTCGGAACACCGCGAAACAAGAGAAGATCGTTCCTTCCGCGAGCGAATAATCTCCGTTCAAAAATCGGTAGAAAAAAAAAAAAAATAGCATCCGGTTCACGGTGGGTGCGTAACGCTGAAAATAACATCTCTTCCCATTGGGCGTATACATATACACATAGCACCGGGGGTTTAGTGAAAAAGTGAAAAGCATTTGCGAGGGTAAGAAAAGCGTACGGATGAAAGAATGGGAAGTGTAATCATTCGGATTAGCTCGGTATCGCGCAACCTTAGCTATATTATAGCACCGGGTAAAAATGGTACGAATATATTCTTTGAGATATTCTTCTTCTTTTTTTTTTTTTTATTTTATTTTCTTTTTTTTTCTCTCCTCTATACCCAGATTTTCCCAGCCTCGGTTATGAATGAAACGCGAGGGGGCCTACAAACCGCGTTTGTGAATGGATTTTGGCCGAGGGCATCTCGCCGGCGGTAGTATTTGGTGACTTGACATAAATCACGTGGAAGCACCGGCAGCATACAGACGGCAAACAGCGGCTGACCCGCCTTCCCGCCGTCCGCCCTCGCTGCAGCTTCTCAGCTGGACCCGACACACGGAGTGAAAAAAAAATAAAATAAAATAAAATAAAAAATAAAATAAAAAATAAAACACAATGTAAACTGCCACGTACGCCGCACACCCACGTCATGTATAGGAAAATGTTGCGCGGAACGGACAAAAAAATTAGGAGAAAAAAAAAAAAAAAAAAAAATGAATAAATAAATACGAGGGTAGCTGCTGTACGTTATTATATAGTTGGGCTCGTCATACTTGTTCGCGCCTGGACACAATGGTGTACGCGTCGGTAGAAAAACGTTCTCTTTAAATAAATACGGAGAATAACAATGAAAAAATGAAAATTCGTACGTAGGTGGATATCTGCCGTGCAGGAACCGTTCTGTTTATGAATTTATTTATACATTAACGGGAATGGCGAAATGAATAGATTTTTAACAATAGACGGAAAAGTCGAACGGATGTACAAATGCAGGTGGAAAAAAATGCCCTCGGCTACGTCGAGGAGGATCGTGCAACAGTTTTTTTTAAATGATGAAAAATGTGGAGTAGATTCTGGAGGTGGACCATCGAGATCGTTGGATAAATCGGAATTACGGTTAAATGAAGTGTGGCATAAGAGAGAAAACTACGTATACATATATACATAGTCGAATGAAACTTAATTCGGACGAATGATTTTATAGACTTTCGGAGAACCGAAGATGGGGGGATCGCCACCCCCTCGGTATTTCGGGCGATGCGGAGAGAAAAAATGATCGTAAAATTTTAAATCCTGACCAGAGCTGATGACCACCACCGTCTCGTGGGGATCGCTTATGCGGTGTACGCGTAGTATAATAAACAGTGTATATATACGATAGAAGAAAATGGGAAATCAACGACGATATTGGCATTGAGAAAACTCCGTCATGGGAAAAGAAATCCCGTGAAAGAACGTAGGGTAAAGTTATACAGCTTCATCCATCGGAGCAGAGGGCATTGAGTACCAAAATCTATTTTTGTAGTCTGCCACCAAGTTCCAAAATATTGTAAGGCGCGGGGCGGAGTCGGCCCCGTCTGAAGAAGACTTTCTATGAGTTTCGAAAATCCTGAACAAATTACTTCGAGATTTCATTCAATGCTCGCTGACTTGGGAGGCTGGCGGGGGCCTGGCTACTGTCCATTGTCGGATAAATTATTACAAACTTTGAATACGTTCGAATACTTCAAACATGGACCCATGGGTGGAGCCGACCGTCAGCCTCCTTGATGTCTTAATTTCTAAATACCTCGCATTTCCGAATGTGATCCGAAAAGTGGACGAGAAGAAAAATGTTAACATCGAGAATCGGGTGGTGTACGTAAACGCGTCGGAACGACGTGAAATTTTCCGTCTTCTTTGCCAAAAATCCTGCGCAACGTTGTCGTTGTTATTATTATTATTTTTTTCCCCTAGACCCTCGTGGATTTTCACGACGCGGACGTTGAACGAAAGTGTAAACGCCGATCCTGCGCCGTCTTCCTCGGTGGTATTATCATTTATTTTTACATCTTCTTCACGGTTATTTTCGTTTTGAACTTTGCCCACCGGAATGCCACACCCGGGCCACAATTCCGGCTATTTTCGTTTTTGTATTTTTAGCGGTAGAAATACGTGCCGCGTTGGTAGTGTAACGAACCGACAACCGCATCGGTGACAATCGTCACGTAACGTTCTCCTCGTCGCCGAACACGATGGAAAAAAGTACGCTTTTCTACCCCCCGTTTATTCGGCTCTTCCCTCCTCGAGAGGTAATGATCAGAAACTCCGCGAATCCGCTCGTCAAATTTGATTTACAGCGCTTCCCAATTCCAGAATCGCGATTCTCCGTAGATATGTTACGTAGCGGACAGCGTGTAAATTTAATTGGCTTCTTAGGTTCGAACGATTAGCGGTGTGGAAACTCGACACTCTTGGCTAACCCTTGTGGAGTCGTGGCCGGGCGGCACAAGCCACACGCCGACTCCGCATTGCGGCCGCAGTGGTCCTTCCGTTCCACGTTAGACCGGCTCCCCCTCTACCCCGGTACGGTGAGAGGTGAGTCTTTATCTCCCTCTCGCATTTTCCAGACACTCCGAGTAAAAGTAATAGAAAAAGTAGAAGAAAAAATAAAAATAAAAATAAAACGAAAAAGTAGAAGAAGAAATATTCTCGTTCCACGAGACGGGGATGCCTGACAAATGTTGGCTCATTATGGCTGCCAACCCCCTGTGGGTCGACCTCGAAAATTGCGGGGGGCCCGTTAACATCCTACGGAATTTTCAGGCGCGTCTCGTCGGGATCAGTTCCGGTAAAGACTCAAAACGCGCCCATTATTGGCCGTCTTTGTCTGCCGAGAAGAAGAAACCGAGAAAAAAAAAAAAAAATGAACATTCTGCTACGTGTTTTCCTAGGAATTCTTGTTTGTGTCTTTTCGGTTTTTCTCCACTCATATAACAGCGTTATGCGAAACGCAAAAATCGCCATTCATGTCAACTGCGAGACTGTATGAAAATCATAAGTACAGAAAGTTCGACTCGTCTTACCTTCGTTTTTCAAGACATCGGAATTATTTTTTCTCATCTCGCTCGATTGAACCCCGGAATAATCTACGGAGCGCTTTTGCAACCGACCACGAAACACTGCGAGTAGGTTTCGGGGGAGGAATCGTCGGCGCCTGGAAGACGTGCAGATTAACATATAACCGGCGGGTCAGAACGGCCCGAAGGATCGGTGGAAATGTCTGGACCATCGCTCATCCTGGTCAACGTCCACCACAGTTCGCGAGAAATCCTCGAAGGTGGCCGTAGAGGTTGGGTTTGCGGGTGTTTATGAAGCCAACAGTACGCCCATAGGCTGCCTTCCGAACCCAAAAACCCTCAGAAAAATCTTTCGGATAATTTTACCCGAGACTACCCATTCCCAGGGTCGAGCTGACGACGAAAAACTTTAAACGCCAATGAAAAAAACGATGAATTTTTCAACAATGATTCATCTCTTCGGAAAGCACGTCACAGGTTGGATAGATCGGCCTCATCCGTGGAATCCAATATTTCGCTTTTTTTATCTTCTGATTTTGTTCATCGAAAGCTGCGTTTCGTAAAGAAATTACTGAAATTAATCGACTCGACATATTCGGAGGAATTCCAGGAAGCGGTGTCGAGAAGCTGGTTGCAGCCCTGTACAAATCACCTGCCTAAAAGGTCGTAATAAGGAGGCATCTGTGAGAGAGAATTGGTTGAACCCCCCGCGTAGAAAACTGGCGTCCATATATCTGAGAGGTATTCTTCCCCGGGTACTTCGCATTTCGGGTCTTTATCTGTCGCAGTTTCGCCCTGTATTGTAGGTGCGTACCCGTCCGGGTGTCGGGGAGGGATGGAGCGCGCGCGAGCGTTCAAGTTTCGCTTATTCCGTTTAGAGGACGATTCGTTCCGGCAGTAATGCGTTTATGGTCGCCGCGTTCCACACCGGGCAAACCCGTGACCCCCCCGACGTCTCGGTCGGAGACGTCACTTCGGGTCGTTCGTCCTGCGGGATGAACGCGTCGGTCACGCTTCATTTTCAAAATTCTCTCGCTCTTTTACTCGCCTCTAAGCCCGGGGGTAAATACGCCGTTTTGTGCGGCGTGACCCAACCCGGCTACTCGCCCCCCCCCCCCCCTCCCCCCTCCCGATACGGGAAGGCGAGCTGTTGCGAGAGATGAGGTCACTTGTTGACGAAGATCTTGGGGATTTGTTTGAGAACACGTGGCCACAGCCACCGCCGAACCCGCAGCGCGCCGTGCGCGTCTTCGAAGGACTCGCATCGGCTTCATCGGGCCTTCTGTCTTTTGTCGGGAAAGTACGAAACTGGCAATTTATCAAGGATCGAAAAACGAGCGGGCGGGCGACGATCGAGCGGTGGAAAAAACGCCGGGCTGTTTTGGGATGGGAAATTTGTTTTCACTTTTTTGTTTTTTTCGAATAAACCGAACGGCTCGTTGACCTCGGTAAATATACGAGCGGAGCAAAATAGTGCGGGATAAGGTGAGTGAAAAGGCGAACGTGTAGCGGAGACGAGAGAGTACAAACGAAACCAAAACTTCGGTTGAATAGAGGCAATTCTGAATTCTCGATTCCCGATCTAGAGATCAAGCGACTCCCAGGCGGGGACGAACGCCCGGCGATGGCGCGGCTGCACGGTGGCGTATAACCACGGATTGGAGGAGTTCTTTATGGGCAATCTATGGTGATGGAGATGATAGGCAACGAGATATACATAAAGTTGATTCTGCCTCGGCAGGGAGAACCACCTCCCCCCCCCCCCCCTCACTTCACTACCCGCGCTCGAAGGGTGGCGGCGGCACCGGATCTGCCTCGATTCCCCAATAGTTTAACTTACGACCGGATTTACTGCAGAAGATAGGCGGCCACCCGCGCCTTCTGCTCGGCTGATAGAACCGCGACCCCGAAGTCGAGGAACCTCTTCGAGTCCTACGGACCTCAGCGGTCCTCAAATTCAAGAGGATTTAAAAGCCGGTTGCCCCGAATTCCCGCCCCTCATATTTTCTTGGATCCGGATCACCCCGTATCGGCGAAACGCGAAATCACGATCGTTCCCCGAAGCTAGCCGCGTTCGACCGGAATCAAACGAAAAACTGCAAATTTTCGAATATGCCTGAACCGAATTTCAGAGAGAAAACAAAGAGAATGAAATGGATAAATTTCCGATACGTAATACTCGGCGTGATTCGAGATTTTGCGATGGAATAAAAGGGCGGAGAAGAACCCCTGTTACAGCGACACCGTCGAGAGTATAGGTGGAGGGGTCGGTCTCATCTCGCTTCCACAAAGCGGTGCCGCATCAGATAGCATTTGTTTTAAATATATGGAGCGGAGAGGGTATAGAGAGAACACAATACCGATATCGTACCTCCGCCCTCCGCGGGAGAGTAACAAGGAGCACCTCCTCCATCCTGTAAAGGATACGACTCGCACCACCCGAATCTCAGTATCCCAGGATATCCCGGCATCCCGTACTAACCCCGGAATCCCACGACCCGTATACGTACTCGCACCCCGCACCCGATACCCGTCTCGTCCCTCTCCTCCCCCGCCTCCGTTCCCCCCAGCTTCTGCAAGCCTCAATGTGGCCAGATATCGGCTTCCCAGAAACCAAATCGACTAGGTATACCTGCCAACCTCACTTTTGCGGATGTGTGCCGCTTTACAATCGCGAAATCTCGCTTACATTTCGAACCGTCCGATATCCGTATACCGATTTCCAGGTTACTCTTGCTTCTCCGTCTCTCCGCTCCTCGATAAACTTGGCTACGAACGAAAAATCGAGTCTGCACTCGAACGCGACAACTTTCAAAAACGAAACTGAGAAGAAGAAAAAATTGTTCCTACGTATCGGACCTCGTCGAACCATATTCGTTCTTCGGTTTCCCTTGTCTCTTCTCTCTGGTTCGTCGTACACTTTTCAATGGGGAACGTTCTTCTTATGGATGCGATGAAAAAGTTTGGGACTCGAGAGAACTTGGCGTTGCTACTTATGGAGTATAATAGCTCTTACAAAGGTCCCATTTTACGCACAGATCCGGCACCCTCCCGCGCAACACGGGGGGCTTCCGGCCCCATAAACACATTATGGACCCCACGAGCCATCGGGGTACGACCAATGGGTACAAAGCTTTGGGAAGAAACTACCAATCGCGGACGGAGTAGAACGGAAAGAAGGTGGTTGTTTGGGTGAATGCCTATAGCGTGCTAATAAATATACAAGATCGGCCGGCTCTATTCGGCGAAGGAAAATATGCCGGATAATAAAACGATAAATCGTGAAGGGAAATCGCATAATAAATATGTATGACTAATTTGCCAACGTCAAGGACACGGTCGAAATGGTCCAATGTTAAAAATGGCCGAAAGGAATTTCACCTCGATCAAGCTTCATATTTCTGCCCTACATTTATTCATCCGTATCGCTACAGGCATATCCCCTAGCCTCGTAAGAAAACAGAAGATGAAAAAATTTTAAGGGAATTAGCCAAATTAACACGCCCTTCTCCCTTAATTTCAATCGTTAGCCTTTTTTTGGTTTTTTTCTTTTTTTTTCTTCCGCATCGTCGAGTGGTCGTTCGACGTTTGACGGTTGTGTGATAGAAAATCGTTTGTGAAAAGGTGATTGCGTGGAGGTATGATGAAAAAAACAAAAAACAAAAAAAGAGGAAGAAGAAGAAAAATGGTGCTCGATAAACCGGCTGCAGCTGGCCAAAAGACAAAGGGGATAATATCGATGGTGCGGAAGCTGTCGGTGAAGTCGAAAGGTCGGCCGTGAACGTTAATAGCGAGTAAAACTCAAAGAGCGGCCACTCCACTCTTCGCGCCACTTCATTCTTTGCCGTACTCGCTGCACTCCTCTTCGGCTCGGTCGCCCCCTCGTCATTATCTGAAATTCTCGCCGCCCTCGGTTTTTTTCATTTTTTTTTTCACCAAACTCTTCTTCTTTTTAGTCCGGCGACAGCGTCCGGCGACGCGCGCTTCTCTTTTGACAAATGACGACCGGCGAGATCAGCGACACCGGAACTCGGGTATAGCGCGAAATTAACATCAACTCGTGTACCGCGACGCGAAATTACGCGATCAAAATACCCACCGTCGTAATTAGGCGAGGATAGGCATTCGTTCCCTCGCATCCGGGATACTTTTTTCGCTGAAAAATTCGATCGGCGAATCGTTTGGATTGGTGAACGATTTCCGTAACTCGATTCGAATTCCGTCAAATCGTCTCCGGAGCCCGACGTCCGGTCAAGGGGGTTCCGTGCAGCGGGGTGTGGGAATTGTTAAGATTACGTTCGGTTGAATCGGTCAGTTAGCTGGAGGTACCCGCGGGAATAGCAATGCGCGGCGAGGTCTTTAGCACGCGCGGGCGGCGCGACGGAGTTTCGGCGGGCCGGGTCAGGTTGGGTCTATCCCGTTTCGCACATACTGGAAATGTTAAACCAAATAGATCGAATAGCGCCTCCGCCTAGTTGGCATGCGTCGACGCATACCTACCGCCTAGTTACAACGGGTGCCCCCCGATCGGAAGTCGATTTCGTTGGTTTTCTTCACGCCCCGCGCGAGAACGATTGCCCCGATTTCGTCCGAATGTGGATGAAAAAAATGAAACACAGGATGAGATACGTCGACGTGTACGGCGGAGTCGTTGGAAGTGGATCGCGTCGGGCGACGACAGGGTCGGGGTTCGAGGGGGATTCGTACGCTTAATTGGCTACTAATTTTCCAGTGACTCGGAGGCGTCGTAATTCACCATCGAACCCTTTCGACGGTCGGTTGTCGTCATTCCGAGTCGTAATTTCCTTGATATTCGGGGAATCGTAATCCTCGGCGTAAGTCGGACAATTTGGCAAACCGCTCGTATAGAAGTTATTCCAAGAGGAGGCACACCGCACAGTAGTGCGCGATAACCGGACTCGCAAATTCGTTCCATAAATATTCTCGGTAATAAAATTGTACCGACTCTACAATAGCGCAATACTAGGCAAGGGTTGAAACAGTTTCCGTATATCTGTATACCGGTGTACCGGTAGGCGCACCCCGATTCATAAACGGCGGTGCACAAAGAGTAGTGCAATTTTGCAAAATGGAAACCCCTTCGCGGAAAATTTCGACAAACCATAACGACCGACCGTATATAATGTACATGTCCGAAAATTTAGTTCGAGCTTCCAGACCTGCGCAACCCCTTCGTACGCTCCGTTGTACGAAGGTAACTGTATTATAAGTGTGTATACCGTAACCCTTGCCCGTACGGAGGAATGTATCTGGTGCAAAATTTAACCTCGGTACTGTCAGTCAATTGTAAATCATCGCGGTAACCGTCGAACTGAATTGTTGCGTGCCCGAAATTAGGTGTTTATATTCCACAACGACGCGGAAGATCCTGCCAAGTTGAACGATCTACGCTTTCACGAGCGCGGGAAGCAGCATAACGGGTTGGGCATTGTTAAAACTTTACGGTTTTTCCCCCTCGCCCCCCCCCCCCCAGGATTCGGTGCAAGGGAGTAAAATTTTTTCGCTTTTTTCGGGCATTGGGTGACGGGTGTATGCGCGCGACCAGCGTTCCTAGATTTTTAAAGGGGTTGGTTGTATTTTAATATTTTTACCGTTTCTTACCGCGTCCAGCTACTTGTATATAGACGCGTTAACAAAACTCTCCACCCGTTCATCGGTCGGGTTAAAAACGGCCGGTCCTTCTTTTTACTGCCGCAAACGGAGTCCCGCAGTTTTCTTAGCGGTGCAGTTCAGGTTTATGAATTTATGCTTCTTCGGTCCTGCAGGGCGGACGGGATCGCGGGATAACCCGTTCCGATGGACGGGGGTTGACTTTTAAGGGTTATTTTTAAAGGAGAGTATTATTTTGCGTTTTTAGTTTTTACGAGGCGCACCGTACGGACACCTTTCGTACTAGTTTTTTTGTTTCTTTTTCCGGAGGGACGAAAGGGTGCCCGGCTACAGCGGTACTCGGATTAACTTTACTGCGCGAAAGGATTAGCGGTATAAAGTCAACTCTTGCAATATTTTTCCAAAGTTTTTAGGTCAAAACGAGCGCGGTTTTACAAGCTTTTTCGATTTTACGATTTTTCCGAAAAAAGGCTTACGTATAGGAGCGACGTTTTTACCGTTTTTTTCAATATGGGTCGTGACGGTTGCTCGCATACCGCGTACCGTTACCTTCCCTTCTTCATTTTTCCCCATTTCCTTTCACTCGCTGAATTCCGTGGAAGAAAATAACGCCGCGGTCGTAACGAAGTTCCTTCGTATAACGGTACGAGAAACGACTCGACTTTTTTCTTCTCTTTTTCGGCACGTTCGTTCTCCCTTCTCTATCGGTGGGACTTGATAATTTCGTCGGTGGTCTAATCTGAGTCAATGAAATTTTCATTGTCCTCCCAATTTTAATAATGCGTGAAAAATGTGGCTCCGTTAAGCTCGTAATTTCATCGTTTTTGTTCGCCGGAGCCATAAAAATTGCAGAGGTTGACCCAGTTCGAAATAGCGGTACCGAAAACTGGTGCAGATACGCCATTGTGCCGAAAAATTTTTATATTTTTACGGAGGTGCGATCCTCGACAGTAAAATTTGGCCAGAACTCGCGAGAAACGGGACCAAAAAATTCGGGACCCAATTCTTTAAGAACTTTATCACCTAACGGTTGGACTATTTTAAATAACGGTGTTGTATATTTTTATTATTTCGTTCGACCAGAGAAAAAAAAAACGGGCAAAAAATTCCGAGAACCGTACGGAAAAATATCGACCTTTTTAACCTGCACCGAATTAGTTTCGGGCAACGTTTACTCGTTTACTACGAGTTTACACCCGCGGGTCGCACTAATTTTTAACCAAAACAGGGCATTTTTTTACCACCGGGCTCGTTGAATTTGGAACATTTTTTCCTCCCTAAATAAATAAATAAATATTTTTATTTTTTCGCGTCCTTCGACGTTTCGAAGTACGATTTTGATTTACTACGGCCTGTATACTCCGAATGTATGATATATTCACGACTTTTCGGACGAGTTTTACGCAGGCGACGGCACCGCGGTCGAGAATCAAATTGCAAAGAATCTCAGAAGCTCCCGATTTTTGCGCGTGTACCGTTCGATTCAACCCTAGCACAACGTTCTTTTCAGAGATCCCAATTTAATCCCGTTCGCCACGTGAGACGACCGACGTAATAAAATGAAGAATGAAAAAAAAAAAAAAGAGGAAAGAAAGAAGGAGTCGCGTTTAACCGAAGCCGAAAATCACGATAAAGGTTCGGGCGCCACGCGGCGTTTCAGCTGAGTCGAGCGTAGTGTACGCGGCGCGCGTATTGTGGCCTCTATGTGGGGCAACGCCACCGTCGGCACCGTCTCCCGCTGCGCCTTTGTAAAACGGAAATCTCTAATAAGATCAGGTCGCACTCGAAATAGCGCGTCACCCGCCTAATACCACCGCCAATTATTCTAAGCCCAGTCTCTTCGTCTCTCCAACGAGATCCATACCTCGGACGTTCGAACACCAACATCGATGGCGGAGAGCCGATTTTCTCAAAACCGAGGCCGGATAGATCGGCGCCTTTATCAATTTTTATTGAGGAATTAAACTGGAATAAAGAAAAGAAAAAAAAAAAAAAAAAAAGAAAAGAGAACGCCGCGGATTTTTTCAATCGACCGGCGCCAGCGTAACCGATCGCATTTATCCTCGGTTCAAAAATCAACACCTACCGTTTGTGTATAGGCTGTATAATAGCGGGCGTTTAGAATCTGAAAAAATAAACAGTAAGCCCAATAAACGTGCGACAGACGCCCGCGTTTCAGTCGACGTCGGCCTCCCCGACGGTTCGGTCACGCACGCCGTAGTAAATCGTCTACCTTAAGAGCGCCAGATGTATTTCACAACGAGATGAAATAAGAAGACTCGAAGCGTCGTGCGTCGATCTCCCTCCGAACCGGAGAATCCCGAGTATCGGAAATTCGTAAATTCGGCGATTCTTCGATTCCGATATCCGAAATCTAAAAGAATCGCGGTTCCGCATACGTGGGACCCCTCGACCTTCGCGACCACCCCCTTAGGTAGATATATCGTGCGACTGAAGGCGGTACCTAACCTAACCCACCCCCGAAACTCGTAGCCGATCCGACATCGCCATCGAAAATCCGCGAGCCATGCAGACGTCGGTTCATCGTACGAACGCGCCTTCGTTCGTTCTCCTTGCTTCTCCTCCACGTTCGTTCGCGTACGAACCTACGTAACACATCCAAGTTTTCTACCGCGTAAAACACCAACCGGTACGTACGTACAACGCACACCCACACACACACACACACACATACCCCCGTGTGCATACGTCAAACCTGGACCAAAAGCTCGCTTTCGCCCGCCTATAGCTACCGCCGCCGCTGTACCTACGTCTACACGCGAATGTACGTACTACAGCCACGTTCGACACACTCGCAATTCCGCCTGACGCACACACGGTACGCACCGTGTGCCAAACGTATCTACGTACACACCCCTCGCATATATATAAATATTTGTGTGTACACGTGCAGGAGGGTATGTATATCTTGTGCGTGAAAGGACTGCACGCAAAGAGGGCGAACAGCAGAGCTGGGTGGCGTTGCGCGACGTATGTGTGCGTGACTTAATTCGGTGTGAATATATGCACTACTCCCCTACCGCCGCCCGCCCTGTAGCCCCGTCCCACCCTTTGGCCGTGCGGCTAATTTCAATACCCCCGGCAACCTTCGCGCTCGCGTGCGCTGCCCGCGTGTTGGTAAGAGGATGGGGTCTGCGCAGGGGGCGGGGGTGGGTGGGGGGGGGGGGGAGGACAGTCAACGGCAAAAAACGGCAAACTACCACCCTCGATCGTAACGAAAATCTACGACGGATACGCCCGACTCATTATCGCACCCGAACGTTTACCCGACGATTCGTGTATGTACGTCCGACGAACGAAATCCTACGATCGTTATCGACGGCGATACCGAACCGATCCATTTTTTGAGGAGTTGGTTTTTCGTTTTTCACCTCGAAATCCGCCCTCATTCGGCCCGACCGTACTCCTCTTACTTCGCCCCTTGACGGCCGCCACATTTGACATTCGATGGCGAAGTAATGCGACGAGATGGTTACATGATTTTACCGATCGTCGTTGACCGACACGCGCGCGAGACCACCCGAAAGCGAATCCCGATCGAAAGAGCGGCTCGAAGATCGGTTAAAACTCCGTGACCCGACGTTGTACGCGGTGGTTCAAAAAGTTGCACGGACTGTCCAGTCCGGTCCAGCTCTGCCGTACAAGAGGGAGCTAATTTTGATTCACGCCCTCCTCCCACCCGACATACACACGCTTACGCGCACACCTACTCGCTAATCCTCCCACACACGGGAGCCAGCGAACCAGCTTGCGTTCGTTTTCATACCGGGTGTTTCACGTTTTTCCGACACACGGACCTCTCCTCGTTAACGATCACTTACCCCCCCTCCCCCTAAAATCATTCGAAGCAATCGGCGTAGCTCCGATGAGTACGAAATTTCCTGGCTCTGCGGTATCGAAAAATCGATCGATGGCTCGCTAGCCGATCGAAAATCGCCGTGGGAAATTTTTAGAGTTGAGAAAAAAATCGGAGTGTTCGTTATTCTCTTAAACGTTGTGATCCGTCTTCGGTTTGCGGGTGGTCGAATTTACGAGAAACGCGGCGATCGCGTTGCAGAATGTTCGGCGTCGAGAGGGCTGAAAATTGAATATTTCCCGCTAGGTGAATAAGCGTTGAACCCGATCCCGAAGCTTTGAGCGATTGATACCCGGTAGCCGCCGGTTGGCAAGGTGAATTTGCACAGAGGCGAAAGCAACGGTTTAACGAAGCGGACGGTGGCGAACGGGGTGACCGAGGTCCTCGGCAGGACGAACGGGACGATCGGGGCTACCCCAGGGGGCGGCGGAGGCCTAAGCCAGTTAACTCGGCCTTTGTCTAGCTCCGGGCTCCGCGCGAGGATCATCTAATAAGTTGCCGTCCTGCAGGTCCGTGCCGCTGCGAAGCTACGATGGATTTCACCGGATTACGGGGATGAGTTTATCTCGTTTCGACTAATTGTCAAAAGTCTCTAATTTCACAACGCCCGGCAAAGCCCGAAGTTTCTATGAACTCGTTGCGTCGAGTATTTCGAATGAATTTCACCGCTCGCGTTGCAGGGATATAGGTATACCGCGCGCGGATCGCGGAAGCGGTGCGTTTCGAAAACCCCGACGACTATATTCAACTCCGTCTCCGTTTGCCGACGGCTCTTAGGGATCACCGAAATACGAAATCGTTACGCCGATAAACGAAATAAAAAAAGACGAAAACAAATATAAAATAAAATAAAAAAAAAAACTAAAAAAATAGAAGTCGTGCGATCGAACGTGTTTGATATATAAATGTAATTTGGTCCTCCGAATTCCGAGTCGCTCAGCGGACTCGCCTTGATTGGTCCCCGACAGAAAGTCAGACTCTACTTCAGAGCCTGCGCTGGTTTGCCGAGGCAATCACACACAATCACTCCGCATTATAAAACTACCCCTTCGGGAGCGTTCTCTATGACGTTGACGGAGGAAAGGGAGGCCAAGGGGTCGCGCCCGTGTGTGTGTACGTTACACATTCGCTCGGAGCGAACGTAGTTAGACCCGTGTGCACGTGCGCGGTACATACGTATACGTATACGTACCTCCGTAACCGATACTCGGCGACGGACGTGCCCCATATACGAACACGGGTAGGTACGTACGGTTCACCTTTTTCGCACACAACCTCGCGTCACGCCGTGCTACCGTACGGAGTTCGGCGGAATACCGGCAAAGTGGACGCCGCGCGTATCTTTACGAGCCATAAAGGCGGCCCCTTGTTAAGGGTCGCCCGCACCCGTGGCCACCAAGGCACCGCGCGCCACCCCCCGCGACGCGACCGAGGATCACCTCATACACCGGTAATGACCTCCCCGGCCCGACCCGGGGGATTCTGATTTTCCAACGATTACGCTCTCGCGCCACCGTCTAGCGGACCCTTTCTCTTCACCTTTTCGTCATTTTCATCTCATCCCCTCGCTTCCTACGGTTTTCTTCGCCTCTCGATTCGCCGACGGCGAAAATCGAGGAGCGCGCGATTCGAAACGACCGAAGGATTACCAAACGGTGTGTGCGTATGTCGGGGGTAAATGGTATTTTTGACACGATTTGTTAGCCGGACGGCTAACAAAAGCGTCGTCCAACGATTCCGGCCAAACAATCGGAACAAAGCTGATACAACAGAAATTGGACCATCCCCCCCACACATCCCTGTAACTCTAGGTCTACGCTTTTTCCCCCCCGTCAATTAAGTCCACCGCGCAATATGGCGAATTTGTCAAACGACCGTTCTATCGCGGGAAGTAGGTATAAGGATAACAAACGTCCCTCACTCGAGCTCCGAAATACCTTTTGAACCAGATCAAAAGGCGTACGCGTTTTTTTTTTTTTTTTTTTTTTCTCGTGATCTTGATCCAACGCCATCGCCGATTGATAACCGATTCGGATAACGGACGGGATAAAGAAAGAATTGGTTCCTGCCACCGTTGACATTGAAACTACATAAGAGCCTGCGCGACTCTTTAACCGGCAACTGGCAACATAAATTCAGATACCGCTGACAGACAGACAGACGTCGAAATAGCTCGACAAAGAACGGCAGGAGATCTCCCATTCGTGAATACACAAACGCAACACGTACACCGACGCGAACGTGAATCGTTTGTACACTTTACATCCACATCGCGAACAGTTGAAGAGAGGTAGCTCTCCCCCCCCCCCCCTCTCCGCTCCCCGCTGTTGGTCCAGGTCGGTCAGGGTCCAGTGGCCACAGCGGGGCCCACGTGAAGGGGCTGACGAACCGCGTCGGGGAAACCGTATACGGTGCGGGTAACGAGAGAAAGAGAGGAGGCGAGAGACCCGGAGAAGATGTCTTTGGTATCCGCGGCAGCACCCTTGCGGTCCGTTGTAGGCCCACGGCGGGGGCCCGACGCCCGCAACGTAATGAAGCCGTCGCGATGCTGGAGTCCCCCATAAAGAACGCGCGTACCTTCCGCACTCCGGTTGCAGACGGGCCCCATGGGGCTCGTGGGTCCCTCGTACGGGGGGGGGGGGGCAGATAAATGGTGTCAAGGTGGTCATTGTGACCTGGAACAGAATGACGCGTTATATTTACAATGGCGTATACAAGGAGCACGCAGGAAGTGCGGGGCAACAGATTTGATCGTTTTGCCGAATCGCTCCTCTCGGTAATTACATCAGGGGTAACAAAGGTGTAGCAGCCACTTTTAGACAAAGTTCGATTCGGAGGCGATTGTCGGCGAAGCGGCGAAATCTCCGGTCGGGATCTCGTCTTCGGATAATCATCGTTACGCTCGGTTGGCCGTTTCGAAATATTATTAAAAACGTCCGTGACCGAAGGGTTGAAAATTTGATCGCGACGATAGTTTGCCGAGGGGGAAAAACAGCTGACGCTCTGAAATAAAAATTTTCGAACCCACGGAACCTCGAATCGATGGTGTTGTTTATTTTCTAGAAAAACTCGATCATTGTTGCTACTTTTCGTCTCGAAAATTGAATTCGAGTTCACAGGAATGTGCAGCGGTAGTCTTGGACCATTGAAACTAGTGTAAGGAATTTAAAATGTGAAGATTGAAAGCGTAACCCCCGTAGGAGTAGTGGAGTGCCAAAATATTGTGCCCTATTCAACTTCGCTACGATGTAGCGTAGTAACCTCATTTTTCATTTGGGTAATAAAAATTGCTCTCTCTTTCGGAGACGCGTTCTTCGAGGGGTCCGGAGGCTCGCACAGTCCTATAAGACTCTGGAGATGTCGTAATGGCAGGAAGGTACGAGAGGGTAGGTCAAGCCTCGAATGTGTTCTTTCACATTTCTCGCTCCTTGACTGTATGCCCTCCCCCCGAAGAAGAGACTTTTGGTAGCCAGAGAAGCGTGACATCATATTTATGTGCCGCTGACGTGAGCCCAATCGGTAGGGGGCTCGACGCTGCATGGATATCCAACGCCACGGAGAAGAAGGGAGATCGGAGGAAGTTCCTCTGTCCAAACATCGTTCGAACATCTCTTCGAGGATATCCCCTGCGATTCCAACAATTCATCTCAACTGCGACATAGAAACCGAACGATTAAAATCCACAACTAGTTTCGTACGACGAAAACCAAGATCGAGGGATCGATCGTCTCTCGAGTCCGTCTCTCTCCGGGTGACGAACGACGGCGGTAAACGTGACTCGGTCCCTCGTCCCCAACTGGAACGTCGTGACGAACGTTTCGACGGAGAAACGCGTGCCGTTGTTGTTGCAACTGCCCGCGACAGTTGGGCCGTCCGTTACGCAGCCAGCTATCGACATCTCGGAAAATAAAGAAAGATCCCGGAAGATTACCGCCCGCTAATTGTTCGGACTCGATGGCTTCCGGATGTGGACGAACGAGAGGCATCTTCGTTCTCCGGAGAGAATTTCGGTGCCGCTAGCAACAGCTGATCGGAGAGTCCGGAACAGATTTCGATACGAAGATTCGCAAATTGGCGAATCGCGACAATCGCAATTCCCCGGCTCATTTCTCGTCCACTGTCATCGCCAGGGGGGGGAAGGGGTGCGACTTTGCCACCGCCGGTAGCGAACGCGTTACCCTCAGGATTGCTTCCTGCAACTGCGTCCCGAACCCCCGCGCGATCGCGTATATATCTGGTAAACGTGACCAGGGCGGCAGGCGGCAGTTTAGGGCCTCGTTTAGGTTAACGAGAGCAAAGCGAACAGCTGCCTTGCGCGATTGAAGTCGCGCTTAAGACTCCGCGTAGCCAGAAGTTGGTTAACGTGAGAGTTTCCAGCGCGGAAAAAAGCGGCTGACCGAGAGGGCGTCCAGGTTTCGATCGAGTTTGAGGGGATATTGAGAGGTACGTAAGAATTTCGGAGTTCTAAGCGCGTCTTAAAGCTGAGAGCGAACGAGGCACGTGCTGTTGTTCGTACTTAACGCCGAGCCGAACCGTCAAGAATTTATGACGCCGCAGTCGCCAAAGAGTAGACCGATCCACGCTCTGCACCGTAGGGACTGCGAGCAGCCATCTGTTCTTGAAATTAAGATGTTGGCCCTCGATTCCACCGAGATTGGGAGTCGCTACACCCATACCACCGACGGTAGAGAAACGCCAGTTCAAATCTCTGCGAGCACACGAGCGACTACTTCTATTCGTTTCCACGGACGAAGAGCCGCGGATGCATGGAAAAAGAATGAAAGGCGAAAAGTGACGGCTTCCGAAACTCCGTCGCCAAAGCGATCCTCAGATTATAACCCTTTGTTGAAATAAATCTTTCTATCCTTATGAAACATCATAATAAGACCGCGTGCTCGGGATTCGAAGGACTCCTTAAACCCTATTTTATATACCTGATGCTGCTGGAGGATCAAAATGATATCGCGAGAATCTCGTGGCTTTTATTGCAGCCAGAGAAATAGTAACACGAGTTTCGCGATTATTTATTATCGCATTAATCCTGTCCCATAAAAATTATTCGTTCCCGCGATGATATTACGAGGATCGGATCCACTCCTCGATCCTTCGATCTTTTCTTATCCGACAATCAAGAATTTTCTCTTTTTCTAGCAACGCGGGAGGAGCGAAATATTTTTTCATTCGTGCGGTACAAGTATAAGATTTCGATCGCGGATGGGGACATCTTTCGAAGGACCTTTTTCTCGGACGAAGGATCACGAGTACATACATTAGAATGCCTTTGCGACTAGGTTCGCAAAAAGTGGCGGTCCCGCTTTAGGTGAGAAACTTCACGCGCGGAAAGAATTAAGAAACGAAACTGGGTAGATCTTTGTCCTCAGTTTTTCAGAATAAGATGACACGGTATGGAATCCGAACTCGGACGGAACGTACAAAAAGGACGTGCACCGGTCCAAGCCAAGCCACAAAAGACCCCTTGGTGAGAGAAGACAAATATGATACGGCAATACACCGAGGTGTAAGCCTTGGACCGAGAATGCAAAAAAAAAAAGCTAACAGAAGGAAAATAAAATGGCTAAGCTCCCGTTTTTTTGCAAAAAGTGAGCTACCGTCGGGACCTTCTCGTCCATCTATTCCTCGCGCGATGATTTCGGATTTTCAAGTTTTCCGAATACTGATTTCCAGGAGATCACAGGCTCCGAGGAAAGGTGTCAACAGCTGAGATTTTTCATCGAGATATCGGGTTACTTAATATTGTCCAACTTTGTTGAACGCAGATGTTACGATAGTTTGAAAACTGGACAATCTTTTTTTTTTTTTTCTTTTTCAAATTCCCTGTTCAGAAATCCAGAGCTTCTGGTGCAGTGGATGTCTACCGGTTATGCAACATCGAACTCTTTGATCTCATCGAGCACTCGACTCAACAACTTACGAAGTTACATTTACAAGTTAGGCGATAAAACAAGAAAACTCAAAAGACAAAAAAAAAAAAAAAAGAGAAGCGAGAACTGCTTTAAACGGGCTCGATCAAAGCTAAAACATAACATCTGGAAGTGCGACCGAGAAATATGGTGAAAGCCCGTAATAAGTTGAGGAAATAAAAAACACGACCTGAAACGTGTTCTGCAAGGGGCTGCTATACAGTTAAATTAGTAGGACATTATGAGTCGTTATCTGAAATATTTGAAGAATATTTTTTTGATAATTTTTTCGTGAATTTTTTTCCAGAACTTTTTCCTCGAGTAAACGCGTGTCCGGCATTAAGCCCGGCAATTTCGTCCAGATTTCGCCCACAGGAGAAAAGCAGTGCCACCGACATCGGTACATTAGTACAGACACCAGAAGGGTCGACGGTGGCTAGAAGACTTTATTGGGTGTATAAACAACCCGAAAGCCTACGCCCGACCCCCGTGGGTACCTTTTTAACCCCAAAAACCATAAAAATTAAAACCTTCGCAGGACTGCACGGCGCGCCGCTATTGTACGTGGCATTTTTTTTGATACCAAAAAAATCAAACCTCAACAATAAAGATAAAATTTTATAAATCCTCACCGTACTTCGTGGCTTGGGTGGACGTGCGTAAAAAAAAAAAAAAAAAACTGACGAAAAAAATTTCAACAAAGTTCTCTCGTTTTCCGCGGATGCGGGGAAAAAAAAAAAAAAAAAAAAAACAATTGTACGGGAGAAAATTTTCTGTCGAAATCTATATGGCTTTTTTGACCCCCGAAAAAAGCATATCGATCGTATTTTTTAACGGAGGATTATACCTATAAACTCACTCTCCTTCTCCCTCTCTCTCTCGCCTTCGGTAACCATATATCTTTCGAAAAAATATTCCCACCCCCGAACTATGTGTTTTCATAAACGACAAAAATCTCTCGATCTTTCCCATATAAGCCACGCTGCGCCCGAAAATCGGAGCACATCCTGTCCGGATAATGTCCCTGCCATCCGGGACACAATGGGGCAGGTTTTTGCCATTATACTTTCAGGATCGCATTACCATCAGATGTTATCGAGCTTTCAACAGTTTCAAGATCTTATCGTCCACGTGAATGGGGCCGCCTGGGCAGTATGTAATTTCGGGCGTATGTCGCTTGTAATGGGAGATATTACGTAATTTTCGAGCAGAAAATATCGCTGTAAGCTTCTCCGATCTGGTACGAGTACGGTGAAAAAAAAAAGAACAAAAAAAAAAAAAAACCAGGAAAAAACCAAATTGAACCGACGCCCTCTTCCATACTTACGAATACCGTACATGTTTTTCACGCTACGCTTGTACGGAATGGTGTAAAACGCAATCGCTGATACGAGGTCCATGAGCGATGTGAAATTTTTCACGGTAAAACATTTTTGCCACGCGTCAACAGATATTGAAAAATTCGCACCCCGTCAACGGTGAACTTCACGCTTCACCCCCACGTTTGTTTGGTTGCCTGACGTAGGCGCAGCCAAATCCATACAACCCTATTCCGAAATGGAAAGCAGAAACTTTCACCAGTTTCAACCATGGAAAATATTCGCACGATTTTCCATCATTTTTTCTTGTTCTGCGAATCATGACAGAGTTTTGTTCGAGATCGCCCCGAATCTCTGAATTCTACCGTTCACTCAATTACCCAATTGAACAAACATTCAGGGGGTAGTTTGACTCGTAGTCGTTGGAAGAATATCCGAATCGAAAACTTGGAGAGAATTTTTCTCATTTCAAAATTTAGAGCCCTGTACGAGGGTAGAAACGTCGGAGGCGGCACCGGCGGCGAATCGTCGAACCACAAGAGGGGTTGATCGATCGTCGCAGCGGAGCACGGTACCGAACTGCCTACGATCGGTAAGCTCGGTAAGCCGTCCACAAAACAGAATCCTGCGAGTTCGAATAGAGTCGAGTTGATTTTCGTCGAGGACGTATCAACCGTTCGGCAACGGTATCCCCGAGAGATAACTTATCGATATGATTTACAATCGTGAGAACCGATAGTTTTCACGGGGCGATGGTAAAAAGGGAGAGAAGATTTTCAGCGGCATTCGACGGGGTGATTTTAAGGACTCGCCTCCGGAAGGATGCGTTTTACTCAACGGAAAAAGATCCCGTACGGATGATCCCGAATCGAAGTTGCGGCGGTTAATTTCTACGATTCGTTTCATAATTCAGTTGCGAATTAAACTTCGGATCTACCGTTGGCGTACAGTTCGTTTAATCACGAACCTCATCATCAGATTCGGGGCGTCGTTAGAGACTCTTAGTTATTTCATTTAGCAGTTTATTAAAGGTACAATAACGAGAACCAACAAGAACTACCACAGAGTTGTGGTCAGATTATAGTATCTTTATTACGACGGCACACTTCCTTAGGCACGGAACGGTTTCCATACAACCATGTTTCCCTTCACCTTCGCGCATTGTTCCCATAAGTCAGTTTTGACGAACATATTACCTACTCACCTATACAAAAACCACCATTAAATTATTTATCGTCATTATACGAGATGCAATAATTTTATGCTGGAATGTTAAATTTTTCATACTTAATAACTTCCCGACTCCTCGCGATTAAACCTTGTAATACATATTACGGCTGTAATCTTTCAAAAAATTTGCCTCGATTATTTCGTAAACTGTGATTTCGCGTCCCGTTATATTCGGTCAATCGAAGAGAATTGTTCTTTTTCTCTTCTCTTGTGAAATGTACAAAGATTTAAAATATACCAATTCTATTTGAAACTCAAAGAAATTATCCAACGAGTAAATCCTATTATAGGTGGCATTTGCTCTGTACGAAAATGAGAAGAAGAAAACAAAAAAAAAAAACTAGTTATCCAATTTCGTACAACGTTTTGTGCGATGCAAAATAAATAACGAGATTATTAAATCATAACGGATAACAAGAACGTTGAGCTGCCGAGTTCCGCAGTTCATTTTTCGGCTTATTTATTTTTATATATATATATGAATATATAATGTACGTGGAATTAATGCTCGAACGTTAAAATTGAAGAGACACCGGTATTAAACTCAACTAAATACCCCTCGTATTTAACAAACCTCCCGCATAGCGCTCAGTTGTATTTCCCTTCATGTCCGGCTCCCCCAAAGACGGTAGCGCGGGGATGTCCGAAGGATTGCAAAGAGAAAGAGAAAGAGAAAGAGAGAGAGCGAGAGCGAGAAACGTACGTATAGTTGTTGGGAAACGGAAGGCGGACAGAAGACGATTTATTTAGACATATATATTCGTAGTATAATCCTGTTGATGTGCCTCTAAAAGCTCCGCTGGACCTTCCCGGTCCAAGCTTACAATCCCCATATATGTATAGTTTGTTGTATATATTGTACATATGTATATACGACGTATTTCGTATCAAGCGTTCCTGGGAAGCACGAGCAGCGACAATCTTCCTCCCCCTTCACCCCCCTGGTTTCATCCCTGCAAAATATCTATAGGTTTTTACCTATATCTGCAGGTATGTATATAAGACATCTATGTATAATATATAATGTGCAATTTATTTCAGCGGCTCACTTTACATTATTTAAGCAAAAAAAATATGATTTTACAATAGGTTCGCCAGCTGAAGTGAATGCTATGAAACGTTGAATCGAATTGCAATTCATTTTTGTTCACGAAACGAATAATTCTAAGAGAAACACGTACACAGGTGCTTTCGAGGCGTAAAAAGAGTTGATCCGAACAAACAGCCGATCCCTGTATATCTAGAAATCTCACAGAATTCACGTGTGGACGTCGCGAAGCTGAGGGGTAGTTGCAGTACAAAGGGTTTATTAAGCTCATTAGGTAGCTTTCCATAAACATATATATACAACACGTATATACCGGTGCATGTACGTATACGTATATGTATATACATATTTTGCACCGGTTAGTTCGGGAGGCGTATAACAATATCCGTCCGCGTGTATATAACATCGCGTAATTTTGGTACGGTAGCTCTGGCGTATATTTCTGAACCCTGGAGCAGCGGCGCGGACTCGTTCCAGAGGCGTGGATACCAAGGTGAAGGGTGCAAGGTGGAGGGGAGCGCGGTACGTGGTAGGAGAGGATAGTTAACTCGAGAACTTTGCGAGAGAGGAATTTCGCCAAGTCCTGTGAAGCTGTGGAGTAATTTCTGGTACAAGATAATCAGCCTTTTGGTCGGATGTCTTACGATTGGATCGACCTCCTGGTGAGCTCGGGACGTTTTATCGAGACTATTTTGTCCCACGATTAGGGTACGACGTGACTACGATATTAAAACTGTACGGATTATTTTCAAACGTGGTTTTCCTTTTACTGCACGTTTGCACGGAAGGTATTTCAATCTCATGGAATCACCCGGTGATTCCACCATTTTTTTTCGTTCGATATTGCAACGCCATTACAGCTCGGTTCACATTCTGCGCCACGATCGGAGCAATGTCAAAGTTTTTACATGTATGTGTGTATAATCTCATAATTAATTCATCGGGAGAAAAATTAAAGTGCGTCACGTATGCAGATACCCGGTTATTGGTGCCCGATGACCACAGAAAAATAAGAATTACATATATACTCACATGTATTTCCCGCGATTTATAATCAACAATATTTTTTGGTCTTCTAATTTTTGTCGTTTTTGGCATTCGTTCCGGTTCTGTGTACGATTCGAATAATATAACAGGGAATGGTAAGCTAACGCAACTGTTGAACTTTCTGGAAATTCATCCGAAATTTTTAATGCGATATATATCCAGAACTGATATTATAATCGACGAACGCTACAGTAATCTCCGCGGGTGCAGCTCAATTAACGAAATTAATATGAGCCAAATTGATATAATCGCAATCCGTCGAAAAGAGAAAATCGAATCGCCACATGTGGTACATGAATTAATCACGTAATGTTCATTCCCGTACTACACCCTCTGGAGTTTCGGGAATCCGCGCGAGATCCGGAACAAGGCTCTCAAGCATTATAAATCCCAATTATCAAATTGAGCTTGTAAGAAAAAATCCTTGGGCAATTCGCGCAAGAGGGGTAGTTTTATACGGTACAGGGGTCATCCGTGGTCCGCGCGCACGGATTCACCACCACCACCACCACCACTACCAGCACCACCAGCACCCCGAACGTTCGCGTTTAAGTATAAGAGAAGCTTTGACGGCGGCGAGTGTTTAAGTATAACCAAGGTGGGGTCGGAAGGTTAAAGGGCCCGCGTAAGGGTTCTGCAGATTTTAGCTTAGTCCGGCTAGGGTGACCGTCTAATCGGGGTATAGTCCTGATTTAGGAAGGGATTTTAATTACAAGGGTCAGCGCCAAGTGTGGCTCGCGAGTATCGTACGAACGGACATCACGGGCCCGGGTATACGTCCCTTATTTATGGCTCATTAGTCGAGCCTTATTCAGACGGCAGATTTAGCGTACGTATACGCATACGCGTATCTGTATAGCTGCAACCTTACGCGGAGTTCACCTATATCTACCGTCCAAGGAAACGTACGTTTGCTCCGGAACCGTTCTTAGCGATGGACATCACCCGCCAATTAGCTCGCTCGCGAGATTCCGGTCTAGCCTTATAGCCGCTATATACGCCGGGAGCTTCCTCGCCCCGTATACTATATGTACCTAGGTTAGATGGACCGAGTCGGGTCACCACCGAATCTAAACTGAGGTCACTGTGTCTAACACCGAAATCCAGATAAGGTCGAGCAGAAATATACTGGCGGCGATCAACCGAGTGAGAAATAATTAAAGACCCTGCAGAAGGAGGGTCACCCTCCCCCCCCCCCCCCCCCCCCCCCCCGTGTACGTTAAACTTCCTTAGATCGTGGAAATTTCTGATATATCCTTGGTGCGTAAGAACGAAAATATTCACTGATTTAACGAGGAACGTGTAGAGTAAAAGAAAATCGAATATTTTCGAAAATATAACATCAACCGTAGCTACTCGTATATTGGTGGAAAATTTTCTACAGAACACCGAGAAAATGATGGAAGAATTGTATTAGACCAAAAAACTGAGAAAATTAAAAAATTGGGATTTTTTCATTGTTGGGTAATTTGTCTGCAGCAGGTTTTTGGTTTGTTACTTTGAATTTCTGACGACAAATTTAGATTTTACGAATAATTTTGCATGGCTTTGCAATGCACCAGGTATTTTGAAATTTAAGGGAAAAATTCGAAATTTAGACGAACTTGTTAGTAAAAATATTTACACATATTATGGTATATTTTTCGAATTCGGATCCAATGGCTCTTCACGACCAAAAAAAAAAAAAAAACAGAGGAATGTAAAAGAAGTCCGAGTCTTTTTGCGATTGGAGCGTACGTCTTGAGCTTTTGAGTTCAACAATGTGAGTCTCAAGAATCCTTGTATCTTGTCAACCTACGTTTTCATGATTTGGAACCGTTCCGGGGGGCGGCACGGGTTAAATTCAATAATTTCCACGAGATGACGCACCCTATGAAGCTTAATACGTGCATAATATGTGTACATGTATTATGTGTCGAAAAAACGAATGACGTATAGATGTAACATACATACGTACAACGGTCTGGGGTTTGGGTGTTTCCTAACAATTTTCATATATTCAAATGATCTGAGGATCGATAAGACGCGTCTGTACCACACGTCGTTGTATACTTATACGTATAACACGCAGTCTTGTGCATGCCAACATTTCCTGCGTGGCGCCGGAAGTTTTCTAGTCGGCAAGCGATACCGGTGGCGATATAAGGTTTCAAATTTTTCTGCCTTTCCGCATGTGCATTATATAGATATAATAGAGCTAAATCTATAGGAAAAGTCTGTTGCCCTGCACCACCCGCGTGGAGTCCGCGTACACCGATGCCGTTTCATCGATAGAGAATGATTAATGGCTTCTTCCGAAGAAAGAAAAACAACAAACAAACACAGGGAAAAGAAAAACAATCTTTACCCCGCGTACCGCAATCGCCGGCTCGGGGCGGTTAACTAAATCGTTAAGGGGTGCGTGCGAACGAATATTTTGTAGATAGGGTGATGCCCGGGGGAAATATGCCGCGCACACTTCTTCTCACTGAAACACGAATGAAAACTCTGCATTTCAGCTATACCGATCTCGACGCTGTACCAAAGATCACAGCCGCATACCGCAGTGCAAGTATTCGGGAAAAACAACATCGAACATCGAACCTTTTTTGCACGGACGTTTCAATCGTCCTCGTAGAACCGCGATAGGAAAAAAATATCACGACGTTTACCCCATCTGACGACGTCTATTAAAAATATACACTGATTATTGCGGCATTACAATTCCACCGCTATCGTGTCGTATACATTTTCGTGTAAACTTTAATCGCCCCAATAACCCAATACATACGTATATGTATGTATAACTGCAACGTGGTCGTCCCGGTGAAACAAGTGGAATCGTCGAAGTGTGTAAAGATGACACGTGTGAATATACATATATACGTATTTTCTATCGAATATGCAAGTAACGCGACTGCAGCCTTATTACACGTAAGATTCGACGGGCTAAAAACCGCGAAGTTGGTCGGTCGGTCGGTCGGCTGGTCGGTCGGTAGGTTTCCCATACGTGTAACCCGTTGTTGCAGATGACCCGACCACAGTGCAATAAACGGTAGCAACCTCAGAGCAGACCTCAAAATGTGAAGCATTATAACAGGCATCATTGGTCAGGGACTACCGCGGTACTATAACCTCGCAACCGAAACGGCATCAACAGCTTCACGACAAGCTTCCTTACCGCAGTAGCAGTACCGTTGCTGCCGCTTGCCGATGGTAAAACCGACGACGACGCCGACACCCCCGCCGTGATTTCTCAACGACCGTTCGTTAACGACGGACCTCAAAAAACGTAGGACACGCTCCACGTGTCGCGACACCTCCTCCTCCTCCGCAAGCACCTGTGTAATCAGAGGCTGTCGTACAGTATCCGACGTGTATCCGCAGGGCACGGGTTGCCATATTTAGCTTTGTAAATTGTAAATTACGTGATATACGTATACCCCACACGTGTAACGAGGATAGCCTAGCCTCATGCCCTGCAGACCTCAAAATGCGACCGACTATAACGCTCAACCTCAAAAATTCCACACGCCGCACAGGTATACATACATATACACGCACGGACTTCCATATAATTATGTGACAATAGTTAAACGCGGGGGCCCAACCTCAGAGAGTTAATTTCATACCCACCGCTCTCCGACGTCTGCGGAAGTCTCGGTGGGTTGCTTCGTTTTTTGTTGTTTTTTTTGTTTTTTTTTTACGGGCTCGTTCAACGTTTACCCCGACGGAAAAAAGGATATCGGATCGATCGGACGTAAGAATGAAAAGCGTCGCCGTGCATCTACGCTGGTGGGACTTGGTTCGATTTTCGATCGTGCAGAGGATGAAGAGCTTTCGCACCGTTCAGCGGTCATTTGTACAAATCGACCGCTGCAGAGCGGAACATTTTACCTACGCATTATACTCTCGAAGTTCTGTCGAAAATCGATTTCAGACATTCTTCGGGATTGCACGTTACAAGATTCGACGTTAGAGCAGAAATTTCAAATCTCGTTGGTTCGAATATCCGTTTTACTCATTTTTTCAGTTAGCAGCCGTCGAGGTATCCATCCGACGCTTGTAATTCAGGCAGTTGGCGTAAGAATACCACCGCTGCTGAGATTCCGATGCTCGTCGTCGGTCGCCTTGCAGGCTCTCGAGTTGGATGATCAATTTTTACAAAATGTGAAGAACACGTGCCGTAGGTTCGGCAAAGTTGTTTCTCCTTCCTCACCAGATGAATGATGAATATCGATACCATGCTAAAATAATTAGCTTGCAAAGATATTCGTCCGACTGTGAGTCTGCAGATGCGAGAGAATATATGCCACGTCTGACTACAATTTGTGTACTCTCCTCTCCAGTGAACATGATATCTTTTCGAATTAGGCCACAGCTCCTAAGATCGAGGAAATCCAGCTGCCTCGTTATAAACGTGTTGCTCGGTGATACAGCTGGCACATCGTAGCTTACGGTATTACTCTCGTTCGATATGTCAAGTTAATTCTTTCGTGGCTCTCAATTCGCTCCTGACATCCAATGTATGTATATTGTTCGTTCCGGAACCTGTTGTGAAACCCCTCGGAAGGAGCGTTAAAAGTCGAAAATAGACATTCGAGTTATATCCCGATGTATAGCGTAGTGCGTTTTTTCATAAACCGCCTCTTTTGTCGCTAGCGAACTTCAGCGTGCGTTCGTCAGGTATTATACCAAGACATCGCCTTCTTCCCGCTTAACGTACCTCGTCAACGAAACAACGTTAATTCAATCAACGCACGGAAGCTCGGCGAAGGTGGTCGATAAAATTCCGCGTTCGCATCCAGCGTCTTCCATATTCTCGGAGAGAATATGGGAAAAAGTTGGAACGCGTTTTACCTGTAGCGTCGTAGCAAGTTGCGTGGAAGTAGTAAGAGCGCGAGGCAAGTTGCGTCGAAGTAGTAGCAGCCAGTCTGTAACAAGACTTGGAGAGAGGCAAGCGCGGAAATTGTTGGGGGTGGGGCGTCGCGGTCATCAGCGTCGAGAGTCCCACCCCCCCCACGCAGGCTCCGCCCCGGTAAGCAGTCGCTGACGTCACGTGGACACTTGTTACGCTGCTCCCCTGAGTTTTCGTAGCAAGAGGCAAGGAGGAGAGCTTTTCTTTCTTTCTTTCTTTCTTTCTTTCTTTTTGCCTCCATATTTTTCTACGCTCGCTTCCTCGCTTACAACTTGGGACTGCTCGCTCTCCCGCGTGTTCAGCTCACGAATTTTTTTTTACCACCTATAAACTCCTTTCGTATATCTGAGTATCGCGATAGGAGAAATCGACGGACAGGGTCGTTCCGTGGGAACGCCAAAATGTAACCTGCGATGATAAGGTGCTGAATCTTAAAATAACCGTGAGACCCCTTGGCGATGATTATCGCGCCACGGTTGGTGTTACTGAGAAATTTCGATTTCATTGTAAGCTAACGTTCGTTATTAGGATTACGGTCGATCGACGAATTTCCTGTCCATCGTTTCGCTGCGAGCAATTGATTGGAGATGATATTCATATTTCGTTCGAATGACCTCTCGATAACTTCGGACCATATACGTCTTATACGACACTCTGTATACATATACCATTTTTCGATGAGATTTTTACAAGTTTCAGAATTGAATAACTAAGTTTGGTTGCGTTGATAATGAATTTTGAAGGTGGAAGTTCATAAAAGTTTTTCCCGATTTGATTTTTTAAGCTTATTGTTTTAACTCACACTCCGTTGTGTAGTTTCAGGTTTACGCCGAAGGCTACCGTTCGTTTCGACGCCATATTTTTACAGTCGCAGTTGAAGTCGGCCGTTGATGAAGGTTTTTTGTTTTTTTTCTTCATTTATGAATTCATGCACGCATAAGTATTTCAGTATATAACGTGTTTTTGTTCCCGTCTCTCCAGAAATTCCATACTCTTCGTTTTTTAGGGGGGCGAGAAAAAAAAAAACTTTAGAACTGCATGTAAGCGTGATGAATTGTTTTTCACTTCACATCTGCAACAAAACAAACAAAAAATCCGTATGACATTGAAGTAAAAATTCAAAATATGACCCACGAGTGACCTGAACTTATATAGTGTGCCAGAAATATTTATCGATATACCTATTACCTACATATATGTATCTGCACGCATCGATAAATAAAATAATTCAAATTCAACTCCGAAATGGTATATAATATCGAGTATAAAAATATTATTCGATAAAACCGTCACTTATTATTTATCTTAGAAGTATAATTCAGTCGTACAGCATTTTTCGTCAGTTTTTATTCCTTTATTTTTACAGAAAAAAGTTTATCAAACCGTCGTGAAGGCGAACTATAGCGGTATAATGCTAGCTGCATTTGGCGAATTTAATTAGGCCTAAAAAATGAGAATTCATAGCACGCTTTACGTGAAGCTCGCGATGGTATATGGCAGGAGGTATACGAAGAACATTATATACATATATATATATATATATATTTACATACGTTCGCGAAATGCAGCAAAGTATATAGATACCTAATTGTTTGATTATGACTGTATACGTACCAATCACATGTATGGTAAAGCAATTGTGTGAAAAGTTATAATCAATGACGTCACGAATTATAAATTCGGAAAATTGTTCGGAAAAATTTGCTAAAGTTTATTTTATATACATCATTGCGTATACTATAGGTATCGTATACTACATAATATATTGCGACATGTGCGGCTTGCTCCGCGCTGATTAAAGGATATCAAGCGTTGTTTCGCTGTATTAATGTTTGCAAAAAAATGTATGCGTGTACATAGATATAAAATGTATGCAGATAAAGTGAACAAGGTCCTTGGATGAAAAAAGAAAAAGAAAACCGGAGGAAAAAATCCGTAAAGACCGCTACGAGAGTTATATCGCTGCATATCATGTATATACGCGAGCGAATTTATTTGCGATAAACAATATGAGACTTTTCAGCAATGCGAAGGGGTTAATCGATGATTATAAAAATTCGTCGTATACAGCGTCACCTATTCACACCGTACAACTAACGATTTCTACGCGAAGCTCGAACGAATCGTAGCTCGAAAAATCATCGAGTATGCACAACGTATATGTGTACGATTGGAATATAAAGAAAATGAGGAAACGAGTGATGAAAGAAAAAAAAAAATGGTGGGACATTTTTAATTAGCGTTTAGTTTTTACGTGCTATACGTAACCGCGTCTCTCGATTACGAAGTTATAATCTCTCGGCGTACGACGCCGGGGGAACCAATAGCCGTGGCAGTTTCGCCTTAGCTAACCGCTGAACGTTATCAAAAGGAGTAATGACCACTGCTACTGATGGAACGAAAATTGTGAAACTCGAAAAATGGCCAATCATTCTCACGCGGCACGGAAAAGCGGAGCGGAAAATTAACCAACCAACGAACGAGCGTTCGCCGCGGCCGCAGCGGCGGTCGTCCGGAGCGCGGCGCCGCTTTTAAAAGGAGCGCGAAGGACCGTCGTGGGAGGGAGAACGCGAGTGCGAGTGGGAAGATCGAACGGGAGAGGGAGAGGCTGGGCAGCCGTCGTCATCGGGGGTTGGAGGCAGGAGGAGTTCCCGACCGTCCCGGACCACGAGAGTGCGAGAGGAGAGATCGGAACACTCGACACAACGTCGCGCACCGTCGAACGCGACTGACTGCTTCCACTCCGGATTTACGATCGTTCCGCATATTATCCGACGTGACCGTCGTCGCCGGAGCAACGAACGAGTAACGCGCGCCTTTATTTCACCCACCTCGCCCGCACGCGTCTCCGCCTAAGTTTGACGTTCCCGTAACCCGCAAACCGAAAATCATCCGACCAATTTTCATCGTTCATTCATGGACTTATCGCTACGGGATAGCATTATCATTATCGCTGTTTAATATTTCTCATTCTCGATTCATTGTTCAAAGTCTTTCGCTGCACAGTGCGCGAGTGTAAACCGTAGATAAAAGTGTCGTTGAAATTCAGAGATTTTTGTTTTTCGTTTCTAAATTTTTTTTTTTTTTTTTATTTTTTTATTTTTTCTTCTCATCTTCCACCGATATCGATAAGAGTACCACGTGTTCGAGTATTTTGTTGACGAAAAGTTAAAACAAAAAATAAAATAAAAACAACCGAACTTGACAGCTCACGTGGTTTTTGGTTTTGCATATTAAATCGTTTCGTGCAGGTTAAACAAGATGTATTTCTGGCAAGGGCAATTAATCGTCCGTAAAATCATAAAACAATAAAAGAGAAGAGGATTAATTCGTTGTAAAATTTTACAAAAAATAAAGAAAAGTTTGATGTAGCGTGTTACGTGGATGTGAACGGTCGAAAATCGTTCGGTTAGTTGCTATTTGTTGGTTGGTTGTTGTGTGGTGATGATCATCTACTGTGATAATACACGCTTTCGTGGGAAGTACAATAAAACAATGAATTTTTTTTCTCTTTTACATTTCTTTTCCACGAATGCTTGAGACGTTTGTTAACACTATCTCGAATAGTTTTATATCAGTAGCTAATAATACACACAAACATCAAGGGCACGCCGTGGACGTTAGAGTTTGATAAATGATATCGAATTAAAGCACGTGTGATATCTGCATGAGGCCTAATTGCCCGTAGAAAATTCTTCTATTCTCATTTAACACTGAACAAAAAAGCAAAAAACAAAACAACAATAAAAATCAAACGAAGAAACGTATAGCAAACTCTCAATCATGCAACAAGATGATTTTTTCTAATCATCACGATGCACCGTGATATCGATCAATTCTTCTCCATGGATCGTGGTAATTTTATCAAACTGTCGTACGTACTTTAGTGTATCGTCACGTTCTTAAGACCGGAGAGTTTTGTTCGAAATAAGAAAAAAAAAAAAGAAGAACGGAACTCAAAGCTTGTGCCGACCATCGATCGAAGATAGAGACGCTATGATTCGGGCGAACCGGTAGGGAATGTGTCGGAAGACGAGACGTTAAAATTGTGACGAACCGAGTGCGATAAACTCTGAGAGAAGTGAAACGAACTTTGTAATCGGCGTCGATCGTCGGTAACGCCTGTAATACACTCGGAATTTGAGGTGATTAAATCGGGAGATCGAAGATTCCTGGTGAACTGTTTCGATGCATCTTCCGGTGGGTTCGGTAAGCTGCGGGGAGAATTTCACCGGGACGCAAGAAAGTATAAGTAGTGGGTCAGGGGACCGTGGTGAGTTAACGGGATCTTCGCTGCCAGCACCCCTGCAAGGGGGTGGCTTAGGGTACCAAGGAGGTGGAGGTGAAATGAGCGAAGCCGCAGCCGTTGGCGAACTCTGGTGGACGGAGAGGCTCGTCGGTGAAGCGCAAGCCGAACACCCCGGGGAACTTGTCAGAACGGGTCAGCTGAAATTATTGTCGATATACGCTTTACACCTGTGTATACCTATACCCCTGATCTCATTAACGGTCAAAAGTTCCTCAATGTCACCGGCGAACTTAAACCGCTTTTCGAACGTCGAATCCCGGATTCGGTCGCCGCGGTCTCTTCGCTCTTTCAATGATTTTTGATCAACGAAATTTCTGGCTCTCCGCGTCGTCGTTCGCCTTGTTACAAACAACGTCAGGTAGAGTGAGATTCTCCGCTCGGAATGACTCGGAGAGCGATTAATTTTGCAGTTTCTCAATCCGATCCGAAAAAAATATACGATCATCCGGGTACGTTGTGTGCGTATTGTGTAATGGGAAATTCATGGGCCTGAAGCGAGAGATATGAGTAACAAAAATTTACACATCCTACAATATTTGATATTTTCCATTTTGCAATGTCCCGATTTTGACGGGAATACGAAATTGTGTACGATGACCCGGATCCCTGGTTATTACGAAATTTCAGTTATAATTCTGGAATTATGCTCGTCACAGTATACATATATTTACCCAAAGGAAACGGATCCGCCTCGGGCATCTCTTCTACCTTCGGTTTTCTTTTTTTCCCCCCTTGTTTCATTTTAGTTTTCGTCCACGCACGACCAATCTCTCTGACCTCGCCCATCTAGCTCATTTAAAAATCATCGGCAGATCATTCGATTATGATTCATTACATGATACCGAGAACGGAGACGTGGAGAAATCATCGTACACTACCGTCCAAAGTCATCGTCGCACATAACGCACGTACGACGTAAGATTTTGACCGATATTTATACCGGAATTAGAAAAAAAAAAGACGAACGATCAATCGCCCCAGAATCAGACGGACAACGGAAATCGCCGTTTTTTTTTTTTACGCGAAAAATAAAATTGTGGATCATCGATACCGCGCGCGCACTCTCCGCAGTTCGCAATTAGTATAGCAATTCGACGATCGGTCAACGTGATTGCATTTGTTCTGTATTTTTAGGGTCACCTTATTTCCTGTGCAGTCATTTACCGACGCATTGGAGATCGAACAAAACCTTACCGGTCGCATTCAAGGTGGTGGCACTCGGGGACGTTAGCGACGGCACTAAGGTCACTGTACGAGCTGGAAACGACGAGAATTGCTGCGCCGAGTTGAGGAATTGTGAAGCACTAATGAAAAACCAGATAGCCAAATTCAACGACCTAAGATTCGTCGGCAGGAGTGGAAGAGGTCAGTTTCGTTCACTTTTATATTCAAATATATGGAGAAAACCGGTCGTATATGTAATCGTGGAAGACGCCAATGTTTGTTGTTTCTGTTTTCAATACCGTGTTAGGGAAGTCAAAAACACACGCGACGAGTTGTGCGTTGCAATTTCGCTGGAAACATAGATTTGGAAAATATAGAAGAGAAAAACAAAAAAAAAAAATGTTCACATCACGCAGGTATACCCGCGGATTGACGGACCGATGAATACTTCCACGAATTCGAAGATAAAAAAAAAAAAACTACTACGTAGAAAATGACGTGAAAATGACGAAAAAGTAAAATTGTACCGGCTACATGTGATGTGTATTATGGAACGTTTTACGCGACAGCTGACCCATTCAATTATTCGATGTCACTGTTCATCAAACCGTTTTTTATACACATATACTCAGGAGAAAACCAAAATTGAAATCGTTCCGAAACTCCGGGAGCTGTGGAGTACCAATTTTTCTTTTTTCTTTTTCTTTTTTTTTTTTTTCTGTATACGCATACATTTTTCAAACATCTTTTCCATCTACCTATATATACAGTATATATTTTACTTTGGGGTTCATTCACTATACATATATGGGTACGCGATGGGATACATAAAATTCTGTATACACGCGTATGAAATTTCATCGCACATGATATTGTACAGAAACCTCAATGAATCTTAAAACTTTTTTTTCTTCCCTCTTTTCACTCCTTTATTTTGTTATATTTTTGGTTTTTTTTTTTTTTTAACATCGCAAGACTCGGATTACTTCGATTCAGACACCTGCAGCATCACCAACACTTACATACATCGCTGACCGTTGCAGTTCATAGAAGTTATTTAGAATATCATCCCCGATCGATCGTTCGTTTGTATATTTACCGACACGTTTTCGCATGATGAAATTATCCGACGATAAACCGATATTTTTGATATTTCGCGATACCGTACCGAATTATTCTCCGTCAGACTGCACACGTCGGACTTTGACTCTTTAAACGGAATCCCGATGCACCGATGCAGTTCTCAGATTCGCATAGAATACTGTGAAGAATTTCATCTCGCATCACCCTTTATAGTTGAATTTTTTGGAGGCCAATGGATTCGGGAACTCCCCCGTGAATTCCAGTTAGCGTACACATCCAAAATAGTATACTTACGGAACACGTAATTATATTCTATGAAAGGGGATTACCGCGAACCGATGAGTATTCGGAAAAGACGCGATGAAAAACCAATAATTATATGTATATATAGTGTCCGCAGTTTTTGTTGGCGCAAAAAATTTATGCGCCAAAATTTTTTCTTCTAATTTTATCGTTCGTCGTATATCATTAATCGTGACGTGTTTCGAATTATGGAAATTTCGAAATTGCATAAACTGCAGCGTGCAGTTTATATCGTGCGACCCGCTTCGTCAGACAGGGATTCTACTGAACTTGGGAAATCACAAGTGAATTCGACTTTATACCCTAAATTCCCAAAGCAACGTGACTCTATCGTATATATGTATGTATACCTAATTTATGCGCGTGTCAAGAATCATTTTAAATCCTCGTAAAAATCAATGGACAACGTCCTGTAGATCCTCTATTTTTTTAGTGGCATATCAACCAAATCCTAAAATTTGTTAACATATCATGAGTGGAAATGAAGTAAAAATTTCTTGCATTTTTTTTAAAAACCGTTCTCACACCATCGTACATACGCGTGTGTGCACTGTATATGTGTATGCGACGTGTAGTCGGCAGATATATTTTTCAGGTATATATATATACGGAAAGCCCATGCATTTCGGAGAACTGGCACTCTGTTAATAAATGCGATCACTCAATTCGGGTACAAAGCGATATAATGGAGGCGCGGTGGACCCCTTTGCCCTCCTGGTGAAATCACAGTTATTGTAATCATCGTCAGCCTCTCCCGCCCTATTCCCTCAATCCTCATACCCCGTCTCTCATCCTCCGAAACACCCCATACTCGCTACCCCCAGAGTCATTACTCCACGTCCGCTACAATTCCCATACCACCGAAAACAACTCGCTACCGTTAACCCGGAATCATCTCGCTCGTTGATTCAGGTATCAATCGATCGAAACTGCAATTATATCCCCAAGAATTACGCTCTCCGATAGTTTTTTTTTTTCCTTTTTTTTTTTTTTCTTTTTTCTTTGCTTGCTTCGTCGCCTTTTTTTTGGCAATGTGAAGTGCGTGTACTTGTGCGTTTATTGGTTGGGTCAGGTCAACTGAATTTTCGCGAGACCTTCCGGTTCCGGTCTTACCATTTTTATGATTCCTGTCGCGGTCCTGGGATATTTCGGTGTTATTTATCGGGAATTGTATGCGATCATTCTCCTCAAACGTACACCCTCACGTAGTCGACGATTATTTGTCAACGTTCTCCATTCGGTTTTGTACCGAATTTCATGGTTAACGGATTGATTGACGCACTCGTTTTGTTCTGCGCTATCAACGTGACAATATTCGAGGGAGATGCGCGTTATGGTGTAGCGTTATGTTGTACACGCGGATATACGTATAGCTGTGTACGGCGGTAGTTTGCGCGAAATTCGTTCGCATTTTTCAAACCAAATTTTATCATCCCTCGCGTCCTCGTCATCATCATCATCATCATCGTCGTCGCAGCCCTCGTTGTCGTCTGGAAGGGGATACAACGTACGCGTTTGAATTATATCCGCGCCAGACGACAAAAAATGTTTAACCCCGCAGCTGGTCCGATTTTTCAAAGTATAAAAATGGATTCAAATCAAAATACTGTGAAAATCATCGTACGCGATGCACAATCAATTAGCTGATGACGCTGTTTCGGCGTATGCGCATATTTCTGCGAATTTTACACCCCCGACGCGACTTTGTAGCACAACGATTGAGACTCTGTCGTGGAATAAGCCCCACTTTCGGTGATGGATGAAAACATTTGAGATAAATTTCATTGGTAAAAAGCGTAAATGTGTGCAACAATGAAGAGTACGTGGTAAATGGAAGCTCGGGTATATGTGAGCTTATATTTGCCTGTATGCATATATACGCGTACATGTGTAAATATGTAGCAAAAAGATGATTCGTATATGAACCCACACGTAGAAAAGGACAGTTAAGAGAGAACCCCGTGGGCTCTTTTGCGGTATTCCTGCACATACGTATGTACGACATATGTACATAACACATGGGTACACCTCTACACGTACTACAGGTCATCGTCCCCCATCTCTCATCGGTCGTATTTATCTGGTCAATTTATTAATTTTGATTTGAGTGCACCCGCTATACATCACAACTGTGTACCGATGGTATATATATATATATATATATATATATTTATTGTTACGGCGAATATTGACACTCTGGAAAATTCTACCGTAGCGGCGCATCGATTCCGGTGAGGAAAACGATTCCCATCAGAGCTTACTAGAAGGAACATTCGCGCCACATGGGAAGCCTAGTTATGGACCCGAGTCAGTCGGGCTGTCCGTACTTCCTCGGAGGAGCTCACCGGCTTCACTGCACTCGGTGTCCCGATCATCTTGCGCAGGTTTCTTATCTCACCCGTGCCAACGCCTTAACCGGTGTAGGATGACGGAATTATGGAAGGTAGTTTTAAAATAATTTAATCAAAGAATTTGCTAAATATTCTTCGTATTTTTTTGAAAAACTTTATGCTCATCAGTCCTCTGTAACATTAATTGAATGGTGGCAGCGGTCGGATTCCGAAATTACCGGAATCCTGGAAAACATTAAGACTCAAAAATTCCGAATCAATAACGAAGTTTAAGTATCAAGTATCATCTGAAGAAACGAAGCGCCAAAATTTCTCGAGTCTGGGGTAAAAAGCTATCATCGGTGTTTCCCCTAAATTTGAATCTATAGGAAGCTTTCTATAGTTCGAATAGAAGACTATACGTGCGGCGATCCGAAGTCTAGAATACATGATGAAAAGGTTAGAACACCTAGAAATTTGAAAACCGCTACATCGATGGAAGGAATGTTATCGACAAGAGTCCCAGAAAAGTTTGTCAGATCTCTCGGTTGTTACTAAAAATTTGAAAAAGACTTTTCGAAGAAAAGCTCCACCTCTTACAAATCTTACAAAGGAGGAGACATCTTGGCATCGGAGTCAAAGAGAAGAAGAGTCGTTCGAAAAATTTGAAAAGGATTTTATGCGAAGAACCATTTTTACTTTATCGAGATTGGCCAAGAATATTTATTATATGTTCCAATTATACGAACGCATATTTGGAGGGAATTAATATTCGTGCCAAATCCGAAAAAATAATCAGAACGATCGAGAAAAGTCTTGACATGAAATAGTGAAGAAAAAGGAACACATATTCAGATGCCGACGATGACGAATTGGTCCGCTACGCTATAATTAGAACTCATCTAAAGGATTTGAGTGCGGTCGAATTACGAATAAAAGATCTTCGACAGCGATCAGTTATATTACAAGTGATCAAATATGTTCACACGAAATATAGATAATCCTGATGAAGAACTGGTCATCTACATCAAACAGTAGATCCGGAGACTCAATCAAAAAAAGAAAGCGTTCAAACAGAAGTAAGAGGTTCGCGAATCAACTTCAGGAGGACACTGCGGCACGCGGACGACTATCTAGAAACTTGGAACTGGCATGGCATGGCAAGAGATGTGGAGAATGTAACGAAGAAATGCCAAACTTTTTAGAAAGAAAAATCGAGATCTCAATTGACAAGACCTGTCTCAGGAAGAGCGGATATTTCGTCGAATCGGGACGATAAAGTATCTTCGGATCTAATGGAACCACTGCCAGCGTGCAAGGGTTACGGATACATTCTTGCGATTCATAAGACTACCTTACATGTTCATCGAACCATTGAAGACCAAAAAGTCTCAAGAAGCCTCGGAAAAGTTCTGAGAAAAGTATCGCAAAATATTCGGAATCCCCGAGGAAATATTGACGGATGATGGAATCAAATTTATTTGAAAATTCTACAAAATTATGCAAGAAAAATTGAAGACAAAATCGAGTCCAAATATGCGGTCCATCATCCTCAGTTGAATAAGAAGTTCGAAAGAGCTCATCGGAATATCCTCAAAAACGCCGATCGGGTTGACTGCTATGTCCGAAGCTATGATCGCATACGATTCGACGGTCAACGAAGGGACCTTCGGAATTTCTGTTTGGATATGCGCCCTATATTCCTATGAAATGGGAGGAATGGGAATTTAGTGTAAAAGAAAAATACGGTAGTTCGTTGGGAAAATATCGGAAAATACTGCAGGAGAATGCTAAAGAGAAAATCGCAACTAGTCGAGAAAAGACCAAAGAAAGATCACAGAGAAGAACTCAAAAACCTTTCGAAGTTGGACAAAAAGTCTTATTGTTAGTAAGGCGGAAGCGGCCAAGAGCCTCGAGAATTAGAACACTTGCGGATGGACCATATATGATCTAAAATATTCCTAATAACTAAAGCATCACTATAAGAAATAACGGTATATCGTAACTTATGATTATGTGAATACTATTTTCGGCAACACTCGCAGCGAATTTCATTATTAGTGATCAAAATTGATGGAACATCGGCAAATCAAATGACAAGAGTTGTCAATCAATACGATCAGCAAAAATTTTGTTCACGAAAAGTCTGAAGAAAATCCGAACAAGCGTGGAAGAATTCAATCAGCTTATCGGAAATCAGTTTCGAAGAAGAGAATGAAAACGTGGACTGAACAGATTCAAGAAAGTCTCTATTATTCGGGTAATATTGCCACAGCGATTATTGGTCTTTACATGTCTTATCGAGCTGGATTACTCGAGATACTAGCACAGGTGTAAAAATGCTAAAAAAAAAAACATAACTCACGATTACTGTAAAAGATTTGTGCATAACTCACAAACGATCGATGGACCAGAATCTGTACAGCTACGTAAAATGTACCATTTGTCGAAACCGGATCTTTCGCACAACCTTCAGCCCTCACGAAAATAACAATTCCAATATTGCCCGCAGGATTTGAAAAGATTTTTCGTTGAAAAAGAGTAACACCTCTTTCAATTTTGGGGACCAAAATTTTCACAACACGTCGTACAGTATACTCACCAGTTGTCTTCTGACAATGTAATTGTCGCGTTCCAATTCAATCCGTTCAATCCAACCCACCGGCTATTTTTTTTTTTCATACGTCTCCGATCGTTCGACGAGTTTGTAAAATTGCGGAAACATGAAAGTTTATCGTCGCATTCCATCCAACTCTCGGGATATATCCGTCTGTTAATTATCGGATGATTTTTATATGAATTATTAATTTTTCTAGGACGCGGTGACGTGTGAAATAATCATCCGCACAGGTATCGAGATCGATTAAATATTGATTGCAGTTATGGAAAATAATCGTGCGCGTGCACGTAGGTATACCGTATATCGGTAGGATATAACGCACACGTGTACGGTAGATTATGCGTATATATTTATATCCGCTATACATAACTCAGGCGAAATGGGCTGTACATAGGTATATACGTATATATGCGGATGCGTGGAAACTGTTATAGTTTCAGCTGGTCGTATAATTGGTAATATACTACGCGGTAATATCTGCAGGGGCAAAATTACCACGGATAGTAATTATTTGACAATTTCAGAGACGTCTCGTACCTCCGAACGGGCTTTTCCGTCCCTCTCTTCCTATTTTCCCTCTGCACTCGTACGTTGCATCCCCCCATTTCTATCCCCGTGTTTCCTCCCTTCTCTCTTTTCCCTGTACGTTCCGCGGTGCGTTCGCGTTATACGGTGTCTCGCGACTCGACGCGAAAATACCGACGCAACTCGACGCAACGCAACGCAACGCAACGTAACGCGATGCAATGCGATGCGATGCGATGCGATGCGATGCGATGCTACCCGTGGCCCCGTTTTGTCCGATTGGCGCGGAGAGACCAACGGCAGCGGCAGCTAGCCGGTGTTGTCGGTCCGGCTGGCTGTCTCTGCAGATGACTGTTCCCATCATCGAGTATTAACCGCAGATCCGGCACGGGGGTGGCTGCATTATTAGCCCCAAATGCGATAGACTGGTGCCACCTTCCCCCTTGCCTCGTCGCACCGTCGCCTCCTCTTCCTATTTCTCTTTCTCCTCCCCCTCCTCCTCCTCCTCCTCCTCCCCCTCCTCCTCGTCCTCCTCTCCGTCCGATTCGCCGCTCTGACAATGAATCGCTCCGCATCTGACACTCGGCGATCCACGTAACGCAAGGTCGATTATACGCCTCTGACGCTTAGGTGACGCGGATATTCCGGATTTTCGAAGCTCCGCAAATCAAAAATTCTCTCTCGACGGCCTCGCAAAAATTTGCAACGCGTTCGCGACGACGAAAAATGCGATCGATCGCGCGTTCGATAGCGCAACAATCGCGATTACGGGCGTTGAAATGACGTAAGGGACGTCGTGGGACGGGGTGAGTTTCGCTCCCGAAGCGGAGAACCCGCTGTACATTTGAACGTGAAGGACGATTCCGCAGTCAGTTGCAGTCCCCGTGGGTATAGAACGCGGTGAAGAGGCGTACGTGTGTGTGTACGCGCGTACGCGTGTGCAGATGAGGTGAGAGCGTTTGATGCCGGTTATCATGTTGACAGGAACGCAGCGAGGGTGAAACGGGGTGGAGGTATGCGCCACCGATTACCTGCAACACTTCGCGTTGCTACGCATTACGCGGCGTACGTCGAGATCGGCGTCGGATGATATCGTGTAAGCGCGATCGAAAAACCTCGCCCGCCCGCCCGCCGAACCAACGAAGACGAACGGATATGAAAAAATCGAGATCAAGCAGCATCCCTTTCGGCGTCTGTTTTAAACCTCAAAGCTTATATTTCAGCCGGCATCCGCACCGTGCGTGTATGCGTGTAGTGCAGAAAAAGGGGGTTCTTCGCTCTCGCGGAGACAGGCGGTGAATTTCGCTACATAACGTCTTTGGAGAGGGCCATAAAAAATGAAACGTTTCAACTTTTAATAACTCGCTCCAAACACTTTGTAGGTACGAATCCTTAAAGACGGCCCATTAATGGTTCGGTACACTCGACGCCAAAACTATACGTAACGCATACATATATTTGATAATAACACACCTGCGGATACAATGTTGCCGAATACCCACCATTATCATATAATTACTGCGCGCGTCAGCTTTTTTCTCTGGTTTAATATGAAGAAAAAACGAACATAGCAGAGCGTAATTTCAATTAATAAAATAATGCACTCGCTGTGCGCCGTACAGGCTGATTGGTTAAATGAAATTAAGCGACTCGTGGTCACGTGACACCTTATTAAATACACAGGGCAATTACTCAGGTTCCTCTTCATAGAGAACATCGTGGTAAACCCGATATATATTAACCTTGCAGTGTTTCTGCATAACACAGTCACTTTGATCATTGTATTAAAACCGATCGCATAATTGCGAAGCATAATTTGTTTCTTTTTTTCTTTTTCTTTTTTTTTTTTTTTCTTTTCGGTGAACCGCAGCTCTCCACAATTTCTACCGCATACGTATAGTACAGTGGTACGTACGGAAGTTCATAAACATAGGTATACAGTATAGCGAAGAAGCTGGTGATTATACCCTTCTCTTAAAGAACCGATTAATGTCGAAAATCTATAAACCACCAAATTGACACTTATTACACGTATAATGCCAACGGTCCGCACGAGCCTCTCGGTTATTTTATTCTTTTCCTCCTCCTCCCCCTCAGCTTTCCTCGTTTTCGTTTTCCGACCTCTCGTCGCGCTCCGTCGTTATTATTTTCCTTCCTACGTTCGTTTAGAAATTCCGCTACGTTATTCGAATGAAATCACGCGGCGCGTATCCGTGGCGGTAAAGGTAATGAAAACGACGAATAACGTCGCGGCGTCGGACGACACGGGGGGAATAAATAAAACGAAATACAAAACGCCGAGAGAGGGATTCGAAACCGAAGAAGCTACCATATACTATATGCAAGCAATGAATTACCGAATGCATATTAGCGACGAGGCAGTTAAGACCCCCGGCAGTAGTCAATCTCTTTCTCCGACGTTTATGGAGAGAGAATTAATATACCGGCCCTCGAACCTCCGACTTCACAAAGCTGGTCGCCTCGCGCCTCCCGCCTCCCTCCGTCGTACCCTCCAACTTTACGCACATGTATTTTAATACCTCGCGCACACGTGTCCTTCCACGCGTATCTACACGTTACATCGCAGCTTTTGCGAACTAGGTTTCCTTTCTTTTTTCCATTATTTGTTAATTTGCGCTTCATACACCGCGGTGTATGATTATCGAAAATCGTATACCAAGTCTGCCGATAGTGTTCCATGTGAATCTAATCCGTTTGTTTTTTTTTCTCACTCTTTTCTTGCAGGCAAAAGCTTCAGTATCACCATAACCGTATCCACGACACCACCCCAGGTGGCGACCGTCTCAAGAGCGATCAAAGTCACCGTCGATGGCCCCAGAGAACCGCGATCGAAGACCAGTGAGTACCTACCACGATTTTAGCATGAGCCCATGGATTGAGAAAATCGCCTTTTTCGCACTATAGTTTAGTCCTTATGGTTTTTAACATCAAGCGCGATCTCGTCGTTCGATTGATGGCTTGAAAAAAATTAACGAACGAACACAATCGGATCGATAGAAAAAATGTGAAAAATTTTTCGGGACGTTGAATCGTGTAAATTTGCACGCAGCTTTTCGTAGACGACACGACGAGCGTGTCCGTCGCTTTTGAGTTTTTTCCTGTGTCTGCAAAGTGGGAAATATCCGAACTCTTGCGTTCGATAGTCCGCGCGATTCTTTTTTGTTTTCGTTCAGCTGGTCAGATCCGGTCTTGATTCTTTCGCGCATCGGCACATGACTCGAATCGATCATCTCTTCTCGTACCGAGGGTACTCGAAAAAATGACGAAAACATTATCCCCGACGATTATTATAGGTCGGAAGATGGTCTGCCACAGATTGCGAGGATTGTTGTTACGTTGTTATTTTAACACGTGAAATTTGTGTAACAATAGGGTGTCTCATTATCCGGCAGATGTTGCAGCGCGGATATGACGCAGTAGCCTTTCGCTAGCCGGTGGTCGTCGTCGATCGTTCGTTCGGTTTTCCGGTGCGCGCGCCAAGTTTACAACTCACGCGTATTGTATCGTACGTGAATATGGTATAATTTGGCCCGAAAGTAATGGCGAATTTTCGACGGGGACCAAAAATGACGACGAAAACTATCGATGATAAATAACGCAAATCGCAATGTAGATTATGCATACATTTTTTCGGATGTAAAAAGAAAAACATTCCACCAAAAAACGTCGAAGGACGGACGGTTTTACGGGTGGTGTGTGTTTCGATCAGCCGGGGTACCCGGTGTTTCGATCCCGTGGGATCGTCGGGTGTTATAATACAGCGTATAACCGTGCACAATACCGCGGCACGCACTCTAATCGGTTCTCGTCCGGGAGGCCGGAGTTCTTTTCCTTTTTCGTCGGGTTTTTCAGTTTATTTTTTTCACGGGGTTAGGTAGGGTGATATAGGCTCTTCTCGGGTGTACGAGAGCGGCGTTGCGCGCGCGTGTGTTGCAAAGGTAGTCGGGGAAGTTCCGACGAGACAACGGACAACATATTGCATATGCGGCGATCGTACGTAGCAGAGGGTCGCGTGCGTGTCGTTCCCCTGTTATGTAGTTCCATAGGCAAAGCGTCGTGTGTATTCGTATCGCCGCTACTCCGTAGCGGAGGAATCGCTTCGTCGGACGCTGTGGTGTCGCTATTGTCTTCCTACGTAACAATGGCACACGACACCCCACAAACACCTGCCAACCCTCATTACGTCAATAATCGTCAGCGAGCTTTTTGTTATTGAAATTGTTTCTACTTTTCCCACATAATTTCACGTAATTGAGCTATTTTTCGTAATTTCGAGGTTCCTTTCCAACGGAGTTGCACATTACCCTGCTGTCTCTCGACGATTTTTACCGCGGCGCCGATGCTCCGTACACGCGCGTTCATTGACGAATATCTCTGTTGTATCGATGACAAATCGGAGCGAAGAAAATATACGACGCATCGAGTTCCCCGAGTGCGCAACGTGGTCCGTACGGAGGCTGCGTAAAGTCGCGAGCTTACGTTTCCTACAATATAACACACAGCGGTTTCGAGGATAAAATGTGCGTAACGTGCAACGATGCAATGTGCATATAGGTGCGTATAGATTGTTGTATGCGCACAATTCAGACGCACGCCGTTTCGCCGTGTGTATGCGAATACGTATACGTGTGCCGCGTACGCGCGGGAAACCAATCGACGACGTTCGTTATTCGTATCTATGTACGTTCTGCGTCGTGTATAATTAACGAGGCGATTCGACTCTTGATTATTTTTCTATTTCTTCTTTCGCCCGCAATTTCTGTGCCACGTGTAAATCGGCTATGAACTTTCTTATCTGCACTCTGACACCCAGTTTCTTTTCTTTTCTTTTCTTTTTTTTTATTTCACTTCGTCGAAATATAATTGTACACACTTTATACGCCAGCTGCTTCGTATATTCGACGAACGTGTATAATTAATAGAAATTTTCTTTTCTATGATACCGATTCGTCGACGAGCTTGTAATCTCCTCTTTTACAGATAAAAGAAAAAAGGAAGAAAAAATAAGGCAGGATTTAAAATGGACATACCGTATACGTATAGAGCATACAACGATACGTACGTTATATCGGTCGTACAATAGCAGTTGTATCGTGTAAAACCGTAATTACTGCCAAGCGTCGATTATAGTTTCTCGTCAATCCGATTGATCTTCTTTTCCTCGATCGGCGACAGTCGGTGAATCGGTGAGGCACCAAGAGCCATCCGACGATCCGTAATGTTTTAATGAAAAATTGGAGAGCTAAAAATAAGGGCATAAATACTTCATCGGGGAGTGGTCCCACGAGGTGGCCTGCAGAGCTACTTCCTTTAGTCGCGCTCCACACACTCTCGAGATAAGAACCGAGATAAAACCTCGTATTCATTATAGCTGTGTTGTATTATTAACGCGTCAGAAGGAATATACCTACGCTCGATTGTATTGTACATTTATTATTATCCACCTAGATTTTTACTCGACGTTATACATATAGGTATGCGCGAATCTGCGAGACGAGAAAAACCGACGTATACGAAAATTTCGCTCTATTCTCTCACTTCGGACGGTACATCGCTTTTTAAACGCGCGATTTTCCTAGTAGATCATTTTTCGTCAGAGGCGATTCACGGCAATAACGTTGTTTCAATGTTCCTTTCAAATCTCTCGTGACACATGAAAGAAATCAACAACCTTACCGTCCGGTCGATAATCAGGTACTACGCCAGCGAGGAAAACGAAGACGATCCGTTTCGGGGCAAAAAATCTTGAGGGAAAAAACCAATTATCGTAAGAAAATCATCGAGGCGAAATGGTTGTGTGGAACGGGCATATACCTATACGTGGGGTATCGGGAGGGGTTCGGGGCTTACGCAACGCTCACGTCCGCTACGTGAGAAGTCAATCGTGGGATCTCTTTGGCGCGATCGGAATCAGAATCGTTTTTCGGACAGCTCGATCTGCAGTTATACGCGCACAGTCACCACGGCTGTAATGGTACGTGCGTAGCTACTTACCCACCTATACGTAGAGCGTCGGGAGATATTATAATCTCGGTTTAGATCGACGCGGCTGATCGCGAGGCTACCGTACAGCTGTGCGTGTAACACGTTAGTATTTAGAGTCGCGGGTGGTACCACTTTGTGAAGTTTGCGGTCAAATTTTTTATTTCACATTAGTCGCCTCGTCGCACGCTGCTGATATTCTATCGATCTTTATATCAAATACGCTACATGCGTTTTATCGCGGCCATATTTTCATCTTTTTCCGGCATATCCTGATACCGGATAAAAGGAAAATCTAACGCGCTGTAAACGTATGCACGCGATACGGATACGACTTACGAAGCGGAGCTCCCGAAACCCGTCAAACCGCCGCTAAAAGTCAATCGATACGCGACCGCGGACCTCGCGGGTTATGGAAATATGTTTGTCATTTTTTTTTTTCTTTTTTTTTTTCCGGGTTCGCTGTCCCGCGTGGGAAAACGGGATAAACGATCTCTTTTTTTTTTTTTTTTTTTTGCCGTGGAGCTAGACTGGACCGATTGAAAATTAACGGAATACAGCCGTTCGATGGTCTGAAAAAGATAAAGTAGAATTCTTACGATTGTGGGGGGGGGGAAGGTTCGGCTACCCCGAAATATCAGGCGAATCAGACGTCACGTCGTCGCTACGGCGCTACGGGGTGCGGGTGTTCGGTGAATGAACTATCTGGGTCGCGAATATATTGTTTGTGCAATTAGGTGAATATTAGGGTGATCAAGTAGCTCGACCACGTCGGAACCTCGGTTCAATAGGATGCCGTGCGTTCCAACAACTTCTATATCTCGTATAGCCAGATACTGAACCAGCGAGTTACACCGCGTCCTATGTGCCGCGTGTACGCTAACTATGCTTTTGACGTTCTTCACCGACGAATCGTCCAACCTCGTGTGGGTGGATACTCGCGTGTGTATATACGTATCGTTCCACGTAATGACGGTATACTACTTATATACGGGAACATTTTCTCCAGTAATTTACATCCACTTCTAGTTTGCGCTAATTTAATTTAAAGGCTACGGATAAACGTGGATGTATAATACTCTGTTCAGAGCGACATTCCGAATCGCATCCGCGTCCCCGAAATCATATATGTATACAACGTAATTTTGTTTGTTTATTCATCTCATTCCTTCTACCCTCCGATTTCGACCATCGCAATTTCAGCTGCGTCGCTAATTTGAAAACGCCGGAGGTAAATGAGACGTTACATAAATTCGGAGGTTTTCGAATGATTTGGCATTTTACGTCAGCCTCGTATACATATACGTATCGATGTAACGACGCATCGATAGCCACTCGTCTCCCCCCGTACTAATTGAACAATTTTTTCCCCCCACAATTGACTTAGGGCAACCGCAGCAATTCGGAGCCCTGAGATTGGGGCAACGGCCCTACATAGAATCCGGACCTCCGTTCGGCAGCCACCTTCGAGAACTGGAGTACAGGGGCAAAAGCAAATTCCATCATCAGCACCATCACCATCCTCATCACCAAGGCCCCAACGCGACATCTCCTCTCTCCGTGGCGACGTCCGCTCATATCACGGGATCCGCGGGATCCTCAGCTCCCGCTGGTCAAGGAAACAACGCCCAGCAAGCCTGCTACAAGCAGAGTCCTCCGCATGGCGGTGAGTTCATTTTTTTTTATTTATTTTTTTTTTATCTTATTTCCTTCATAAATACATCCTTACGTATAATTCGATCGTGCAGTGCGAAGTTTTCCTCTGAATATAACTCGAGCAATTATTTTTCGTCGATATTAATATAGTCGTGCGTCTTGTGTATTTCTACGAAATTGGTCTTTGTGATATTTATCATTTTTGTTCAAATATCCTCTTGAAAAAATGGCGAGGCGAATCGCTCGCGTGTAGTAAAAAATGTCCGTCATTGTTCACCGATGTCACGATCGTAATGCTGCAGTAGCGGCTCGGTTGCGATTTGGGTCCGAAAAACCGCCGTTGGAATAGCGGCGGCTTTATTTGCCGCGACGACGGTTTCCGAGAACCGCAGCGAAACAGCTGTAGCCGACGAGAAAGACGCGGGTGTCTGTAAAAGGTGATCGAACACTGGATCGAGCGCATATATCGCGTACGAACGGTGAATAAAAGAAACAAAACTATGATGACAAAAACCACATCTCCAAAAAACGAAAGTGCCACGCGACCATTTTCTTTAATTTATATATATGTACAGTATACATCGCCACGCCAATTAACTTCCGTATATAAATTCATAAACGGAGACCGATTAAGTATCGATAAAATTTTTGCGGTTCGCTACATAAGTTTAATACGGGGAACTGTATAATAAGCACGTTTTTCCCCCTAATCTCATTACATGCTATTTATTCAACATATACCCATCAGCTTTTTCCTGTGTATTTAAAAGAAACCGATTACGCTGTAGGTATAATACCTACCCATTTACCGATAAGAAAATAAATTAGAAAAAATTTTCCCGCTACGATTATACCAGACTCGATTAACGAGCGAACTCTCCAATTCGACTCCGAATCGAATCGACCGACGCACAGCGGACGCTCCAAGTTCTTCGTTTTTCCGCTTATCAGCAATTGAACGAAATTTCGCGATCGAGTCCGCACCTGAAGCGCGATGTGCACGAATTTAGCCTCGTTGTCCGAATTCTCGGAAACTGGTGATTCATCGCGAACTCGACTCCCCGAGTAACAACATCGGCAGAGGTGGTGAGCCGCGAGCTAGTCCCGAACGGATCGGATCGTCGGCGATATTCTCCTACGATTCGCGATTCTCTCGGGTTGATAGCCCGCCCGGCTGTATCGGTTGTAAGTTGAAAAATATTCCGCTGACGATCGGCGATCTCGGCTCGATCCGTAAGTTCGTAAGCGTATTATACGTACGATACCTACACACGTAGCCCGCAGAAACCCGGGCGCGAACAAAGGTGGCTATCGTCGGTCCTCTTTTTATTCCCCGTTTTTATTTGCTTATTTTTTTTTGTTCACACGTCCGAGATTACGCAGAGAGACGGTAATCGGAATCGCGATCGGATTCAGAATGCGAAATGTGAATGAGAAACGCGAGCGGGAAAGAGAGAGGAGAAGGACGGGAGACGGGAGACGGGAGACGGGGGGCCCCCCTCCGCCCCAGAAGGATGCGATCGACGATCGTCGTTCTTGCCGAGAAAATGAGGGCCGATCCCTCCGAGTGTGAGGAACATCACCGATCGCGGCCCACGTGCTGCATTAGAACTTTCAAAATCGGTTCCTCGATCGTCGGCGGGCCCCCGAAGAGGTACAGACGATACGTGCGAGTGTGTAGTATTACATATATGTAACGTGTATATACCTGTGGAGGGCGCGTAGAGAAAACGCCGCTTGGAAAATAAGGATCCGATCGAGGAGCCCGAAAAGAGACCCGCGGAGGCTGCGGGGTGGAGTGGGGGGGGGAGGGGGAGGGGGAGGGATAAAAATTCTCAACTGCAGTCGTCGAAGACCCGGGGTACGTACGAAACGGGAGAAGGCGAAGAGCGAGCCGGAGGCGTGGGGCACGTACGAAGGTCCATTTACCATTACCATTATCTTGGTCCCCTCGCTGCCATGAGCTACGATGCTCTGTAAATGTGAAACTCCCTACGCTCCGGCAACGGCGGCAGCGGCGGCGGCAGCATCCTTCGCCGCTTCAGGTATACATCCGACGCGGACCCTAATCAACTGTATAAATAATATAAACGCTCCGCGGCTACACACGACCCTTCAGAAACTCGAAGAGCTAATCATTTCACGTAGCCGCTGCTACCACTGTACCTCTATCGTAACGATCTCTCGTACACGGGGAGTTCTCGTTTTCAATGATTTTACAATTTATAATCACCTCGACATCTCGCACTTCATTTGCCACGAGATTCATACTCCCATCGTCGCAAATAGCTCTATACACGGTGAAGAAAAAAATTGGCCCCTCTTCGTTTTTCTTATTTTTTAGGAAAAAGAGGAAAAAAAAAAAAATTACGAAAACTGAAGTAGATGGAAAAATCTAATCATAGTCGGTAGTTTTGGCCCGTAGCCCGTACACAAACCCATATCGCCCGATAACGAGTAGAGAAAGTGTGAATATATTATTTTTTGATTTTTTTTTTTTTTTCTTTGTTTTTGATTTTCTACTCGACGCGCGTTTCAATACGAACGAGAGAAGAAGAGCGTGATGTCGAGTACGTTACATAAATTTTATGTAGGATATGTACGTAAAACGTTGCAGGTATTATACCTCTATGTAGCCGTGCAGTGGTTTGCGTCTGATCAAAGTCGTTTAAGTAGAGATGACGGCGGGTACAGTCCGCGTCCCCGTTGGTAAGACCTCTTTGAAGATATTATACGGTGTAACGCTGCGGTTTCCGTAGCTACCCCCGTTCGCGATCGCCGTGCTATCCCGAACACACCCCGAACTCCGTCGATGCGGAGCCGACCTTCGTCCCCCTACCCGACACACTCCGCTCCCGCGGAGCAACACCTACTCGTCACGCGTACTAAACAGACAATTCGACACACGTATGTATATATGTGTGTACGTACCGCATATATACATATGAACATAATTAGACTGGTTTGCAGAAAAAAGAAAAAAAAAAAAAAAACAGCGCCAAAGTTTCGATTTACTTTTTTCTCAAGCGAGCCTCATTCAACGAGCGAAAAAGTTGTGGCTGATTGAAAGGAATCTCGAGGTGTGCGTTTTGTGAAAAATTTTGGAAACCGGTGTATTCGAAATTCCATTTCGATGATCGATTATATCACGATGGATGTGTATCTTGCGTAACCGGTGTGTCAATATGTGACTGGCGAGTCACATCGGAGTATAAGGTGAATTCCGAAAGTTGCACCGTGCGTATTATATCCGCGCCGCGGATGATGTATTCGAGGTATCAAAAGATTACCTCGTAATTTTCATTCGGTTTCTCGAGTTCGCGTCGCACAGATGGGCGCATGCATCGACGCAGTAGTAGTATAGGTAGGCTTTGAACCGCGCTGCGGGATGTATAACGTTACGTTTAGGTATTTCGCCAGGGGTCGTTAATGCGGCCAACAATTTTGTCTCGGACTTAATCGTTGCTCACGACTGGCAATAAGATCCAAGTAAATCATCAACTCGTAGAAAGTTTCATATACGATACGTAACGCTATCGTGATCCTGATATACAGAGTGTTCCATTTGGCAAAACGTTATATGTGCACCATTTTAACCGGCGACGATAAATTTGCGCGCCGATTATTTTTAGAAAAATTTGACCAGGCGGAGTCACGAATCACGTATTTTTGAGCACGTCTTTGTCGAAAATATCTTTCGAAACTTGTCCACTTTTCGGAATATCTCGATATCGTACGCTCCTTTGAATGGAACACCATCTACGTAATATTCGGTTCCGCGGCTGACCCGCGCAACATTTACCTCCGTCGCGGTATGCTTACAATTATACATATGTATGTATCGTGCGTCGTTTATGATATTTCGCAAAAGTCGGCTACGAATTGAAACGAAAGCGGATAAGCGTATTTCGTGCGAGTATCGCTTTATCAACTTCCATCTCTGTTCGAGGAAAAAGTGAGCGATAACGGTAAGGAAAAAAGGGAAGAAGAAAATCGCAGAATGAAGAAATGCAAAAAGAGAGAGACATATATATGTGTGTGTGTGTGTGTGTGTAAAATATAAAGAACGAGGGAAAAAAACTACGCCACATGCGAGGAAAAGAATGAAGCGAAAAAAAGGATTATGAAATGAAAAAGGAAGTGAGTGTTATTTCTGTCTTTTATAATATAACTTGATTCGTCTCTCGTCTCTCGTCGCTCATCTCGGGTCGTGATCAGGGTAATGAGACCTGCAGCAGCAGAAAAGACCCGACCGACAGGGGGGCGAGGGGGGGAGATAGGGGCAGAAAGAAGGATGCGTTCAGTCGTGGAATGGAGGGGGTAAGGACGCTGATGATGGGGTGTGAAACAATCACACTGATTGTATATGCCGACTCCTTCTGACTGTATAAGTAACAAACCTATACTTTGGTTGATCCTTTTCTTCGCTAGCGTCGCGGACCGCCGGACTAAAGGAGGAACGAAATAACGAAATAATTCGAAAGAGCTGAAGAATTACCGGATAAGAAGAACGAGCTGCGCAGCTTAAGAAATAAGGAGAAAACCGAGGAGAAAACGGTCGGGGACTCCGCGGCCGCGTGTACGCATGTCTCCTCGAAGGAGCCGCAGCACCTGCGGAGGTCGCGATTCGATCGCCATCCTATTTTGTCGTTTCGTTTCATTTATTTTTACCCAGTTTTCGCACGTCTCATCACACGAATCATCGAAATAAGATCGGATACGCTCCCATCATGCGCTACCGCGGGCGAAAACACTCCGAGCCGTTGGACCGTGACGATAAAATAGTTGCCGATCCGTTGACTTCTGGATCTTGACGCGCCTTGCATCGCCCCAGGTTGTTTTTTTTTTTTTTTTTGTTTTTTTTTTTTTTTCTTCACTTTTTCTCCAAACAACAATTTCCTTTTTTTCCCCCCATTTGTTATCCGTATCAGGAGTGGGAGCTGAAAAATGAAAATTCGGTTCGGTTTGATTTGGTTATTTAATCAGAAAGTTATTATCGAATAATTTGGCGCGAGAAAAATAAAAAAAAAAGTCCATTCGATTCCGAATCGAATCGGATGGAGGTTGCGGAAAGATGATCGAAAAAATGCTCGTCTATCGTCCGAGAGTCGAAACGCCGCAAAATTGAAATGCGAATCCTATTTGAAAGTCGAGTTTTCCTTTCGGGGGTGATCGCGTCGACGTCTCGCTCCGCGAATCGCGAATTTTGGGAGTCTGATAGTTTGCCGAAAGCGACGGAAGAAAGTCACCGTGTAAAATAAAAGACGACGATCAGGAATCTCCGGATCTCGTGCGCGATGCGAATTATAATAAATATATTATTCGCTCGTTTATACGAGACGTACCTATATGTATAATATACGTATAAATATTACACCGCGTGATGATGTACGTACGTACGTTACTGTACGTATGAATATATTACGTGTACACGATATGCCCGTGCACGAGTAAAATTTTACTGTGGTAAAGCGGTTTACCTATTTACCAAGATGCGGCTACTTACCGCGCTAAAAAGCCTTATATTCCAGAGGGGGAAATTTTGCGATTCCCACGTGCCACAGCCTACTTTAACTATACTGCAGCGTAAAGTATTATACCTACTCCTTCGGCCTTTTATACGCTGAATTCTCCCGCGCCAACTTCATCCCGTCGTGTATATTCACGTGTATACCTATGTACCTCGTATACATAGTATCGTACATATGTATCGCCACTGCACTGCAGCTTTTCTGCAACCATCCGCTATCTCCGTTGTCTCGTCTTCCTAAGATGTTTGCATTATACGTATACGGTATATTGTCTACGGTTATATATACCACGCGGATTCGCCGAGTCCGTTGAACAGGAGGAATGCACTTTGCTACTTTAACATTTTTACTAAAATTCAAATTATTCTGTGCATTTTACGCTCCTTGTTCCGTCGCAGACAAAGGCCTCTGCGCGTAATACGTGTATATATATATACCTATATACATTTATATATATTTTATACGTTCACCTCCGAATATAATCACCCGTCGCGGTACGGTATGAAACGTGTAGTGAATGCACCTGCCCCCCTCCCCCTCTCCCCTTCCCCCTTTCCCCTCGTCCCTCGTCCCTGCGAAACTAGCCTGTCGTCCGCTCACGCGGCATTCGGTATATCACAGTCGGTGGATTTTCCGAAAAAAATTTCTCGGGTAAATAGACGTACGCGCGATATATAAGTTTTCAGCCCGCGAGTGTGATAATAACAAGGTATAACATTTCCTCGCAATAAGGGTTAACGGAGTTACGAGGGTAAAGCGATAGGCGTGTATGTGACACTTCCCTAATTACGTCCTCGCGAACCCCTTTAAGAAAACAACGCGCGTACGAAAGCAGGGGTTTTCAACGCGATCGTCGCCTATACATGTACAGACGACGACGAAAAGAAATATCCGACGATCGCACCCGATTCGGCGAATAGGCGATTCGAGTCGACGGACGAGCGGCCGTCGCGCTCGCGCAGGCGACGATTCTTCTTCCTTCGTTTGAAAACGAGTGAGAATTCGAAGATGAAGAAACCACCCTAATCGGGAACTTGTTTCGTGTATCCGTACGAACCGAACCGAACCTTTTCTTCGCGAGTCGTATTTCCTGCGATAGGTATGTATCTACTGACTGCGAGTAAAGTTTCGCGCAAAGTTTGCGTACCCTAACCGTTGGAAAACAATGCCTCTGTACGCCAGATAAAATGACAAACGTAACCGCGAAAGTTAATTAAACGCATAAATCCATTAACCCGCAATACCATAAACGAGTCTGCCGCGTGTGTCTTGTTACTCGCGCTCTCGGGAAATATCTATATGTATCTATTTTCTTTGAAATATTTATCAACGAATTACCGTATGATATTAAAAGTTCCCATCGAATTACGACGTTGCAGCAGCTGCGGCATAGCGTCGGATCGGAGAATATCTTACGGTGGTGCAGAATTTTTCAAAAATCGCTCGTCGTCGGCCCGACACACGAGATTGAAAAGCGCGAAAATAGCGCATGGCATCGTTTATCGAATTCATCGCGAGTCCCGACGTTTGAACATGCGAATAAATGATTCGTGTTTTGCATTTGAAAGGAAAATTCCGAAATCCGTACTTGCAAGTAATGTTTATCGCTCGTTTCTTATCTTGTATATCCTGAACTAACATCCTTCGGATTCAACGAATCAGAAAATTCTTGAAAACAGCTTAAGGAAACTCGAGTGTAACCGCTAATACCGCGATAAACGCTCTCCATAATCTTGCGTAATAATTTCAAATCATAATTTTTTTTTTCCTCTCTTTTTTTTTCTCTTTCTTATTCTCTTTTTTCCGTAAGCACACATTATACACATGTAACCATTTTTTTCAAAAACATAACAGAAAACCGCAGAAAATCCGTGCGCAAAAGTCGCGATATTAAATATGTACATGAATATAATATTAACTCGCGACGAGCTCCTCGAGCGACGGTACGCTGTAATTTCTTACAATTAGATCGAACCGAAATTCAATGCGATGAAAAAAAAAGAAAAGAGAATACCAAAAAACCAAAAACAAATACGTAAAATCATCGAAGACGCGAAAAAAAAATCAGACAAATCGTGGAAATCGCCGATTGTAACGTCTACATTTTTCATACTCGGCGAAAGTCGACGCGTTAATGTCGGTGACGAAGAATCTAAAAGCAAAGACGACAGAATAAAAAAACAATCGACGATCGCGCGCACCTACTTCCTTTCGTCTCTGGTCACATTCTGCTTTTCGGTAATCCATTTTCTTTACACTGCATTACAACGATCGTTGGTTCGATGGTCAACTTTAAGTATGTATCACAAGGTACATAAACCTATGTATATATATATATATATATATGTATATGTATAACGGGTGAAGGTGCGAGAGGATTGGGAATTGAAGAATTGAGTCGAGTTGAGTTTTTAGTTTTTCCCACGGCATGCGGGTTCCAGACGATTGCACGAGGATTGTTACCAGTCGTTTCTTATAAACGACACTCCATTTTTCTCTGCCTAATTTAATTTTCGTTACATGATAACGAGTCATGCAGCCGCCGTTGCACTTATAATTATACAGTAACCACGTCAATAATTTTATACTTTCAAATTCGCTGCGAAAAATACGCGTGTAGCTAATTGTGAGATGTGGCGATTTTTGCCGTGCAGGAATTTCATTGGAATCGAAATCGTTTTTCCCACTGCAATTTTCGTACACAATTGACGAGAGAATTTTTCATGTTGCGCCCGAATCCCAGAAGTATACCTTTACGTATATACCTATGTGTATCGGTAAAACACTTCTTCCAATTTTGTTGCAAGGAAACGATCAACTTTAAATTTCGATGTAATAATATACAGGGAATACGATTCGTCGAGAAATTACTGTAACGGCATTCGGTCACTTCCGGTCTTGGATCGTGACCAACTCACAATCAGTCTCATGTATATCCGACGCGGACAACGATCCAATTTTTCTTCTCTTTTGATTTCGATTTTTCTTTTTTTCCTCTTTTTTTTTTCTTTGATTCGCTCTTGCTTCACTTTTACCTCCTTCCTCTCTTTTTCTACATGATGCGTGGCGGTGAAAAATCGACGCATACCTTTACGCACATGCAGGTCTTCTCAGCGCGCGAGCAGCCCTATTTTGATTTTTCGATCCGACGATATTTTGAGAAAAGATCGATCGATATTTTTCCCTACTTTTTCACAAGGAGACGATTAGAAGTGGTTGCGTGACAACGGAACAAAGGAATCTCGATTTTTCTAATTTTCAAAGAAAAAATCCAAGGTCGCTAAGAAAAATGTCGAAAAATTTGATAGTCCAGTTATTTTTTGAGGACTCGCCCGCGGAGGTCGGTCAGCAAAATCAGGTACAAAACATCCATGGCTATTATAATAGTTATATATACATAACATATAAATTGCATGTAATCCCCTTAAGTTGAAAATAATCTGCAGCCGATGTGATCAATTTTTCAATATAAGGTATAAAATTTTTTTCTTCTCGGCGGATTCCATGCTCGATATGTCGAACATGATACGCGTTGGATGATCCGTTGCACCTGGCCGTAATAGCCGGGGATGGTGTTGCAGGGGGATGTAGGGTGGAGATGCGGCGGATCGGGGAAAGGGGTGGGGGCGGGGGGGGGGGGGGGGGGAAGAAATCATCCCGCAACCTACGGAGAAGCACCAAAGTTACTTCTTGTTACTCGCCCCTATGTATATCATGTATAGGTATAGGTATGTATATAGAGTGCATAGCGTCGTCGACGTTAGTATATAGTCAACTATATGTATACGCGTGCTCTATATAACCCGCACTTTATACGCTCAGAAAATGTTTATGTAATACATCTTACGTATATATATGTATATGTACGAGTGTAGGTCTATGTGTGTATCCGCATACCTCGGAGAGCGCGAGAAACGAGAATACAACAGGTTGTCTATCGCGGGCAATATCTTTCTGAAAAATGGCTTCCTGTTTTTATACCTATTATACACGTATACTACCTCCATACCCTAGACTTTACTGTAACAAAGATCAATTGTTTTTATCGCTTTTTATCCCCCGTTACACTTGTAATTGTATGGGGATTTTCATCAAACTCTCGCTACTTCCGATTCTAGTCACTATTCCTTTCAATCACTTCGATCGCCGTCACTTTTAAATTACGATTCTTTTTTTTTTTTTCGAACAGCTCTTGAGCGTTAGGAGAAAGTTGTTTTTTTTCTCACATAAGTTTTTGGAAAAATTGCCGATGGAAATTCCCCTTTTCGCCGTGGTATCGCGATACACGGGGGAACGTGAAAAGGGAATAAAGAAAATCGGGGGCAGGGGGAGACCAGACGAGTCGCGGTAGCGGCGGTAACAGCATCGGCGGGAGGAATCGGAGTCCCAATGGTCAGTCACGCGTCATCGAATACGTGTTGGATAAAAATAAAATCGACATAAAACTAAATAAACCTCGCCTCAGTCCGAACCGCTTCGCTTATTCGCCTCTGTTTCCAACGAGTTTTCTGTACGACGATCGTCCGATAGCCGATGGGTTAATCGCGCCGCTGCAATTCGTGAGATTCTTCCAACGAAACGATGCAGTTGAAAAGTTGTCCCGCAGAACTGCGCTTCCGTTTAAGCTGCGTCGTGGGGGGGATTCGTCGCGAGGAGAAAAAAGCAAACGGAACGCAATAAAAAGTAAAACCGGGTGAATTTGCAAAAAAATTTCTCTCGTCATTTCTTTCTTTCCTCCTTTTTCGCCTCACTCTTTTTCAAGATTGAGACGCTGACGGCTTGGCGTGGCGTAGCGATCGTTTAATCGTTTTATATTGATTAACTTCGCTTGAGTAAATCCATTATATTAAGGTGTATAATATATTACAGGTATATATATATATATATAGAAACCTACCTGAAGCAAACTGACGAGAAAGTCGTTACAGTTCGTAAAAAGAAAGATATCCCAGAACGACTATAACCCACCGAAACATTGCGGGAAAGGAGCAAATAAAAAGAGTAAAAATGAAGAGAGAAAAAAAATAAGTGACGCGGTATAAAATATTTGAAGGAAATTAACGTATATTAAATTATAATTTTGTCAACGGACCTGCGAAGGCGACACTTCTTGTGCGGCACAAAGCCGTAGGTTGCATCCTATATTCCGTTTCACTTGTCGTTCATTTTTTATTTTTTTTTTTTGTTTCAACCACGAACAAAAATCGTCTTTACAAGTGGCACGTTCCAATTTTTCATACGCCACGATGTCTCCATTCCTCTTGACGGACGAATTTCTTGATTCAATTTTTTGAGTGCATCGTCGCAGATTTATATACTTACAATTTACCTCCGAACACTATACCGTTTTTCCGATCTCATCAAAAACTCGTCTACGTGTTGAGCTGGCTCGAACTGAAAATGGAAAAATGAACATGAAAGAAAATTAGTATCTTTATCGTATGAATTATTACGAAGTGACGATATTGTGCGTATTGCGGTAAGCTGGACGACTGACTGGGTTAGACTCCGGTGGGTTTTTTTGCTGAATTTTACATGTCGCATTACGATACATGTATACGTACAACATCCGGTATGATACGTGTGCGCAATACCCGTCGGTTAAAAGTCTCGAGAAATAATCACAACTTACTCGAAATCTCTCATCGCTATAGATCCGAACGTCAAACTTTCAATCGATCATTACCACGAAATCGAAAAGGGCAAAAAACCTTCCGAAAAAGCTCGTGTAACATCTACCCAAAACCGACTCTCTCCAATCGGCGACAGACTCGCGTCTTTTGTGAAGAGAAGAGTCGTGTGTTTTACCGCCACCGTGCCTCGTTTATGTGGGTTTATATGAAAACTGTTTCCTGGTAACGGTCACTAGACGCCGACTGCAGTGTTCTTCTTCACGTTGGATTTAACTACTGACTCATTTTCATTTACTATTCATCTCATGTACGCCGTGGGCGCGTACGTAATTCGAGGGCCGTATATAACGTTAGGAAGTAAAAAACAACACTCGATCGTCATACCGAGTATACCGCGCTTTATCATAGTTCCTTTCGCAGACACTGGCGATTGATTGTGTCACGTGATGTCGTCGCACCGAGCCGTATATACCGATGTAGCGGTTATACGAAATCGAAACCTTTTACGCGATAAATCTTCGAGTCGATTCTCTATACCATCGCGTACAATATTCTTCCTCGTGTGTCATAAATATGATCGCGTATACTGGTACTCGTAATTTTTTCGGACTCTGTTCGAGACATTGGCCAAAAAAGTATGTCGAATGGATTTTAAATGTATGTAGAATTTCAGTTTAATACCGAAGACACGTGCGAGTTTTGGAAACCTAATTTTGGACTTATGATTTGCAAAGTGAGAAAACAGACTAACCGGCGCCAACGGGTTGCATATTTGACGATCAGATACGTCGAATGTATTTATGTTAATCGACCAATCCGTATAGGCGTAAAATTTATTCGGTGTCATAGGACAAATTTTCTTCCCAAATAGTTCGGTCTCCTATTTAAGGTCTCGTTTCGTCTTTTTTGACCTATTGACAAATAACGATCGCGGTATACCGGGAATGCCTGACATTCTGATGGCGTCACATTTCTCAGTAATTCCCTACCTACATCTCCGTCGTTGAGAAAAAGTAAAATAAAAAATGAGAAAAAAAAAAAAGAAAAAAAAAAGAGAAGGAGAAAAAACCAGTTATATGCCAATCGTAACGCGTGGAATATCTTCGTAGCGAAGTCGTCTTCGTCGTGTTCTTTATTAGACACGATTGAGTTGTTGTCCCATTCTACAATTTCGCACCTGTTGTAAATCACAAGAATTACGTCTCCGAGCTATGCCGTGTATTTGCATCTCCGGATCCTCGCCGAACATAAATTATAACCGATAATTTTCCGCCTCGATATCATCACCTGTTCACAAAAGGTAGGCACAATGTGTGGCTCACGTTTTATGACCGTCTTTTGAAAATTCGCAGCGATTCATCGAGTGACATTAAAAAATTGAACGGTGAACATGTGCATCGGTGCCTCAAGCGATGCTCGTGTTCTTAGCGCGTTGTGATCAATATTTTTATTATCGAAACAAAAAAGAAAACAAATATATAAATCCTGGAATCCCGTGTTGGGTGCACTCGACTTATACGCTATACTATGTGACTCACTGTGTTATGAATTCATCCGATTCTCCGAAAGTATTCGCCGATTCTCAACGGGAAAACGGGGTTCACCGACGACGAGGCGGATCGCGTTTTGATAATTGATCAACTTTTTACGCCATGAAATAGAAAGTTATTTCTGAAAATTATCCGTTAGGCAGAAGAATCGCGCGCGAGCGGGAAATCCTCTGTCGATGTGTGTTCAGATTTTTCAGCGGAAAAAATGATGATGGGTTGAGAAAAATGATCATCGCTGCGGCGAAACCCCGAAAACTCGTCCCCATGAGTTACAAGTTCATATTTCTTGTAACGAAGTCGTAACTTTATATTCTCAGGACGTCACTCGTCTATAACTCTCGATCGGCTCAGAGCCTCGAATAGTTATGGAATTGATCAATGAAGAAAAAATCACCAACTATCTATATGTTGTACCGTAGATATATACGTATTGAACGTTATACGTGTAGACGGGTGACCAGCCTGATATTCAGTCATGAATGGAACGTTTCCCAGAAACTAAGAACGGTTCACTTCCTCAATCAATGGATCGAAGACCCCTCTCTCTCTCTCTCTCTCTCTCTCTCTCTCTCTCTCTCTCTCTCTCTCTCTCTCTCTCTCTCTCTCTCTCTCTCTCTCTCTCTCTCTCTCTCTCTCCATCTGTTTCTCTTCCTCGCTCTCTCGCTCCGCCCGAAATAACCGAAGGATCGTAAGATCAACGAGAGTGGCTTCTTCTGCGCCCTCAACCGTGGATCACGTACCTTTCCTCTACCTCTTGGCTTTAATGCACCTCAACTTTGTGGCCTCCGGTCGACGCGCCGCGCAACAGAATCAAACTCCGACGATCATCGATCTGTACATCCATCTCCTGCACGGTAGGCGGCATCGCGTCCCGTCGCGGTTCGACAAACCGTTAAGATCGAGACGACGCGGGTCATCTCACACAATCGAAGGAATCTGCGCAGAACCGTAAAATATTTTTGCGATCGTTTGACCTTGCGATCCCGCGGGATCTACGCGACGAAAAATACGTACAGCGATATTTTTGCACCGCGGCCGAACGGAATCTCTGCCTCCGCTCGAGGTTTTCCAGATGTCGCGGCGATTCGCTTAGAATTAAAATCAGGCCACACTATGCAACACCGATCAGAGGCAGCAAATTCGACGAAAGATCGGACGAAAAGGCTGCCGCAAGTATTTCAATTGTTTCATGGATCGATAAATCGTATAGAAAATGATCACGATCTACCGGTGGCGATTCGTCGATCTACGTCGACTTGATCGATTGGTTTCTCCCTTTTATTTCTAAATTTCTTCGAGTAGCGAGCGCGCACGTATTACCGAAGCTATACATAAAAGTTTCAAGAAAAACTCTCGAGATTCCACGAACCATTGAAAAACGTTGTTCTCTGGGTGCTGCTTCTGGTGGAAATCTGTACGTGCGTATAGCCGAGCAGGGGGAAACAGGACGGAAAAAAGGTGTATCGACGAGAAAAAAAAAGAAAACGAAGGATAGAAAAGAGGTGTAATAGGAAAAAAATAAGAGCAGAAGTGGTTCCGGACGGGAATCCACGTGTTGGTGGTGATCGACCGAAAATACGCTCCCAACTTCGATAGGATGTACCGTAATTATTGGTGAGTAGTGCGAAATTAATCGACCGTTCGTACGATGATGATCGTATATACTTACAAATCGTTTTTCATCAGATGTATCGTTGTTCTCCATTTTATTTTATTTCTTTCCAAGTCTTTTATGCGGACTATCCACTAATTTTCGACACCTAGTTTCTCGAATCCGATCGCCCTGTACTTCGACTTTATTTAACGGTCCTTTTTTGCTTTACTTAAACTTTTGAAGTTTCTTACTCGATCGCCTTTAATCGATTTTTATGTATATATATATAGTTCAGCCGATGAGTCGTTGCACCGAGTCAACCGAATCGTGATTAATTATAACTTCTAGTAGCACGTGCAAAGCTGCAAAAAACGACGTAAAATTCGAAAAGAGAAGCGAGAAAAACAACGTAAACCATGTATCACACTGCTCGAAATGTCTGAAATTTATTTTTTCGAACATACGGCACGCGCTACTCATCTGCACTGCGTTATACCAGCGATTTTTCGCTTATTTCGTGGAAAAAAATGCAGGTGCTGAGACAAAAACACACCGGAATTCCGGAATGGTGAATTTTTTTTTTCAAATCAAAAATCGCAAGTACATCTCAACAGGTAGATTTATACCTACGTTTGATTTTATTCGATTTTGGGGTCAAAAATCAAACGCGGTGTTTTTATTTCAGTGTATCCTTACGTATCTCGATCTATCTGACCGAACAATCGAGTTATCGCTAATTTTTCGCAAACTGCAGGAAACAGAGAAATTGAGATATCTCGATGAGTTTGTAAAGTAGCTGTATAACTTAATTCCTAAGATCAGTTCACACCCACAAGTCAAAATCGGGAGAAATCGGTCTTTAACGGTTTTCGATTTTCGGATCGTAAATATAAATCGTTAATCGAATATGACTCTATTCCGATGAACTTATAGCCCGGGAACACCGAAAGACAAAAGAATGCCGTATGTCGTTTCATCCGCGCTTCTGGCCGTGGCTTGTTTGCTGAACTAATTGGATACAAAAATTAGGATCTATAGAGCGAAGAAGGAAGAGAGCAGGTTCCGGGACCAAGGAGAGCAGGTATACCTACGGCAATAGCATGAGGCCACCTAGGCGACAGCGGGTTCGCTAATAAGAGGGCGCATCCAAGGATGGAACCGCTTTTCTGTCAAATTACGAGAACGCGATTCCTTTTCTAGGACTTTTGCTCGGTGTAGTTTAAACTCCTCCCAGAGACAACCACGGGGATGTATAGCGTATACCCTCACACCGGTTTCACGTGGACGTGCCAAACGTAACATGGAGAGAAACTGACGAGTGGAAGTGGGCATCATCCCTACAGAGCGGTATTATAAATTTTTACGGCAGAACATCTGTTGTATACGAAGCTAGTTAAGAGTCCTCTGCTTAATATCGTAACTATACAAATTGTTAAACTCAAAAGAAGACCGCCGTTACGATTTATTACGCTGTTGGAACATCGTCATTCAACGATCGCGTTAAAATATCGTTTCGTCGTATGACCCCGTCGTTCTTACCCTAACCTAAAAATGCGATGTCTGCAATAGCCAGATACTAAAAATTAACAAAATCTTTTCACGAACGACGAAATCTCAAATTTCAGTTGTTTTTTTTCCATCCGATCCAAAGCCGAACGCTGCAGCGGTCTAGTTTTTAGAAAATTCAAAATTCCAATCAATGTGACAATTTCAAGCGGTTGAAATGACTCGTTTATAGAAAAGAGAGAAAAAAAAAAAGCTTGAGCCTCGCGAAAGCGAGTGCAATAAAAAATCTTCTTCGAACGTTTAACGGATCGCGTCGGTATCTCTCCTCGTATATCGCCGTGAGCCCCCGAGGCATATTCTAACTCACCTCTTGACTTCTCTCCGAAGCTTCCGGGACTCTCCTGCCGGCCACACGCTCTTTCATTCATGCCGGTAACTTCATTCATGCTCCGAATTACGGGCAACATGAGATGAAAAAAAACAGCAACAACAAAAAATGCCGAAGAAACTATGCCGTGTACAGAAACCGAAAAAAAATCTACACACGCATGGGATTATAAGAGGAAGTTAAAAGAGGTCTTTTATATTAGCAAGTATTTTTTTCTTCTATTTTTCATCCGGAGCGCAGGATTCAACGCGATTCTGTGCAATCTGTCAAGAAGGTGAATCGCTTCCTTTTTTTTTGTTTTTTTTTTTTTGTTTTTGTCACTTTTTACATTTTACCATCTGATGCACCGAGTGCAGAAGCTTCTCTTTTCTTCAAATTCTTTTCAATATTCTATACGCCGTACGTACGTGCTTGCAATTATTATTGAATACATCGCGAAGAGGCCGAAATAACATCGTGCTTGTGCGGCGGGTATAAAAAAAAATTAACAACCCTTCGTGTACTAGGCAGGGTGAGGTGGAGAGAGAAGAAAAAAAAAACAAAAACAAAAAAAAAAAAAAACCCCCGAAAGAAAAAGAATACATGCAAACGGAAATCAAAACATCTGACACGAACAGGATACTCCAAATTACCGGTGATCGTATTCGTCTTAAAAATATTTGACAGGCTTCGAATCCGCCTCGTTTTTGCTCCCGAGTTCAAAAGCCCGAACCAACTGTTGAGAATACCGCCGTTTCACGGTGATCTTTAAACGGACTTTCGGTAAGGCAAACTAAACTTTTGCGGATAATACTTGAGGAGCTAAATCGATCGCGAATTTTCGTATTTTGACTGTATAACGTTCACGCTGTCGATAATCTCGACGTACATACATACGGGTGTACATGTTTGTTTGTTCCAGTACACGTATTCCTCGCGAGTGTGCAATGTACAGAAGAAAGACAAAAAGAAAGAAAGAGGAAAAAAAAAAAAAAAGAAAGGAAATTGTAACAAGTTTTGAGATCGGTTGGCTCGATACGGCTTCGGTTCCCACCGCGAGGGACAACGACGACGACGCGACGTGGACAGTGACGCCCGGGCGAAGTAAGCGGGCGGGTAGGCAGGGCAGAGCACATCGGTGTCTTGTATAACGTAAGTTGATATTGCGTCCCGACGCCGCCGTTGTACGCGGGAGGAGCGCGGAGCGAAGTCTTACGCAGACATTGACGCAGGAAACTGGCAACCTCTCGACGGTTCAGCTTCTCTTTCCTCTTCTCCTCTTCTCTTACCGATTACCCACCTTCCTCTTACATCCTACGGTATACCTCCTCCCTTCGCGTTGCGACGACCGACGGCGATACCGAGTCCAGATATTAGTTGCCCTTCTTTCGCTTCTCTTCTCTCTCTTTCCATTTTTTTGGTCGCGGGTTCTTTTGCTTTTTCAATCGGAGGCCTCCCGTTCCGTCACCGTCAGCACCAACTTCTTATTCTTCTGCTTCTCGCGCCTCGATCGCAGCTCGCTGCCAGGGCGTATCGCTTACATTGATATATATGTATATATGTATATATATATATATATATTCTTTTTTTTAGCAAGTATTCTGCCAAGGATAATGTGTCTATCGACAAAAAGAGTGGAGAGTCGGTACCGTGCCTATACTACCTTATACACATACATACCTATGCCTACCTGCCTTATACCTTACACCTTATACCTCATATACCCACCTCGGTGAAGAGGAAATATGAAGAAGATAAGAAATAAAAAAAAGAAACCGACGATGACGGGTCGCGTCGTGATCCACACGTGGTGTGGACATATTTAACAATTACGGATGCCTGTGGTATCTCGAATGCAATGCGTGAATCAAAATTTGAACACCGACGTAGCTTCGCCTCGATATTCTTTCGTTTTAGCCCGGTCGGTCCGTCTATAAAATTGTATGTTTTTAAGTAACAGCAGGCTATAGTTGATAGAACAACGCATATAACGGGTGTTTACTTAAATTCCAAAACCGCAGCCCCGCACCGCATGACAAAAAAATATACACATTTCTCTGGGCGTTGTCGAAAACCACAAAAGATTCCAACGCTGTTTAGGTACGCATGTATAATAATGTATATCACGAGTCGCGAGTCCGATGCGTACGATATATTATGCGTGTGTAGAATTTTTTTCGTATTCCCCTATACGGACGAGCCTGCTGAAAGATGAACAAAAAGAATCGGAAAGAAATTAATTTTTTATGTTTTCTTTGTTTTTTCAAATCTTATTTTTTATCGCTACGCAGTTTCAGGAAACATACGAGATAACGTCGAATACATCGATCCAAAACCTAATAACGTCGATAGACAGAATTATGATCTGGGACTCTCCGATGTGATTGTGAGGATAGCGATGAACCCGGTTAGCCACTTCGGTCAGCTAAGTAGATGACTGCTGCTCGGAACCTAAGCACCAAAACCTCACTGTGGTTTCACACCCACAACGGTAGTAAACACCTTGAAAACCGCGCATAACGCGAGGAGAGAGAATGAAACGAAACAAACCCAAAAAAAAAAAAGTCATACATTCATTTTTCTCTCTCTCTTTTTTTTTAAAAAACAAAGTCAAGAAAAAACTATAGATGTATACCTATTTCTCTTTCAGACCGGGACCCACAAACGGCTCTGATTAAAGTCCTTTTGAAACGTTATTAGGAAATTTGGTCTGATTCCCATTTTTTTTTCTTTTTTTCTTTTCTTTCCATTATTGCGGTTGATAGAACGGTAGCGGAGTTTGCACCGATATTATACGGTATTGTTTTTCACAATTTTTTACCTGCACCTCAGACTTTTTTTTTTTTTTTTTTTTTTTTTTTTTCTAATCAGAATATCAACTTCATTCGGTGTCATTCTATAGGACTAATACTGCAGAATCAAATTTCTCAATTGCATAAAATATCGCGTTTTATAATATCCATGTGTCAACTATATACATATAGTAACAAGACATACGTATATTACCTATATTATATCGTGTACATATGCATTATGTGTGTAACGTGGATTATTTATTCGCATATCGATACGGCGTTGATATTGCACTCGAGGCAAAAAACAATAACGAGAAACAAAATATACATTGCAGCCAATTCGGGAAAACCTGGTCCTTGTATCGGGATTGTTGGTATATAAGATCGATTGTGGTTTATTTGTGACTCTGCTGGCAAGTTGCAGCAAAGAACATCCTAAACGATCATAATTCACCGACTATATAGGTAATATTCTTTCACAATTTGCATCGATATTTAATCACATCATATTTAAAAATATAGAGCGATCTTTGAAAAAAAGAGACGCTCGCACCTTCGGTTATATTCGAATAATCCAGAATTTCAATCTCTTAGCTTGTTTACAATTTTTGAGGGATTTTTTAAGTTTTTTAATTCCAGCTGATTTTCCTGAGGGAAGTCCTTGGTGTAATATCTTCGCTTTTTTGTGGGTTACGCCGTTCTGATTCTTAACCTTATTGATGTACGTCTATATAACGTGCTTTTTTATGTATATCATATCTACCCATACGTATACCTAAGCGCGTTGTACGGCAATCTTTAACCGGTCATTAGAATCGTTTATAGAAGACCCTTCGAAGGGGTCGAAATTTTGGGCCGCCTCAAAGTATGAGATTATTGTTATAACAGATGGCCCATCTCTCGCCAGCTCTGCACCTTTTTTCTATTTCTTTTGGTATATCGTTATTATTATTCATTTTTTTCTTTTTAACATTTTTTTCGTTACTATTACCGTTCCGGTAATTGCACCAAAATATATGGACCTTCGGCTATACAGATTCGAATAAGTCCGACACCTTTTCAACGGTCTTTTTGAGCGAATTCATATTACGATTCATCCTCAACCTCACGGACCTTTCCCGTATATGAGAAAAAAACATTTTCAAAATTCAAGGGCACGATTTCTAGGTGCGGCTATCGCATTTATAGTTGGAAATGTTGCATAATATGTACGGATGTATCAAAACTATGACCGAATCCTCAAAAATCCAGTTTCAATTTTTCGGTAACATTCTGTTTTCTTTTCGACAAAAAAGAATGTTTTAAATTTACATATAGTTACTCTAACTCGGATGATCGGAATCAAGTTTCTCATGACTGCAGAAAATAGGAACAATAAATACATAAACCGTATTTAGTCTGATGAACCAATTATTATGCAATTCGGGATTTTGCCATCGCCATATATTAACATACGATGTCGTATGCCAAACAAATATTAGTTTTTTCTCATTCGTTTTTTTTTTTCTCTCGTTTTTGTTTGTCACATATATCTACATTACACGTACGCGTGTACATATGTATATGTGCAGACGCGTGTAATCGTGGAACCACACGCTGTAATACTTACTTATATTTTTAGTTTTGTGCTAAACGATCAGGTTTGAATAATACCCGTTAAATGATAATATAATTATATTCACCGCTTTTTCCGTTCTATAAAATAATGAAATTCATGTTTGTGTAAATATTATATATGTATGAAAAATTCATACTTTTTATAAGGTGACACATTTAGTTGTAACCACATCAAAGTGCTGCGTGAAATGGTGACAACAAATAATTTCTTGACGGGGAAAATCCAGATTAAAAATCCCGGTCCGATATCGAAGAAAAAATTACGTGTCTTAAAAAAGTGGAAAAATATCCATAGGTTGCGCGGTGTAGTCCTAATAACAAGACGATTATTTTGGAAATTCCAATATCTGTACTGGAAAAAAAATATTGAAAATTTTCTCTCGTTTCGTACGTGCATACGCATGGGACGTTCAATTTCAAACTCTTATCGTTATGGTAAGAAACTGAATCGAAAAATAAAATTCTCACAGCATTTCTAGAAAAGTTTCAATGGTTTCTCGTCACGTCAATTGATTCGTCAATAATTGTTTTGAGACGACTCGATTCTTTTTTTTTTTTTCACAGTTTTAGCGCAACGTAAGTAGTTGTGAGTTGAGCATCCTTCCGAATGTCAAATTTCGCGACGCGTATCGTATACACAGATGTAGCAAACGCACGTACGTTTACATGCGTACGTATTTACGGGCGACGTAACGCAGACTGCGTTCAAGTTTGTATCTTGGGAAACCCGGTGGCTCCAGGCGCGGTACGTGAATAGTAAACTCGAATGATTCAGAGAATAAACTCGCGGGGGAACTCATTCACGTTCACCTACTATGTGGAAACCACAACCTATACCAATTCGGGGGATCGTCGTGTCAATGGAGCCGAATAAAAAATCTCAAGTTTTTCTTATTCTATGTGTAGAATATGTGTCGGGTGTTCTGTGTATCGCACATTTATCAAAAAGCTTTCCTAATAAACTGCAGTATTTGGACGAAACTTATATATTTATTGATTGATTTATTTATTTTCGATGTCATTGTTGCCAGCAGTAATCAATACGAAACTGAGGAATTATTAATCGAAAAAATTCGAAAAGCACAAATATAGCGTTGACGTGAAATGCCCCATACATTTTCATACATCCGCGAGTGTTGCCGATAGTAATTAGATATTCATTTGTCATTTTTTTTATTCCTCGATTGAAAGATCGTTTCTTTCAAATCACATGAATTCATACACCGACTTGTTGAGCGAGTTACGTTTTAAAGCGGGAGGTGAAAGTGCTAATGAGTCGGCTGTATATGTTATTCGGTAGAAGGAAGAAAGAGAGAGAGAGAGAGAAGTTGTAAGTAGTGGAGAATCGGCCGTTAATCGAAGGAATTATTACGACCAAGGTACACTCACCTGTTTCGTTATGCATCGATATCAAAATATGCAACCTTTCGTAGGCGTTCATAGTGATTGGGGTTTTCCATTCATGATTCAAAGATCCAACGAATGATCGGAATTGAAAATTATATTTACTTATATGTAATCCGAAGAAGGATTAATTTGCATTTGACGCGTGCGTGGCGTATAAATTATAATATATACAATATTTCTTGCTTTTTTTTTTAGTCTTTGATTAATTCATCGACTCGACGAAGTATCGACTTCGGTCAATAATATAACATAAGCTCGTGGTGAGAAAAAAAAAAGACGTAGAAAGAGGGAATAAAAATTAACCTCCTGCCCCGTGGAAGACTACGACTATGAAATGTTAGAAATTTAAATATAAATTATTACGCAAAATTCCGGTATTTAAAAGAACCTGATGATAGTCGGTGTGCGTACAGCTATAATGCGTAATTTTATCGATATGATGATTTCACTAGTTCTTTTTTTTTGTCAAGTTTTTAATTTTCAACTTCTCTTTTTACACCGTCCAGGTAATTCACACGCACACACGAGCACACGAAGAAGAACAGCCTTATACTATAATGAAAATATTCCATCACCTGTAATACCGTGAATTGTCTGAACTTGTCCCGCGGAACAATTCGTCCGATTCGTCGATCGTGTCGATTTGCTATCTAAAATGATTCGATTTCTATTCTGCTTCGGTATGGAGTTTAATCACTTCCTAACGCTGATCGATTATTAGCTTCATAGCTAGCGTTAAGCGATTACTGTTTGCCGCTGCAGGCAATAGTTGGGCTTCGCTTGAGCGAATTATGCGAACTCTTGTTTGTATTATTTCGAATATAAATCGATCTGCAGGGACATTAACCTCGTACAAAAGTCTCTCGTAAAGTCAGTCTTTTGTTACTATCGTGACGCCCGAACGTCGCATTTTGGGCAAAGAAAATTAACTCGCGTTGAAAATTACCGGTTGTCCTAATTACGGATTTGTACGGTGTCCACATAATTTTCGATACACGTATAACACACGCGTAACAAATAAAATATATATTGGCGACGAAGGCGCATAAGATTCACTCTTGCTTTATATACATGTTATATACATGTATATTGTTGTATATTATTCTGCGCAAGTGACGCGTCGCAGACAACCTGTTTGATTAAAATATTATTTGTGTGCCACCGAGCGTAACCAAGGACGACTTACAGACGAAGAAATAAAATTTCAATTCCTTCTATACTACGCGGGATGTATCGTGTTATAACGTTATTTTTACGGTATATAATGAGTGAATTATAAATGAAACGATAACACGTGTTGAAGAAAATTTCTCTCACAGTACAACGCGAAAATCATATTGTCAGTAAAATATTTCATAGAAGCACGTAGAAACTTACGGAGTATCTCTCATTCCGTATTCTATACTTAAATTGTAATACATATGAACTTTTATTCCGGTAGCACCATAATATATTCATGAGTGAATGAATCATCGAGTTTAAGCTAATTAATCTGTCGGCGTTACTCACTGATCACATGAATTGCGGGTCACACGCGCCCATAGGAAAAAAAAAAAAAAAGCAGAAAAACGACGCTCCGTAAAATCCTCTCTATTATTTTCCATTCGACATGTGTTCCCGTACATATATATCACATATGAACAATCACAGATGGAAAATAACGTTTAGGAGTTTATACCCGCAGTGCACGCGCGGTTTATGGAAAATAATATCTTCGGGTCGTAAATAATTAATTACTTTGTAGACATACGTAACGCAAAATCAACGAGAGGGTGATCGTGCATTACGAAATTTTTTATTAAGCGTATTATGTATTTGTAGTAGACGTAACGTAGTAGAAAAAAAAAAAAATGAAAAAATAACTGGGTTCCGAACCGGACGTATAATAATGTGTGAAACGTGCTGCTTATACTGAAAAAGGGTAGGAGTTAATATGTTAAGGTTTCTCTTGGGAAGTTGGTGTAGTCCAGAGTGACGGCCTCGCCGAATGAGTAACAGAGGATCCTCAGAAATTGACGAATCAAATTAGTAGGAGGCCCGCCGTATGTCCAACGTTCGTCGATTCGTATACTTACGTATCACGGTTTGTACCATGAGTTTGGTGAGAGAAAGACCGAAATTACGCAACATGCTGATCGCGAGCGGCGTGTTTCTGAATCCAGTCGAATGACTCGGTGATGAAGGAGGCTGGAGAAATTCCGCGATTTAAACTATTCGAGGATTCCGGATGCGCCTAATGGCCCCCTTACGGCGACGACGACTTTGCGAAATTATTCTTCGATCTGTCTACCTATAAAATCTCTCTCGATGACCGACGAAAATTGCAACATTTCACAGTTTTCAATTCGTCTGGGAACTTCCAGAAAACTGAAGCATCTTATTCGAAAATCAGAAGATCGCACGTGGTCTGAATTCGCTTCGATTTTTGAAAGAGTTACCCGTTTTACAAATGATGAAGTCAAGAAATGCAACAGATTTCGACGTGCGTTTGTTGAAAGTTTTCATTATTCTTCTAATGCTATTTTTGTTTTCAATTTCGTTTCAGATACAGGCACGGGTACAACGGACTGGACGTATCCATCAACGGCGACGGGTTATCCCGCGGGAAGTAGTAGCTCGTATTCCCCGATTTTTTCCTACCCTGGGGAGTCGCTATCGCATCACCCAACGACGGAACCCGTTTCGTTACCCACCGGTGAGTAGTGTGCGGTATACCGATAACGTGCAATATCTAAACTGTCTTTTAGATTATTTCTTAATACAGTTTTTTCGAAAAAATGATCGCGTTTATTTTCCTCAACGTAATTAGGTTATCTTTATTCAAATTTCAGTAATAACGGATAGTCCCCAAGACAACTACACCCCGAACTGTATGTCGGTTTATCCGCACGGTCCGGCAGCAACGCTTCCTTTGGTACCGGCCAAATCTTCGGAGCTCGAAGTCCTGGGAAATAACGGTAGCAGCGGTGGAGGGGGAGGAGGTAGCGGCGGCGGCGGAAGTCCTGGTTACCACAGTTACAGCACTTGGACCAGTCCGGCGGCTTCGGTTTCCTCGCACAATTACAACCCTAATTATTCAGGATACTTTAACAACCCGACGCACAATTCCATAAACCCTGCATCGATGCTTTGGTACCCCCATCAAGTATACAGTACCGTAAACCAAAATCAAATACACGTTCATTTGCACAGCGGTGATCTTAACGACGAACAAGTTACCATAGCTGGTGGCGTGAGTATCAGCAATAACAGGCTCGAAATCGAAGTTTTAGGAGAAGAAAGCGAACAAAGAAACGACGTTTGGAGACCTTTTGTTCCTCCCAATAATCCGGTTCATCACCAGTTTTGACGCATGGATCAAATTTATTGAGGAAGTAAGAAAATCATTTTTTTGCAGTTTACTTTTGAAAGCTTCGATTCGAACACCTCGTTCAACTGTTCGGTTTCAATGTATCTTTGCGTTAATCGAATAGTGTTGACAACAAAACAATTTGTTTGGTTTACACGAAGGTAAATTTAACGGCCGGTTATTTGCTCAAACATTTCTCCGTTGTGCTCTAATATTATACCTACATTATATTTGGTGAGATCGAAATTTTATAGATACCGGAACTATAATTTTCTTAATTATTGTGAAACGAATTGATTTTTGCCCGTGAAACATCAAGAGTTGTTGATGATATGTATATTATATCGATCCGAAGTGTGAATTTCGCTAGCCGATTAAATAATTAGCGTATAACGGATGGCGTTGAGATCTCATTAATTAAAATTAGACGCAAATGACAAATCATAGAATGGATATATATTGTATCAGAATATATCAGTTTATGAAAATGTTAGATGTTACATTTTAAAGAAACATCATTGGTTGTACAACAGAGTTGTGAACTCATAATTATTAAGCTCGAAGAAATATGTACTATAATTATAAATATATATATCTATTATAGAAATATATTATGAATAAATTAGGTTCATTATGCATATATGTACTTACATTATATGCATAATTATTAATTTTAGAATAAAACAATTTTATTAATGCATAATTTTTGTGTAAATATATGCAATATTTTCCATAAATAAAATCTTGCCGAATTTGTTCCTATCGCATTATCTTTCATTACGTTGACCGAAATTTTTTTATTCATTCTCATGAACCGGGTTAAAGGATGTCCATCTCACACCTGAAACTCGAGGCTATTCTTCATTTTTCCACAATAATTCCTTAATATCAAGTAATTCACACGTTATCATAGTTGCAAAACCTTCGCTCTTCCCCCGTCGCGAAATTTCAGCAGAAATGATCGCTGTCTTGGCAAAGTATTTTGGAAAACCACAAGTCTCGATGAAACACGTATGCGTGACAAGCGAAACAATTGTTGAGTACTACACGGTGGTGCGGTGAATTTTCTTTTAAGTTTTTCCTTTTTATAATCATTAATGGGAATTATCGTTGCACGTTTAGGCTCTGAGGTGAAGAATAGTGTCGGCACCGTCGTAAGATGTGCGTAGGAGGGAGGGGATATACTTCATAGGACTATACACGACATTTTGTTGAGAGTTAACATCGGCTTCAAGGCATTCAAAGTACTGATCGTAAGCTCCACTGTTTACGAGTAGCTGTGACACTCGCGGGCGACCGCAGACGCCGACCAATCCACCGGCTCGACTATCAGCTGCACAATAGTTTGCGAAGACTCCAGGATACGAGGGTCGGTCCTCTCGAAGGCTGCGAAGGACAACGTCTGCGATTTTATAATCACTTTGACTATAACAGCGAAAGGTTGTAATTTTTTTTTACCGTTGTAACAAATGAGCTGTCAATTTATACTCAACGTCACCATCAACTGGATGTAAGAAAAAAAAAAAACAAACAAGCTTGAAGGTATTTCATGGAGTGTTAGAAATACTGGATGTATATCTAGGTATTTGTTCGTGATTGGGTGCCTATGAATGCGCGTATCGAATTCCTTGGTGCTTGAAATACAGAACGAAAATACTCCTGATCAAATGTCCAGGAGTTTTTACATACAACATACCTCTTCGTTGCCCTAGCGATATCGCTGTCCAGGAAGCGGTTGACAAAGTTACGACTTGCTGGAGCTAAGCTCAGAACTTGCGGCCAAGAAACCACAGACTACAGTTAAACGCAAAAAGCATAAATAAACATTACGAATAGAAGCGGAGGCACGACTTTGGTTCTCTTCGAAACTCACAGTACCGGCTAAACAACAAGTTGAAGAATAGGGTAACACACGATGTAAGTATAAGAATTGATAAAATATTCGATCGGAGAAATTATTAGCCAAGTAATAAAATACCGCTGCTAATGCTGACGCTGCTTTCTTATGCTTTTATTGCACAGTACAGTATAATGTATTGTCTTGGGATGACAATACTGGTAATATGCTCCAAAAAATAACATATTCAATACAACTATCATTCACAGTAATCACAACATTATACCTAGTTATTTTATTCATTTAAAATAATAATTGGCTCGTATGTCCGATCGTACAATAATATATTAAATATATAATATGCATATATAGATTTAGATATAATATATGTTTTTAAGTAGGCATTTCTCAATTATTATCATAAAATTTTTTGTTCTGGTTTCGATATTTTATTTAATTTTATCGTTCTTATTTCTGCATGTGGTTAAAAGATGAACTGTAACTATCACTTCAAGAATTAACTATTTTTCACTCACAATGTTGTGCTTCTTGGTCTAAATTCATTGATAACTTGTATTTTAAAATTTTTCTCGAAATGTTTCAACGTGTTTAATAATTATTCTCATCCAAACAGTTACGAGAACTGAAAATTTGGTAACGATTTCGCATAAAAAATGAAAAAACCAATGCAAATATATTTAAGTGATAAAATTAAGTAACTAAAAAATTATCGTATAAGATACTTTAATCGTAACTAGAATCCTCACAGCCGGACAGAACGCTCTAAGGTTCTTTTTAATGATGTACAAAATGCCGACAAATCATATTTCTAATCAATGGGCAAGGATAACTAAAAAAATATATATTATTTCGCATAGCTGTTAAGTCGACAGTGAAAATAAATTATATTTATAGGCATACAAAAATTATTTATAGTAAAAACATCCTGATTATTAAGAGTTATCTTCGACGATAGGGATTCAATCCAGACTAAATACATGCAGGAATATAAGTGTTATGAATATAGTATCGGATAATTCAGGAAAATCAGGAACTCCATGTTACAGTTTACTGATATCATTAAAAACACTAACACTGACTAGAATGCTTCCCGAGCGAATCAGGCGAATCGAATGTGGCTGAAAATGAGCGATTTGTGTTCCGCTCGTTTCCAGATTTCAGTATGCTGATGAATTTTCAGTGAACACCGTCGAGGATCGACTAAAAATACTGTTTACCTGCTGCCTACAGGTACTTTTTAAAATAGTTTACAAATATTGAGGATTTTGAGCTCGAGCTTTAACTGAAATTAAAAGCATTTGATCTTAGACTGTTGAAAAGCCGTACAATACCGCGATACGATGAAATATAATCGCAAGATGCTGCTTCAGCGGTGGATCTGCAGCGTGCCTAGTCAAAGTTTGAATGCCACCTTCAAGAACCGGAAGTAACGGCGCCAGTTTCTCATCCTGTATGTTGAAAAAGATCAAATAATCACACTCCATAAGCACAGAAACACCGAAAATCTGAGCGCAGACTCAACAATCAGGTTCCAGCTACAAAGTTTCTTGGTCTGAAAATTCTAATGAAATTTTACCACTTACCGGTAAAACGGAGGCCCACTGTAAAGCAGCACTTAAAATCTCAGCCCACGCCCTGCATTGCGCCTCGCGGTCCTTGAAAATACTGTTCTTCCTTTGCAACTCGACTTCCGGAGGTATCGGTGGTTGTCTGCTTCGGCATTCTTCCGCTGCAGTTTTTGCGGCGATCGTAAATGGATTTGTACGTAGTCCAATTTTACTGCGTTTATAAGCATCTAGTAAAGCGCTCAAATTCTCGTCACCGGCTGAAACTCCGTCAGGAACTTCCCTGACCGGGAGATCGACGCTTGAGGAAATGTCTTTCTCCAACTGATCTAATGTCCTCAAAGACAACTGTTGCGCACAATTACTAATTTTTGACGACCGAAATTTCGGCGACTCGAAAACGGACTTGGAAGGCCGGAGAGACCTCGGAGAACTGCTCGTACTTTGGTGTGCAGCTTTTCGTTGTTTCGCCGTCGTCTTTCGGAGCTCCATCACAGACTGGGAGCGCAAGGGAGGCGGTGATTCTCTGATCCCCTTGTCATCCATAGGTCCAAATACAAACTTCAATGAATTTTGCCTCGATAAAAGAGTCGATTTTTCAAGAAGTCGAACACCAGCTCGATCTTTCGAACAATTCAATGTAATTCCCGCTACTTCTTCGCCCGCCATATCCACGTGATCCAGCCTCGAAGGAGCGATTGAATTAATCCGGTTCATGATTTTCTCGTCTTCTAATCCGTCGATGTATCCCTCGCGAGAACTTTCTCTTGACTGTTCCAAGTATAGAATTTGATCATTAATGGATCCTAATCGAGAAGCGGGCCTGGAATCGTAGGGATCAGAATCAGGGGGTTCAGATTGTGGTCCAGAATCTGTCGAATATTCGACCGCCAGATCCGATAATCTAAAAGGTCTGGATTCGTTTTCCGCTAGTCCGAGTTCTTCGAGTCCACTTTCGTCGTCGAGATTGGGATTGTAGATCTCAACCTCGTCGTCGTCTTCATCGGAAGTATCGGTATCAATGTTTTCGTGAATTCGCTGCATCATCTCGACGGTATTGTAATGGGGGATCGCAGAAGAATCGTTCGCGACAGATGCCGGTTGGACTTTTTCTCGGCTGTCCGAGATTTCCTTTCCCCTTATCTCCGGGTAGTCGTCAGGTTGAGCGACCAAGAAGAATACGGATTGACTCGAAAATTGATCGACCCTGGAGTGCTTCCCGTCCTTGTCAATGACTACCTCTACGTACATTTCGCATACCTTGTCAAAGGTTGTTTGCAACATTTTCAGATATTTAGAAAGATTGGAATACTTTTTACTCGAATCACGAGTCGATTGAGCACCTCTTCCGTCAGATTTTTCCCCCTCCGCAACTTCGGATGATAAAGACAGATCACTCTTACTCTCTGCGGTATTATCTTCAATTTCGTCTTTAAGAATTAATTTAATTGTCTCGACGTCAGCTTCTGTTTTAGAAATCTCATCGAGACACAATTCGAACAAAGTTACAACCTTGATAGTCCAAGCCGCGCCGGCTTGTTGATATAAATTTGCGGCCTGATCGAGATTAGCGACTTTTTGCACCAGGAATTTGAGCCCTGGTCGAGAGTCAAACTTCAACGCTGAAGCTTGAGAGAAATCAAGGGCTGCCAGGAACGTATCGATGTGCGTTGGATTCATGTAAGTCAAGTATCCTGGTAGTGATTTCTCCGAGGTATCGATTACAGGTGAAGTAGCTGGCTGTAAAATCATCTGAGCAAGGCTGTAACTCAAATAAAACATGTTCTCGTTGCGATCTGTTTATTAAAGAGATTTTCTGTAGAGCGTTAAAAATTCATCACTTATGTAAAATAGTTGAAAAATTAATAGGTGCGTTCGTATATCTCACCTAGGAATGAGCCGTCTAGTTCCGTGTAGGAGTACGCTAGCTATACAACGAAGCAGCATCTGATGCACGAGGAGGCCAACTATTAGAGCTTTGAGCTGAACTCTCACAATGTAAAGATCAGGGTTGAGTGTTGTGACAATTGAGGGTGGATAAAGCAGAAACACAAAGGACCTGTCGTCAGGTGATGAGGAGATCTCTTCCACTCGCTGTTCGTCGAGAAGGAGGACCTGAAAAGGGAAGCAATAATGTCTTTGCATAAGTATGAATTTCAAAGTGTATTCGACCAAGATGGTGTGACGATGATTTGGGCTGCAATAATCAATGTACAAAATGCTGTTTTGGTGAGTATAAAGAGTGTGTTATAATAATGGATATAATAATAATCGTTCAGAGGTATAATTTATATTTATAGTACATAGGAAAAACACGTGCGATCTACGTAGCGAAAGCGATTCCTAAGTGTTCATTTATGTGAGTTACTAATCATAAATAGCCATGGTCTCAAGCCATGGATTTTAGCAGTGACTATGAAAACAAACTGTGCAACTTGATGGTTGGGTCTATTAGGTATAAATGGGTCCTTCGCCATACGTAACAAGTATTAGAAACATATGGGAATACTGACATGCAAATTTCTCTCAGAGGCCATTCAATTGTGATTTATACGAAGGGGGAGAAGCACGAATGCTAGAAAAATGGCCGAGTTTATCATCAAAATGATTTGGTGTTTGTGATCGGTGAAGTGACTTTCGAAAGGGGGTGAAAAACACTTATTGTTAAACAAAAAACCACAATCAACAAACAAGAGCAACGTCTTTTCGAACTTTCATGATTGCATCGCTTTTTTGTCATCAGATGAAGCTCCGCAATATAATCCTTCGATATAAGCTCTTTTATTTATATTCGTAAATTAAAAGAACAATGAGGAAAATAAAATAAAACCCATACGTCAACACTTTCCAATCCACAATCGGGCAAGGCGCGTTTCGGCAGCTTACGTGTTTGATTTTTCTGAATGACCCAACATCATTACATCTGAATCTGACAATTAAAGTCGTGGCTGTGGTAGTACAACTGTGGTTTCTTTTATCTCGGCCGTATGTAGGTGAAAGCCTAATCTTTCATTGAGCAGAATCTGGAAGAATGCGTGACCAAAGTTGCCGTCACGAACCCGGCCCCAGACACGCGGTTGTAAATAGGTACAGTATTATAAATGTCATATTGAGGAAAGAGGAATTCAGAGGTTGCGAAAATCCTTGTAACATAACAGATACAATTGAAAGTTGATGGCAATCGTTTGAATATATAAAAAAAAAAAGAAATCAATGAACGAATGAGAGCGCGGTAGTTACTAGCCAACTTCCCAGCCCGCATTTGAAATGGGCAGCCAATCAGCTCTATATCATTATTTTCCGGAAGTAATGATAAAGTTTCATACAGAAACTCACTAATTGTAAGCTTTATATCTAGTGAATAATTGGCGAGCATTCGGTTTTAGTCACTATAAATTTGATCCGGATTCCGAATAGAGACGACATCTTTTTTCCAATTTTATTTCATTTTTAAAAATAATATAATAAAATCTTTTTTCTCCTATAGAGTCGCAATCAGTTATCGTAGTTTCTTGCAACCGCTATGATACTTAGAAATAACATTAAGCAACAGACTCTTGAGTACTGAAAACGCTATCAAAGCTTTAGTTATTTTCAAAAATTTATGCAATCGTAAACCGTGTACTATGTACTTATATTATGTTTTTAATAACCACGGGTCCGGATACTGTCGTGGTTCAAATCATTCAATCAACATTGATTCAAAGTTCGTCGGCGACAATATCTTTGATTCGAAGATATAAAAACGAAGGACCGAAATACCAAGAACGAAAAGATTTTTTCTTCGCTCAAAACGTTCTTTATATATACGTGAGAAACAGTTGCGTTTGATAACTGATTTATATGGGTAAGAAAACTAAAATCCATGACGTGAGTTACCGTAAATGGCTAGAGCCAGTGCGGCCCCTTGTTCGACGAAGTGTTAGTGTAATCTGGGGGTGTCGTGTGCTGTCTACAACCGGGGGCAGTTGTGTGGTTCAGTTGATTCAGTTGGTTCAGGTGGTTCAGGTGATTCAGTTGATTCAGATGGTTCAACAGTGTCGGCTCTATTCTGGTGTCATCGAAAGGCCCTGGTGGCAGAATGGCCGCGCTTTGCTTCCTGATGGCAGCCAGAGCCTCGCGCAGCTGGCTGACCTGAGCAGTCACATTAGACGGTCCATCCAAAATTATCAAAAAATATTTCACCCACCGCTTTATTCGCGGAAAAAAATATCAAGATTCCGATACAAGGCAAGGTTGAAGAATGCATCGAAAGCTAAGAACCAAAAAAACCTAACCCACAAAAAACTGGAATACTGCAGACTCGGCTGTGTTATATTTTCAACATTTTATATTAGATCGTTTTCATTTTTCAGAGATGCGCCCTTCTGGCAGCACAATAGCCGACAACCGAAATAAGTGTCGGTTAAACCCTTTTGGTACTTAGCCTTCGATACGACCGGTCCGAAGGCAGGGCTTGTAGTTCATTTCCGTTTTTCAAATTGTGGACATTTTTGTGCAAATTTTGAATGGACTTTTAAACTACGACGAATTCGGCGTAAATAAAATAATTTTGGAGCATAACACTTGTTGGATATTTACAATGAAATTTCATAGAAGAGAAGAGTGGATTCAGAGATGCTTCGGAAAAGAATATAATGACGAAGTATCTGATTCTGTTGCAGATTTCCTGAAAATGTTGATTCGAGGTATATCTATTCTTAAGGAACGTCCTGTTTTCGTACCGCCGGCTAGTATAGTTATTATTCCGCGTCGCGATTGCCTACGTCACGGAGTCAGCGGGGATTACATACGGAACGACCTGAACTTTCGCAGAACGAAAACAATATCGGTTTTGCTTCAAAAGGTAAAAGTCGTCAACGTCAGCTTCAATTCTGTGTATACTGAAATTGAATTCACGTAAATTACGGGGTCATTTACACCGTGCTACAGGGAAAAAATATACAATATATTGTACGCAAATATTAATTAAAAGCCGTAATTCAAGTTACGAGCATAGGTTCAATTGGTCCTACGCATTCAGAAAATAAAGAAAAATTGTTAGTTTCGTAGACATTCAGTTTATCCCTACATCACATAGGGACCGTGTAGAGTTACAGGGCGAAAGAGAGATTGTAGCTGCTTATCGCGAGTCACCACTAGCAACCTGCTCGCTTTCTGATCTCGGGCCAGACGCATGTCGTGGGCGTGGAAAAAAAATCCCTGTGCTCGAGATTCAGAACGCACCATTATTTGGAGATGCATCGTTCATAGATGCTAATCATGGTAAAGAATTTTAGATACCAGGTATGGAACTTATTGGTTTTTTCCTATACCATGACATTACAGAGTGATCAGTACAGTAGGAATAATTCAATTGCAGACATTCGCAGCAGTGTGGAATTTTTTTCATCTATCTTTTTCGACAGAGACCGGAAATTCAACTTGTGCATCTCGCCATAAATTTGCATTCTGAATGATACGAATAGCGAGCAATTTCGATCGTGTAATATCATCGGTTGACAGCAATTTAGTGACCCGCTGATATTACTCGGACTATCGATAATTCACTATACCCAGAAGGGGTGTAAAGATTTGTGAGGAGTCATCGATAGTTCAATACTGTTATTTTTGGTACAATTTTTGCTATATTTTTTCTACCACTGGCATTATAGTTTGAATTCCGACGAAGCTCGAATCTTTGAGCTTCCAGTATAATTTGTGGTTAGTACACGAGAAATTTTTTCCATAAGAACTAACCCGGGTATCATAAATACAAACCTCTTATGAATCAGCACGCGAAATCGTGCAAAACAACGACAATGGATTCCTGTGATTCGGATAATCAATTATGAAGACACATGTTGATTGTGAGTTGACTGATTGATTGATTCGGAGAGCGAGATTTTCGGAAAATGACACTGCTCACCTAATAAATTTTTAAATAACTCAGAACTGGTATTTGAAGCTATCCTTTTTGTAAATCCCTAAAATGTCCATGGCTGAGGAAAATTAATTTTTCAAACTAATCATATTAAAAAAGAAAAATATGATTTTTTCATGAACAGACCTGCGTGGCAAGCTGTCGGAGACGCTCGGATTCCTCAGGGGTGGCGTCGCGACGCGCAGCGACCTTGACCTGCGCTACATCACCGTAAAACGACTCGGAACGTGGAGAAAATGCCATCGTTAGCTGGTGGAGTTCTTGAAGTGAATTCGAACACGCCCGATAGCATGCAACTCCACAAACTTCCCACTGTTCCGCTGTCAACATCGGGCCACCGCTGATAAGCACGTGTCTGTATGAAAACAGAACATCATTCAACTAAATTAGAATAATGAATTATTCAAAGCTTCGTTTCCGATGTGGGTATAATATTTTTTCAACGTAATTGTTGGATCTTGACTCAAAAATTTCGATGCACCATTATTGCGTTTCAACAGATTTATCAATAGCCATGTTCATCGTTTTTTTGCCAACCTTTTCTTCAGTGCCGATGTGCGTAAATGCTGGATCGGAATTAATAACACAATTAATGATTCCACAAAGCCGATTGACCTGCTTCAATGTCATATACGTCGCGTTGTTCATTGTGGGAAATTTTACAGACGGAATGAAATCACCGGGTACCGCGCAGCTGTTACCCTGATTTCTATAAACATGATCGGAACGCCAGAAATTTCCAAAAAAAATAGGGAAAATAATAACGAAGTAAAAATAAAAAATACGATTCAAAATTATATCTCAGCGTGCTGTGAGAAACACATCTTTGATGCATTCTACCCTTATATTTTCGTGTTGATTAATTCTTTTCCTCTCCGACATGATTATTCGCAGGCTCATATTAATCGATTAATGACTTGTTCAGCGAGATTTTTGCGTCCACGGACCTGTAGCAGTTTTTAATGTTAGCTAAGATTACGCCGATATCCCTGCGAGGGATTGAGTTACTACTGGATGTGTGCGGCGTTATAATATGGGGAAAATGTGTCCGAAGTTGAACGGCTTTGTGCATGTATGTACGTACGCACACATTCGCTGGCGGTTGGCATGCGATTGGCGTATATCGAGATACGGATATAGTACACACGTTCATTACGATTGTGTTGGTGGATATTTGCTTGTGTGGTAACGAACAGTCGGGGTATTGGGTTCCGCGGCTGCCTTATTTTATCCGACAGCCTGTCAAGCTTCGTTATTATCTTACACACTTCATTGCAGAAATGAGATTTTATAATTATTTACTTCTAGCGGTGACACGTAGTCGTTTCGCGCCGTTGCGGGAAATAACTATAAACATATGAAGATGTGGAAGTGCCCATGACACTGCGGGGAACACCCGTGCGCGTTATTCTGCATTCATAATGCATCCAAATCAAATGCATCTCAAACCCGATAATTTTCCAGATTCCATATTATGTCGATGCATCCCGTAGTTTTTGTTTCATCTTATTTTAGTGTACTCGTAAGACTTTGGAGAAATAAACGGCTTTCGCGATCAAGTTTGAATTTATATCTTGTTGTCTTGAGACAATTTAAAGAATCGGACCTCCGATAAGAGACATAATATTTTTAAAGTTTGTCTCGCCTTTCGGAAATCTCATCCTACTCGACTAATGAAATACTAATGGTAGATTTCACTCGCCTGATACATGCGCATCCTAATCTTGCAATACTTTCCGTAGGCTGTACCACACACTCAGCCATCACTAGCAAGAGTTGTTTGAGCATCAACGTCGTTGCGGGTAAATATGAATCGTTTCTGATAACATCAGGTCCTAGAAATCGCAAACACATTCATTACCAATCATAGCACTAGAATGAGCTATGATATTTTGATTTATTAAAGAAATATGAAGAGTTGAAACAACATACCTTGCAAATGAGTTAGGTAATCTACAACCAAGTCGGTTGTTAGACCACAACATTGTTTGAAGTTAGGTGCAAAATTATCCCAACCTCGGAAAATTTTTGAGGTTTTTCTCAACCAATTTTGAACCATAGGTAGCAGCAGATGATTCACGCAATATAATCCAAATTGCGGCCCTGGTATGTTCAATATATCTCGTAACAAATGAAACAAAGTTTCCAAAGTATGCGGCTGGTACTTCCGTGGACAAATCATGGTAGCACTTGCAAGCCCTTCTATCAATAAATACCACACCCTCAATATCCCACTGGGCTTGTCCAAGTTTTGTAATGTGGTAAGGACTCCATTGGCTGTCGATAAAATTTTGTATGATATTTTTGGAATTGTTTTTTGCGGAGACTCCCCATTTGGATCAAAGGTTGTCAAGTCCAGATTTGGGATTACAGCATCCACATATTGCGGAATAGTTGACACTTGAATTCTTTGTGCGGAATGGAAAATGGGACATGCCGGCATACAGTACATCGATCCTAGAATATCACTGCAGCTTAACAAATACTTCAAACTTTCGACGCATAGCTGCATTTTCTTAGATTCTGGTTCTTGTTCAAATCCAGTATCGCTAGGCCCTCTAACGTGCCTCAACAAGCACAATATGCAATCTAGTGCAGCGTTGGCAAATACTAGAGTATTATCCGTTGAAAGAAACACTTTGAATACTTCTAGGAGAGGCTCCGATTCTATTGAATCTGAATTTCCAACGGAAGCTACCCTTAAAGCTCCAAACAAAGGCCGCCATCCAGAACGGATTTCTGTTCTGTTGGTTTCCACAAATTCACAAATACAGCTCACAATCTGTCAAAGATTAATGAATTCAATATTACCAATGCTCAAAACAAATAATAAATACCAGGAAATTTATTCGTAAGCAAAGCCAATGTGAATAATAGTAAAAAATATCATAAATGTAGTTTGTTTATGCACCTGGTCTTGAACATCGCTGTCGCATAACTCTAGGCAAAGTAGATTCTCAAAAGGCTTAAACAATGCTTCATTGAAATGGAAGTGTGGTAATTCTATTTGTTCATTTAACAATGCAGCAACGGAATCATGAATGCATTGCACAGCTTTTTTTGAAATAGCACGATCCTTGTGACAAGCTGCTTCCATAAAATGAGGCCCTAAAATACTCCATACCTGTATGAAAAACATTATTCTGAGATCTTAACACAGATTCAGGGGGAAGTTCTGCTTACCCTCATAATGTGGATCAATGGTCGTCCACTCCTTACGCACTTCAACATCACTGCACCCAGTCTGGTCAATAGTAAAACATTCAAATCATTCTCCCTTGGCTTAGTGCGCCTCCACCAGAATCGTTTGTTTTCTTTTGAACCATTTGTTGTTTTAAATAATTGCGCTTGACTGGCCATACACAAAGTATTCAGAAACGAGCAGAGTGCTCGTAAATTTAACTTTAACGCAGCATCTTCAAAGAGTCTATCGACCAGTTGGGACAAAACACAAATGATTTTGGCTGCATAATCAGCAGGTAAGATACCATTGAAATGGTTATCGGCATTAGATTCCTGTATAATTTCTGGAATAGAATCCGACGTCACATTTTGATTGTATGGGGTTGAAAGAAAACTGTACACATCCACGCTGAAAAACGAATGACTGATTAAGTTATTAATGATTTTGGAAGTGTCCCAGCGCTTACACTACAGTATGTCTAGTTTACTGCCATCAGGTGCCACTTTTCCTACAGCGCCACGTTCATTCGCGGACCTTGGTTTGACTTACTGTAAAGCATAAGGCAACCAGACATACTGTAGCGTAAACGCTGGGACACATGGTATATTCAGGTCCTGATATCAAAATTTTGGATCAACATACCAGGTCTCATCTTCGTCAGTGAGATTAAAAGTAAGATTTAACCGTTCTTGAGTAGTCTTATTTTCTCCTATGTTATTATCTTTTTTTTGTGGAGCTTTTGGTAAGCTCTGATTCTGTGATTTACTGAAGAACCCATGTTCTAATTTACATACGTATAAACAACATCTGAAAAATAAAAGCAACGAATTTTTGAGTTGCATGATGAAGTGATTTGATGATATCATCGGCTGCTTCTTTCCATGATTTACCAAGTATTGTACTCACATAAAAACGTGCGGCCAACAATCACTGCTATGACTACCCAATTCAAGACCTCTCGCCAGTAATACTTCCATACTCAAAGCGTGGGATGTGTGTATGTTGGTTCCTTTATTCTGTAACTTAAGTCTAAGAACGTCTTTGGTTCTTCTTAATTTTGATATGGATTGTTCACTACAAGACGCTTTAGCAAGAAGCGAAAAAATGGAACCACATCGGTTTTGGAGACCTGTAAACAAGGCACCTGTTTAAATTTGTACTAAATCAGAACGATGCGCCATTAATATCAGAACTATAATCGATCATTACCCAGAATGTTACTCAGTGTTGCAGCTTTATGTAATCCCTCAAGGGCTAACACAACTGTATCTTTAACTCCTCTTCTGCCACCCTCTCTATTTAAAATTCCTTTAGTATTTTCTTCCTTGGATGGATTGAGACCCGACGTCAAGACAGTCATCATACTTCCCCAGCAGCACGTGAGTACTCGACGTGAAAGTTTGGCTCCAGCCTCTGCTTCTGGTGAGGGATCGATGTGAGATGGTTGAGCTCTTTCCAAACGACGATAATCCGATAAAAGTTGACCACTCTGTAGAATACTACCGAGCCCGTCAATGTCTACAAAAAATTGAACGCACAATGTCAATAACTCTATTTCTACAGGAACTACCCCAACCACGTGCGTAAGTTCTTTATTCCATTCTACCTGTGAGTACATTAACTAGCGCGTTGTTTTCTTTCATATTTGGATGGTATCCACATTTCTCAAGTAGATTACATGCTAATACTTGTTGATACAGTTCGGATAGCCATGTAGCTGAAAGATACACAAGTACACCAGAGCCATGAACTTCCTCAACGAATTGTTCCTAAAGATGATTCAAATGTCATATTAAGATAATGTCACCGTAATTGAGATCAAGAATATCACCGCAATGAAGCATACATACCTCACTGATTGGAACTTGTTGAGAATCATCATTATAGTAATTAATCTTTATTAACTTTAAATTCAAAAGCAATGCAGCATACGTAGCCAAGTAAATGCCATCAGCGTTCATTATCGTTATCAGGGCACAAGTATCGACACTAGTATCGCCCTGAGCTTGTAACTTTTGTTGCTCTGCAAAAACACCTGTACACAAGTTTAGTTATTGTCAGTCCTCACTATTACGCCATATTAATTGCCCAAAAAGTATTACCTTGGCAATATTCAGAAGCAAAACCTTGAAACGCTTCATCAACCTGAATATTACTTCTTAATGTTGATACCATTGGAATTAAATCTGTTCTTATAGTTTTAGCAAACAACCTGGCATTATGCCGTTCCACGTCAACGTTGCATTCCTCAGCAATTTGACGTCCAACATGTAGGCACTTTGGCAACTTTTCTAATCTCAATCTTTGTTTCTCATTCTCTAACGAATAATCATTTTCATCTAAACTGTTCTCTTCATTTATATCAGACTCATTTTGTGGACCTTCCGTATCCGTCGAATCTCCATTTTCTGATAGACCGTGGCCAGAAGAATCTGACTCGGAATTGTTTACTTTGTTCATGAGCTCTAATTGCTCGCTATAGAATAAAAATATATAACATTCATTCAATTTCGCAATAACGTACAATATAGTTATAGTTCAGCTACTGCAGCCGTCTAAGTCATGAGAGTTAAGAATGGTACATTTTCTTACCGATAAGTCTTTGGCAATCTGGCCATGCTTTGATAAGTTAACGGACCTTGGTAGTTACAGCTATCGAGCTCTTCATAGAGACTATTAATTGTGCAAGTATAATTATGATTGATAGCCTTTCCTTCACAAAGCTCTTGTAATGCTGACAACATAGCAACGACGCAGGAAACACTTGCATGCAGTACCATAGGCCCTGCTGTTGTTGATTCTTCAATTGAATCCATGACTCTGAAATAAAGATTGGTATTGGCAGTGTACCCATAATTCAGAAGGCTCTGGATTCTTCAAACTCACAAACGCATTAATGCCATGTCACTTTGTGGACTTCCTTTTTCATCCTCCACTAACAGAGGTCCTGCAAAATCGACCATCCTGCTTGGACTTCGTAACAGCTCTCGGAGAGCTTTGAGCGGTTCTATTCTGTACTGAGGTGGGGGGTACAATAACATTCTGTGGAAAACTGATTCAAGTACTGGACGAAGGGATCCCACACAGCCAACTAGTCGAACTAATTCCGTTCCAATACTAAAAATAAGTGCAAAGACCACATGTCATTTTCAAGAACATCCTGTTCGATTACATATCGGTTTAGTAGAGGTACGCTTCAGAATGATCTGGTGAATAATACTTTTTTCGCTATTCAGATTTCGTAATGAATCATCCATACCTGTAAACCGTTTTAGCCTGATGACTGTCGAAACCCAAGGCAGTTGCTAAATAACCTGAACCTCTTCCAACTTCCGTCTCTTTTCCTTCCCTGGATGTGAATGTTTTATCTACTCTTGGTGTGCCCAGAAATGCTATTAGCGCAGGACAAAACTTTTGCCACAAAAATGTTGTGAAGTGCGTATTGGTATGGATTTTTTGAGGAAGAGACGATATCAGCGTGTGCAGGCATTCAAGTAGAAACACGACTGTTGTTCCATTTCTGCCGTTACTAAATTAACATTAATGAATTGTAACTAATAAGTAGCGTGGTTGTGCATATTTTATCATCTATTTAATATAAAAGTCTTCTCAATTCACTTACGTTTGAGCTTCATCTAATTTGCTACAAATATATTGGAGTATCGGTATTGCCTCGTTAAAACAAGAGATTCCACGTTCATGAACATTTTTATTTCGTTTGGCATTTTCATCCATTTCTTGACACTCTTCATCTGCAAGAAAATCATTAGTTAATATCCAGTAAAGTTATTTTTAGGGATACTTGATGATTTCATCAAGATCTCAAAAATAAGTCACCTAGAAATAAGCAGAATGATCGTAGAGTTTGGCTAGTAGCTGCCTGCGCTGCTGTTCTGACCGCCTGATTTCCATTTTCAAAAGCTTCACTACACGTTGTGAGTACCGCAATTATCAGACGTCCATTCATCGTCCAATACGATGAACATGCGACTTGTAGCAGTACCTGGTCAATTGTTTTGAAAGATTTGTTACCAGCTGATCCGATAAATAATGATTCAACATTATTCATTTGGTATCTTGACAGAAAGCTCTGAAATTATTTACTCCGAATAGACTTATGAAATTCTATTTATACCCGTACTTTTAGCATATCTGTCTGTGCATCATCAGACTGGGATAATATAGAGCCCATAGCATGCAGCATTTGAGCAGGAAGCCATAAAGAATCATCCTCTGGCTCATACGGAGATTGAAATCTATCATCTCTTAGCATTTTCTGTTGATAAAACAAATAGACATTCAATGCACATTATCGAAAGTAGATCCAAATTTTATATTATTGCCAAATCTGTCTGCAGTAAAGGATAACAACCAATGTCAACCATACTATGGTGCCACCCAGGAAGTGGTCACTTTGATAACACCCAAGGCCCTTACAGGCCAAAGCAATCCAGATGATAAAAGAACATTGACGTTCAACTGTAAGCTTAAGTTTTTTACATACATGTAGGCCAGCAAGAGCAAAAGTGACGAATTTGCTTCTTCTTGTTTCTAGGGCAAGCTGAAAGGTGTGTAGACATTTCGCCCGAAGTTCGTGCGGGGGATCCCGTAACAGACCTTGTTGTTTATCTAGAAAGTCTTTCAAGTAATGAAACAACGTGTTAAAAATTTGTAATTATTATAAAGCTTATAAAAACTCTGGTGTTTTACTCACCATGCGCTTCTTGTGCAGATTTTCGGATATTTGGTAATTTCGCGTGTAAAGCCTCCTTAACTATCTGCAATAAGAGGTCCTCCATGACAGACCATACAATAAAATCGATAACGCGAATGCGGAACTCGGTCACAACGCTAAGTTCATAAAAACGTAACTAATACACAGCCATTTATAGTAATCACTGAAAGTGAGATCTTTTATTTTTGGATAAGAGTTAACAAGTAACAAATTAGATTTGACAACTATTGCAAGTGTTCACAATTTGATACATCTCAAATTTTGCGCTAACAGGATTGGCCACTCAGAGAACGTGTTCTTGGATCGCCATTTACTAGTTTTCTATCTTCGACCAACCATGAGACAGAACGTTCACTTCGTCTTAAAACAACGCAAACACGTCGGTAGAATAATAAGGAAAAATGGCAAATGGCGAAATAATTTGAATGCCAGTTCAAATAAATATTGTTCACAATTTGATACATCTCAAATTTTGCGCTAACAGGATTGGCCACTCAGAGAACGTGTTCTTGGATCGCCATTTACTAGTTTTCTATCTTCGACCAACCATGAGACAGAACGTTCACTTCGTCTTAAAACAACGCAAACACGTCGGTAGAATAATAAGGAAAAATGGCAAATGGCGAAATAATTTGAATGCCAGTTCAAATAAATATTTTTGAGGAATTTGCGGTAGCTGGTTAAATGCGGGCTGGAAATAATGTGTGATGCGGACGGTATGTGATGGCGAGCAAGGAAGGAACTGGCCATCAGCAACAGTTTGTTGAAGAAATTGACTACAATGAAATCGAAACACAGGAGGTAATCTTGTGATATCTGTGTAAGAAAATCGCACATTCTCACTATGATTACCGTCGTTATATTATGAATTCATAATGAATAACTGACCTTCAAATTACTGGTACATCAAAAATAGCATGTCATTCAAAAACCACCCTTTTTAAATCAATGATAAAAACATAACCTTACCATGCCCTCTCTTGCACAAACCGTTCATAGTGCGGAGATATCTTGAAAACATCTTCCTTTTTACCCACGATTTGGTCTGCTCGTTAAAACAACAATCATAACAGATCAGCTTTAATTCTCTCGATAATTTCCTTGCCATGCTCCTCGACAAATGTTCTTTGCAATCATTCAAAACGGAGTCATTACACTTTTCACCACATTTAAAAACATATTGGGATGTACGTGTGTTAGATCTGTAAATAATTAGGATATAATACCCATGCCGAGGTAAGATATATTTTCAGTTTTAAAGACCATAGGGAGATGGTGATTATATAAAAAATGTGGGAATTTTGTTATAAACAGGTTGTGGGTAAAGGCTCTTTTGGAGTCGTATGGAAGGGACGCTGGAGAGGTCAATATGTGGCGGTGAAACACATAAACTCGGAAGGAGAGAGAAAGGCATTTACTGTAGAAGTGCGCCAACTTTCCAGAGTCACACACCCGAATATAGTCAAGCTTTATGGTGCATGTACCAAGAATCCAGTTTGTTTAGTAATGGAGTACGCAGAAGGAGGATCTCTATATAACGGCAAGTTATTGTCAATTTTGAGAATAGTCCAATAGCTTGGTTATCCAAGACTGCTATGTATTGTATTTTTATATATTTATAGTCTGACTTCTGTCTTCATTTTTTAGTGCTGCACTGTAATCCGCAGCCTAACTACTCAGCAGGCCATGCCATGAGTTGGGCGCTTCAATGTGCGAAAGGTGTTGCTTATCTCCACAATATGAAACCAAAGCCATTAATTCATAGGTTGGTTATTTTTTTTCTTACCCTGAATTGGGAAAAACATCCAGTTTCAATTCCATACAATCACAGCATTAGGAGTGAATATAAGCAAGTAAAGGGCAGGAAAGTTTTAATTGTTAGTTTTCCATGGAAAATAGACTCTCACATATGTTGTAAGTAATACTACTGAACTGATCCACATCACCTTATCGAATGAGTTTCATCGCTTTGTTAGACGTTTTTTAAATACTGACTGGAGCTTTCGAAACATGGTTATCATAGTAATGTGTTAATAATAATTGTGATGACTCATTTACTTGAAAGGGATCTGAAGCCTCCTAATCTTCTACTTATCTTGGGTGGTCAAACTCTCAAAATCTGTGATTTTGGAACAGCCTGCGATCTGAATACGTACATGACTAATAACAAAGGTTCCGCTGCTTGGATGGCACCTGAAGTCTTCGAAGGATCTCGTTACACAGAAAAATGTGACGTATTCAGTTGGGGTGTTATCTTATGGGAAGTTTTATCACGGAGAAAACCCTTTGACGACATCGGTGGATCTGCATACAGAATCATGTGGGCTGTACACATAGGACAGAGGCCTCCATTGATGGAGGGATGCCCAAAACCAATAGAAGACCTGATGACTCGGTGAGGAAACAAATCAAAGATAGTGATTACCATCATAGGTTGTTCAAGTATACATAATTTATCATATTTTCCAATGCACGATAGTAAATGGATACATACATCTGTTTCTCAAATTATCGAAGATCCAGGAAATTATTTCTTGCATATTATTTGAATAAGTTTCATGCCTCAAAGTCACTCTTTGTTCACCAAATTTATATTCTTTGATATTTAGCCCTCTCACTTGACTTGAACTGTACATTTTTACATTCAGGTGTTGGAAGAAGATTCCTGAAGAAAGGCCATCGATGGATGAGGTAGTTAGGATAATGACCTCTTTATCGGAGTTCTTCAGTGGTCGATTGGATCCTGTAGAATACACGTTAAGTAAGTCCATCACTTTCTTCTGGTCCTACCTGGCCTACAAGAGTGAAATTATTATACTCTTGAACAGACCAGTGATTTCAAACACACACTAACGAAATCTTACATTGCACGAAAGTTCAATGACACTTCAATAGTTTCTGTTTGGTACTTTAGATTCATCCATAAATCTCAATTCACATTTCTGGTTTCCGAGAATTTTTTAATTTTACCAAACTAATAACATGATAAAAAAAGACATCTTATTCTGGCATCATTGACATTATATCTCTTCATTTTCTAGGCAGTGAGGTGGACGAGGATGACGGTTGTGATGATACTCTGGATATGCCAAGTACATTAGACTCGCAAGTAAATGGGTCTGTCAGTAACGGAACTAATCAAACACCTACCCCTATGGACAGTCAAATAATGTCCGAAATTCAGTTTTCACATCCTGACGTAGACTCATTAGAATCCCAGGTACCACAGACTGATTTTAATACAGGGTACCTCACACCTAGACTGAATCAAGCTGGAACTCCATTTCTTGGTCTTCAGAATAATCCTAGGCCTACTTCACAAATCAGTGGAAAGACAGAAGTCACACCACAAAGACCACCTAGGGGTATACCTGTTGTTCAAAGAAATCGACCGCTCCCTGTTTCAAATTACCATTCGGTGCCATTACAAGTTGAATGTGACTCGGTAAGTCATTAAAATAAATATTAATTTATCTTTCATTTTCTGAACTTACAGTAGATGATATTCGCCTCTTTTCAGAATGCTTGGGAGATGAGTTCGAATGACTCTTCGTGGGAGATTCGAAACATGGCTGGCTTAGACAAGATGGTTCCAAAGACAAACAAAACTGCTCAAGGTAAACTATTTCAAATTTTTCACATATCCAACCAGATTTTTGTTGATTCTTTTGGAAATATGGAATGATGTTATCAGAGTTCCCACAATATCGTCAATAATGTTTCCATGTGTCCTACCTTTGCGTGCTTTACATTAGAGTTTGTCAGTGTCATATCATGCAAAATAGTATTGTCTAATAACCCAATTCAACACGTTTTATAATGACGTGCCAGGAGTGATAGATAATGACTCAGATAGATATTCGAGTCAATCCTCTCAGCGTAGTTCGTGTTTGACTTGAAAATATGATGCCCCATAAAGATGTTGATGAATATCTCAAAGTGAAAACGTAAATGATTCTTGCCGAAAAAATCCGGTTCAGATTCTTTATACCAATATTGAACAAAAATGCGATTTGAAACCAAACTCAGAATACTTCGATGTGCTACAAAAATGTGAACTATGATTGGACGATTATTTCGACGCTTGAGATGAACGTTTAATGAACCAAAAAATTTGTGCACCGTTTGAAAAAAGCTTTTAGTTGCATTTCCCTGACATGAAAGCTCATGGTATGACTCAACGCAAAGATACAAACATAAATAGCCAGAATACAGGGCAGGCATTAAGTAAGGATAAAACAGAAGCTGGTCCCCAGATGTCTGGCCTCTAAGACATGTGTCCGTGTGCTGTGCCAGCATCTGTATGCGTGTGAAAGCCTAACAGATGTGTCATAGAGCCTGAAAGCTTGGTAGCTTAGTCGACTACGTAGATGCTCAGATCGTGTCATGCAAATAAAACTTATATTTTACTTTTCTCTTTTAAATATATCTCAATTCTACACTTTCAACAAAATGTAAAAAATTGATTTTCACCCATATTCAAACAGAAAAGAATAGCTTCATATACCTATTCATTTTTTTTTTTTTTTAGCCTGTGATGACAAACTGACTTGAAGTATCATTGATAATAATTTCATCTGAAATTGTTATTAATTTTGAAATAAGTTCTTACAAACTGTTGAGAACAAACTGTGGAAGGCATTGCTTTATATTCGTGTCACTATATTTTGGTCTTAGCAAGGATGTAGTACTGACATGGTGAATTTGATAGAAACTAAACTGTCACCCCAGTGTTATTTGATGAACGCGCACTAAATGACCATTCCGAATGACGGTATCGCTTGGAATATCATTTGTGAGTCACACCTTGTGTATCCGAGCCCGCAGCGAGTACAACATCAAGGGTGCCTAGTGGGGGGATGGGGGTGAACGACACTAAGACAGTACTGCTACAAGTGACTGAAATAAACTGAGAGCCTTCTTTTTTATTGCAATAATAATGATTCAAGTTCAATTGTCGCAGCAGTAAGTGCTAAATATTACAGAGATGATCAGAGGAAAGTTGATTTGCTCATCGGTGACAGAACTGTACGCTTACGATTAAAAATCCTCAAAAGAAGATTGTTTTCATGTTCATATTACTGTGAAGAATTTTCGATACATTTATTTATATTAATTAGTGAGTTTCTTCCCATTCTAAATGCAAGCCAGAGTCAGTAAGAACTTTGAATGTGTCCTTTTATTTTGCCATGCTGTATCGGTGACACCAAACTGTCTGCCAATACGAGCGCAGTCATAGACAAACGTCGCGCACTATTCATAGCCACAACCGGATCACCCGTGTCGCTCAGCCTTTTTTATTTATTAAATTGAATCAACATTGACTCAAACGTGGGCTTTTTAATTTGAGTATATTTACGAGTCTCAGGTGCTGCACAGATTTCAAATTTAGTTTCGAAATAAATCGGATTAATTCATTGGTAACGTATTAATTGTAATTCATACGCAGTATCTAGGCACAGAAACCATAGAATGTATTTGGTAAAGTATCTTCTATCAAAATTGCATTTACTTGAGTTAGCTGTCTCCTGTTTGTGCGTTCACCAGTTGGATAAAAAGGATCGTCAATGTAATGTTTCAAGTTCTGAAAATACATACTTAAGGCATTATGTCTATTTGTAAAGTGAAGAAATATCCATGCTCAACAAATGACAAATGCGATTAACAGAAAAAATCGCAAGTAATATTAGGTCTGGTGCCACGTGTATATCCACATACGAGCTAATGTGTGAGTATGAAGTATATTTTAGGCCCAGAATACCAAGGCGCGCTGACTCATCTGGAATACACTCTTGTGAGTCTCATATATACACAAGCTGCACATGCTGTCAACCAAATTACTTCCCTGTTCTCCCTGATAAATTCTATAAAATCCGATTATGTTTACTTATAATCTTACATTAAGTACTCTCCCCAAATCATGCATGATAAAGTGACACAAACGAGATTATTATCTGACCTTTTATAGAGTACGTTTCGTTGTGTTATTATTACTGTTATTATCTTACATTAATCATCTATAATTATGTTGCATAAACAAATATTTATGCAGCTACGGTTACGAGGTCCTTACGTTGAAAATACTGAAAGCTTATATCTGACAACGAAAAGGATGCTACAAATTTTTGCAATAGCGCTAACTTGACAACCAATACGCAGTATAGCTATATTCAATTAGGTGCTTTGATCTAGTGATTCATATAATGTTTAAAATAAAAGTGAGAGGTACTGACCCTTGTTGCTGGACCGTAATTTTATTTTTGAAACTAGGACTATTTGTGCTATGTTTTTTTTCTTAAATATTGAACAGCCGCTGAGTGATTAATTTGAATAAAACAGCTTATTCCTTAAGACTTTCTGGAAATTTTGACTTCATAATACATCAAGCCGATATTGTGCGACTGATATTCATGGCTTTAAAATCAGTCCATTAATGAAGTTTATCTTCCTCAAACAATTTTTATTTCATTAATTTATTCCTAGTGCGACTTTATCCTTTATAGAATAAGTTCACTGAAATCAATTCGTATAATATGGTTGGAAGCCAAATGCAACACACTGCTTAGTCTTCTAAGCATGAATAACATCTTGCAGTGATATTGAAAATTCTGACGCATTAACTTCGCATTAAAGTCAGAGAGATAAATGGCTTTATACTATTGAGCATCACTTGACCTCTTGCCAATTATTCGTTCATAGGATTAATGCAATAATCCAAAGCAATTGTTTACTCACATTTTGTTGGGTTAGTATGATGTTATTTGTTCAAGATACTTAGTAGATACTCAAAAATATTAATTTCTATCTTCACAAATCGGCGAGTTACCAACCTAGAGGTCAATGCTTCGCAAGCGATTGAAATTAGGATTTTCCCTGACTTCAGATTTGCATTTGACCTTTTGTTTCATCTATTCGAAGTTACCGCAGTCAGATCATAGCAAAATCTTGCGACCAGAGTCTTGATTAACTTGAATATCATTCTACTTGTCAATCAATAATGCTGTTTGCTACAATTACTGATAAACTATTGAATAATAGAACATATTACTGTAACTTGCAAGACACGGATCATAAGTGAAGAAAGGAATCAAAAATTCTTGGGGATGAATCAAAGCAAGTATGTTTTGTTCTTGGCTCATGCTTCATCAACCCTACTCCCCAGAAGAAGGCCAGAGGGGAGCAGTATTTAGCAGGTGTGGCTGAGTCAGCCTCCTCAATATAGCTACACATTTGTTTAGTAGCAAGCGAACTGCCTGCGGAGGAACACCTCCCAACGATAATCCCCGAACGCATTCTATTGTAAACATGTGATTTTCCAAAATCTACAGAATATATTGTTTTATACATATCAAAATCCTTATATGAACTTAACTCATGTTTTTTTGTGGAATAATGAATGAAAATTTTGCATAAAATTATTGAACATAAATATCCAGGCATCACTTGCACTGAACTTTTCAAGCGTGGAGTTGAGTTATGTTCAGCGAACAAGACCATAAGTTATAAAGTATTTACACAACTTAATTGAACAAGTACTCGGTGCATTGCTCAATATGTGCGATGAATATCCCAATATTGTTAGCACAGAAACTCTCAAGTGTTGCTGGGTTCTTTTACGTTAGTATTTAAGATATACTGAAACATACTTTTTAAGAGTGCGTGGTAGTTAAATACGTATAAAACTTTATGTACACTGTGTTATTAATACATACATGAAGATGTATTAATCGCAATAGTTAACAATTATTTTTAGAGGTGTAAATTCATCTCATACTATAATATTTTCAAATTGATCAGTCTGATACTGCAATGATACATGCGGTGTAACTTCCGAAATAGCTTATGACTAAATAGTGAAAGCCGATAATTTACCAAACTTCTCAAATTTAACATGTAGAAAAATTGAGACTTACCAGTATTTAAATAATATCACATTACAGGGAGCAGCACAACGAGCGAGGATTTGGAGAATATCTATCGACTATTAGATGCAGAATTGAGACCACTGACTCCAGATTACACGTGTCAGCAATCAAGAGAGATCTTTGAGGAACACAAGCAACTTGCTCAAGAATATCTAAAAGTTCAGACTGAAATCGCGCTGCTAGGACAGCACAAAAACGAAATGCTTAAAAACCTCAGCCTTGACAGTGTTCGACAGCAACAACAATTACGCGAGTTGGAAGACGAAAAGGTAAGTTTCCAAAATCATCTAATCTACTATTTTCAAAAAGTACCAACCAACTGAATCGGTTAACCGCAATTTTCCTAAAAACCCTTCAAACTTCAAGTACAATTACCCGTGAGAATATTTTATCATTTTATAAATGAGTGGTGATAAAAATATGCTTTTAACAATGGCAGGAATCTTTGGTGAAATTATATTGGAGTCTGAAGACGCAGTTACAAATCATGAAAGGCCATCGAGGAGGTAATCCCGGAGCTTCGCCAGCAGCTATGGGCTCTGCCGTTTCAGGGGAGGATGGTTGGGTAGTTGTACCACGCCAAGACCCCCCCAGACTCTCTTGAAAATGTGTACTCTTGGAAAGGGGCACCACCATATGACAAAACATGTTTTTGCTACATATTTTTATCACCATTCAAGATCACAGAGAGTGATTGTTTCATTTATCCGAGTCCAGGCAATATGAACTGAATTCGGAAGGCCTGAGCAGTGATCTCCTATTTCCTCAAACATATGTTATTCGATATGAACTCCAGTGCCTGATTCTTGGTACGAAGGAGTGTAACTATTACACTTAATTTGAAAGACGTATTGAACATGACACAATATGGCCTAAATCAGTCCCATTGATGAGTTGATGTATAGAGAAATGTTGGACCTATTCAAATTCTACAGTACTACAGTGAAGAATCAGATACAATAATTGTCATACATTTATGCAATTCAGCAAAAATTAACACCTATTTATTTGTACTTTTACCTGACCTACAAGAAACTTCGAACTAAAAGGTTTTCTGAGGTCCTTTTTAATATTTGTCAACGACCCAAGTTATCTAATGAGGTATGTCATGCTTTGATATAATCGGACGAATCAACATTTATGCTGGTACTTATAAATAAATACTTTCCATAATTTTGAAACTTATGTTATACCTATCGCTGATTATAAAATCATGTCTAAAACCTAAGTTGGTGGAAAAAATAGTACCTTTAAGAAATCATTGTATCATAGAAAATAGAGATGATGCGATATATTGCGACAACTTTATGGGTGATGAAAAAAGTTTATTAATGATGGTACGTACGTACATTCTTTATAATTACGTCCTCTAGTTATATTTATAAGGTCGATTACACTGAGTCGAAGATAGTTGTGAATAATTTTAGTAAGTGGTAAGAAATATACATACAATAGGATTTAAACAGTTTGTAAGTCATTATATTTTTAAAAAAAGATTTACACATATAGGTAATAAAAAAATTACTCTGCACATATTTGATTAGTGAAGATTATGGCTGTGCTCGAAATGGTGTCTGCGACAATTTCTGGCGATATCAGTCAGAAGTGACCGTTGAAGTGTATTAAATTGTTCCATAATGTCTTCTACGAATTAATTACACCCTAAAAATCTCTGTGATTAGTAATATGTAATGTCTGAAAATCTGTTCCTATGTCTATAAGTTTTTTACTGGTAATATTTTCCCAAGTATCAACTCAATCAATGCCCCAACTTGGGGGATTGAATAATTAGAAGTTTGTTATTTTTGTTCAGTGACATAATTGATCATGGGAATTAAATATAGCTTACTGACAAACATTTCGTGCACAGTCGGTAAGAACAACTTCTAATGCTTATGACTGTTCTGTACTTTAGTAATGACGATGATTTGTAACTGAAACAATATGTACTCTAGTCGAATGTTACAAATAATCAAACAAATGCAACTAATGTAACTGAATTCACGTTACTAGAAAATACCTAAAGTGCTGAACGGTAAATGTGTATAACGTTTCAGTGTACGAAACTATGTGACATGAATGCTTGGTGCAATTGATTATGATCCCTCTAATGTCCAAGATATAGTTACACAAATTATTTGGCTCGAGACACCGTTTATGAAGAATTTGCCCGATTCCACATCATATTACAAAGTGATTGATAATCAACCTCGCGAGTTTTATGTACATACATACATATGTATGTACTACATAATCTGTAGTCCCTCTTCTTATTTACTCGACACAAGTGTCTAATAGCTTGTGGCAATAGTTGGAAAATTTTATTGAAAATGTGATTCATGCATATTGTATGTCTTCAATTAAACACATTGTTGTAAGTAATTCATATTCGAAATCGAAATTTGCAATGTAGATAGATACGTAAATGTCAAAGATCTTGCACAGTTTCTTTACACTGAAGCAAATGCTCCAATTCTCAAAAAATGTGTCCAAAACAGAAAATACTTGTTTCATGAAAGTGGGAAGAGTGGCCTTTATCAGAGTGAATATATTTGTTTTACAATCTGCACATAAATGAGCTAGTTGACAAAGCTAAAACCTACAGTGGTTTTGTAAATTGATCTACATATATGTATATTTTCTCTGTTGTATCAATACCTTTGTATGAACACGGTGTAAGATCGGTGAAAAATTAATCTTACTCGTTGATGTGCAATGCGAAATTGGGCAGGTACATCTGCAACTCCCTGTATTTCCCTCAGATTCTGGAAGAGAGAATACCAAAATGATTATATTATTTTTGGATAAAATATACCGATTCAGCAGCTACCATTGCTCGTATATGAACATATTTGGCTCAATTATCTTATCCTCTTCAATCTTTAAGAAGAAATCAACCTTGATCAGATAATACACGATTCGCAATTTAAAGATCAGCTAGCACTAGCTTTTTGAATTTTTTGCTGCTATTTTAGACAGATATGACTCGCATTGCTAAAAAAAAGAACTATTCAATTACCCTGTAATTACTTATTTATAATCAGTTATTTTGTTAATATAAAAGATGCATTTCATGTACTCTTGTGATGTATAATTTATAAGAACACCTTTACAAATAGATGTTACTCGTTAGATGAGTCTTTCAATAATCCTGTTTTCCATTTTTCTTTTTTCACTGTCACCTAAATCCACACCTATCCTCTTTGACCTGAACAATCCGTTTGTCATAAACAACCTACTATCCGCTGGAAAACAAGTACGTACACAGACCGTGATCATAAGTGGCGCATGTAAACATTACGCGATTTGATTTGGGCTGGCGCAAAATATCACTAGTGGAATTCACAGCAGAGGTGGGGGAATTCGGCGCCGCTCGACTCGCATCGACCGGCCACGATCTGTCATGATCACTGTTAACCTCACAAAACTGACACAGCCATTCAACGATGATTTAACGATAAACGAGACGCGTTAGCAGTCTGAAGCAGTTAGCAGTTAGAAGTTAGCATGCAAATATCCTTAATGCGTCTCGTTTATTGTCCTTTCCTTCATCAATGCATCAATGGCAAGTGTTTACTCTGTCATCGACGGAGATCATTCTATCCTATTTAATTAACCATATCATTTCTCTGATCGAAAATAACAACATCAGTCATGGTTTCTACGACATTATCGACAGATAATTCTAATATTTTCGGTAAACGCGCCGTGGATCATAACAGATCGTGGCCGGTCGATGCAATCCCCCCACCTCTGCTGTGGCGCTGCTGTAAATTCGACTAGGGATATTTTGCACGAACCTAAATCAAATCGCATCGTGTTTACATGTGCCACTTATGATCACGGTTTGTGTACGTATGTTCAACTCAAGAACGACACAGCTTCGCGCAGCTTTGAGCGGCCAGTGAGTCGGGTGGGGGAAGCCACGCCCGCTACCCAGTCCCGTAGCTATAAATTATCGTATATTCCGGCCCAGCACTTGAATCTGAGCTTTATAAAAGGATTGGAAGGTCAAACAATATCAACATTGTAGTCTCTTTAAATATTAGATGTATTTGTACCTTTTTTGGTGTCTCTTTGAACGGAATACCAAGAGTTCCATACGAAAGTGGCCACTCCATACGCCTGACTAGCGACAACTCATCTTGCGTTTACCAACACACGAATTTTTCACGTGCGTGAACCTCCGTCGGTATCAGCAGTTAGGAGCGTGCGAAAAATCTGAAAATTGGGATCTTGCCAGGGCCCCTGAAGCAGCTGCTGGCGCCTCGCGGAGCATTTGCTCTCGCTTTTGAATCCAGCAAACAAATAGTCCAAGCGTCGCAAAGGTTGCATTCAATATATCTATGGCGAAAGTAAATAGGAAACGAGAGTTCTGGACCACGCGCCCTACCTTACCGGCCGAATGGGTGATCTCGTACCGATATTATACCGACTTACCGACCGCGGTAAAATAAGTATAATATCGGTAAGATTCTACTTACCATTGTCGGTTGAATGTCGATCGATCGGTAATGCGTGCCAGTACATGAACGATTCGCATACGGAATTGCTGAGATCGGTACGACAGATATAACATCGGATGGCGAATATCTGAGCTCGGTAAAATAGGTAGGACATCGGTATTAAGTGATCATAGAGTCGATACCGATGTCGGTAAAACAACTATGAAAATCGATATCGAGTAATACCGCGGTCAGTAAGTCGGTAAAGCAGGGAGAAGATCGGTACGAGGTCACCCACTCGGCCGGTAAGGTAGGGCGCGTGGTCCAGACTTCTCGTTTCCTATCTACTCGCGAAGAAATGCATCCTCCTTGGGATTTTAAGGTCGAACCTGGCTACGTTTTAGCAGAAACTTTACCTGCATTTACCTGCATATTTTTAATGCTGAATACGCCAAACCCTGTCTATTTGGACAATATGTCATCTGCCTCCCTTTTTGATATTCTGGGATCCTCGACCTTGAGATCCTTGTGTGTACAACTTCACGATCATCAATCGCTCCCGTCTGTGAACAGTCTGTAAAAAATTTAAAATGAAATTGTTTCAGATACATTAAAACGGTGGTAATATTTCAATTATAATACATAAAATTATATTTCGTATATAATTTTATGTATTTTTTTCACCTGGCCTTTTTGTTTCCTTTTCTTTGGCGGTAACACTGATACTTCGTCGTCCATATTCCTCTGCACTTATGTATGTTCACTTATTCCAGTCTTTTATATGCGCAGTAGGAAATAAATAAGTCACAAATTGTAATATTATCAATATTCTTACAGCACTCTTTACTTCGCAACTACTGACATTTGAATGTTTGAATTTATAAGTGCCCAGGGCCTGCTGGTTGGTTTATAGTTAGATATAGCCTGTTTGGTAACCTGGAGAGGGTAAAGTGGGCAGACCGTTGGGTGGGATCTGACCGCACTGAACGAATCTACGTTCGGGAGTATGTCGTTCTTAAGTTGAACCCAGCGAACCCATCCTGTTTACGTCGAAGGATTCTTCCTTGAGTATCAGGTCGCCAACCAGCACCGACTCCCAGTCAGATTACTAGAAAGAGACACACTGGTGCGCGGTTCATACTTTATTTTGCTTTATTTCTATCCTTCAAAAAGTTCAAAATGAAACCACGATGACAGGCTGTTGACGGGTAATCGGAATAAATAGGAATAGCTCAGGACAGCACGATTGTGGGTGATCTATGTACGTACGTACGTACGTACGATGGAGCAAAAAGATTCGGATACAGACGTACAAGCGGATATAAAAGCTGAGTTGATCGCAATAAACGAACTCATTCGGTCAATGTAAGTCCAGTCTCAAGTGTTCAGCTGGGTTATGAACTGATACCGAACTCCTCTGGAATATTCGTTGATCTTAGACATTATTAATTATTTCTAGAAAAGAAGAGCTACAGGATATTAACGACTATGTAAAGAAGGATGGACCTTTGGATACAAGTCAAAGCAATGCAATCCAGTCTTTGTCTTCGTTAGCAACAAGTGTTGGCATCACAGTAGTGGAACCAAGTCATGATGAGGATAATCCAGCGTCAAATCCTTTGGCTCCAGTCTCTATGCAATACATCACCGAAATGCTTGAATCGTTGTCACATAGATGAAGTGCTGGTGATATTTACTTGATCACCTTTCATTCCATGGAATATTCCATCTTACGCCACAGTATAATCAATACCCATCAGTTTAATAATTGAAACAGCTCATAGTTTGATTATTCATTTATTGATAATACCGATTTTTTCTTCTTTCACCCAAATGTGGAATATGAAATATTTATTAGACTTTGGATCAAGTCAACAAAGTAAAGTAAATTAATCTCTGAACTGGTCCATGTATAATGAGTATAATAACATGATCACTTCTATAATTCGTCAACTGAAGATTTGTCAACATTCATATAATTTCAGAGCTCCTTATTGAATATAAAACATTCATTTCCAACTCTCAGAGTTTAGATTCAGTAAGCCAACTAAAGCTCTGTGTCTTGCGATCCGCGGCAGGATTAATTAAGATATTGATTATAGTTGGTGAGTCAGTTACCTGAAATAATAATCCATATTATAAGTACTACTCCATCTCATTTATGGAAGAGGCTTAACCCTGGAAACACATCACCTTTAAGGCCGTCCTGAGAGCAGTTTCAATCTCTGATACTGTTGTACAGAAATGACCTCTTCTTCCAAACATTTCCATCATTCTTTCATATCTCGTTTCAGCGGTAAGTGATTGCGGTGGTGTCCTATAAAAATGAAAATAATTTACTCGTACTTGCTGAAAACTCGGGAAATAAAACTTCAAATGCCAAGCTATCTTCTACTGATGTCTTACACTTGTGTCGCTTCACCAGCATCTTGTATTTGTTTCATCGTCTCTTTATCTAGTCCGCCATATATTCCATTGTTATTGACAATTATAATGATAATCGGAAGCTTGTATCTGGAGAATTGAAGTAATTTAAGCTATGTATATGAGGAACCAGAAGCGAAGCATGTAACTTGAGTAAATTCCAATATCATCTCACCTAAACATGGTTTCAACTTCCATACCAGAAAACCCAAATGCACTATCACCTTCGACACAAATGACTCTTTTTTTTGGAGCATTGTCTTTACAATAAAGAGCAGCCGCTATAGCAAAACCTGGACCTACACCCATTGTACCAAAAGTTCCTGCATCCAACCTGTGTCTTGGTAGCTCATTCAGTAACATAGTGCGACCGATATCCATTGTATTAGCACCCTCGGAGCAAATGATGGAGTCTAAAATATGAAATAGTAGTCAAATTTTCAATTGTGCATGCCTCTGTAATCATAGAGGAACATCAATCTGAATGTCTCACCACTCGGAATAATTTGTTGAATGTGTTTGAAGACCGTGTAATAATTTAGTGGCAGTGATGTATCGAGTGCCATAGCCTGTAATGGAAATATTCTTTCAAACTTTATTTTCTTTAGATTGCGAAGAACGAAAGTTCAAAACATTCTTACAGCAACAGTTTTTCTATTCCTATCAGCCTTGGCAATTAGCTCTTTCCACCATGGATTGGTGTGCGCTAAATTGAATTTGCGATTTTTAAATGCTTGTGATAGTTGATGAGCTACTGGCCCGATATCAGCCTGTATAGCTACAGTTGATTGTAAAGAGTTGTGCATTTCTTCAGCGCACAAGTCCACCTGCAAACAGGTTCCTATTACTTAAAGCAATAATAAATATTTTCTTTAGTCATCGGTGCACTATACTCCCTTTCAATGCAAATTTTCGTCATTAATGAACAACAAGAGTATATGGAATTTCTGTGGTAGTAAACATACTTGGATAACTTTTACATTCTTCTGGTAACGCGGCGGGCGACCAAAGTGCAACATCCAATTTAATCTAGCTCCTAAAAGCAGTATGACATCACATTGCTGTAATGCTAAGGTTCTTGCACTGGATACGCAATTCTGATTTGTATCCGATATCACCCCTTTACCCATTGGTGTTGGCAAAAAAGGCAAGCTCGTAGAATTAATGAGCTCTTGAACCTCTTTTTCGGCATGAGCATAACCGGCACCTGTAATCATTAGAGTTTTGTTTCAATCAGCCAAGTTGCGATTCTTTTATGTCTTCTAACGCCAGGTATTGTACATTCACCACAACTAATATTTTCATGTTTTTTGTAATACCTTTTCCAACAATAATTAGTGGCTTCTTAGCATTGGCTAATAGACTCACTGCCTGCTCTATGAGCTCTGGTTGAGGGTATATGACAGGAGGTGGTGGACATCGTCCAACTTTTGCAATACGCTTTACTGGAACTTTTTGAGTTAATATCGTAGCTGGCATGTCCAGGTATGTGGCACCTGTAAAATTGCATAATGTATCATCAGAAGAATTTGATCAAATATTATTACCTCATACAGTAATGTGAATTGTTTACCAGGTCTACCATAAGTTGCCAATCTAACAGCCTTCTCAACATGAAGAGGTATAAGTGCAGCCGAAGGTGGCCTGGCAGCATATTTGCAGTAAGGGCGGCTACTTTCAACTTGTGGCCATTCTTGGAACCCCCCGATTCCTTCATGATCTTGTGGGCAGGATCCTCCGATGACCAAAACTGGCCTGTGAAAGAAAGATTTTATTTTGGTAAGAATCTAAGTATGAAATGATCTGAAGAGCCAATCTATCACTTATAACACATTCTATTTTGAAAAATGCTCACACCCCCGCTGTATTTTTCGCGTTACTGTGACTATAAAAATCGTGAATAATAATCCGATAAAATCGATGTGAACGATCCATGTCAAAAAGGGGTACGAAAAAAAATAATCGAAGAAATGGAACGAATCGTATCACGTGTATGATTGTATTTCCAAATAATTATTTCCCTTTTGTCATACATTAGTATACGTACCAACAGTTAACTTGTGCGTTGGCCATACCTCCCGTAACGTGAAGTAGTCCCGGTCCGGAGACACAAAGAACCACTCCCGGCTTTTCTATCAATAAAGAGTTTTGTTGAATACAAACGATGATCCATTAACGGCTTCGTTCACTATATTAGGTAAAAAAACCGAAGGTCTGCAGTTCCAATTGGGTAGTACATAGGATAACAACGTATTTTCCGATTGATTTTTGCGCAATAATTAATAAATTAAATTTCTGAAATAAATCAATTTACTTTGAACAATAATAAATGCTGATAACTGGCAGACTCCTCGGAATTCTATCACCTCGAGTCAGTCTTCAGATAAAATCATGACGTATTAATTTATGAAAACAAGGTTATTCGAATCACCTAGATTCATAACCGAATCATGGTCAGTAGTATAAAATGCACAAAGATCACTCACTTGTCAGGTATCCGTAAGCTTGTGCAGCGTAGCATGCCGATTGTTCATTCCTAAAACCTAAGTACTGGAGTCCTGCAACCTGCATTGCCAACGCCAACTCTATCACAGGATGTCCCATTATCCCAAAGACATATTCCAGCCCCTGCAATGTAATAATTTTTCATGAAATAGATGAGAATAAATTACAGGTGGCATGATTATTATTATATTCCAGTAGTTAAATGCATGATATTATAGTTACAATGCTGATCTTTGCGATACAGAAAGAAATGATTCCGCACCGCTAACGAAAAATTAATTCGTTAACAATTGAGCGAAATGTGGCGATCCAAAGTAAAATCTGTTCAGTTGATTCAAGAAATATGTTCGTCAATCATATAACTTTTATTATTTCTGTTACAGGGTTGAAATATGCGAGAACCGCGTCGGGTCCGGGTGTGGGGTGGGTAATGAGAAACAGGCTAGTCTTAGGTTGATTCGTAAGCCTCATTGTTGGCACGTTACACGGAAAAGTATAAGTACCCAGGTATGTATGTATATGGGTATGTATACCATAAATAGGTATTCAAGTGACCTGTGTAAAGGGCGGCGGAAACGTGCGTCGGTTTTGTTATTAGGGTGGTGAAGAAGCGACGCACCGCGGGGGGCGACATGGCCTGTTGCCTCTTTTCCGTTTACAGCGGTCATTTGGCAAATTCCGGTGATTGAACGGACAGCGCAGGTGTACAACGATCGAAAACCGAACAGGGTCAGTCAAGACTTAACGCTATGGAACTACCAGGAAACTAATCTAAATCCGAAACCAATCAACTAAATCATCGCAATAACGGTGCCGTTCTAGAATAAATCGCCACGCTCCGTTTGTCCGTAATGCAAATGCAGATATAATGCGAAATGCATAAAAATATATAAGTAGATGGAATTCTCATCGGGACATGGATTGAACGTTGCATTTGGGCGTATTACAATTTACAGATTATTGGGTGGGCTTTCGATCGACCGCTGCTATGCGTGTCGATTTTAGGTTTTTATGCCTGTATAGGTATATGTATATCCCTCGCGTGATATGGGAGCAATTTTTACGTAATTTGCTTATATAAGATGAACAGCATAGCAGTAATCTGATGATCCTCGAGGCTCGCTCATAGCTGATCATTGGAGTATGGTGTTCGCCAGATTGGTCACAGTCATGGAACACGTAAATTTTGTCCGTGATAATGCGATTGCTATGTGCACGTAATACGAAGCAAGGACAGTTCGAGAGCGGAAAAAATACAAGTTTTACGAGTACCGCGCCTATCACCGGCATCGCGTAATGCAGCATGTGCGCGTACGTGAAGAAATTTGTTTCTGAAAAAATTCTGTTCCAACTCATAGTTGATGTTCAAATAAGAAACTAAATGAACAAAACGCTTTGTTATTCGAATCAGAATTTTCTTCGCCGATTTTGCGCTTTTTCACGTTGTACAGCCTTAAACGAATATAATCACGAAACGTGCATGGCTCATAAGAATTTATGATTATACACGTAGTATGGCCATGATAAAATAGATGAATTTTTTTTACTATCGCGCTCGGATTTTTCCATTGCAGCTGGAGTAGTTGAATATGTAGTAGAGAATTAAACACGTGGCACCACTAAACAAAATTCCGAGTAATGGAGCGTTGCAGAGTCGGTAGATAGACCCTCCCTAAAACTCTCAAGGGTGCAGGGTCGAAGGTATCGTACTTTTCCAAGACCCTACATAAGTAAAACTTCGGGAAACTAAAATGTAAGCGGCGTTGTTGAAACAGCAATTGAAAATCGGTAATCCCGTAGGTGGGTGAAAACCCCGGCTAAAATAAAACGGATACGTGTTTTAGGAACTATTTCGTGACGAGTATTGATCAGATTAATTTAAGCCCCTTCACATTGTTGGGTAAAAGTGAAAAAATTTCACTATTTCATTTACTTTTTATTTATAAAAAATTAACTCGGTAAAATTAATATCAAATTTTTCACGTAGCTATGAGAAGTCTGGCTTTCGACGCGAAGCTAACACATGAGCAACTTCATACCGATTGCTTATCGTCGGTGATTACAAGGATAATTACCAAACTAATAACGTCGCACGATAATCTGCACAACCGAGCATTCGATGTTGCAAATTACCATTGCAGGTACTCGTAATTGAATAATAGCCAGCAGGTTCATTTAACTTCCTCTATGCACGACGGAACTAAAGATATAAAATATTATCCCATTTTTCGTGACAAGCGATTCTCGCATATATCGTCAATATATAAAATTCTACACGAATCCGAGCTTGTTATGCGAATCGATTTGAAATTAGAAGTCCGTTAGAATTTTTTCATTCGAAACGAAATATTCGCAGAGTTTTAATTCCCGTTTTGAGAGTTCGTTTAAATTAGCTGGAAAGCATTGGATAAACGTCGACGACACCTGACTATTTGAACGCCTAGCATATTATCGTTGCTGCGGAAAGTTGCGCGCTTCAATGCGCGGTGTTACTTTGCGCACATTTATAGCTCAGTCATTTCGAACGCAGCTGCGACTATGAATTTGAACACTACTTGGAAAGAACTCGTGAAGAATGGTTTAATGATTCCGTTCTCTGGGTACGCAAAAACCTCAACATGTGATGATAAACGAAACGTTCTCCTGAATGAAATTACAGAACATGCTACAAAGTTTGATAATTACTTATACCATCTTCGTAGACATAACCTCAAAAGATGATCGTAAGTGATGAAAAAAAAAACCATCAAATAAAACAATGATTAAATATATAAAAATTACCTGCTCCTTAAGAGCTTCTGCGAGTATTTGATTACCCTCCATCTCGTCCATCGCAATCGTAATTGGGGAAGTTGTCGAGGTGTTTGCACTTTATAACGAAACGAACTTACTTCTTTATGCGTAGACGTCACACAAAATGAGCATTGGAAGCAAAGTCCATAAAATGCTTTCTTTTTATCAATTGCGATTAACATTGTCTTCTGCTAAGCGGGCGCTGTTCATAGGTGATTGCTATCATTTCAACGATACCCAATATACATTGGACAGGTTTGATCACACCTGCGAAATTGGACCTACTGTACTATAATTATTAGGCACAAAAAATTGTAGTCTCTATTTAAAATCTAATTGGAATTTATCTGTTTTATCTTCAGTACCTGAAAAGGCAAGTTGAATAGCTACTGTTACGCCTATGATGGTTATCGATTTATTGAAAGCACGTACTTGCATTGTAAAATTTGAACTTTTGCCTCCTTATTTGATGATTATATGTCCGACCGTTTGTCGGAATCGTAGCATTATTGTTTTTTCTTATGTATCCGTACTCGAGCACAGCGGTTTGTAAGAAAAATAAAAATAATTGAAAATTGATTGCCAAATGATAATTAGGCAAATCCATGCTATCGTTGAACACCGGTCTGTATATGATAAAATCTGTTTACTTATTTTACACATTTTCCAATGGAGTGGAAAAATGTACTCGGTCTCCCTGAACATCGTATGGTATTTCTACAATATTTTCTCAAGTTACAAACAAACACTAGTAATTTTCTCACGAGACTTGTTATTCTATATTTTAATTTTTTTTTTCTCCACATTTAGACTCGACAGTCTCGAAGATCGTATTGTGTCATCCGCAAAAAGTAGACACATCCTGTTCCAAAACTTTCTAACCGTGTTAACAGCTTATAAAAAATTTGGCACACGATTTTTTTTTTCCTTGCAATTAATAGATACTCTTCAGAGCGTCTGCGAATGGTGTATAGAATAAGCCCACAAAATACGGATATCGACTCTTAATAAAGAGAGAGAGAGAAAAATCAAAAATAAAACAGCTATATAAGTACACGCAAATATGTTCTTATTATATTCTTATATTCGCACCGGTTCGACTGAGATTGCACAGAGAGCTCGTTAAGCTGCTATTTCCAATCAAGAATTAATTAAAGAATCATCGTAAATGTTAAGACTTTTTATGCACGTTTTATAATACTGTTTATTTATAAATATTGTGAATTATGTAATTTAGTTACTTAGATGTATAATTATTCGTCTACGTGGGACAGAAAGGTAGCAATTTTATAAACTTCATAATTATGCACCGTAGGCTTATTATGGTCGTGTGAGAATCGTTCATGCAGATAATATGACGGAGGATCGATGCATTTCCGGATTGTCCGGTAAATTTAAGAACCTATTATTCATTCTCATCGTATATTTATCCGTTCGACATTCAGACTCGATTATTTAATCACATTTATATTCATACAACTATATCGTCGGTTAAATTGTATCGGTATTACATTGACTAGATTATAAAACCTGGTTTTTGTTTACAGTTTTAGTCCCCGCCTCGAGCTATAATAGATAAAATCTGATTATTGTGCAGTTTCGAACGTGTTCTTTGTTTTTTTTTTTTTTGTTTGTTATTTTTTTTACGCTCACTGAATATCGGCTATAAAGATGGAATTTTTTAATCTTTAAGTTCATTAAGCAAATTCTATATCCTGTGAATGGTATAACGAGACGCGAACATCATTATCGCATAGTTCATTGGTTTCCATATGGAACCTGCTTTTTGCGCGTATACATATGTTTTTGCTAGCTGTACGTGTGCCACTAATTTAGCTGATCTGAGAGTAGGATTTGCGAGTCTCCGAATACCGTCCATGTGAAACTTAAAACTAACGGTAAAAACGATTCGACAAGACGCGCAATGTTCGTTTAAATTCCGGATTAGAGATCCATCATTTTCATATACGAGAATCACCAGACCGGTATTCCAGAGTTGATATTTCTGACGGGTGCTACCCGCCACAATGACCCCCAGACCGAACACTCCACTTTTATTATTCGCATAAAAAATGCCCGTAAAAACTATTGTACACATATGTATACACGTATATTCAATGCACTGCTAGCATAGCACAGTTTTTTATTTTTTTTTATCACATACATATACATTAAATTATGTACGATGCTTTAATGCGTGCCGGATTTCATATTACGAATACATAACACAACGTATCGCTATTATTTCAATTTTACTTCTCGTATATGATGTTAGCGAAGTTCTTTTAGTGTATTACAAAGCTGCATGCCTTGTATGAAGTATATTACAGGCTAATACATATACCTATATATACATATATATATGTATGTGTGCAATATACATATGCGTCTGTATAAAAAATTCGCAGAAAAAGTATGCAATATTTTCTGTTAACACACCTGACCACTTTCACCGACGTATTCTGCCAACCTGAGAGTAATTTTTTTTTCCTTCCTATAATTGTTTGGGAAGAAAGAAAAGTTCAGCCACTGGTGATTTTCTTGGTGCTGATGCATTTGTCGATTAGAATGTTGTACATAAAATTGTACTCTATTTAGTCATGAATTTAATGGAATATTTGAATCGTTTACACAAGTTGATGTCTCCAATTCAAATATGGAGAGAAATGTTTTTTGATGAATGCAATCGCGGTAGATCATCGGAGCAAAACAAGATGTGGTGTTAGCTGTTACCAAATGCCGGTGGAATTACTAATTGTGAGTGACATTCGCCTTCATTGATTTTGACGGAGCCTAGGAGATTTTTTCATACCTTGAGTCAATGCAAAACTAGCGAATATGAAGTCGGCACGCAATCATCTCCCATCAAAGCGTCATTTTGACCTTGAAAACTTCTGAAATCGTAAATTACAGCCGATTCACCATCCTGCTTCAGCGTCGTCCGAAGCGTACTCGTATAGGAGTTTACGTCGGGAGTGTACACTTTCATCGAGATTGAAATCAGAAGATGTCGTTAGTCAATTTTGTCTTGATATTTTTCGAATTTTCTATCATATATTATTCATTATTTCCGCAATATAACTATTGCTCAAATGCCGTATGTCCCGTATTTTTCGAGATATAGCCTCAAATACTTTCCTTTTTACTCGATTCGTTGGCCAACTAAAATCACAGATGATACAAACTACCGTAACTAGTATTGTCAAAAATAATTCTCACGACGTTCCATATAATTTTGGAAAATATTGGTTTGTAATTTTATGAATAGACCACCTTACTGTAGCTGTGTATTACTTATTAAAAGTGGCGAATTTGTATTTGTCAAAAAAGTATTTTTATACGATCATATTAATCCTTATCGATAAAAACAGAAAATAAAAGATGGCCGTTTGAAGTGGCGATCATTGTACAGAGAAATACATACAAACATTAAGGAGGTAGTTTCGGGTAAAATTTTTTTCAACGACAGTATCGTTGAGGGTTTTCTACCTGCTCGATGCCTAGGTGAGAGACTCATCGAGTATTTGTCATGTTTTCGGGTACCTACGCACGGAGCATTATAATTTTGCTATGGAGTTGGCCGAGAAAATTCGCCGTATTTATGGCAGATGCGTGGCAATTTCGCATACCTACAAGGTGCTCCTTATGACACATAGGATATATAAGTTGTTCTTGTGAATTTTCCACGGCTTTGAACAATAGAAAAGTTAGTTAATCTGGAAATAATGAAAATACCGCGACTTTTCCGAAGAGAAGGGAGAATTGGCCCGTGCCTGCCGATGCGCGATAGCGTTCGCTGTATAAGAATCGTCGTTTCGATTTACTTTATTTACACAGAGCTGATTGCCACGCGGATGAACTAATACGCTGTACTTACAACTATAATACGACAATAGAACGCAGCCTTCTAATGAACGTGATTACAACTAAATTTAAGGACATCGCAGGTATATCTGCACCAACGATGTATTATTGGAAAGTTCTAGGCGCGTAACTTCAGGTATGGTTAATACACAGGTAGATACCAATATCTATAGATATGTATAAAAGTAGGTATACGGCTGAAGAAGAACGCTGGGAATCCCCCTAGGGGTAACCGCTGTGCATTTTCAAATAGGCTTCGATACTACACAGAAAAGGATTAAGGTACTCACGTATCTATGCGTACATGTATATACTTCACGTGTATTAACACAAGACACCGCGGCATATGGCAGAATTATGGAAAAATAAATTCTCAGCTTTGAAATGGTGCAGGTAAGAATAATTCAAATTAGTCATTTTCAAACAATCGACAAAACCAGCTGCAGCTGGCCATAATCTACTCATATACGTGTACAATTATACTTTGAACGAATTCTTGGAAACATTTTGCATTTTGTTCGAGTCAATAAAAATTCCAAGTATTTACACAGGAAGTGTATTTCACGTAAACTCGATGGACGATTTTCTTATTCTGCAACTCCCCACATACATATAATACCGATATATGGCTACTTTTCGCAATATCTGTGATTTGATTTTGATGCTCATCGCAAATAAATGGCATCAGACCTGTAATTATTGGGCCCATTCCGTTTCTCGTGCTTTATAGTAAAAATTAATCACAATATCAGCCGGACTCTGACAAACGCATAGGGGTGATTCTCTTCTAACTGTGATTCTTTTACCTCAAAATTTGTTCTTCCTAAAGGTGAATATTTTTGGCTTTTTCACGCTTACACTCATTTCATTCGATGTCAGACATGAGTGTACAGAAGCAATTCACTTCAACCTTAAGATAGCGGAAGTAAGAACATAATTCAAAAATTCCCACGCTGCGGTATAGACGCATATGTTTGTCCATGGTGCTAATATAAAATAATTTTAGTTAGATACTCCATCAGCAAAAATGATCAAATTTGTCATTGATTTATACCGCGGACCAAATTTATTAATCAATAATTCAATGATAAACTGATATATTGATAGATTCGATGATAATTTCTTGCGGAATAACCTTGCACATTGAAATCTACCGCAACGTTGCTAGAAAGTTTCACATTGACGAAGAAGGTGATTACTTTCATGATGAATCCGAGAATGAGACATGCCACGATACTGACATTTCAATGTGATAATCCATGTTTGTGGAGTACGTTTGGTAGACCGTATTACCATAGAGATGTTTTAAATTAATTGATTATTTGTATTGAAGATCAGTAAACGGTGCTGGACGTAAAAAATCACAGAACAGAATCACCCATAACACTAATATATTCAATTGATGTTTCAATACCATTATGCGAATCGGTCCGTTGATGTTCAACAAGCAATCGTCATCGTACCAAAATTATTATAGACAATTTTTCTCAATTGACCAAATATATTTTTTTCTTTCAATTTAACCAACTCATCAAGCATTGCTAATCGAAACTATATTGAAAATACCGTAATGTCAATTCAAAAAGCAGCATAAAGGCCAATAGTTTTGTTAACATGAGAGTAAGCCACGGATTTTGAATGGGAGAGAACGTTACTAGAAATAATCAATTTCATACATACATGTATTCAGTAAAAAGAAAAACCGAAAAAAAAGAAAAGAAGATAAATAAAATAAGCTTACGCAAATCGATCGCTTGTGGATAATCGCGCGAATTGCGATCGCTCTGTTCAATTGTTTAGAATTATATTGACATATTTAATGTTACGAATGGAGATTCGAAAACATGAATTATTATTGAGCTGAAAAGAGTCGAACAATGCAAAGGCGTCATTTATTTGCAATTAGATTCTTTCCTATATTTGAAAGGTAACAATTATTCACTGATACAAATCTTACATGAAAATCTTGCTCGTTCTGCATATGACCATATCGCAGGTTACGAGGTTTCAGTTCTTTCATAGCAAATCGCATATGAATATAATCCTGATGAAGTATAGTTAGATAATTAACAACGTCAAATATGTGCGATTACGTAACTTGAATACGGAGCTTGAGTGGTTCTCAAGGGTTCCTCTCCACAACTCGTGGTAATGAGAAATATGTTTTTTATATCAGGTAAAATGTCTCTGATGTTCGACAGAATTGAATGTCTTTCATTTTATTTTTATTTTTTCGTGTATGGGTAATGGATTGGCGTTATATTTTAGGAATTTTTAAGTTTAACGACAAAATTATTACCGATCCGATAACTGGCTGAAAATAATATTACTGTAGATACCTACTCTTGTACGATGTGTAAATGAAAACTGCAAATCGCTGATATTATTGCGAGACGATCGCCTATTTCTTGAAGACCTCAAAATGCCACCGAGAATTCTATTATGTAAGGAATTAGCAAATCCTGATTCGGACAAAAGAACGATAATTTTAGTATAAGTATATGGTAACCACGGTTTACGGGCTATTGGTATCATGTGCTCATATTTGTACAGTCACCGTAGATGATTATATAGAAATAGAATTTTAAAAGATTTTCATTTCTTTGTAAGAATCATCTGTACTCATATCAATTACTCAATGATGCACATATAAAAATTCAATGAATATGTAAATTCAATTGCTTCATGCGGATCTACGATACATAAATATTATATATTTAATTATTAGCCTTGACAAAGATAAAAAATATACATGTACATTTTTAAACCGATACTGAAGAATTACAGCTCAATTACCGTATCGTATTTTAACATACAGACTATGATATACCATATAAAACAAACAGTCTTCATTCTCCAAGTTCTCAAGTTGACGTCGCGTGGCTGACATAATATGTGGTTTCTTGACTATACATACATATATAGAGATTAAACATTGTATCGGTATCTATATGGGATCTATGCATATATGCACGCATACGGAAATTTTCATTTTTTTATTTCGCCATTTCCGTAAATAGGAAACAATTTGTATCGGATACAACGTGACCTGATCGGTAAGCCGTTCGAACAGCGAAAAAAAAGAAAGTTATCATAGAACTCTCTGGAGAGTAAAAGAAATAGGTAACAATGATTTTCTGCACAGGTAAATAGTGCATGAAATTTATCTTCACACGATGAACTCAGAATCTGAAATGAATGGAATGAACACAGAAAACGAACGAATTATTCTATTGATGTAGAGAAATCTTAGCCACTCCAGATTTTTTTTCAAGGAAATTTTCAAAAACCATTCAGCAATGCTTGACATTATTGCTGTCCGAAAGAAAATTGGAATACGAAGGTAATCAAAATCAAGTACGACTACGACCCAGTAATTCTTTTTTTTCCTTTAATTGGGTACGTACATTAACGAAATTATACGTACAAAGTCAGCCATCGCTGAAGATATAACAATTTATACCTTATGGTCTCCAACGCGAGGCGCAACTCTGCTGTACGACAGTTGGAATTCGGAATACGAAATACCTGGCCCTACGGTGCGCCTATAACTACCCTTTATTTTTTCTCGTTATTCACCCATCGATGGTTAATTCTTGGATACAAAAATAGCCGTTTGCATATTCCGAAGAAAATTAGACCCTTGTGGGGGAAATGCAGAGCCACGATGAAGTGCACCAATGGCACTCAAGGGTGGCCCGTGGTCGGGGGTGGAAATTTTACCCCCTCCTTTGAGTCCTGGTCTTCAAATACCTGCGACCGCGTTACCTGGCCATCAGTCGTACACCTGAACTCTTGGCAAGAAGAGGACTAGAGCAGAGCTCCGCCGCGTTTGCTCTATTATTATTTTTCTCCGACTTCACTTACACGTGAACGAAAATTACTGTGATTTTAAAAATGGTACAGAATATGTAAAAGTGTTTTAATTTATCGCGAAAAACTAATATGTGCATTGTGTTGGTGAATTTGTAAACATCCACTGCTCCAGCTAGCTTTTATAAATATTATTGGGATTTATTTACTCTAGTTGCAATGAAGACATATAACCATTTGTACCAGCGCTACTTTCCACGTGAGTTTTAAACGCTGTACTTGTAGCTTGTAAACTTTCTTTTGAATTATAAACCTATACATTACTCACCAGATCATTGATGTATATAAGCTATACAATTACATTCAGATCAAATATTCGTGATTTAATATTCACGTTTCATCCGATATTTCAAATAAATATCGAATACCGACAATTTCAAATTCATATTCATAACAAATTAGCTATGTAATTACATCACTGGCATTGAATGCTCGGTAATCACAGTTATTGAATTTGATCGGACGACATTAATTCATTGATGATTTATCATCCACGAATTGAAAACTAAGTCTAAATTTCTTGTAGTAATAGTCGAGAACCATGTCGGCATGTTCACAATAGTAGAGACCTTTGAATACAAAACTGATCATCATTTGTCCCGATTGCTTGTTTTATTCTGAACAAACACAATTTGATGTCTTTTCACACATGATTTTATTTTTCTATGATATGAGTTATGTCACTATTTTGGACGTTGATCAGTAAGCCCATAGTAAATATTTTTCTAAATCATTTCTTTGCAGCTTTGAATAATGTTACGTTCGATATCATATTGCTATGGTCACGTGAAAGATTGCTTGTAATACGAATTAGTTTAAAGGAGATATTTGAGACCAAAAATTATTCTAAGCTGCTTACACATAGTAATAAACAGCTAATAGTTTACAATGAATGATTATCATCTACGTCGATAATATCATAAAATCATCGCTTTCGAGGCAGTATTATGACACATGTTTCTTTTTTTTTCTTGTATTTAGTGATTTTCCGTCGATAAATCCATGTGGAGTCACTTGGGTTCATCATATATTCGCGATAAAGTGATTAGGGATTAAGTGTGGATGGATCGGATAGTTCAGTATCTCTTTTACATAAATGCAATTTTGCAGAATGTATTCCCACGAGGTTTCTGATCTGCATGATGATGTTTACGGCATGTTGGACGTCATACATGTGCCGTCTCCAGATGCCCATTCTTGTAGTTCCCATGACAGCTTCAAAAAATGGTATGACTAAAGCTGGTTATTGCGATACAGCTGAGCCCATTCAAGCTACTAGAAGCCAAAGAGCCATTTGGTATGACCCTGAAAATATTTATAATCATTGGATTTACGAAAGGGAAGCGTCAGAGTATATTTCACAAACTGAATCTAATATAAATGAGACACGATTACATTTCAAAGATATACGTCAAAAGCGTGATGTTGAGATTTTGAATCAAACAAGAGGTGATGAGGAAGGATTTTCTTTGTTTTCAAAGAAGACATTCGAATGGGATGCACAAGTTCAAGCTCAGTTGCTATCTTCGTATGGGTATGGAAATGCTCCAGGAAATTTTATAGGTGGATTAGTTGCTATAAAGTGGGGGCCTAAAAAGTCTATTCTATGGACCTCATTGATAGCTGCGATGTTGTCTTTAATCAGTCCGATATTAGCCCAGATGCATTGGAGTATTCTTTGTATCTCAAGAGTGATAATAGGCTTTGCTGGCGGAGTTACATTTCCAGCTTGCCACACCATGGTAGCTAAATGGGCACCTCCAGATGAGAAAAGTAGATTCGTATGGTCTCTCTTGGGTGGCACATTTGGTACAATAATCACGTATCCAATGGTTGCTGCTATCGCAGATTCAATTAACTGGCAAACGGCATGGTATCTCCCGTCTTTGTTGATGTTTGTTTGGGTCGCATTTTGGGCAATAATAGCATATGATTCACCTGACGAACACCCTGGTATTACAGATGAAGAAAAAGAATTTATTATCAGGTAAATGTATATTCCGTTTCAAAGCTCTATTCGGCCCTCAACTGGTACTTTTATTGTAGATCACAAGCTGGAACAATGACCAACGAAAAACCTACTTTGGCTCAAACTCCCATGAAGAAAATATTTTTGTCAGTGCCTTTCATCAGTTTGGTCTTGTGCCACTTTGGCAATATGTTTTTGCTGTTCTTCTATCAAAATTCTATGACCCAATATCTTACAAGAAGTCTTGGGTTCAAACTTACCAAAGGTGGAGCACTCGCATCTCTTCCATGGGCTGGGCGAATGGTGTTTGGTTTTCTCTTTAGTTGGATTGGTGATACTATGAGAAGAAGACACTATATAAGTATTTCATGGCTGAGGAAATTCGCAACAATATTTTGTAGGATATTTCTTCAAATCTCTTTTCAAAAGTGAAGTTTGTGCACTATTAACTCTATAACACACTTATATATTTTTAGCTCACTTAATTCCAGGATTGTTCTTGATTGGTGTGAGTTATGCTGGTTGCAACTTTGTCCTTGCAAACCTATTCCTCGTATTGAGCTTAGGATTCAATGGTGCAGCCGTGATTGCTAATCTTTCTAACAATCAAGACCTCTCTCCCAACTTTGCGGGATTCTTATACGGAGTTATGAATACTCTTGGATGCACTTCTGGATTCATTGGACCCCCGATTGTAGCTGCTATTATCGGAGATGAGGTATGTTGGGTAATTTGCTTCCATCAGAAGTAATTCTGCATCACTTTATATCAATTGTTCAACCTACTTGGCTTATCACAATTTGCATTAATACACTCGCAACATGGTTCCGCTCATCCCCTGTTCGTACCGTTACTACATTAATATTTGTCTTTGTAGTACGGTTAGTACTCGGGATTGGAGGAATCATTTCACACTTCATCTGCAAATGTCGTTATCAGTAAGATAGGTGGAAGGTCTATCACACTGAAAAATCAACCCCTGAGTCTCTCCTCAACTACGTGTACATGAATTCGTAGTACGGAGTAGACTCGGGGCTTGATGTTTCTGTTGCTTCATTAGCGCTCGCTCACCGCATTTATTGTTGCACTATTCATGTTGAAAATTTGCTACACTAATTCACTATCAAGCACTCAGCAATGAAAGTTCAACCAGATCCTCAGTAATCGCCAGGACTATGATGTATCACTCATAGTACGGTGAGTACTGCGGATCTGTGGTAGCTACCGCACATCGAGCTCTTACATGTTTTAATTTAACACAATTAACACATTTTGGTATCACAAGCATTTCTGGAACCTGGGTATTCACCGGAACTTCGTTATTCAATTCGTAGTACGGCGAGTACTCCGGATTCGTATGTGCTAAAACACTCCATGCTATACTATACTGGCTTTTTGTTGTTTTAACAGTTGCTTACTTAACTTTGCTTCAGTTGACAGCATGTCTAAGCCCTTAGTACTCTCTTGAATTACAGAGTATTAATTGTAGTACGGTGAGTACTACGGGTTTATATCTGCTGAGTAAACTGATTTAAGTAATATTTTGCACTAGTTGATTTGAATCGTTGGCACTCATTGAAACTATGTTAGATAAAGTTTCATAGTACGGTGAGTACTATCGATTTGAGTCTGCTAACTAACTTTGTATATTTGATTTTATCCTTTCACGCTTTTACTTGTTTCCAATATTTTAGCAATTATGGGACCTTAGTATTTGCTAGAACTACGTTACTACGTTCGTAGTACGGCGAGTACTATGGACTTATACTTGCCAACTCTCTGCTTATCATGTAATAATTGATCTTCTACCTTTTGCTTTAATCTAGTTTATTGGCAACATAATAATTTCGGCGATCTTGAATCCTCAGTATTGACTGGCACTACATGGAATAAATTGTAGTACGGTGAGTACTGCGGATTCAAGTTTGCTAGCTTACATTTCATTTTTCATTGCATATTTGTGTACATGTATTTTTTTCAATAATAATGTATGAACTTATGTTCATCATACCTATTTGCATATCATTAATACTTAACCATTTTGCAGTCACCATTATGCTTTGGCTTTATTGCTTTTACCTATCATTTGATTTGTTAACACCATTGTACTTTTTGTATCTACATTATACATAACTTGTAGTACGGAAAGTACTCTGGAGTGAAGAAATCTAATAATATTTCGGGGACGATCAACTAACGCATTTTGTATGTATCAATAGCTGTTGACGCCTAAGTACTGTTTGTCTCTGCATTGTATGGTATTTGTAGTACGGAGAGTACTTAGGAGCTATTCAGCCAAATTTTGTGCATTGACCTACATCCTCTGCTTAATTATTTGCACCAAAAATTCAAACGTTCATGTTTATGCAGCTAAAAACGTGGTAAGGCTTTGCTTTCATTTTCTCTTACTTTAATAATGTTAATACCAAAGGAAACGTATAATTAAGATTTATATAACACAGTCCAGTTTCAAAGTGATGCTTCAATAACTCTTATTTCAATATACTTCATAGGATTCAATAGAAAATTGGCAAATCGTATTTTGGGTTGGTGCAGCCGTGTGCATATTCAGTATGATAGTCTTCTTCATCGGAGGCAGCGGGAAAGTTCAATCTTGGAACGAAATATCATCGGTGGAAAGATCTACGACACCTCAAGGAAGCCAGCTCAATACATTAGGTCCTACGATTGCTCCTGCACCTGCTGTACAAAAAGCATAACAGTTATGAACGATGGTATTTATAATTTATGTACAGCTTATTTATATAATTGAAGCCATTTTAGTTTGCTGTCTGTGAAGTCATAGAATAAGAAAAGTTTATAACTTTAAATAATGAGCATGATAGGGTAACGGTATTTCGCCTATTCATAAAAAAACAATTCAAATGCATCACATGTTGAGGCTATCCTGACATGATAAATATATGTCTGTGAGCCACGTAAAAAGTCATCAAATAACTAGCGCGTATTCATTAATGAGCAATAATATAAGATAATTATATTTTTTAACTACGAATTTTCTACTTTCATAAATTTAGTAGAGTCTGCATCCACTATGAGTCATTAGAGATAACTTTGATCGAATAGAATATAAACTCAGTTGCTGATAAATCCTGGGTATACGAGATTTCCAGTTAAATAATCAGAGTACTGTCATATTAGTAATTGGTTTAGTTGACACAATGCCTGTTGTTTCCAAGGTTTTTTACAAAGTATATTATAAGGGGTAGAATGTTTCAAATTATATCAATGTTTAACATAACTAAATTATTGTAAATACAAATGAACTGTTGATTTCACAAGAGTAATTGCATGGTGTCGAAATAAAAAGTTTTATTTAAAATATGATATTCATTTCAATATCCTTTGGAATTGAGATTTCGAAGCATGCTCATATATGTATGTATAGAGTTACACGTAATCGTAAAATAGATATTGCCATGTTGCAATGCAAATCAATTACTATATCTTATGTTTACTATATCTCTTAGTTTTTTGACCACCTAAAAGCAAGATATCAAATCTACTTAATTCCCTTTTTTAGAGGATACATTCTTTGAAAATACATATGCAGCATCATAGTTTGGTAAATCTTTTAATTTATAAAATATTTGACTTTAATGCTGACGGAGGATTTCAGCATTTGATGATGCTCTGTAACCTAAAAAAGGTACTGATCAGAAGAATAATATAAGTGTGTTTCAGTGAAGGAAAGAGACAATGATTTCTATATCCGACAGATGCAATGACGAGTTGGTGCGTAACTGCACGTATCATTTTCTCAGCAAAATTTAGCATTTAAACGTTCAGGGTCCATATGAGCTTTGCTACATTAAAGATGGTCAAGAAGAATACCAAGAATGGTCAAGAGTATACCTATTCTAACTGACGAAGAAAGTGTCCAAAATTACACTTCAACACAAATTCCTGTTGATAGCGCTGTTAATCATTTAGTATGATATAGTTTATTTCTATGTAAACACCTTAACATGTTACTAATAGATTTAAGAACATTAATATCTTATCTTACATTCTAATTGTAGGTAATATGTAATTACTCAAAACTGAGTGCATGCGAAATTCTTACTGCTTGATGCAGTTTTTATATAACTTCATCCTGTGCTACTTTCAACCCAACAATAGTAATTGGCTGGTTTATTATACTACCCAGCATTAAATATGCTCTTCTGTATCTTCCTTAATTTCAGCAAATGGACCGTACTTGTACAAATGTTCAGTGGTATTGGCTCAATGAATAACTACGTTACGGAAAAATACGATCAGAAAATGTTTTATCTTTTGCTTGAACAGAATCTAGTTATGATTGTTTTATGACTTGCACTTAAGGACAATCAAGAACAATTTCCAATATTAACAATGTGATGGGTTCCACGAGGCGATAGAGTATTATTTGCTGAAAGTTTACATGGTGAGTGAAGTTTGGAATAATAATCACTGTGTAATAAGATCCTATCAACCTTGTACAGCTTAAGGCAATCCGACGTAGATACACTTGTTGAAACGGAATTTTTTTTTTTAATCACATAATAGGACTTCAAAACCTACAGGCTGATGTCAAATTCTGTTCGACAAGAAATTATTAATCATTGCCATTTTCTCTTTTTAATCGGTACGCTCCCTCAAACCCCTCTTAAAAAAAAACTCTTAAATAATGCAGGTTTCAAGTTACAGAAAAAATGAGGTTATGAATATTTCATTATTTTTTATATTGAATGTAGAAATTCCTCTAAAAATTGCTTGAATCCCCTGTAGTAACCACTATAGTAACGATTCCACAATGATCATTCCTGCACTGCTTCATGCCAGTACACATAATACCCGGAATACTGACAATGTGCTTAGGAATGTCAAATGCGTACTGCTACGAATGGTATGCATATCTTGTTATTACAATAATGATGTTCAATCGCGCATCGTCAGAGAGTAGCAATGTGAATGCTCAAGATCTTTCGACAATTTGTGGGAGTCATATAATAAGCTTTGTAACAACATTGGGACTCACTTCTGCTGCGTTATCAGCATTGATATTTGAACTTAATAACTTATTACCAGCTACATTAAACGCTGTTATGCAATATTTATAAATTTTTCTGACATCTATTTACCTATCTTTATTTCGGTATTCAATTTAGAGCTAGCAAAAATGTTTTTTATCAATTGATCGATGTATTTTGGGGGCAGCATTTTTGTTTATTATATTCGGAAAAGGCTGTTTGCAATATTTCCATCGAGATATGACTCATATATTTGATACCAGCTTGGTGAAATCTCCGATTAAAGACGGGCATGAGTAACATTGCAAATTAATGCATCGAAACATATATTTTGGCTACATCAATTGTTATGTAATTGCTATGTTGAAATATTATGAAATGTAGTTTTTGATATGGAAATATTAGGGGTTAATTCAATAAATGAGTAATTTATTATTTAGAGAGAATTAAATACCTTCTTCTGACATGAATCATAGTGAGATGGTCAACTGCGATGAAGAAGTAAGTTTTGGGCACATTTTTTGCCAACAAGTGCAGCATATTCTCTGACTTCATCTTCATCATCCGATCGATGTGCTTGTTGTTTATAAATGTAGTAAGGCATAACTCTCCGGTTATAAAAAATTAAAACCTGCAAATGGTAGGAAATAAAATGGCGCCAAAAATAAATTAAATTTAACAAATCGTCAACATATCATTACCTGTGAAATATCGTTGCTGATATTTTCGTCAACAGCATCTATATCTTCGTTAAGTCTGCTGTACTTCTCTTTATCTAACTTTGGTAAACAATTTTCAATATCACACCATACGTATGTCTCTGGGCATAAAAGTTTTGATGGACACATTTTGGCTTTGTACCGCATTTTGGGGCACGTATGGATGTAAAATCCCATGTAATAATATTTTAGACTTGGAACAACTTTGTAGAGCTGTCTAGTTAACCACACTTCGCGGAGGGATCTGAAATTTAGAATTTTTTTTAGAAAAACACGTGTGAAGTCTGAGCTACCTTTGAGTAATTACCATCTCAAGGAAAATTGAACAAATATTAAGTTGTAAAGTGCATCGGCTATGCAGAATACATGATAAAAAACATTGAAAGATTCTTGCAAAGTGAGTGCCAGTAATTTAAGTTCCTATAATATAATCGGTAGAGATTATGACTGACCCATAAGTTCCGAGAGAAAGGTGCGAGTATATTGGATCATAGAAGAAATAAACACTGGAAATGCAAGATGGCAGGATGTCTATAACTCCAACAGCAATCAGTTTATCATTCAGCCAATATTGTTGATGAAATGAACCATAGCCTTGAGGAGGACCATCGGCCGGAGCCCATTGCTTCAAAATTAAAAATAAAATTAAATTATACAAAAGGTATTTTAGCTGATTGTTTAAAAATGACATGAACCAAGATTGACCAAAGTGTACCTGCAACGGACTATTAGCAAGAAAGTTTGTAAAGGATAGTCTATCGCATTCTTCAGGTGGATCTTGGTGAATTGCCATCTGGTACTTTCTATATACTTCTGCACTTGAGTCAAATGTGTCCAAGAACTCTTCAGATGCAACTCTTACCAATTTAATCTAATAAATATAAAATATATTAATTTTCAACGTATAAGAACACAGAGATATGAAGAAAATCAAATTTGCGTGAAATTTTGTACTCAATGAATGCCAGGCACTAGATAATACTGCAACTCAACTGTGTCTTTGAATTTTTTCTGGCACTCAAACAAATCTGGAGTTTGCTTTCACGCTGCTTCAAATAACCAATTATTTGGATCAAAACCAAAGATAAATTACACATACGTCAGTCATCATGGTACACGTTGCTCCAATCTTGTATTTTATCTAACAGAAAGTTCTGTCTAATTTTTATGGAGTAGTGAACCTCCTGTCGAGTTCTGAATGAATCATCAAATTCGTTATTCATAGCAGTCTATTAGATAATCAGGTAGTTGAATTATTCAGAGGTGATACTACTAGTGATTACCTGTAGGGGAGATTTTACGAGAAACTTTGTGTATTGTTGTTCCGTAAGTTTTTCAGCTGGATCCCTATGTATTGCCATTTGGTAATTTTTGTATAATTCATAACTTTCTCTCGAGGTTTTCATGTACTCAGTGCTCATTGGCGATGTTCTAACTAACCGCAGCTTAGTAAAATAATAAAATCATCACATGAGATTAGCAAAACATAATACATAGTTATTTCGAAATAGAACAGGTGACAGATACTGGAACAAAAACTATATCAGGGTAACGAGACTAGTTTCAATTTTTTTATCCATTAAGCCTAATGATCCAAATACAATCATATTCTAGAGTTTACAATTGGATTAAAAAATGGTCATCTGACATCAATGTTCGTGAGTCTTACTGAAACTAAGATTTTATTAGAAAACTGAAATTTCGATTATTTATTAACTTGAATAGTACTCAGCATATCTATACCAAATTTTACTAATGGACGTTCTCGAACATTGGTGTACCAACAAAATTGGAGCAAATGTGTTGTAATATTATTTAATGAAAGCATGCAGAGGTGAAGAGTTCTTTTCACATACCTCCAACTTACTATCCCCAGTATTTTCTTCATTGAATAACTCTTCTAGGGTTTTACCAGCAGTGAATGGTTGTCCCTTATTAAAAATATTGCTGATTTCAGTCGGTGCTTTCCCTGTTGATAGCAATTTATTCTGTTTGCGTTCCAGCCGCATCAATTTTGCCTTTTTAGGGGGTGGCTTACTCTTATCTAAGCCTGCCCCTAACTTATATTCTTTACTACTACTACATGATGTGGGTGTCAGATTTCGAGCTTGTTTCACAGTGCCCAAAAGGTTATCAACCCCAAAGACATTGTCTGGATTGGAAGAGCTCTTTGGAGCAGTTAATCTCACATCAAAAGTATCGGTAACCAGTGAAAGATCAATGTCTGTTACATTTTTTAGAGCCTTGTCAGCTTGTTCCATGCAACCTAGAAATTTTGCAAAAATGAAATTTGAGGATTATCGTGCATAATTTAATCAAGTTCACATTTGGAGTTCGTCTTATTTTGAGAGACAAACTTCTGTTAAAGATTCACCTGCGTCTCCTTGAATAATAGATTCGTCTCGATCTGCATTCTCACTTCTCTTCAAATCATCTTTCAAAGACTTCGACATTTTCTTTAGTATCTTCTTTTGAGACGTAGATATTTTGAAATCTAATGCATCACATCTAACAACGAAAATGTAGCAGATTAATCAACATACAGAGAAGTAATCAATATTAAATCAAATGTTCATAACTGAAAAACAATCATGCCATTTTTACGGAAAGTGAACTTTCTTACACCTATGAAATGTCAGTGGTTAAGTATTAGTTGAATTGATTCTCTGACATACTTGATGGTATACATCGGACAACAAGTCTGGTCCATGGTAGGTTTGTAGCAATATTTTCCGCTCCGTCTCCAGCCTCGGTCTATTAAATCTTGATAATCTTGCACCGTCAAAGTGTGGGCCCATAGACCTATTAAGATTGCATGAACCAAAAATTACATGTACCCTGGAGTGACTGAATTGGTTTTTACTTTAAAGGACTGAATTTGAATTATAAAATACGCATTGACAATGGTAACATAACCCCATCGAAAGTCGTGTCACATACGCTTACCATGGCTAAAGTTGGTGTCGGGGCTCTTACAGTAACCACATCTGTGTTTTTCATGTTCTGCGAAATACTCAACGATACTAGGAGAATATCTAGACATTTTGACAATGAATTACTGTATTAGCAATAGAATTCCACACCCGAATTAGTAGGTATTGTCGTTGAGTGTAGATAGGCTCAACGGTAATGTATCGTGACGCAAAGCTGAATTCGTTGCCACGACAGTCTCATCAACGTTTGGTCATTGCGTGGCCGGTAGCACAACCAAATACCATTTAATGGCAATCAAATACCATATGTGTATGTACGTACGTACTGGTAAATCCGTGACTGGTTATAACCGTTTTTTGATTTTTTTCAGTATTGTACAGAACCACAGTCATAGAACCACAGCAGTAAAAATGGTAATACCCTATTGGATCATGTCCCGAAGAAACTTGACCGTTAATACTTCCGTTTCTTCTTACTTTAATTACTTGAATAATTATTCCTTTATTTACTTTGTTGTTTATTTCGTTTTATTTATTTATTTATTGATTTTTCTCTTTTATATTATTTGTTTAATTATCTGGGTATGACTTTACTTTTATACAGTTTGGTTTACTGTCTAAAAAATTGTTTGTTAAATCGCCTTATCACTGATTACTTAAATTTTATCGAATAAACTATTCTTACTTTGAGATAGTGTAGTCAAGAGATTAGGGGGTGCAGGATTGGTTAATTTTCTCCTCTGTGCTGTGGGTGTAGCTTTTGTCTTCTTCTGCCCTCTGAGGTCGTGTTGACGTAAATTCCAGGTGGAGTGAGACCATGGACAACGAATTCAGAACGGACATAGGAATACTATGGGAGTATTCCTATGTCCATGGGGTGCATCATCGAGTAACTATACTACATTCCTCAAAACTTAAGGAACACCCATTTTTGACCGAAAAATTGCTCAACTTCAAACGCTCGAATCTCAGTGAAAAAACCCTCGTGGGATATTGAGAAAAAAGCATTTTGAAGCTTAGAGTTTTGACTTTGAGATGCTCATCGAAAAATTGGTCTCAGTCACTCGTGGCCGAGTTGATGACTGTGAATTCGGAAAAACAGAATCACCCTAACGATTCGTTGAGTTTACAGCATCGCATGGGACGGGGGATTTTTTTTTATTCAAATGTCAGACGTGTCAACTGAAGGTCAGTCTTTTAGCTTCAAAACGCTTTTATGAGAACGATCGTGCGATGTTTTCCCGCCGAGTTATTGGCGTTTTAAGCAGAAAGGGACTCAAAAAGTTTGGAATATTTCCGAATATTATCCCCGTAAATTAGGACTTATTTATTAGGACAAATAAGTCCTAATTTGTATTTACATTTAAGACCTAATATGCGGCAGTTTTCTTTCGTAATCCACCTCTGTGATCTGCTAGGAGACTTATTGAACGGGGACAATATTTGTTTTCATGTTTGTAAAAACATTGAATATGATTTTCAGATAATTTATAGCAATATTTCGAACGAATACATATGAATTTTTTTGGAAAAGGCTCAATATAGGTCGGATCGAAGATACAAGTGGGTTTTCGAAAAGTTGAGAAAAAAAACAAGTAGGTTTAAAAAAAAAATTCTTATCCACGACAATTATTAACGGAGATGGTTATTTGTTAAGTAATCGGTCAGCCCGCGTCGCTCGGTCCTCCCACCACGCGACTCGGCACCCCCCATCATGCATTTCAACCGATCGAGCACGACTCGAAGCGTTCAACGCTGTTCAATAATATTTTTCATTATTTTAAACTACCTTGACGAAGTTGAAAAAATTCATGGTTATTCCTTGGAGTATTTGACGAATTTTGATATTTTTTCAGTTTCTTATTATTAATTACAGCAATGAATATCACACAAAATCTAAGATACTGTTATCTCCGGTTATAATTAACAAATTCAGGTTTTTTTTTTCTAAAATACTCAATGAAGAAAAAACAATAAGAATCTGTTAAGATCTATTCGAATTTGGATTCAGTTATCAGAAATATCTCTATTTGTTTAAGAGCAAACATTCTAAAATCGCAGAAAAGGTCAGTTTTTATGGATGAAAAAATTATTTTTTTTGTATCTAGAAAGTACTCATGGACCACTACCTTCATGATTTTTTGGCACCATGTGACGATCGTTCGTGAGAAAGTATAGCCAATCCGCAAATTTTGCCTCGTCGCGTATTGTTGCTCAACTATGAAACCTAGGTGAACAAATCGTCGACTATTCTCGGTTGAAAGAACTGAAATTACTGCTCCATCAATTGCAATACCACAAGTTGATTATTCATCAAGTTATTCGAAAAAAACGAAAAAAAAAATTTCCGTATTTGCGTGCAATTTACAAGTAAACTAAATTTTAGAAAATTTTGAAATTGGACTCACAATTTAGATCTTATTACGACAAACAACTTTTGTACGAAAACTTTTTCCGAAAAGTTTACAGAAAAAAAGTTATATTGCGAAATATGGGTTTTTCAAATTTCAAGAATTTTTTGCGGCCAAACCCGTTCGAAAAAAATGTTAGACTTTTGAGAGTAGCTTTCTACTGGTCTGAAGAAAATAGAAAAAAATTGGCCTGCCTATGTTCTTCCACATTAATATTAAACCTAATTCGACTGGACTATTACTTGTGCACTTGCGAGCAAAGCTCAAGTTCGCGATGATTTCATTTGTTGATGAATATTCTTCTACAATATCTATGAGTCTGTGAGCTCTATCTTTCTTTAATCGGGAGAGCTTTACGAATCGTCGTTGAATCGTCTCGTATGTGGAACTGCGGTCTTTCATTATGATAAGAATGATTTTTTCAATCGTTCGGCGATATGGAACTGAACAGCGTTTGTAGGGCTAGAAATAAAGGTACGCCAGGTATCGCTGCTCTCGTGTTCGATTCCGCGCAGGACTGTAAATTTGAAATGGGTCGCGAGCTGAATTTTTGACGATGGAACGGACTTGAGTCTATGACCGGGTCATCGACAGCACGATTAGGTAGTATCTCGACGATGAAATTTATATTTCACAACAACTCAGTTCGCGGGAGTATTTGAACGAAGCCACGATGACATTCGCATGATGCACGACATCAAGAGAATGAACGACGCATTGAGCGTGGCAAACTGATAATAAGGGGGAGAAAAAAGGTTGACTCGATGGAATAAAAACGCGCGATTATAAAAAGTATACATTTTGTTCGTTTATTCACGTACCATGGAAACGTCTCACACGCATACATTCGGCATCAGTCATCCGTCAGTTAATAAATTAATCTTAGGTCTAAGCTGTTTACAATAAATGCGCTGCACTATTTTTACATTTATTTATGTACAATCACCGGTGACGGCGATGTCATCGGTAGGAACAAATCATCAATACTTCGGGTACGGGTATAGCGCGGCTCGACTTTAGTCGACCTCTTCGACGGTGGGTCCGGAGTGGTTTCCTCCCGCCTGCCTGAACTGGGCTCCGCAGTCCTGAGCCCCGGGTGCGGCGTTGCCAGCTCCTTGGTGAAGTTTGGCCATCACCGCGGAGCACCGCTTCTGGAGCGCCTCCAATTTGTCTCGGTACTCGTCCTTTTCGGCGAGAGAGTTGTTGTCCAGCCAACGGACGGTCTCCTCGCAGAGGGTGGCGACCGCCTCCCTGTCCTCCTGCGGGAGTCGCTCGGCGTGCTCTTGCAACGCCTGTTTCACGGTGAAGACGTAGCCCTCGAGTTCGTTCCTCGCGGCGACCCGTTCCCGTTGCTCCCGGTCCTGCTCTTTGTACCGGTCGGCCTCCGCCAGCATGCGGTCGATCTCTTCGCGGGAGAGGCGACCCTTGTCGTTGGTGATGCGCACGTCGCTGCTGCGTCCGCTGGCCGTGTCCTTGGCGGTCACGTGGAGAATCCCGTTGGCGTCCAGGTCGAAGGTGACCTCGATCTTAGGGAGGCCGCGTGGCGCGGGGGCGATGCCGCTCAGTTCGAATCGTCCCAGGAGGTTGTTGTCCTTGGTCATCGCTCGTTCGCCCTCGAAGACCTGGACGGAGACGCCGGGTTGATTGTCGGCGTAGGTGGTGAACGTTTGCGTCTGTTTGCAGGGGATGCGGGCGTTGCGCTCGATTATGTTGGTCATTACCCCGCCGGCGGTCTCGATGCCGAGGGAGAGCGGCGCGACGTCGACGAGCAGTACGTCCTGTAGTTTCGAGCAGGTGTCGCCCTCGCCGCTCAGGATGGCCGCTTGCACCGCGGCTCCGTAGGCCACCGCCTCGTCGGGGTTTATGGATAGATTGAGCTGCTTGCCGCAGAAGAAGTTCTGCAGCAGGCTCTGGATCTTGGGGATACGCGTCGAACCCCCGACGAGGACGATGTCGTGGATCGCCCCCTTGTCCATCTTCGCGTCGGCTAACGCCTTCTCGACCGGAGCGAGTGTTCCTCGGAAGAGGTCGGCGCAAAGTTCCTCGAATCGGGCTCTCGACACTTTTGTGTAAAAGTCGATTCCCTCGAAGAGGGCGTCGATCTCTACGCTCGCCTCGGTACTGGAGGAAAGCGTTCGCTTGGCTCTTTCCGCGGCGGTGCGCAGCCGGCGAACGGCGCGCGGATTCTTTCTGAGATTCTTCCTGTACTTGCGCTCAAACTCCGCGGCGAAGTGGTCGACGAGCCGTGAGTCGAAGTCTTCGCCACCGAGGTGGGTGTCGCCGGCGGTCGCCCTGACCTCGAAGAGCGAACCCTCGTCGATCGACAGAATCGACACGTCGAAGGTGCCGCCGCCGAGATCGAAGATCAGGACGTTGCGCTCGCCTTTGAGATTTTTGTCGAGGCCGTAGGCGAGGGCGGCGGCGGTCGGTTCGTTGATGATCCTGAGGACGTTGAGCCCGGCGATGGCGCCGGCGTCCTTCGTCGCCTGCCTCTGCGAGTCGTTGAAATAGGCGGGTACCGTGACCACCGCGTCTCTGACCTTTTGTCCCAGGTAGGCCTCCGCCGTCTCCTTCATCTTCGTCAGCACCATGGAGCTGATCTCCTCCGGGTTGAAACGTTTCGTCTCGCCGCGGAATTCCACTTGGATCTTCGGTTTGCCGGCTTCGTCGACGACCCGGAAAGGCCAGTGCTTGGCGTCGGCCTGGACTTTGGGGTCGTCGAATCGCCGCCCGATGAGTCGCTTGGCGTCGAACACCGTGTTCGAGGGGTTCATCGCCACCTGGTTCTTGGCAGCATCTCCGATCAGTCGCTCGGTGTCCGTGAACGCGACGTAGCTGGGGGTCGTTCTGTTCCCTTGGTCGTTGGCTATGATTTCGACCTTTCCCTGCTGCCAGACCCCGACGCAGGAGTAGGTTGTTCCCAAATCGATTCCAATTGCGGGCATTTCTATTATTCTGTCGCTGCTTATTTCACAATGTGATCTTATTATTTCACTCGTTCTACGCTGATTTACGTCTGTCCTTAAACTTTCCAATTCGTTTGTTCGCTTTGCAACGTTAGAGATCGTCTCTCGAATCTCGTTCAACTTTGCTTCTCGTACTTGTGTTTCGCTTGGCTTTCGTTTGAATACTGACGTGATCCGCGCGCTCGCACCTATTTATATTCCCGCTCGGATCTCTCGACGCCGCGCGAACTTTCCAGCAATGGCTCCGCTCGGAGCAGGCGCACTGCCGGCCGATGCGACGACGTCGAGCGTCGATTTTACCAGATGCGTCCGGAGCGCCCGGAATCTTCGGGGTGCTTCGGAGCTCGAACCTGCTCGAACCTTCTACCTGCCGCCCGACGTTTGCGGAACAGGTTTCGTTTTCAGATGGCTACATGCACCCGTAATTACATTATGGCGTCGATTGCGAATAGGTAGACCGCTTTTCACCCGGTGCGCAATATAATCGAAGGTATACGCACGCACGATCAAAGACGATTCTCGGGTTTTCGGGTGCTCCGGGCGCATCTGGTAAATTCGACGCCCGGCGTCGTTGCATCGGCCGGTAGTGCGCATGCCCGAAGCGATTCATCGCCCAAAGCGCCAAACGTATTATACATACATACTATGTATATCAGTGGCCAAGCGTTTTATCTGATTGCGAATGCGCTTAGATTGCATATCGATGTGCATTTGGTTACAGATCATCGCGTTCGCACTCAACGCCGACGTATGACGTACGTACTTAGGGGTGCGTGTCGTATGCGGATGTTGCCATTTGGAAAGGAAACCCATTCTGGAAACGTCCAGCGACCGGTGGCACGTTCGAACCCCGAAGATTCCAGGAGCTCTTGACGCATCTGGTATATTCGAGAGCTTAGAGCTCAGAGCCAATGAGAGGGAAGTGTTACAAGATAGACTGAGTAGCAGGACATTGCGTCTTTGTCTCGCAAGCTCTGATCGGTCGCCGACAATTTTGTCACGTGATTGGTCATTGCCGTACTTCGGTAAATTTCGATGTCCACAAAGCGTGTCAGCGTCTGCTGCGTTTGTTGTGACAGTATGGAGTACGTCATTGGAAGCGTCAGATGCTCACTATCAGATGAATCACAATGAAACAACGGACATGGTAATGAAATGTTACATACCGAGCTACAAATTGCAGAAAGATGACCCAGGCGCCTTTGACCTCAGTTTTCCCAAGTAAGCGTCAATGCAAGTACAAATGTGACGTTGTGCTCGGATCAACCTCTTTGCTTCGAGACTTTGGATCAGCATGCTATTTTTTTCTACTAACAAGGAGACGGCATAGATTGGATGTCGCGAATCGGGTTCTTCTTCCGCGTGGTAAAAGCTGGAGACCTCCGAATTAGCGTCGTTTTTGATTTTTGATCCAATGGGCCTTGGTTCCTGAAATATCGCGATTTGAAAATCACATTACATTCTTCCATTATTCCATAACATGTGAGTTGCGTGCAGAGTTTACTCCAACTCGTTATGAGAGTTCAAAATTCATTTCAACAGATCATACACTATTTTTCTAAGAATCCCACGCTTGAAGGAGCATTGCTGAACGAGGTGCCAACAGACTTCAATGGCTCACCTCGTAAAACCAGAGAAAGAGAACTTGACCAAGAAATCAGCAAACTCAAAAATACTGTTGCGACATTGCAGAAAAAGAAAGATTCTTCACAAATGAATTTGGCAAGATCCAGATAAGACCATTACATCGGAAAGCAATAGCCAGGGCTTCGAAACAACGAAAATATATATCTCATCGCTAAAGCCTTGCTCTCCAGGTGAGTATGAGACCTAACTGCTGCATTATTTCTAGAACAAACATTGCGATCAAACATCGACCTATACTAAAACATCGTACGCGCAATCAACCAAATCAACAAACAACCAACAGATAGTGATTTTTCTCAGATTCTCATCAGGTATGGTGAACCATGAGTCGATCTATAAACATCTCGACTCATTCTCATTTGGTTCAGGTCCCAACCTTAAGACAAATACTGCGCATGGATTCTACTCGCCGAGTTTCATGTTGCATGTAAGTTAGTAATTAGTTTGTAACGTTCAATTGTCTCTCTTCACGATTCAAACGTTCTACAGTCGTCTCAGAATCATTCTCCTTGAATGATTGTAGTCCTATGGCTCATTTTCAATGTTCCCAGTTATCGACCAACATTTTCCATGCTGAAGCTTACTTCCGCTGTTGTATCACTTCTCCGATTGCTTTCTGATTATTTTCTCATTATTAATGTAGCATACTTATGTTTTATGTTTTTTTTTTTAATTGATTACGTTCCCTGTCATGTTCCCTGTCACAGAAAACCTTACCCCTCCCGGATCTGGACGTGGTGTAAAGTGTCTTGAAGACCGGGAAATTGAAGACCCCATTCCCATTAGCTTGGCGTGAATTTGCACGCACGCTTGACTTTTATTCACCCAAGGCCTAAAACTTATATCTCCGCAACACTTGCCTGAAAACCCTAACTCATCCCAAAACCATAAGCAAATGGTAAAGAAAGATAACTCGTGGTTCGGGGATTAGCGAAGCAGCAATAGCAGCTGTAAAGAAACAAGCCTTCAGATCACAAAACCCAACCTTCTGTAATTTGGTGGTAGATGAAATGTCCATACGGAAGAAAATTGAGACGGTCAATGAGATTGAATATGGGTATGCGAATGTAGGGAAAGGTGTAGCGACCAACAACGTAATTTTAGGCAAATCCAGCGAACGTAAAATTAGCTGTTTTATCTTTTAGCAAAAGTCTTGCTGACGCATTCCACTATTCAGAGTATGCAACCAATTTGGAATACTTTACAAGGGAACTCATGGTGCGTCGAAATTTTATGAAATTACGAACAGTGCATTTGATATCATTCATTCGAGGTAAATTTTTTCAAAGGATTACATCAAAACCCCGAAATATTCAGGTGGACAAAAAGTTATACACAGCAAGGAAAAAACTGGCTACATAGGACTGATTTTGGATCTGTATGGCGTGCTCGGTATATACAAAAAATATATATACCGGAAGAAATTATCGGCGGATTTCTGTTAACATATAAGTTCTCGTAATGTCATTTGGAAATTTTTTTCAGCGCTTCATGGATACATTTTAGCAATTGCTGATGCACGCTAATATCAAAGGTTCGGTAGCTTTTTCGACTGCAATTTCTTCCAGCGCTGCGCCCTTCGATCAAAAACGGTCATCAGCTCATTTACTTTTGGTTGATAGTTTTTTATTGTAATTTGTCCAATGCAATTGCGAATCTAACATTGTTCCAAAGTTTGGCTGATTATTATTGAGGTGATGTTCCTGCACCAGGCGTTATTGCATCTGTCTTGATAAACGTAATACGAATCTTCGGTATTCTTATTGGACTTCATGATTGATGCTGGCGGTAAAAAATTGTGTATTTGCATCAAAATTGGCGGCATCCTGACCAGCGTTTTCTTCAATGTGCTTGCTTATGATAATTTCAAACCAGATACCATTGGATCATCATTAGGAATACGCACGATAAAACTCACAAAAATTAAATTCCAATTATTATTTCATACAATATATAGCTTTGGCCTTTGAATGGTTAGATTTTCATCTTTATTAATCTGGTAAGATTCATCAATTCTACAATTCTGTGTGAACGTAATTTTTGACCTTGCTGTCGGTTCGCTGATTCGATAAAAATATATTCAATGAGTTCCATGACCGTACTCTTGGAACACGCTACCTATAGTTGCCCATGATTGAAAACATCTTTTCTAAGGTCGATTCCAATTTTTTTCAAAGTTCGTCCCTGAGATTTATTTATTGTCATTGCAAATGCTAGTTTTATTGGAAATTGCCTTCTTTTGAACGTGAAAAAATAAATTTCCTCGCAATATCGCGTAATTCTATTCAGAAATACTATTTCCCCAGCATTATCACCTGTAAGAATTTCACATTTCAACAAATGATTTCCAAGTTCGATCACGAGTAATCTAGTGCCATTGCAAAGGCCTTCGTTTGCACTTAAATTTCAAATGAGCATAACTACACAATTTTCTCTCAATCGCAATTCATGTGATGATAAGGACGGCGGTGACAAACTATCCAAGTACTCCGGTAAAATAGTCTCGCATATACCATCCCTGTGATCGGTTTTGTCAATACTATTAATGCTGGTATACATTTTTTCGTTCTTGGAATCGATGAATTCTACCATTTTCTTATTGATTTCTTCAACATCTGCATTTCTAGCTGATAGTATTGCACAATTCACTGCTTTTTTAAATCGTTTTTCCCTGATGTAATCGCCGTACATACGTTGTACTATGTTAGAATTTGGAGATGCTATACAATGTTCTAGAAATTGAACATAATCATTAATGTCATTCAATTTTCCATCACCAAGGTCTATTAAAAAGTTTTGAAAATTCAACTTCATTAGATAAAGTTCTCATGTTTTGCTTTCATTTGAACTGTTCAAAGAATTTCCATAGATTACTATATTTAATCGATAAGTTGACTGTTTCACTGCGTGTACCTCTTACTTTTATTGGTAGTAGTTGTCTGAAATCACCACCCGTTATCAAAATCTTTCCACCGAATGGTACATCATCTTTCAAGACGTCGCACACTGGGACCAAATCCCCAAATCGTGGCCAAAACCTCAAAACGACGTTAAATTTGACTAAAATCCTTACTCGGGGGTTTTCGAGGTCGCTGATTACGAATTTGAAGTCAAAAATTATCCTAACAAAATGGCGGATTTAATATGGCGACGAGACACATAAAAATCTGGCCTAATTTGATAAAACACAGTATGTGAAGGATTTGAAGACGAATATTTACAACACTAACCCACTTAGAACATGATTTTCATATTATACCATATAATAATGATAATAATAATAATAATAATAATAATGACAATGACAATGATGACAAGGATCCTTCAATTGAAGAAAATTATTCTTACCTATGATCTTAATACGATCAAATTCACACGTCATATAATTAAAAGAATAATGGATCAAAAATATTGATAAATGAAATAAAAAACTTCGTTGCATCTTTGAAAGTTAAGTCTACGACGATACATTCCCGGCTTCAGCGTAAATAATAATTGTGATTCCGGTAAGATCTCGTTCCTTCCGATTGCTGATCTGCGTTGATTTTCCATTTCATCACCAATCATCTGATAAGAATTTGCGAATACATTCTGTTCACGTATTAACCGATCGATAGTATGCAATATTTCACGGTCCAGCTCTTTATCAGTGTGTAATCTATGATCTGTCGCTTCATTCGCATCTACAATGCGGTCCATTACGTGTTTCTCTGAAGATAACCAGGTTAGCGTTGAACGAAGCAAAACAAACTGAACTAAGTATTATGACTTCTTATTTTTCCTAAAAAATGTCTTGATTTAACACGGCGATGTTCAAATAACTCTCGTAATTCGTTTCGCGGATTTGGTATTTGCTCTAGGAACACGTCTCCATGTGAACAACAATCATTGAAATTTTTTTTATTTGACACCCTTTCTACCGCAAAACGTTTAGCAGAGCACTTACCACACAACACGTGTTCATTTCGCAAATTGACGTGTGATCTTTGAAGTGCCCGTGATTGTTGTCTGTATTCTACGGTACTAATGCTTTCAACTTGGTTTTTGAAATTGGCGCAATGATTATCAATTATATTGCTTTCGGTATGAATATTATTAGTTTCCACTCGTTTTGCAAAATTGACATTTTAGTCGCTCAGAGACAATCAAACAGACTACTGCTTCGGGCTCAACTTTGAAATGATATTTTTTTTACATTTTCTGCTTCCATGTTCTCAAATTGATCATTTATATGCTCGAAATGTAATTTTCATTATAATATTATATCGACATTCACGCCGACGCGTGTGTCATTTTGTAAACCAAATGTGAATCGATAATCTTGGTTATCGTAAACATCATATTCATATTTATTCGCTTTTCCAACCAATTTTTCAATTTTTAACGCAGCCAATCAGCAAACGCATAAAAACTCAGCTGCGTTCAGCGGCACAATTCACACATTTCGCAAAATCGAATCGGCCCACACACAAAACGCAACGGCACCAATCGGTTCTCGCTCATTTCGCAGCGCGAATTTAGAAACACGAGGCTCATCTCGAATTTCGAGTTTTCATCTGGTATTTCGATTTTCGATTGGTCATCAACTTTTTAAGATAGGAAAAATATTATTAAAAATTGACCCGCGCATTATCCGGTGATCCGATTCACATCGAGTTTTGCATTTCTCTCCGCTATATTGGATCCGCCGTTTCGAATTTATGTATTTTGCGGGCGGAATTGCTTGCTTCATTAGCAAGAAAATTTTGAGACTGCTTGTTCATCTGCTCATTTTACCCGATCCGTCAAGCAAATTCAATTGGTTGCCATCCATCCGCAGACGTAATTTTAATTAGTAAAATAACCGAGAAGTGTTTCCGAATACAATACTCGTCGAGGAAAGGGATGATTCACCACTCATCGATGTACTTACTTGACAATGCGATAAAAGTACCCGTACCGTGTCTCAATCCGAAACATTCGTTATCGGATCAATTCACAGAGTCCAGCCATAGGTTTCACGGCTCTATTCACCAATGAAAATTAATCCATTATGAACAGCAAAAACAAATACATATACCTGTTAAACGAATTCGCAGATTGTACGCTAAATACATTTTCGGCCAACTGATGTTAACTCGTGTTTACTAAACTCTAAATACAGTATTTTGTCGTATGTATTTCAATTACAGACTTCGTGGGTAAACATCCTGAATTATAGAGTGGAAAGTCTTCCGCCAGCTCTGCATATAAAAATGGGCGAACGATTTGGGCACAAGTTACAACGCAACTCCATGAGATACCTGGTGCAATAATAGAGTGGAAGCAATGGAGAAAGGTATAGATGGTATGCTTAGATTTATCGTACGTATGTACATGGACGATATTTCGAGCTTTTTTACGATACAACGATTTATGACTTGATAAATCGATATACAGCTAGTACTTATCATTGTGTTGATAATTTCTGTTATAGAGCATCGAAGCTAGAATCAATCCGCTGTGGGCCGTGTCTCCTCGGATTCAATTCTTAATTTCTTACACGACCGCAATAGCACACAACTTGTCTTCCGATTCATTGTAGATTTCTTTTGCAAATATTTGGCGGGTTACTAAATTTTATAAAATCATCGCTTTTATGAAATTTAATTTTTCGCACAACTAAATGGTCAGTTTGTCGAGTTTATACAGTCAATAGCAAATACATACCGGTGATGAAATTCATGTTCGCTATACATACAAATGATTCTTTTCTGTATCTCAGATTCGGCGAGACATGCGTAGTTCCACAAAGGCCAAAAATACTCTCCTCAAAAACCATGCCAAAGAAACTGGTAAAGGACCCACCTCGAGTCAGGTTTCATACGAAACAGACCAAAACGTCTGACACTCATTGGTTCAACGGCTGTGGATCGGGGCATTGCAGAGTACAAGAATCCAACAAGGAATTTTTAAGCGGGCATTTTTGTATTCTACTGCGATTGTTTCAACCTTCGGAGTCGATTCGATGATCGTGATTGTTACCGCTTACTTTGCAGAGATGGGATAATGACCTCGAAGGGTGCGATACAGAGTACCTATCGGGAGACGAAGAAATCGTAAAAACGTCTTGGATGCAATACACCCGTCAAGCGGTAACGCAAAATTCTACCACGCTAAAGTCATTGACTCCTCGTAATTACTATAGCAACGTAACAAAAGACCATCATATCTTTAAAGAAAACTCGAATGACAGTTATAACAACGACGACAATGACAACCACGATAATAGCAATAAAACATTAACCAAAATACAAACATCTGTCTCAAAAACAAATCCGGTGTCGCCGATTGTAAATTCGAACACGAAAAAAACAGTTGTCAAACAAACTTCATCTGCACAAAGGACACGAAAGATCTATCCAACAAACTGAGCAATTAGCGAAAATTTCACAGAAGGATAGCGAAGTACGAAAATCGTAATGAGACCAAAAACTATACTTAATGAAAACGAAATAGCTCTCGAAGGAAGAGAGTAGTATGTAGTAGCCAAAGAAAATCGAATCTTAACGCTCGAACAATTGTTGAAAAAAAAAGTAATCAACGATTGACGTAATTATATGTATATTGCTAATCATGAGGGGGTGATGTGGGGTTTTCAAGAGAAACAAATTTACTCAAAGAGAGATCTTAGCGCATTGAATATATATATCAGCATGAGTAGAATTATGATTCGATTGAAAAGTAGACTGTTGAAAAAATATGAAATTTTATTACGACACGTTGGTCTTTTCAATTTTCACTGTTAATTGTGTTCTCATTGGAAAAAATATTGCAGGAAATTGAGCTGAGGTGAGGGGAAAAAGGTTGACTCGATGGAATAAAAACGCGCGATTATAAAAAGTATACATTTTGTTCGTTTATTCACGTACCATGGAAACGTCTCACACGCATACATTCGGCATCAGTCATCCGTCAGTTAATAAATTAATCTTAGGTCTAAGCTGTTTACAATAAATGCGCTGCACTATTTTTACATTTATTTATGTACAATCACCGGTGACGGCGATGTCATCGGTAGGAACAAATCATCAATACTTCGGGTACGGGTATAGCGCGGCTCGACTTTAGTCGACCTCTTCGACGGTGGGTCCGGAGTGGTTTCCTCCCGCCTGCCTGAACTGGGCTCCGCAGTCCTGAGCCCCGGGTGCGGCGTTGCCAGCTCCTTGGTGAAGTTTGGCCATCACCGCGGAGCACCGCTTCTGGAGCGCCTCCAATTTGTCTCGGTACTCGTCCTTTTCGGCGAGAGAGTTGTTGTCCAGCCAACGGACGGTCTCCTCGCAGAGGGTGGCGACCGCCTCCCTGTCCTCCTGCGGGAGTCGCTCGGCGTGCTCTTGCAACGCCTGTTTCACGGTGAAGACGTAGCCCTCGAGTTCGTTCCTCGCGGCGACCCGTTCCCGTTGCTCCCGGTCCTGCTCTTTGTACCGGTCGGCCTCCGCCAGCATGCGGTCGATCTCTTCGCGGGAGAGGCGACCCTTGTCGTTGGTGATGCGCACGTCGCTGCTGCGTCCGCTGGCCGTGTCCTTGGCGGTCACGTGGAGAATCCCGTTGGCGTCCAGGTCGAAGGTGACCTCGATCTTAGGGAGGCCGCGTGGCGCGGGGGCGATGCCGCTCAGTTCGAATCGTCCCAGGAGGTTGTTGTCCTTGGTCATCGCTCGTTCGCCCTCGAAGACCTGGACGGAGACGCCGGGTTGATTGTCGGCGTAGGTGGTGAACGTTTGCGTCTGTTTGCAGGGGATGCGGGCGTTGCGCTCGATTATGTTGGTCATTACCCCGCCGGCGGTCTCGATGCCGAGGGAGAGCGGCGCGACGTCGACGAGCAGTACGTCCTGTAGTTTCGAGCAGGTGTCGCCCTCGCCGCTCAGGATGGCCGCTTGCACCGCGGCTCCGTAGGCCACCGCCTCGTCGGGGTTTATGGATAGATTGAGCTGCTTGCCGCAGAAGAAGTTCTGCAGCAGGCTCTGGATCTTGGGGATACGCGTCGAACCCCCGACGAGGACGATGTCGTGGATCGCCCCCTTGTCCATCTTCGCGTCGGCTAACGCCTTCTCGACCGGAGCGAGTGTTCCTCGGAAGAGGTCGGCGCAAAGTTCCTCGAATCGGGCTCTCGACACTTTTGTGTAAAAGTCGATTCCCTCGAAGAGGGCGTCGATCTCTACGCTCGCCTCGGTACTGGAGGAAAGCGTTCGCTTGGCTCTTTCCGCGGCGGTGCGCAGCCGGCGAACGGCGCGCGGATTCTTTCTGAGATTCTTCCTGTACTTGCGCTCAAACTCCGCGGCGAAGTGGTCGACGAGCCGTGAGTCGAAGTCTTCGCCACCGAGGTGGGTGTCGCCGGCGGTCGCCCTGACCTCGAAGAGCGAACCCTCGTCGATCGACAGAATCGACACGTCGAAGGTGCCGCCGCCGAGATCGAAGATCAGGACGTTGCGCTCGCCTTTGAGATTTTTGTCGAGGCCGTAGGCGAGGGCGGCGGCGGTCGGTTCGTTGATGATCCTGAGGACGTTGAGCCCGGCGATGGCGCCGGCGTCCTTCGTCGCCTGCCTCTGCGAGTCGTTGAAATAGGCGGGTACCGTGACCACCGCGTCTCTGACCTTTTGTCCCAGGTAGGCCTCCGCCGTCTCCTTCATCTTCGTCAGCACCATGGAGCTGATCTCCTCCGGGTTGAAACGTTTCGTCTCGCCGCGGAATTCCACTTGGATCTTCGGTTTGCCGGCTTCGTCGACGACCCGGAAAGGCCAGTGCTTGGCGTCGGCCTGGACTTTGGGGTCGTCGAATCGCCGCCCGATGAGTCGCTTGGCGTCGAACACCGTGTTCGAGGGGTTCATCGCCACCTGGTTCTTGGCAGCATCTCCGATCAGTCGCTCGGTGTCCGTGAACGCGACGTAGCTGGGGGTCGTTCTGTTCCCTTGGTCGTTGGCTATGATTTCGACCTTTCCCTGCTGCCAGACCCCGACGCAGGAGTAGGTTGTTCCCAAATCGATTCCAATTGCGGGCATTTCTATTATTCTGTCGCTGCTTATTTCACAATGTGATCTTATTATTTCACTCGTTCTACGCTGATTTACGTCTGTCCTTAAACTTTCCAATTCGTTTGTTCGCTTTGCAACGTTAGAGATCGTCTCTCGAATCTCGTTCAACTTTGCTTCTCGTACTTGTGTTTCGCTTGGCTTTCGTTTGAATACTGACGTGATCCGCGCGCTCGCACCTATTTATATTCCCGCTCGGATCTCTCGACGCCGCGCGAACTTTCCAGCAATGGCTCCGCTCGGAGCAGGCGCACTGCCGGCCGATGCGACGACGTCGAGCGTCGATTTTACCAGATGCGTCCGGAGCGCCCGGAATCTTCGGGGTGCTTCGGAGCTCGAACCTGCTCGAACCTTCTACCTGCCGCCCGACGTTTGCGGAACAGGTTTCGTTTTCAGATGGCTACATGCACCCGTAATTACATTATGGCGTCGATTGCGAATAGGTAGACCGCTTTTCACCCGGTGCGCAATATAATCGAAGGTATACGCACGCACGATCAAAGACGATTCTCGGGTTTTCGGGTGCTCCGGGCGCATCTGGTAAATTCGACGCCCGGCGTCGTTGCATCGGCCGGTAGTGCGCATGCCCGAAGCGATTCATCGCCCAAAGCGCCAAACGTATTATACATACATACTATGTATATCAGTGGCCAAGCGTTTTATCTGATTGCGAATGCGCTTAGATTGCATATCGATGTGCATTTGGTTACAGATCATCGCGTTCGCACTCAACGCCGACGTATGACGTACGTACTTAGGGGTGCGTGTCGTATGCGGATGTTGCCATTTGGAAAGGAAACCCATTCTGGAAACGTCCAGCGACCGGTGGCACGTTCGAACCCCGAAGATTCCAGGAGCTCTTGACGCATCTGGTATATTCGAGAGCTTAGAGCTCAGAGCCAATGAGAGGGAAGTGTTACAAGATAGACTGAGTAGCAGGACATTGCGTCTTTGTCTCGCAAGCTCTGATCGGTCGCCGACAATTTTGTCACGTGATTGGTCATTGCCGTACTTCGGTAAATTTCGATGTCCACAAAGCGTGTCAGCGTCTGCTGCGTTTGTTGTGACAGTATGGAGTACGTCATTGGAAGCGTCAGATGCTCACTATCAGATGAATCACAATGAAACAACGGACATGGTAATGAAATGTTACATACCGAGCTACAAATTGCAGAAAGATGACCCAGGCGCCTTTGACCTCAGTTTTCCCAAGTAAGCGTCAATGCAAGTACAAATGTGACGTTGTGCTCGGATCAACCTCTTTGCTTCGAGACTTTGGATCAGCATGCTATTTTTTTCTACTAACAAGGAGACGGCATAGATTGGATGTCGCGAATCGGGTTCTTCTTCCGCGTGGTAAAAGCTGGAGACCTCCGAATTAGCGTCGTTTTTGATTTTTGATCCAATGGGCCTTGGTTCCTGAAATATCGCGATTTGAAAATCACATTACATTCTTCCATTATTCCATAACATGTGAGTTGCGTGCAGAGTTTACTCCAACTCGTTATGAGAGTTCAAAATTCATTTCAACAGATCATACACTATTTTTCTAAGAATCCCACGCTTGAAGGAGCATTGCTGAACGAGGTGCCAACAGACTTCAATGGCTCACCTCGTAAAACCAGAGAAAGAGAACTTGACCAAGAAATCAGCAAACTCAAAAATACTGTTGCGACATTGCAGAAAAAGAAAGATTCTTCACAAATGAATTTGGCAAGATCCAGATAAGACCATTACATCGGAAAGCAATAGCCAGGGCTTCGAAACAACGAAAATATATATCTCATCGCTAAAGCCTTGCTCTCCAGGTGAGTATGAGACCTAACTGCTGCATTATTTCTAGAACAAACATTGCGATCAAACATCGACCTATACTAAAACATCGTACGCGCAATCAACCAAATCAACAAACAACCAACAGATAGTGATTTTTCTCAGATTCTCATCAGGTATGGTGAACCATGAGTCGATCTATAAACATCTCGACTCATTCTCATTTGGTTCAGGTCCCAACCTTAAGACAAATACTGCGCATGGATTCTACTCGCCGAGTTTCATGTTGCATGTAAGTTAGTAATTAGTTTGTAACGTTCAATTGTCTCTCTTCACGATTCAAACGTTCTACAGTCGTCTCAGAATCATTCTCCTTGAATGATTGTAGTCCTATGGCTCATTTTCAATGTTCCCAGTTATCGACCAACATTTTCCATGCTGAAGCTTACTTCCGCTGTTGTATCACTTCTCCGATTGCTTTCTGATTATTTTCTCATTATTAATGTAGCATACTTATGTTTTATGTTTTTTTTTTTAATTGATTACGTTCCCTGTCATGTTCCCTGTCACAGAAAACCTTACCCCTCCCGGATCTGGACGTGGTGTAAAGTGTCTTGAAGACCGGGAAATTGAAGACCCCATTCCCATTAGCTTGGCGTGAATTTGCACGCACGCTTGACTTTTATTCACCCAAGGCCTAAAACTTATATCTCCGCAACACTTGCCTGAAAACCCTAACTCATCCCAAAACCATAAGCAAATGGTAAAGAAAGATAACTCGTGGTTCGGGGATTAGCGAAGCAGCAATAGCAGCTGTAAAGAAACAAGCCTTCAGATCACAAAACCCAACCTTCTGTAATTTGGTGGTAGATGAAATGTCCATACGGAAGAAAATTGAGACGGTCAATGAGATTGAATATGGGTATGCGAATGTAGGGAAAGGTGTAGCGACCAACAACGTAATTTTAGGCAAATCCAGCGAACGTAAAATTAGCTGTTTTATCTTTTAGCAAAAGTCTTGCTGACGCATTCCACTATTCAGAGTATGCAACCAATTTGGAATACTTTACAAGGGAACTCATGGTGCGTCGAAATTTTATGAAATTACGAACAGTGCATTTGATATCATTCATTCGAGGTAAATTTTTTCAAAGGATTACATCAAAACCCCGAAATATTCAGGTGGACAAAAAGTTATACACAGCAAGGAAAAAACTGGCTACATAGGACTGATTTTGGATCTGTATGGCGTGCTCGGTATATACAAAAAATATATATACCGGAAGAAATTATCGGCGGATTTCTGTTAACATATAAGTTCTCGTAATGTCATTTGGAAATTTTTTTCAGCGCTTCATGGATACATTTTAGCAATTGCTGATGCACGCTAATATCAAAGGTTCGGTAGCTTTTTCGACTGCAATTTCTTCCAGCGCTGCGCCCTTCGATCAAAAACGGTCATCAGCTCATTTACTTTTGGTTGATAGTTTTTTATTGTAATTTGTCCAATGCAATTGCGAATCTAACATTGTTCCAAAGTTTGGCTGATTATTATTGAGGTGATGTTCCTGCACCAGGCGTTATTGCATCTGTCTTGATAAACGTAATACGAATCTTCGGTATTCTTATTGGACTTCATGATTGATGCTGGCGGTAAAAAATTGTGTATTTGCATCAAAATTGGCGGCATCCTGACCAGCGTTTTCTTCAATGTGCTTGCTTATGATAATTTCAAACCAGATACCATTGGATCATCATTAGGAATACGCACGATAAAACTCACAAAAATTAAATTCCAATTATTATTTCATACAATATATAGCTTTGGCCTTTGAATGGTTAGATTTTCATCTTTATTAATCTGGTAAGATTCATCAATTCTACAATTCTGTGTGAACGTAATTTTTGACCTTGCTGTCGGTTCGCTGATTCGATAAAAATATATTCAATGAGTTCCATGACCGTACTCTTGGAACACGCTACCTATAGTTGCCCATGATTGAAAACATCTTTTCTAAGGTCGATTCCAATTTTTTTCAAAGTTCGTCCCTGAGATTTATTTATTGTCATTGCAAATGCTAGTTTTATTGGAAATTGCCTTCTTTTGAACGTGAAAAAATAAATTTCCTCGCAATATCGCGTAATTCTATTCAGAAATACTATTTCCCCAGCATTATCACCTGTAAGAATTTCACATTTCAACAAATGATTTCCAAGTTCGATCACGAGTAATCTAGTGCCATTGCAAAGGCCTTCGTTTGCACTTAAATTTCAAATGAGCATAACTACACAATTTTCTCTCAATCGCAATTCATGTGATGATAAGGACGGCGGTGACAAACTATCCAAGTACTCCGGTAAAATAGTCTCGCATATACCATCCCTGTGATCGGTTTTGTCAATACTATTAATGCTGGTATACATTTTTTCGTTCTTGGAATCGATGAATTCTACCACTTTCTTATTGATTTCTTCAACATCTGCATTTCTAGCTGATAGTATTGCACAATTCACTGCTTTTTTAAATCGTTTTTCCCTGATGTAATCGCCGTACATACGTTGTACTATGTTAGAATTTGGAGATGCTATACAATGTTCTAGAAATTGAACATAATCATTAATGTCATTCAATTTTCCATCACCAAGGTCTATTAAAAAGTTTTGAAAATTCAACTTCATTAGATAAAGTTCTCATGTTTTGCTTTCATTTGAACTGTTCAAAGAATTTCCATAGATTACTATATTTAATCGATAAGTTGACTGTTTCACTGCGTGTACCTCTTACTTTTATTGGTAGTAGTTGTCTGAAATCACCACCCGTTATCAAAATCTTTCCACCGAATGGTACATCATCTTTCAAGACGTCGCACACTGGGACCAAATCCCCAAATCGTGGCCAAAACCTCAAAACGACGTTAAATTTGACTAAAATCCTTACTCGGGGGTTTTCGAGGTCGCTGATTACGAATTTGAAGTCAAAAATTATCCTAACAAAATGGCGGATTTAATATGGCGACGAGACACATAAAAATCTGGCCTAATTTGATAAAACACAGTATGTGAAGGATTTGAAGACGAATATTTACAACACTAACCCACTTAGAACATGATTTTCATATTATACCATATAATAATGATAATAATAATAATAATAATAATAATGACAATGACAATGATGACAAGGATCCTTCAATTGAAGAAAATTATTCTTACCTATGATCTTAATACGATCAAATTCACACGTCATATAATTAAAAGAATAATGGATCAAAAATATTGATAAATGAAATAAAAAACTTCGTTGCATCTTTGAAAGTTAAGTCTACGACGATACATTCCCGGCTTCAGCGTAAATAATAATTGTGATTCCGGTAAGATCTCGTTCCTTCCGATTGCTGATCTGCGTTGATTTTCCATTTCATCACCAATCATCTGATAAGAATTTGCGAATACATTCTGTTCACGTATTAACCGATCGATAGTATGCAATATTTCACGGTCCAGCTCTTTATCAGTGTGTAATCTATGATCTGTCGCTTCATTCGCATCTACAATGCGGTCCATTACGTGTTTCTCTGAAGATAACCAGGTTAGCGTTGAACGAAGCAAAACAAACTGAACTAAGTATTATGACTTCTTATTTTTCCTAAAAAATGTCTTGATTTAACACGGCGATGTTCAAATAACTCTCGTAATTCGTTTCGCGGATTTGGTATTTGCTCTAGGAACACGTCTCCATGTGAACAACAATCATTGAAATTTTTTTTATTTGACACCCTTTCTACCGCAAAACGTTTAGCAGAGCACTTACCACACAACACGTGTTCATTTCGCAAATTGACGTGTGATCTTTGAAGTGCCCGTGATTGTTGTCTGTATTCTACGGTACTAATGCTTTCAACTTGGTTTTTGAAATTGGCGCAATGATTATCAATTATATTGCTTTCGGTATGAATATTATTAGTTTCCACTCGTTTTGCAAAATTGACATTTTAGTCGCTCAGAGACAATCAAACAGACTACTGCTTCGGGCTCAACTTTGAAATGATATTTTTTTTACATTTTCTGCTTCCATGTTCTCAAATTGATCATTTATATGCTCGAAATGTAATTTTCATTATAATATTATATCGACATTCACGCCGACGCGTGTGTCATTTTGTAAACCAAATGTGAATCGATAATCTTGGTTATCGTAAACATCATATTCATATTTATTCGCTTTTCCAACCAATTTTTCAATTTTTAACGCAGCCAATCAGCAAACGCATAAAAACTCAGCTGCGTTCAGCGGCACAATTCACACATTTCGCAAAATCGAATCGGCCCACACACAAAACGCAACGGCACCAATCGGTTCTCGCTCATTTCGCAGCGCGAATTTAGAAACACGAGGCTCATCTCGAATTTCGAGTTTTCATCTGGTATTTCGATTTTCGATTGGTCATCAACTTTTTAAGATAGGAAAAATATTATTAAAAATTGACCCGCGCATTATCCGGTGATCCGATTCACATCGAGTTTTGCATTTCTCTCCGCTATATTGGATCCGCCGTTTCGAATTTATGTATTTTGCGGGCGGAATTGCTTGCTTCATTAGCAAGAAAATTTTGAGACTGCTTGTTCATCTGCTCATTTTACCCGATCCGTCAAGCAAATTCAATTGGTTGCCATCCATCCGCAGACGTAATTTTAATTAGTAAAATAACCGAGAAGTGTTTCCGAATACAATACTCGTCGAGGAAAGGGATGATTCACCACTCATCGATGTACTTACTTGACAATGCGATAAAAGTACCCGTACCGTGTCTCAATCCGAAACATTCGTTATCGGATCAATTCACAGAGTCCAGCCATAGGTTTCACGGCTCTATTCACCAATGAAAATTAATCCATTATGAACAGCAAAAACAAATACATATACCTGTTAAACGAATTCGCAGATTGTACGCTAAATACATTTTCGGCCAACTGATGTTAACTCGTGTTTACTAAACTCTAAATACAGTATTTTGTCGTATGTATTTCAATTACAGACTTCGTGGGTAAACATCCTGAATTATAGAGTGGAAAGTCTTCCGCCAGCTCTGCATATAAAAATGGGCGAACGATTTGGGCACAAGTTACAACGCAACTCCATGAGATACCTGGTGCAATAATAGAGTGGAAGCAATGGAGAAAGGTATAGATGGTATGCTTAGATTTATCGTACGTATGTACATGGACGATATTTCGAGCTTTTTTACGATACAACGATTTATGACTTGATAAATCGATATACAGCTAGTACTTATCATTGTGTTGATAATTTCTGTTATAGAGCATCGAAGCTAGAATCAATCCGCTGTGGGCCGTGTCTCCTCGGATTCAATTCTTAATTTCTTACACGACCGCAATAGCACACAACTTGTCTTCCGATTCATTGTAGATTTCTTTTGCAAATATTTGGCGGGTTACTAAATTTTATAAAATCATCGCTTTTATGAAATTTAATTTTTCGCACAACTAAATGGTCAGTTTGTCGAGTTTATACAGTCAATAGCAAATACATACCGGTGATGAAATTCATGTTCGCTATACATACAAATGATTCTTTTCTGTATCTCAGATTCGGCGAGACATGCGTAGTTCCACAAAGGCCAAAAATACTCTCCTCAAAAACCATGCCAAAGAAACTGGTAAAGGACCCACCTCGAGTCAGGTTTCATACGAAACAGACCAAAACGTCTGACACTCATTGGTTCAACGGCTGTGGATCGGGGCATTGCAGAGTACAAGAATCCAACAAGGAATTTTTAAGCGGGCATTTTTGTATTCTACTGCGATTGTTTCAACCTTCGGAGTCGATTCGATGATCGTGATTGTTACCGCTTACTTTGCAGAGATGGGATAATGACCTCGAAGGGTGCGATACAGAGTACCTATCGGGAGACGAAGAAATCGTAAAAACGTCTTGGATGCAATACACCCGTCAAGCGGTAACGCAAAATTCTACCACGCTAAAGTCATTGACTCCTCGTAATTACTATAGCAACGTAACAAAAGACCATCATATCTTTAAAGAAAACTCGAATGACAGTTATAACAACGACGACAATGACAACCACGATAATAGCAATAAAACATTAACCAAAATACAAACATCTGTCTCAAAAACAAATCCGGTGTCGCCGATTGTAAATTCGAACACGAAAAAAACAGTTGTCAAACAAACTTCATCTGCACAAAGGACACGAAAGATCTATCCAACAAACTGAGCAATTAGCGAAAATTTCACAGAAGGATAGCGAAGTACGAAAATCGTAATGAGACCAAAAACTATACTTAATGAAAACGAAATAGCTCTCGAAGGAAGAGAGTAGTATGTAGTAGCCAAAGAAAATCGAATCTTAACGCTCGAACAATTGTTGAAAAAAAAAGTAATCAACGATTGACGTAATTATATGTATATTGCTAATCATGAGGGGGTGATGTGGGGTTTTCAAGAGAAACAAATTTACTCAAAGAGAGATCTTAGCGCATTGAATATATATATCAGCATGAGTAGAATTATGATTCGATTGAAAAGTAGACTGTTGAAAAAATATGAAATTTTATTACGACACGTTGGTCTTTTCAATTTTCACTGTTAATTGTGTTCTCATTGGAAAAAATATTGCAGGAAATTGAGCTGAGGTGAGGGGAAAAAGGTTGACTCGATGGAATAAAAACGCGCGATTATAAAAAGTATACATTTTGTTCGTTTATTCACGTACCATGGAAACGTCTCACACGCATACATTCGGCATCAGTCATCCGTCAGTTAATAAATTAATCTTAGGTCTAAGCTGTTTACAATAAATGCGCTGCACTATTTTTACATTTATTTATGTACAATCACCGGTGACGGCGATGTCATCGGTAGGAACAAATCATCAATACTTCGGGTACGGGTATAGCGCGGCTCGACTTTAGTCGACCTCTTCGACGGTGGGTCCGGAGTGGTTTCCTCCCGCCTGCCTGAACTGGGCTCCGCAGTCCTGAGCCCCGGGTGCGGCGTTGCCAGCTCCTTGGTGAAGTTTGGCCATCACCGCGGAGCACCGCTTCTGGAGCGCCTCCAATTTGTCTCGGTACTCGTCCTTTTCGGCGAGAGAGTTGTTGTCCAGCCAACGGACGGTCTCCTCGCAGAGGGTGGCGACCGCCTCCCTGTCCTCCTGCGGGAGTCGCTCGGCGTGCTCTTGCAACGCCTGTTTCACGGTGAAGACGTAGCCCTCGAGTTCGTTCCTCGCGGCGACCCGTTCCCGTTGCTCCCGGTCCTGCTCTTTGTACCGGTCGGCCTCCGCCAGCATGCGGTCGATCTCTTCGCGGGAGAGGCGACCCTTGTCGTTGGTGATGCGCACGTCGCTGCTGCGTCCGCTGGCCGTGTCCTTGGCGGTCACGTGGAGAATCCCGTTGGCGTCCAGGTCGAAGGTGACCTCGATCTTAGGGAGGCCGCGTGGCGCGGGGGCGATGCCGCTCAGTTCGAATCGTCCCAGGAGGTTGTTGTCCTTGGTCATCGCTCGTTCGCCCTCGAAGACCTGGACGGAGACGCCGGGTTGATTGTCGGCGTAGGTGGTGAACGTTTGCGTCTGTTTGCAGGGGATGCGGGCGTTGCGCTCGATTATGTTGGTCATTACCCCGCCGGCGGTCTCGATGCCGAGGGAGAGCGGCGCGACGTCGACGAGCAGTACGTCCTGTAGTTTCGAGCAGGTGTCGCCCTCGCCGCTCAGGATGGCCGCTTGCACCGCGGCTCCGTAGGCCACCGCCTCGTCGGGGTTTATGGATAGATTGAGCTGCTTGCCGCAGAAGAAGTTCTGCAGCAGGCTCTGGATCTTGGGGATACGCGTCGAACCCCCGACGAGGACGATGTCGTGGATCGCCCCCTTGTCCATCTTCGCGTCGGCTAACGCCTTCTCGACCGGAGCGAGTGTTCCTCGGAAGAGGTCGGCGCAAAGTTCCTCGAATCGGGCTCTCGACACTTTTGTGTAAAAGTCGATTCCCTCGAAGAGGGCGTCGATCTCTACGCTCGCCTCGGTACTGGAGGAAAGCGTTCGCTTGGCTCTTTCCGCGGCGGTGCGCAGCCGGCGAACGGCGCGCGGATTCTTTCTGAGATTCTTCCTGTACTTGCGCTCAAACTCCGCGGCGAAGTGGTCGACGAGCCGTGAGTCGAAGTCTTCGCCACCGAGGTGGGTGTCGCCGGCGGTCGCCCTGACCTCGAAGAGCGAACCCTCGTCGATCGACAGAATCGACACGTCGAAGGTGCCGCCGCCGAGATCGAAGATCAGGACGTTGCGCTCGCCTTTGAGATTTTTGTCGAGGCCGTAGGCGAGGGCGGCGGCGGTCGGTTCGTTGATGATCCTGAGGACGTTGAGCCCGGCGATGGCGCCGGCGTCCTTCGTCGCCTGCCTCTGCGAGTCGTTGAAATAGGCGGGTACCGTGACCACCGCGTCTCTGACCTTTTGTCCCAGGTAGGCCTCCGCCGTCTCCTTCATCTTCGTCAGCACCATGGAGCTGATCTCCTCCGGGTTGAAACGTTTCGTCTCGCCGCGGAATTCCACTTGGATCTTCGGTTTGCCGGCTTCGTCGACGACCCGGAAAGGCCAGTGCTTGGCGTCGGCCTGGACTTTGGGGTCGTCGAATCGCCGCCCGATGAGTCGCTTGGCGTCGAACACCGTGTTCGAGGGGTTCATCGCCACCTGGTTCTTGGCAGCATCTCCGATCAGTCGCTCGGTGTCCGTGAACGCGACGTAGCTGGGGGTCGTTCTGTTCCCTTGGTCGTTGGCTATGATTTCGACCTTTCCCTGCTGCCAGACCCCGACGCAGGAGTAGGTTGTTCCCAAATCGATTCCAATTGCGGGCATTTCTATTATTCTGTCGCTGCTTATTTCACAATGTGATCTTATTATTTCACTCGTTCTACGCTGATTTACGTCTGTCCTTAAACTTTCCAATTCGTTTGTTCGCTTTGCAACGTTAGAGATCGTCTCTCGAATCTCGTTCAACTTTGCTTCTCGTACTTGTGTTTCGCTTGGCTTTCGTTTGAATACTGACGTGATCCGCGCGCTCGCACCTATTTATATTCCCGCTCGGATCTCTCGACGCCGCGCGAACTTTCCAGCAATGGCTCCGCTCGGAGCAGGCGCACTGCCGGCCGATGCGACGACGTCGAGCGTCGATTTTACCAGATGCGTCCGGAGCGCCCGGAATCTTCGGGGTGCTTCGGAGCTCGAACCTGCTCGAACCTTCTACCTGCCGCCCGACGTTTGCGGAACAGGTTTCGTTTTCAGATGGCTACATGCACCCGTAATTACATTATGGCGTCGATTGCGAATAGGTAGACCGCTTTTCACCCGGTGCGCAATATAATCGAAGGTATACGCACGCACGATCAAAGACGATTCTCGGGTTTTCGGGTGCTCCGGGCGCATCTGGTAAATTCGACGCCCGGCGTCGTTGCATCGGCCGGTAGTGCGCATGCCCGAAGCGATTCATCGCCCAAAGCGCCAAACGTATTATACATACATACTATGTATATCAGTGGCCAAGCGTTTTATCTGATTGCGAATGCGCTTAGATTGCATATCGATGTGCATTTGGTTACAGATCATCGCGTTCGCACTCAACGCCGACGTATGACGTACGTACTTAGGGGTGCGTGTCGTATGCGGATGTTGCCATTTGGAAAGGAAACCCATTCTGGAAACGTCCAGCGACCGGTGGCACGTTCGAACCCCGAAGATTCCAGGAGCTCTTGACGCATCTGGTATATTCGAGAGCTTAGAGCTCAGAGCCAATGAGAGGGAAGTGTTACAAGATAGACTGAGTAGCAGGACATTGCGTCTTTGTCTCGCAAGCTCTGATCGGTCACCGACAATTTTGTCACGTGATTGGTCATTGCCGTACTTCGGTAAATTTCGATGTCCACAAAGCGTGTCAGCGTCTGCTGCGTTTGTTGTGACAGTATGGAGTACGTCATTGGAAGCGTCAGATGCTCACTATCAGATGAATCACAATGAAACAACGGACATGGTAATGAAATGTTACATACCGAGCTACAAATTGCAGAAAGATGACCCAGGCGCCTTTGACCTCAGTTTTCCCAAGTAAGCGTCGATGCAAGTACAAATGTGACGTTGTGCTCGGATCAACCTCTTTGCTTCGAGACTTTGGATCAGCATGCTATTTTTTTCTACGTGCGTGCGGATGGTGGATGGAAAATCGGAATATCATATCATATTATTCTTATATCTTCGTTCAACGGCTGTAAAGCAGCACAAATTGTACTCGAGGCATTGAATGCGTTATATGAAACTGGCGTGAGGACAGTCTCTTCAACATCCGATAGAGCCACCTCCGATTCAACAGCGATTGAGTTGTTGGGAGCTAGTACAATGGTCGATGAGTTGATGCATAATTATTTCTATCATCCTATTACTTATAAGCGTATTTTCATTACGATCGATGCTTGTCATGGAATCAAATGTACCTATATACGTCATTTTCTGGGAAAAAGTGATAAAGATATGTACGATGCTGAAGGAAACTTGATTTCATGGTCGTACTTGAAAAAATTAGTCGATCTTCAATCTCAACATGCGAAACTGTATCTTGCTCATAAAATACAGCAACATCACGTACAGTGGAGGCAAAATCCAATGAACGTAAAATTAGCTGTTCTATCTTTCAGCAGAAGTTTTGCTGACGCGTTTCACTACTTAGAGTATGCAACCAATTCGGAATACTCTAAGGGAGCTCATGGTGCATCGAAGTGTCGTGAAATTACGAACAGTACATTTGATATCATTCATTCGAGGAAAATTTTTTCAAAGGATTACATCAAAATTACGTATCCATAGTGGAAATATTTTTGATACAGAGAAGCAAGTAGCACTCATTGTCGAGTACATCAAAAACTCGAAATATTCAGATGGACAAAAAGTTATACACAGCAAGGAAAGAACTGGCTTCACAGGACTGATTTTGGATTTGTATGACGTACTCGGTATATACAAAAATCATTGGCGGATTTCTGTTAACATATAAGTTCTCTTAGGATCATCTGGAAATTCTTCTCAGCGCTTCATGGGTATATTTAAGCAATTGGTAATTCACGCTAATATCAAAGGCCCAGATAATGGCAATCGTCTGATACTTGACGATGCCACTAAGTTGCAAATCTCTCACGATTATCACCTATGTAATAGCAATCACCGATCTCCATACAATACACTGGATAGCTGATTCCTATGCAAATCAAAACCATTGAGTAACTATACTTCGTACTACGCCTGTATACACCTTTGATTTGCCAGCAATATAATTGTACAGAATTTGAACATTTCAATTGCTTCACTACGATCCAATTGTATTAGTACTGTAGTAATATCGTCTCATTGATGTAAATTATTATTGAGGAATTACATTTTAAACGTTCAGAAGCGACGTTCAAATGTCCGCGCATGCGTTTATCAGGACTGCTTTAGTTCCATGGTGGATATTCAGCGGCGTTGGAGAAGCTTCAAAACTCAAGAAAAATCGAGATATCGGCTATCCAGTGTATAGAGACCAGTGTTTGGAATTCTTCAGTTCTCTAAAACATCTGTCTCGGATACACCTACGTCTCGTTTTCAAGAAAAGCTCTTTTGAACAAATAATGAGTCATTGATGGAAAATCATTTGAATGTGAAACTCTAATAAAAATGATCTGTACAAATGATAAATTATTGAATGTATATTCACCATCCAATTGTAATGCGTAGGCAGCCTCAGCCCAAATTTTCTTTTTATGCAGATGTCGTGACACAATTTATTGTCACAATACTTCGCGGAGTTTAACCGTATTTATTCCTCTTTTATTCGCGGTAATATCTCTTTTCATGTCTTCGTCAGGTAATTTGGGATCAGAGTTATTGCGAAATCAGAGTATATCGAAATCCGAATATTTTTCTTTTTTGTTTCAGAATATTTACTACGTAAAATTTTGATTTTACCAATTTGACTCCAGATTTGTAATAAGCGACCCAAAAAAACCTACTGGTATCGATTTTCATTCGGATCATTTCATCCGTTCCGAAAATATCACCGATTTTGTTATTTTTGGAAATTCTGTTATTCGAATAATTAGAAAACTACGCAACCAATCAAAGCCAAAATCTTATCAGTTCTAAGTTTAGAAGAGATACGTCGATTGGGACCAAGTTCATCAAAATCGGACCACTCGTTCTCGAGTTATCGTCGTGCGAAAGATTGACCACACACATACATACACACAGCGTCCATTTGAAAACGACACGAATTCAACCTACATGGTGATTCTCCGGACCCCAAAACGTGGACATCTGGTGAAACTCAACTTTGCATTTTCGGGGTGATTACAATAACTCTCTTCTTTCTCTTAGCCGACAAATCATCAATCCTATTGGAATGAATTCTTTCGAAACCAATCGGTTTTGAAACCGATTTCTTTGAATTAATTAGTGAAAACTTGCCCATGTGATACATCGATAGAAAATCGTTTGGAGCGCAATAATTCATTATTACACTTGTTCGATAGTTCACCCCTTTCCATTGATAGAAATGATAAATATGCAAAATCGTGGTTATTACGTCATCATTGAAGAGACAACAAATATGGACGGGAAACAGCTGTTGCACGAGGGAACTGCGCGAACTGTCACCACAGTGCGCGCGACGTGCGTCTGCTTGATTCGATTTTAGAAATTGAAGAGTCCACTGTAATAATGATGATTGTTCAAAATTATTTCAATTTGAAGTAAGTACGTCATTTGAAAACTTGATTGAAAGTTTAACGAACGACGTACTCACTTAAAATTAAAATAATTTTGGACAATCATCATTATTACAATGGACTCTTCGATTTCTAAATTCGAATCAAGCAGACCCACGTCGCACGTGACAGTTCTCTCCTGCAACTGTCTGTCACGTAATAACCACGATTTTGCATTTTTATCATTTCGATAAATCGAAAGGGGTTAGCTATCAAACAATTGTAACTGGATAAATGGGAAAGATTTCATTAACTAATTAGAAAAACTCGGTTCACTATTAAGCAATTCTAATTGCACTTCAATCATCTACAGACGAACTACAAACTATTTCAATTATTTATTTCAATCGGATTGATGGTTTGTCGGCTAAACTCATATTAGTCCACAAAACTCGTGCGAAAATGGTAATTAAATGTTACGGCTGCAAATTACAGTCAGATGATGGTTGGTCTATTTAATTATGAGTAGTATACTATGTATAACACAAAATATGCGTGTAATAAATTTCAACGATGCTACTCATACTTAATACAAACTGACTTCGTTACTCACTGAATAAACCTGAACCCCTATATCCTTCTGAAGGTAATTTGAATAATAATCCGTTGACTGAAGATGATATCTTCGAATAATCAGCTAGAGACAGAATCTAAGCGCCATCTTGCTATGGGTGGTATTGTCGGACTCTGACCGCAATTAGCTCCATACAATTAGCTCTGTCTCTTTCGTTCATACGAGACTCATGCTCGTGTCTAATGCATATCTACAGCACTTGTGTCCGACGACAGATCGTAAGGATAATAGTAGATTAAAACGTACTTAGTCGCACTGACATTTATTTGTTATGACATAATTTACACATTAGATATAACACTCAACCACGATTCTCAAAATTTAGTGACCTACTAATAATATTATTATCCTAATCATTCAGAAAACTATACCAGTCTTCATTTGACTCTGATAGGATGGAGACAGATCTTCAAAAGATAGCTCTTGTCAAAAACGCCATTGGTTGCTATCCAGATTTTCCAAAGCCTGGCATTTTATTCAGGTGAGTTCTTGGTAGTATTTTGTCTCACAAGCCTTCGAGTTGTTGCGAGTTGGGTACAGCAACAGGTCACGTTTTTTTTTGCAGAGATATCTTCGGAATTCTAAGCGACGTAGTCGCCACACGAGCACTGCTAGATCTATTAGTGGATCACACTCGCTCCTTGGCGGTCGATGTTATTGTAGGCTTAGACGCCAGAGGATTTATCCTTGGGCCACTAATTGCTGCTGAGCTGAGTAAACCATTTGTACCAGTTAGGAAAAAGGGTAAATTACCGGGTCAAGTCATATCTCAATCTTATAAACTTGAATATGGAGAGGTAACTATGTTTATTATCCACACTGCTCATTCTCCATACGGATTTGACTACTTCACAGTATTCACAAATGTGAACGTTTTACTTCTAGGATACTTTGGAAGTGCAGCGCAACAATCCCAGCACAGGAAAACGAGTTCTTATCGTTGATGATCTTTTAGCCACTGGAGGTTTGCTACCATTTGTTAAAACTGACGTTGTAACATGCAATTGTTGTTTTCAAACGTTACTGAGAAAGATTTTTATTTCAAAGTTTGCGACAATGTTTTAGGAACAATGGAAGCTGCCATTCAATTGTTGAAATCAGCTGATGCAGGTGTTATTCATTGTCTGGTTGTGATGGAACTGACATCTCTCAATGGTCGGGCAAAATTATCAGCTCCTGTACATTCCCTTTTGCAATTTGATTAGGCTAATTAAAAGATGAGACATACACACACAATGGACTCGAAACATTCCATAAATTCTGTATGACAACAGCACAATTATTCGCTGGAATATAATTCTCTATTTTCAGAAGATAATTGTTGATTATATTACATCTTGATCTTTTGCTGGGCTTAATTGTGAAACTCTTACACGCAATCTTCAATAACTTTTTATCTGTGTATAGTTTTATGTGCATTACATTTTTCTAAATCATTACAGTCCGGAAATCGGTCACCCTGGTTTGGCCTAGGTTATCGAGAATCCATAGAACCTAATAGCATTTGAACATCAGATTCCAATTTTTGTACTTTATCTCGCAATGTTTGGCAGTTCGTGGGCTGTTTACGTCGATCCATGAATTCTTTATCAATGCCTAAATCTAACTCTTTCTCATTGTGGTAACAGGGAGAATTCGAACTCTCGTCACGCTTGTAATTGTTTTCGGTTTTTAGTTTATTTTTCGAAATATTTTCCTCGTGGCATCGACGTGATTCTGAAAATGACAATAATCTGATATTCCAATTCAATAGTCGATGGCCAAAGACTTCTATGTTCAATGCAGAATACTGGGTGCCTTACCATGAATTTGATTGGCATCTATCTCCTTCAAAAACTTTTCTTTTCCCATGTTAAACTTTTTTTCTGCAAGTGATCTCAACTTTGCACGTTCCTGCTGCCTCAGAATTGTTGCTTGGTCTTCCTGTTGGTATAGCTTTTGTAACTTGATTCGAGAATCTTCGGTGAGAAACTTTGGGTATTGATCGTGCAGAAACACAGGATAGGGTCCCGTTCTCGGTAAAGGAGACTTCTCGTTACTGTGGAAACATTTGGCTGAAACTTTTAAATGTAGCTGTATGTAACAGGATCATTATCAAAGCATAATATCGTACCTAAAGTATTTTGTAGGATGAAGATGATGGGGTGTGTTCTGATCGAGCCGATATGCAACTTTCAATAAATCTTCAACCTGCACATGTCCCTGCGCATGATAAAAGCACCTGAAGTCCTCAATGGATTGTAATCGAGACATAATGATCTGGCGAGAGCAAATGCTGTAGGCAAGTGAGCACATAAGTAGAAGAGGCGGATGGGCAAATGTGAACAGATGATCCCACAGAATTAACCATTCGTCACCGCACAATACTTCACTCATCATACTTTCCAGGAGCGGCCAAACATATTCGGTAGTTGTCACACGCTTTTTGCAAAAAAAATCAAGTAGCTGAGGATCATGTTCAGATAAAATGTTTTCCAGCATAGCCAAGACACTCAATGGGGGTAGAGGATGATATTCGAACCACTGCTGACAGTAGTTCAATAATATGAAGATGATAATTTCAAAAGCAAGTATGTGATTCCCCTGAAACAGTATTATGAATATTACTTCTGATTAGTAGCTCACCGATTGACGACGAAGTCACTTCATACCTGCATCACAATCAGAAATGGAAATATGAGCCTTGGTAAAAAAGTGCACTGCCTAAGCATAGGGCACCAGTGGACAAGGCAGTTGAAAATCGTAGCTAAAAACGTGGCCTTGCTTCTATTTTCTAAGGGATAGTCGTTCAGAATCCTACCCGTTAATTCATGACAAGCAATTTTGTTAGAGAGTGCAGCATAGGCGGGTCGATTCCTTGGTAACTCCAAGATTGTGGCCCAAATGAGCGTTCGATATTTGCCAGGATATTTGCCAAATTTGTTTAAAATAAGCATCAGTCGTTCTAAATTCAATTCTTGTTTGATATCTTGTCTGACACAGCTCAAGTGATCGTTGACATCATGCACACGAGGTTGGCATGTCATTTTGACTTTGACTTTGGATTGTGGTTTCAACACCAAAAGAGTATCAGCTAATTCCAGTCTGAGACATCCCAATATGTCTATATAAACAACATGTACTCCAGAGGGAGAAATTCTCATTTGTTGAACCCTGGTCAGAAATGTACCACAGGACAGTGGTACTAAACAAGATGTGTCCAGATCAAGAAAGTATAGTCTGTGGTTGGACGATAATATGGCTGCAATTTTATTTGCACCTCCATCCAGCGGCTGAGGTAGAACGCTGAGTTCTTTGATATTGGCTAAGCTGTCTGGTAGAACAAGACGCTTGACTGAATTCCAGTTCAAAGTATTTAGAATTAGGATAATATTGGAGATCCCTGACAAAATTATCGTTCTTCCATCCCTTGTGAACTCATAATCTTTGGCATCTCGCAACCCCAATGCCTTTGCATCAATTTTGATATCCTCCTCGAGTTTCTTTAGTTTCCACACTTGTAAAGTGCTGTCTCGATAAAGCACAGCTACCAATCCTTGAGATGAAAAACCACCCTTCAGTACACCAATAGCAGCTGCTGCAAGTCTGAGCTGATGTATTTTAGAGCTGCTGGAAAGGTCCCATATGATGACTTCTTTGAGAGAAGATGTCAAGGTATAAGATTTATAATGAGATATGTGTCTCACTGCAAACTTGTGACCAATAAGCGAACAATAATCCTTTGCCTTCCCGTTTAATTTAACAATTTGAATATCGCCATTGTTTGCTCCAACGAGTATTTCCATACTATCGGCAGGATTGAAAGCTACAATTGTACAAGACTGTACTTTTCCAAGCCTGCAGTATCTCATCGATTGCCCTAGTTCAATGAGTATAAGGAGACCTTTAGAATCAGCAGTCACCAGTCGTTCCCCAGAGCAATCAAAGGCGACATGAGTCAGTGGATACTTAACATTTCGACAAGAATGGCTTGTGGATATCATTTCATCCACTGATGTATCTAGAGTATAGCCCAAAGACGTCTTTTTTAAACTAATCCATTTTTTCGCTTCCATGTTGGCGAAAATTTCTGCTTCAATCCTCGTTTTCGGAGAGAAGCGCACATGAGGTGGATACGTTCTCTGTCAAATGCTATACGAATGTTATCGCTTGCGAACCACCATTTATAAACAACTATTCCATCTTTTAATTGATTGGTCGATATCACTGGGTGGGAAGACTGAAGTCCGTAAAAATTGAAATAGAAGTATACTGCAGTCAACGCTGGAACACTTACTCTCGTGGTGGAGGTGCCGAATTCATTTAAGATAACTGAACGGAGGCAACAAATTCAGACTTATAACTAACGGAGGCTCTCTGTCTTTTTTTTTGTACAATCCCAACCATAAGGTTGTCTCGTAAACGTTGTAAACAAAACACATAACCTGTAAGCCTGTCATGTGGAAATGCGTCGCCTTCTATGTCAATGATGTCAATGCACTGATCTATATATGTATACTGTCAATGGCGTGGATCAAGATGCGCGCGCATTTCTCAATCCGTGAAAATACGCCGGATTGGTCGGGACAGTGGTCGAAACCAGAGGGTCGAACCGTTGAGTGTAGATAGGAACGTTGAGTGTAGATAGGAATAGAGGTGCGGAAGACGTGGTGGGGTATGCTTATGTATGTACGCCAAGTGTGTTTGATGTTGACCCTCCTAGTGGCCAAGCGCGTCGAATTAAATCGGACATCCTTCTACTGTCGCCGACCGCCTCAATTGCCGGCAATGAGCGCTCGCCTTCTCAAGTCCTCTACGGGCTGCGCTCCGCGATCGCTCGACGGGTAGACCGCGTTAGCAGACGACTCAACGATCACGGCGAGCCTTCATTGCGGCTCGTCGCTTGCGACCGAACTGCTCCGAGTCAGCCCAAAGCACGTGGCCACTAGGAGGGTCAACATCAACACACTTGGCATACCCGTATGCGTGTAAGTGACCGACTGCAGCGCACCAAGTAGTGGGGCGGGAAAACTCGGGCCGTCCGTGAGCCTTTGCATGGGTAATCTCATGTAGCGTAAAATCGGGCAATTTTCGTCAACGCCATCTCCTAGTGGGGTGGCAAAGCTCTTGTATTTAAGGAAAAGTACATAAGCATACCCCCACCACGTCTTCCGCACCTCTATTTCTATCTACACTCAACGGCACTGGGGATTCGCCGCGTTTCAGTCGTGTTAATCGAGAGGCTTCGCTGCGCACGTTCATGTGTTTCCGAGATGAGAGGTCTCTAGTCTCTATGGTCGGTTCATGGTTGTGAAACTTGTACCGTTGAGTGTAGATAGTTGTACCGTGCATTCCGTGTATTATTAGAGCAATGAGTGGGGGTGATGTTTATTGATATCTGAGCAACAGAGGAAACATGCAAAGAAGTGGTGAGTAGAATCGGTCTTTTCGACGTCGTGAAACCGCGAAAAATGAACATCATCCTTCCCTCTATACGAAGTGACGACCATTTTGGGGATGCCGAATAATTGCGACAATACACTTGCCGCTCATCGGTTTGTGGCCAGCGTCAGAGAGCTGGCGTTATCGTAGGGCTCGAAAAAAGCGACAGCCGCAGTCGATGCGTCGCGGACCTAACCTAACACTATCATAATACCCTCTCATCCTCATTGTCAATCTCAATCGAAATGCCAATGCCTATCCCAACTAACCCTGCCCATGCCACTAATTGGTCCCATCGAACGTGATTTTGGGGCGACACTGATGGACAAAAAATTAAATAGGCACGTTTATCTCTGTCCTTGAGTCTCGCGCACCAACGACCTTGCTACACACTCCGCATCAAAAGTATCGGCTTTGTGTAACGTCACAAACAACAATAGCTCTCTGAGATCCCTCAGTTCGTACAATGAAAAAGGGACTGTGCCGCGTCATCCCTCATTCAATGTGATGACCGATCAAGCTTGAACAACAAAGCCTTGCATCTCTTTTAATATTAGACACGTGCTACCTGATAATTAGGTACGGGCGATCGGGTACCCATGGATAATTTCGCTAACAATTTGTTACATATCGTCTATAACGGGTTTAGATTTTAATACGCGCTGGTCATACTCATCATACTGATTGTAAGTCGTTCTGTTTAAACCCTTATCCGGGAAATCTATGTGTATGAGTACGTATAATGTACGACGTACGTATATGTTTGTATCTAACTAGTCGTGTGCACTTACATAGGTCGGGTGCATTCATACATATTCTATATCGGACCATTAAACGTTCCATCCAATATTAACGTTTCAACCAACGATAAGCTGTAACCAGCCACATGTCTGGTCTACACCTAATGATTAGCATGGTATTGATCATCGTGGTACGATTATCAGAGAGAAACATAATAAGTTGACGCGACTAAACGATCCGATTGGACTGCGATTGTACAACAGTGCAGTCGATATTCCAGCGCGCGACGTTTGAACCTGATGTCATCTGCTTTCATATCATTTGATGAATTGGTTCATCTCTCATAACGTTGACTGACAATGAATTCAAATTCTCAGTCAACGCTCATAAGACTGGTGAATTTCTTTTGAATTGTGCTTAACGCCCAGTGAAAAGTGTAAAAGTGATTTGGTTTTAAGATGCGTAAACGCCTTTTTTTTACGTTTTGCTTGACCTTTGTCTTCGTTGCACTTTCGTGCATGCCATTATTTACAACATCTAAAAGAAAAATTACGAAACACAGATATGATTACTTCGCCTTTATCACCAGTTACAACAACAATCGCGTCAGAATAAAATTTTGCCTCACTTGACGTTTCGAGTTGAAAGCAGCGAAGCTAGTAGTGAAACGAGTTTTGTTCACTCTTCGGTGTTGTATTGTAACGGATTCGAGAGCGGACTAAACGCTTCGGTGGCAGGTTGACTTCAAATTGCAGGGTTTAAAGAGTTGTCACTCGTCGGCTAAATTAATCCGTATTTGTTGTTAGACTTTTACTGCAATGAATCCTATTCGGAGCAAAATATCTGTGGATGATAAATTGATGACGGCTTTAATTAAAGCTCTTTCGTGAAATGTATGGAACCACCTTGTGTCGTGCAATAGCAGATTGTATTTCTCTTTCGCCGAAAATGTGGCAACGACCGCGATGATTTATAATACAGATATAACTTTTACTAGAGCTTATATCGATACGCTGCTCCGATTCGAAGGATCCAACCTCGGGTCCAACGAGCTAAAACTAGAACGATAGTATTAATGCTGAACATGAGTCGAACATGCTCCCTGTTTATAATTAATTCTTAAAGGTTTGTTTGGACGTTTGAAATTTCTGTGCATGCTCGCAGTTAAACGTCCTCGGTCCCTCGGCATAATTGTACTTTGACAAGAACGAAATTGGGGTAAATCGGGCATAGATTCGTTTACAAAGTTCATCGCATGGGTCGCTCAGCTATTGGGGGAAAAAACTCAAATTGACTACATCTGCCCAAGATTACATGCAGCCGAGATTCTTCTATAGAGCAATGAATGATAAAAGACTTACAAGCCACTAGATTTGATGATAACGTTAAACGAGATCGCTTCGTATCATTAGATAGGCTTGTATACAATATGCGTATAATTAGATGTAATACGTACTTTTTTCCGTTCCTTATTTATTATTTCAATATGTAGGTACGTACGTACATACGTGCTGAAATATCAATTCGCTAGCTCTGCGAATACGATCTTTTAAATCTTTGGCTGCATGTCACCGATCTTATAGCACACGCTGTTCGCTTTAGATGAAATGAACTTGAAGTAAATGAAAACCAAAGAAAAGTGGAACACGTGCCAATAACACATGAGTATTCCAGCAACCGGAGCCCGGCTGGTACCAAATCATTTTTGAGCGGTCGAGCGCCACAATATTATTTTCGATGGCTGCCAACTACTTGGATATTGATTGAAAGTCACTTGTTGGTCGGTACTTTTTTACTCATGATCGATCGGTCTTTCAGATGCTGGATAAAAAAATTTAGAGTCCCATTTGAAAAGCTGAAGTTGACCTCGGCCTGACCTTGGCAACGCGACCTGGGTCAATTTTCAAATCCGAACTCTCTTTTCCCGCTTTGAACCTGATAACTTAAATGTATGAAACTTTTTTTTGTGTCTCTTCGTTTTCGAGAAATGGAACCTCATCAATTGAAACTACCCTGCCATTTTAGCTAAAGCTATCGATAACACTCTGTATACTGTCTAAGAGTTAGGCGTGACCGCTGATAAGGGAAGTCAAAATAGCCCGAAAACAGGGTCGACCTGTGAAAGTTTAGGGGGTGGGCTTTTCTTTTTTCATACTGAGGAGGGGGGGGGGAGTACCGTACTCGATTTTCGGGAGAATCCCCCCATTGCGTCTTCATTTTGACTCTAGGATCGATATATACAAAGTTAGACCATAGGTTAGACTGCAAATAGTGGAAATAACATTTAATATATCGCTTACTATCAAGTTCAAGGTCATAATGGTGAAAAACAATCAGGTAGGGAATTTCGTTTCCCGTAACTTTAGTTATAACCATTTTTACTTTCGGATCAATATTTTCAGACTGCAGAGGTGCTATTTTTTTCAGTTATCGCAATTTCACTCTGTAAATATCAGTCCTAGAGTGAAAATGATAGTGACCAAAGTTGAAAACAAACGAGATATTCGAAAAATAGAAAAACACCCTTTAAAACAAGATGGCGGCGGACGCAATAGGGCCGAAAATCGAGTTTTATACTACTCCCCCTTTGTACAAAAACAGAAAAACGCACCCCCTAATTTTTCACAGGTTGACCTTTTTTTTGGCCTCTGGCGACTGGACTATATGAAAAATTGATCACAGTAGGATTCATTTGTACAACCATGTATAACATATCCCGCGCTAGGAAGTTTTGGTTCTACGGTTCCACCCCCGAGAGTTGTGTATCGGCCAAGGCCATCGCATTGTCGCACCTCGATTGGAGGCGCAAACATATACCATGTGAGCTCTTATCATAGCCCGGAAGCTGGTAGACATTTTTGGGTAGGTACCTGAGGCACCGTGAAAATATTTACAATACTTCTTTCGTTATACAGGTTGTGTCAAAAGTCCTGGGACGTCATGATAACTCTGCGATGTACATTTTCGGGAAAAATGTTTCAGACAAATGTTTTAGGATTTTTCGGCGATTATTTGATAGTGACCTTGGACTCGACTTTGACCATGACCTTGAAAGTCATATCAAAGTCAAGATCATTTTTTCAAGCGGGAACCCATAATTTTTATCACGGACGTGGAAGAAGCAGGAAATTTCACATCGAAAATGACCATGACCTTGACCATGACCTTCAAGGTCATATAGTCCCTTTCTGCGTTAATCACGTTACTGCAAGAATTCAATTTTACAGGAAACGAGAAAAATACATATGTCACAGGAATCGTAGACAATTTAAAAAATCGACTTCACAACATACCTATAAGATTTAGTGCTAATCAGTTGCTAATTTGTTCCCCAAATCTCGATTTTGTTGCTCCAGCCGTTTCGCTAGAATCGACGGCGATGCCAGGTTTAAAAAAAGGTAGCATCGCCACCTGAATGCACTGATGTAAAATGAAAAAACAATATGCCATAATTTGTTGCTAATTAGTTGCTGTGCAACCAGAACAATTTCGACCGAAAATTTTCATCCCCTGCTCCAAAAAACCACCCCTACCATTACCGAGTGCCGAAAATGTAAAAAAACATCAATGCACGTAATTGAATGATTCATTGCAATGATTCTTCGATTATATGTCGATAACCGGAATTGTTCTCGAACCCTAACTCCGAAAAAATACCCCACACATTTACAACAACCCCTGGAAATAATCTCCACTTGTTCCGAATATGATTATTAAATTGGAGACGAGAACCTGCCATTTATCGAGCCGTCTTCCAGCTGACATCTTTACATGCATACGTTACAAATTTGTTGCCGCCCAAATTCGGATGAAAAACGACTCCCCGAATTTGTTGCTGGCCGAATTCGGATGAAAAACTACGCCTCGAATTTGTTGCTGCCCAAATTTGGATGAAAGGTGACGCCTTGAATTTGTGGCTCTTTGATTTCGGATGCAAAACGACTTTGTGAATGTGCTGTTTCAGTGATTCAACGCTAGAACGATCGTTCGACTCGGATGCTTCCTCAATTTCTCTGTTCAGTTGGATTGCACAGAAATCATGATTTCGTCGCCTTATGGCCAAGCACCAGAACTCTTTGCAACGTGGCATGGCATAGCAAAAGTCGAAGCTTTAACTTTCCGCTATTCTCAATTTTGGTGAACTTTGGTTCACTAGCTTCAGTGATAAATAATTCATTGGTGACGATATAATGTAATGTAACAAAAAATGGTCATAATATACAATATTTCTAGCAAAATATATTTTTTTTTTGGAGTTAGGGTTCGAGAACAATTTCGGTTACCGACATATAATCGAAGAATCATTCAGTTACGTGCATTGGTGTTTTTTTACATTTTCGGCACTCGGTAATGGTAGGGGTGGTTTTTTGGAGCAGGGGATGAAAATTTTCGGTCGAAATTGTTCTGGTTGCACAGCAACTAATTAGCAACAAATTATGGCATATTGTTTTTTCATTTTACATCAGTGCATTCAGGTGGCGATGCTACCTTTTTTTAAACCTGGCATCGCCGTCGATTCTAGCGAAACGGCTGGAGCAACAAAATCGAGATTTAGGGAACAAATTAGCAACTGATTAGCACTAAATCTTATAGGTATGCTGTGAAGTTATTCTGATCAAGTGGCGATTCCAGCTCAGTAGACGTGTAGATACGAGACAACTGACGAGTCTTTTAAAAAATTTCTGTTTGCGACATTGATGTTTGGAATTGGGTTTTGCATTACCAAACCTCTTTCATTTTTGAAATCATTGAACACTTTCGCATAAAAATTTCACAAAGTTGAAGATTCAAGGGTTGGTTATGCCCCATTACTCTACAGCCAGGTCTGCGTTTCTGTATTCAGAAATAAGGAAATAAGTATTGTACAGATTTTGACGGTTCCTCAAATACCTACACCCAAAAATGTCTACCCAGCTCTCCTGGAATCAGGAGCTCGCCATTATGATGGTGTGCCTTCGTCTCTGCCATTATCCTGTAACAGCAGCGAGGTCTCTTGCCCGCGTTCAAAGTCAAAATTTTACTTCCAGTGGTCAATACAGAGTAATGACTTTCATTTGTGCCACTCGCGTTTTGGCTCCGGCGCGGCCGCGGTTAGCCGATAATGCTGTCTCCTGTTGCCATTAGAGTCGTCAAGACAATCGAACAGCTTTCCGGAAATAATTCTTCTTCACTCGCCGCACTATTAGCTGATTGTGAGTTTCATGCGCGCGTGGCTCTGCAGGAATTGTAATGCTGCTCCTGCACTCTCGGGAACCTTCCGTATACCCTTATTCGGTTCATATTCGAGCACGATATAGGACACCTCGTATCGCGTACAAATCACATGCGGATATCCACTCTACCTGTGCATAAGCCGTAGATGATCACTTCGTACCGCAGCTACGAGGGCCTGTAGGTACTACAATAGACGACACCCATTGTCATTCGTATACAGAATATGGATGCGCACGCGTGTATGTACGCGCTACGTGTACTTCACACAATGATAATTATAATGATAATTATGATCCGTGCGTACGCACGTATGCATATGTTACACATTATGTATAATATGAATCTATGTTCTGTATTCGTATACGTATTTGATACATAACATGGCCGCGACGCGTGCATCGCCACGCCGGTGTACGCAATAGCGAAGCAGCGCACCCGAGGGAAGACTTATTGTTAGTACACTCTCCGTATTCGCTGCGCTAAGTTCGTGTCGTGTTAATTCCAGCTAGATACCGCGGCACTGTAACTAACGGATTTCTCTTGTCCCGTAGATTCTAAATGATCTGAGCAAAGACAAAGTACACACATACATACATATACATATACCAATGGATGAAAGATGCATACGGCAAGTGCATCGCCGTGCGAATTAATTGTCACTAAAAGATCGAAGGTGCAGATATACATATATCACGCCTGACGAAGAAATTTAAGAATTTCGAAAATATTCTTAAGTGAGCACTAAAATTTAAATCGAGCACCGTTAAAATCGTTGTCCAATTTATAATCTTCTCAGATATACGCCGGTGTCGTTTGCGCAGCTATGCAATTCGTGTATACGTGTGTACATACATTGTAGACGTTACATACCCTATAAGTAAACGATTATATCATCTACGTCACGGGAAAGTTCCAATTATGACTTATACCTCTATCAATCCTGATATCCGCTGATGAAAACGAATATCACCCAACTTTCGTTTTACGAGGCTTTATAAATTGGTCGAAGTTGATATGGTTGAGCGACGAATAGAAGCGCGAGGCAGCTGCTTTGTTACCAAAGTGAAGTCGACGTCTATCAAGCTAGCACCGCCACAAGAGAAATATTGAGTTCAGTATATGTAATAATTAAATGCTAATTAGATGCTAATTAAATGCTCTAATGCCGAATTTGTCGCTCTGCATTTTATAAAAAAAACCTGTGGCGGTGCCAGCTTGGATTCAAGCTAGCAGCGCCACATTGAAAAATCAGCTAAGAGAGGGTGATTTCGAAAAAGTGATTGGGCAGTAATTAAATGCTAATTAGATGCTCCAATAATACCCAAGGCCCGAATTTGTCGCTCGTCATTTTCGATTTTTTTTCAATTTTTTTCGATTTCTTCTGCCGTCTGTGGGGCTGCTGACGGTGTCGAGGGTCGAATCTACGACGGGGATGACAAATTCGAAAAAGTGATTGGGCAGTAATTAAATGCTAATTAGATGCTCCAATAATACCCAAGGCCCGAATTTGTCGCTCGTCATTTTCGATTTTTTTTCAATTTTTTTCGATTTTTTCTGCCGTCTGTGGGGCTGCTGACGGTGTCGAGGGTCGAATCTACGATGGGGATGACAAATTTGAAAAAATGTACCCCAAGTTTCAGGGCTCTATCTTAATTTGAATCCGTGCCGCTTAATTTTTTAATTCTTGATTTTTTTATTACGGTTAAAATAATTATCCAAAGAATTTGAAACTCTGCAGACTTTATCATCATAATAGTACCTGCCCTTCGGTAGAATGTGCAAAAATCAATGTCATTTTTCATTTTTACGTGAACTCATGTTGAGACGATTGATTCTATGTCGTATGTTCATTGAATTAGCAATGTCACCAGTCGTCAACCAATGACTCGAACCTGAAAAATTCGATTCGTGTAAAATTTTTGCCACTCGCCTCAAGATGCTTAGTTCACCGAATTCAGCCCTTGAGGATGAAAAAAAATTAAAAACGATGAGCGACAAATTCGTCGTTATAGCATTTAATCAGCATCTAATTATCATTCTATTATTATGTCATTCATTCTCCGGATTTGTCATCCCCATCGTAGATTCGACCCTCGGCACCGTCAGCAGCCCCACAGACGGCAGAAAAAATCGAAAAAAATTGAAAAAAAATCGAAAATGACGAGCGACAAATTCGGGCCTTGGGTATTATTGGAGCATCTAATTAGCATTTAATTACTGCCCAATCACTTTTTCGAAATCACCCTCTCTTAGCTGATTTTTCAATGTGGCGCTGCTAGCTTGAATCCAAGCTGGCACCGCCACAGGTTTTTTTTATAAAATGCAGAGCGACAAATTCGGCATTAGAGCATTTAATTAGCATCTAATTAGCATTTAATTATTACATATACTGAACTCAATATTTCTCTTGTGGCGGTGCTAGCTTGATAGACGTGTGAAGTCGTTAGGTTTCGTACATGAAAATAGTTGGGGAAGTATTTGATAAAACTTCCGTTGGAAGTTTCATCGGTCATCTCTGCGCCTCCGCGTCGCGTCCACGTCAAGTTCTATACATGCATATGTATACAATGTATATGTATGTATAGGTATAGCCGAGGGTAGAGCGCGATTCCCGTGCCGCGTATATGATGTGATCCAATTAGCAAACGAATCCCTCACCTTTTCCTATAAACCGAAGCCCTGTAGTACGTGTGTACTACGTTATGTATACATACATACATTATATGTTTATCGGTAAAGCTCGAGATTCGTTAATGTGCGCATTACCTGGGTAATCTGTAGAATAGCTGATCTCTGTACTTTATAGCGGTATAACATATGTATACAAGTATACGGGTTCTATTAGATTACGTTTGATTGCGAGATCGCGGACGGCTAGCGGGCTATGGTCGAGTGCAGTGAGCGAAATGCAAAATTTCGTCGATAGTCACTTACAATTAGTAATTATGTCGGGAATGAACAGATTTGACTTTCGCTTTCTCGCCTCTGCATTTTTTTACATAACTTCTCGTTACTGTTCTGTAAGGTAGAGCGCAGGTGCGTCTATTAACCCATCATGGCAGATTTTTTTTCAAGTAATATTGTTGAAAAATAAATATTATTCTTTTTGTTTTGGGGTTGCTGATGACGAATATGGCTCATCGACAGAATTAAAATGTGACAGCTGTCAATTGTCAAGAGCTAAACTATCAAAACTCACAAATAGGAAAAACTGACATTTGTATGGTTTTCGGGTTTGTTTACTTCGTGACAATTCCCATATCTTGGTAGTCGGTTTGGTATGTCAATTGCCGAAATGTATATGATACATCTTACGTCAAATTCACCATTAGAACATTCTCAAATACGATGTTCAATTTATTGATAAGTATAGTTTCTCGGAGTATTTATTGTACATTGAGCGACAAGTAAGAATCTAATATGAGATACACTGACCCTCAAAGAGTTAGGCAATCGATGAATTAAACTGATATATGTAGTACAAGTGCTGCGGTCCGAATACAAGACCTGGTTAATACAAGGTGTAATGATGTGGATTGAAAAACTTCCGTCATACCGTAGGCTACGTTGCTTAAAATTAGGGTTACAGTTGTAATTCTAAATATAACTTGGGCGACTTGCGGTCATCACTCGCCACTTCACAACCATTTCGGAATTTTTGAATTTCTTTCTAATTTTTTTCTAAAGTCTATTTCGGTCCCTGCATTCGTGCGTCTTCGTCCGTGTTCCTTGTCCACGTCTGCAGCGAAATTCCCTGCCGGATTTAATTGAGAAATACTACAATTCATGCATGCATTTTAATTGAACAGAGTCCGCTGATCGGTAACCGGCAAGGATAAATCCGCTATTTTAATCGAGCGTATGCATGATACAGGACAGTTCGTATAATTCTGCCACCGGCGTGTGTGACATGGAAATCACCTCGACGGTACTCATCTCGCAAGAATCTCGTAAGCAATTCCAATTACTCGCACCGATACGTATAACTTATTTAACATAAACTCGCTCCCATGACCTTACATACACACACGCACGTCAATGAAGAATGCGCAGGTGTGTTCCGATATAACTATGAATAATATGATAGATCTTAGATTGAGAAATTTGCGACGAGTATACGTAGACCATTTCAGGGGAAGGGAGGCAGATCTGAAAAGTGCGCGTGGAACTCATTCCAGTTGCAGGTCCGCGGCATTAAGCGGTCGCAATAAGGGGTTTGGGTTTTTATTCGACGCGACCAACGAGTGCCGCTTTGTTCACGGCATGAAGTTGACGCTCCTCGTTCGCTGTACTTTAGATTGAGCGCATTTGACTTTGTGCCTGATGCAAGTGCACTGGATCAATTATCGTCACTTACGAGTTGCTTTTATGGGCGTCGCCGTACGCATAATATAATTCAAACAAATTTACGGATACGCTGTATGGTTGCCGTAAATTACCGTACATTTACCGGCAAATCGTAATTCCGTATACGTATATGGAGTATACAACGTATACACACACCGAAGACCGCACAAATCATATTTCGTCGCTCTGATTATAAGATATGAATACTGATGAAATATAACTGTATACATACATAAGCAGAGTCAACATGAAATTGCGCACCCAGTTCTTATACGCAAGCGTGAGTTTAAAAATGATTTAAATGTCAGCTGCTACGTGCAGTATACGAACTTATACTTCGGAATCCAGCTTCGGCTGTCAAACCAAATGAAGATCACGGATATAGCTTAGGTCACGGTATTTGAATGTGATGAGGTTACGTTGTGACAACTTCGGAATAAGACGCCTCAAATCCAGACTCAAATAATTGAGTGTGATTGCATAAAATAATTCGTATTACTCGAATTAGATAAGTGGGAATTACAAGTTTGATCGAAAACTGTAACCTGCTACGAATGAGGCTTGACCTCAGTAGGAAAGTAGACTCATCAATAGAATCTCAATTATAACGAAGAACTTTGTCATCTGCGTCAAAAGAATTTTAACCATCGAAGAGATTTTGCTTCGCAGAAGTTATCTCCTCCGCAGACGATAGGCTCGTCGAAGGGATTTCAGTTCTGACCCAAAACTTGATTACCTAAGGAAAGGAGTTCTTTCCTCCATCAGAGATAGATTCGCATTAAACTCTGTTCTATAATCTAAAATGATCGTATGTAAATATCTGAAACCTCTAATTGGTTTTGACAGCTGTATCTGAGTATCTGAGTTATTCGGCAAAAGAAATGCCGACGCTCAGGCATATGCATATGGGGCGCGCAATTTCACCGTGACCGCTCTAACATAAGTATATGCATAGCAAAAGTTGATCGACCATTAATTGCTTTTCTTAATGCATTCCTCAACCTTCCCTGTTTTCTATATATCTCGCCTAATTTTCCTTCCCCCACCGATTCGCCGCTTCTCCCCCCCTTCCGTTCCCGCCTTTTTGTTTCCGGTTCGCTACGGATGTTGGTCAACCGGCCGCTGGCTTCTTGCTGAACGACGACGATGACAACGACGACGACGACAACGACCGATAACTGCCACGCAAACAAAACAAAAAAAAAACTACGACGATGACGGCGTCGCCGCGCGGTCACCACGGCAGCGGTAAGTCACCAGCGGACCCAACTAGAAACTCATTGTCAGATAAGACACGTGCAATTTACCACGTATACGTGCACAACCTGTAATTTTACAATCTATACATGCCCTATTATGTTCATCGTTAGTGTTTCATATTGCACGTGGCTAGCTTTAGTTTTCGAGAAGTTAGTATCATTATACTCGTAGATAGTCATGCCCTCGATGGATTTGTATTTACCGTACAGTCGGTTTTCTGTAATATTTTAGAAGTCACTCCATATTTCACAATCAGATTACCGACTCATTCTTCATACGTTGGTTGGCATGTAGTATACACATGTTCAATATCATTACCACAGTACGGCAGTTGCGCTTCTAACTTGACGAAATATTTTGTCGATTTTCCGGCTCACTGACGAGAGATACCAGCAAGCGTTTCCGGAATAATAACATTTCTTATCAATTTTCTTTTTCGCGTCGAGCGGCCGATTTATAGATACACCGCAATCGGCGATAGTCTCAAGGAAGTCGTGGCGACGATATCATCCGTAGTTACCAGTGTCACGCCCAGAAACCCTTTCAATTAGAGCAAACAGTTGCAGACAGAGACCGTGTCGAAGTTTGAAAATGTCGACCGCGTTCACGTCCATTGAAAAGTAGTGAATTTTCAACATTCGTAGTGTAGAGGTCGTACTCTAACGACACGAAGATAAAAAGTGCCTTTCTATGCCTATTTTCACGAACCATACACATTTTGGATGGTTGATTATTTTGGAGAACTCTGCATCAGATACGTGTTGAATTGAAAATAATATATTTGGAAAAAGCAAATCTGCGTAAAGAAAAATTTTGACGACGCCGGCTGCTGCGATGAGGCGGCGCTTGAGTCCTTCGATTCTCGCTAAATACAACCAAGAACAGACTCAGCCTTCTTCCGAACAGGTAGTCAACCGATGAACATTCTGTTTTCAAACTCTGGACTCAACATTCCTCGCGGTCTGTTCAATTTCCACACCGTCATTCAATCGGATCAGTGATACTCGAATCGTGCAAACGTGACGCTTATGCACCGATTATCCTTACGACCCTGCTCCCCATGTTCCGGTTTTCTCGTTTTTTGCAGTTCGTGTCACATGGCATGGAATTTTTCCCTTTGATTCAAAATCAACTTGAAAACCCATAACGCAACACACCATGAGATAAAGTTTAGAACATTTTGAATCTCGAGCGAATGTCGATGACTGACAATAACCCTAAGTTATTGATAAGTATTACTACACAATTATGATGACGTACTACGTTCATGCTCTGGCATAGTATTAATTAGGTACGAATTAGGTACTAACAGTGAGTACGTATCTTGAGGCGCCGAACGTCGAACGGCATCGAACATTTGAATTTCCAACAGTGTTTGAAAGTCTTGGCTTTCTTTGCAAATTTAACCGACGACCGTTGACCGTGGATTTCGCTCGAGTCCTACGCCAGTGGTAGATCCGGTGATCGCAGCGCAGCTATAGGTAGTATCGTCCAACTAGCGTTCGAGGGATGCAGGGAAAGGGCAGCTCGGTTCTATCGCGGTTCTGCATGGCTTGTAGCTACGGCCTTACCCCCACCGAGTATCCTGCGCGGCAGTTGGTGGCAGCTGCGTCAGGCGTGGTCGGCGGAATCGTGTTCACCCTCGCCGTTCGTGTCTTCGTAGAGCTCAGGCTTTGCGGCTACGCGTACTTTGTTACAATAAATTCCTTGCGATTTAAAACGTGGGACTTGAACAGCGAGTCCGAAGACAATATTTCTCTGTATAAACATAGCCTCGCTGTTCGAGGTCCACCTCCGCGCCTCGCTTTGTCATTTTTTTCGTTAACTGTCAAAGGACCGGTGCTGCAGCAGTACTTTCCGAAAGTCTGAGAACTTTTCCGGCGAAGTGGTAAACGTATACACGGATTTATTCGTTCGCCATCGATCGCTGATCGCAGATCGGGTCACCTCGGGTCCGGTGTTTAGTTTTTCCGCGCTCTCCGTATCCAAACTGCGCTTACAATTTGCGATTGGCCATCGTCGAAAGTTGAAAAACAGATTCGAAGGGGTGCGACAATCGACTTTTCAAACTCGTTGATCCGCGGATGTACGTACGCGCGACAAAATATCCGATGCGCTGTAATTTATACCGTATGATACCGGTGTGAGAGCGAGATGGAAGGAAAAAGTGGAAAATGGTGAGAGTGCGAGTGCGAGTGCGAGTGAGAGTGGTTTCGTCGTGGTCGTTTGCCGCCGCCGTTGGTGCTGCTGCCGCTCCTGCTACTGACAGCGTTGACTCAGGCTGGTGCGTAAGCGTGAATCACCGGGCATTCGTAAACTGCGCGTGAAAATTCATCCACTCGTGTTGATAGCCTTACGAGTTTTTCGCCACGCCTTCGATCAAGTTTTCAGCCGCATCTATGCCGAACAGTCGCGTCTGGTGAAGACAAATCTTCCGCTAAACTCGAGTCTCGATGGCTTTCAGGCAGTGAAATAAGTGGTGCCGAATACGCCGCTTCGGCGATATTGTAATTGCTACGCACGGGGAGCTCCCTGAACCTGATCGGGACGCGATACGTCGGTCAGAGGAACTCGGTGCCCTTTGTCGACTTGCGAGTGGTAGTATGACGTGGAACATAAGTTATAAATGCAATTCCGAATCACTGGTGTGCCGAGTGTAAGAAATTCACCCCAAGTTTCGAGGTTAGAAGTTCGTACTGCCTATGGAAAAATGACCAGCTCGTCCCATGTATGACGGAACGTGCACGTCCGTGTGACGTATCGACGGACGTCGCTTTTATGACTGTTTGTAAACTGCCGAGTTCGATCTAAAGCGCAGCTTGTGCCGTGTCCCGAGCGATAACCTTGGATTGTGGAAATTTGGACGGAGACGGGGCTAAACAAAGATTACGATGTCGACGGAGAACCAAAACGGGACGCCGACTATCTCCTTACAGACCAATGGGATAAAATCTTCCGCAACCAGCATATCTACGTCGTCGGTGGCCACCGTTGGGCGCACTATATCGAACAATTCCTCGTATCTGTACAGCACGAGTTCTGTATCAAATCGAGAAAAAACGAGGCAAGCACCACCCACGTTGCCAAAGTATACGTCGAGCTTCAACGCGGGAACGAACGGCAATGCCGAGAGACTCGCGAGGGAACGGGAATCCGGGGGCAGCTACCGGCTCGCCAGTTTGGACCGACTCGCGCTTAGGCAAAGAATACTCGAGGGCGAGGGAAAGCTGAACGGCGACGCTGCCACAACGGTAAGGAATAACGGAAAATTGAGGATTTGATGAAAGCTTTGTAACTCCTAAATCCCGAGTCGTGGATCGTTTTGTCGCTGCAGCATCCCTAGGAGTCGTGGAATGACGATCGCGTTGTGGTTGCATCTTATAATTCAATCGTTACTCGTGTGTCGATCTTCTTTTTCTTTCTTCTATTCCGATATCGTCTTTCAAGGTCGACGGCCTGATCGAAACACTCAATCCTAGCAACATTTTTCAGTTTGTTTCCGAATGGAACTCACAACTGCAAACACATCCGGTAGATTGAAACTGTGCGTTTGCCACCGTCCCTCGGGATACAAGGGTCGGAACGCCCTATGCTCATGACTCACCTACCAACAGACCGAGCGAGCGCAGCCGTGTTTGTGTATCTTTCGGTGGCTCAGGACGCAGACTGTGAGCAGCCCAAGGCATAAGGGGTCCGACCTTTACCCACCGACATAAGTAAGCTCCCCCAGTCTCCAGGATACGATGAATAACAACTACTACTACTGCTGCTACTACCTACTCGACGACTACCACTGCACTACTACTACTTCTTTTACTATCTACTACGCTACTACTACACCACTACTATTACTGTTGCTAGTGCTGCAGTTGCTGCTGCGGCTGCTACCAATATGACCATCAAGTATCAATGACGCGTGACGGCCGTGCACGATGCAACTTTGTGTCCGCTACACCCTTACGTACGGTCGAGTACATTTCTCTATCATTGGTCCTTTGAACTAGGCTTGACCTCTGATTGGCTGAAGATTCTAATCGTAAGGAGAGCCCATCGGCTATCACTTGATAAAGTGTGGCACAGTGGCAACATACCAATAACCGCGGTGCGGTAGTCTCGTCGCTGGGTAGAGCACCATCTCATCGCTCGATGTCGGCCATGTGTTACGAGCAGAGCTACATCGGGCCACCCGTCGCCCTCTTTTTCACTAATTTTTTGTCATCTGCGTCGACCAAAAGTTCTCGAATGCATGCCACATTGTTGGTACAGCTCGGTTTTCTTTATCGATTACTGCGACGGGTCGCTTCAACGTCACTCGTCTCTTGCCGGTAAATGGCGATTTCACATTCTGACTATAGATATATGTGAAAATCGGTACGAAACTTGTTCATATTCACCGCGAATTATCGGCATTAACGATTCGATGTAAGGGTCTGTTGTATTACACCCATATACACCAATTAGAGTGAGAGGCTCCAAGGTGATCATGGTATACAGAACATGCAGAGCTTAACAACCATGGGATTGGGGGGATGTTTCACGCAATGAGTTAGAAGACGGGGTGCATCATTTGCGTGGGCGTGGGTGAAATTTTGAACCAGATGATGTCAATTCCTATACACAAACACGCCCATCGAAGGCGAAAAAACAGGCGCGTTGAATATAAAACTACCTACGTGCACCCCTCTATCGTACTACGCCACGGACCGGTTTCACCACTTTCAGCAGACGATATGTGCGGAACGAATAACTAGCTAATATCGTCAACCGCGCCTCCATTCGAAACTGTAGACTTTAGTCTTGGTCACGGTCTGTGTCTGCCGTCTTGCGTATTAAGTTACGTGATCTCAAAGCCTGTCGCTAGATCTAGCTTCATAAATTACCACAACCTTTAATTCTAACAAATCAAACATCCGTTATCGACTACCTTCAATTTAATGTAAATTCAACCTATCATCACATGTCTATCCAGTCGCTCAGCTTTTCACAAAAATTCATGTTATAGTGTAGGCGTAATATACAGTATACACCAAAACCGAGTACGGTATTTGTAGCTGGAACTTCCAAGGGTTACCCAAGCCTACCTTTGTTATTGTGCACACGGCTGCAAGGCCAACCCCGACAACTTTGGTTGATATAGGTGTACCCATAGGTATACCTGAACGTGTCAGACCCTGTGCTTTCGTTCACCTGGACCATTTTTACACTCATTTCAGATCCAGACGAAACGCGAGCTGTTCTTCAAAGCGGACAGCGGTAGCATCCCGTCTTCACCCTCGGTACCGCCGCCCCAACCTCCGACAGTTCCGTCAACGGGGACTTCATTGACGTCCGCCTCGAATTTACACCCGGGCGTCGCGCCTCCCGCAGCCCCGGCGAAACCTCGGCTCCCTCAAACCGCTGTGGCCCTGAATCAGAACAATGACTGCGAGGACAGCAACAAACGCGAGTTTGCTACCTGCAACAAATCCGACAGTAAAGAGTCACGGCCGCCACCTCCGACAAAACCGAAGGAACTGGACGGCTATGTCGGATTCGCGAACCTGCCCAATCAAGTATACCGAAAAGCCGTGAAAAAAGGATTTGACTTCACGCTGATGGTTGTCGGTGAGTCTTTCACGAGAGTTGAGACAAGTGCGCTTTCTATAACCAGCTGGATCGAGATCAGGGGTCCTCGATTTTACAGTCATAATCTAAATTTTTTAGTCCTCGGAGCTCGGAAAATCACATTAGTCTTTCGTCTAAACGAAAGCAGTTTCATAAGATAAATGTAACGTGTTCTTTCGCTACCAACTCACCGAATGGCGCTGAAATAATCAGAACTAAAAAGTATAACAATTATCGGTTTGATTCATTTCTGTGTACAGGAGAATCTGGTCTTGGCAAGTCAACTCTCATAAACTCTATGTTCTTGGCGGATATATACAGTTCTGAATATCCCGGACCAAGCCTTCGAGTGAAAAAGACTGTCGCAGTTGAGACCAGCAAGGTTCTGTTGAAAGAAAATGGTGTGAATCTTACCCTGACGGTCGTAGATACTCCGGGATTTGGTGACGCCGTCGATAACAGCAATTGGTTGGTATATACAGAAAAAATGTATTTTAATCGAAGTAAAGAATTACAGCTACGTGACTATAACGGTTCAACTATTTGGGTAATCGAATGCGTTCATGTTGAATGATTTTACTTATGTGTACGTACGTAGATCTCGTATTGATCAGCGAGTTTTGTATTGCAGTTGGGTACCCGTCATCGAATATATTGAATCCAAGTACGAGGAATTTTTAAATGCTGAATCTCGCGTGACCAGGAGACAAATTGCTGACAGCCGAGTTCACTGTTGTCTCTATTTCGTGGCGCCATCCGGACATGGGTTGAAACCATTGGACGTTGAATTTATGCAACGTCTGCACGACAAAGTTAACATTATCCCTGTGATCGCTAAGGCAGACACCATGACACCGGACGAATGTGCGCACTTCAAAAAACAAGTTAGTTGAACAATTTGGCAGAACAAACTGCTGAGGCTAATTGTACCTTAATATTGACTATTCGCTTCAATCGATAGTTTGATGACTCCGCCGGTTCCTTCTTTTCCAGATATTGAATGAGATTGCGCAACACAAGATCAAGATCTATGAATTTCCTGAGGATGAGGAAGAAGAAGAGAGTAAATTGCACAAGGTATTAAGGGATAGAGTCCCATTTGCCGTTGTCGGAGCGAATACGGTCGTTGAACAAGACGGGAAAAAGGTCCGTGGGCGGAAGTACCCATGGGGAGTTGCCGAAGGTATATTTTGGAATCCTGATAGACGTAACATTCACAGATCTGTAACGATTATTGTCCCCTCGTTAATTGCACCCGTTGGGATACTATATTTACTCAAAAACAAATTGGTTCACAGTCGAAAATCTCGAACATTGCGACTTCATTGCCTTACGAAACATGGTAATACGAACACATCTACAGGATCTGAAAGACGTGACAAATAATGTTCACTATGAGAACTTTAGGTGTCGAACACTAGCAGGCCTTGGTGTCGATGGAAAACCAACGAGAATTTCGAACAAGTGAGTCTAAATTTGCAATATACTACGTATTCATGTAAGATTCGAAAATAATCCATAATCTACCCTCACGTAAACATGAATATGTAGATCTAATCCTGCCAAACTTGTCCCGTTTTCAACGTGATACTACCACAAAGAGATCAATAATATCATAAGTGCGATGACAAAACTACCAAAAATCCAAATTACGTTGTGGCGAAAAATGGTCAATATAAATACAAACAAGTCATCAACCGTCAGTTCAATTCAATGGCTTTATTAGCTCCATGTGTTCGTTTGGGCTCATTGAGGAAAAGCTTGTGCATGCAAACTATACTTATAACAATAGGTAGTAACGAATACCGTAGTTTGAAATCTGATTCTGTACCAATCTTTCGGCTTTCAATTTATCTACAACGTATATTTTTATCTATCCCGCTGACAAAACTTTAATGGTGATTTCTTATTGGTCAGTTTGTGCCCACAAGGAGTGATGAACAGTTTCATGATGGTGTGGTAAGTCCTTAACTAAGGCTCAAAATTATGTAATATGAGTTTGTGTGCACAAGTCTTGTTATCTCTACAATCTTCCATAGTGGTGTAATTTTAGCGTACATACCCTAAACGTTGGCGTTGACATAAATTGCTGAATCACAAAACTCATATGCAATGATCGATACTGCTGAGATTTTGGATTTATAGTACCTACAGCATACACTGTACATGTGCTTTCACGATAGCCTCTATGTACAGTATCACATGTTTCAAATTCACAGGACATGATATTTTAGCAGAAAATTCATTTCTTTGATGTTAATTGGCCTTTGAGATTATGAAATAAATTTGTTATCGCGTCTGGCAGGTAGGTAATTATGCTGCACCTAATTGAGGACAGTTACGGCAGAGATTGTTCGAGCCCCATTTAGAATTATCTAATGATGTTTAATTCAGGTAAATATGTATTCGCTAGGAATCCATTGGCCCAGATGGAAGAAGAGAAGCGAGATCATGACAACAAAATGAAGAAAATGGAAACCGAAATGGAGCAAGTGTTCGAGATGAAAGTTCGCGAGAAGAAGCAGAAGCTCAAGGATTCTGAGACTGACGTAAGCTCTGTTTCAATAACTCAATTAACAGGCAAAGAATGCCAGAATAGACGATCCATATTTCTCTGCCTCAGTAATATCCAGATAACAGAGTTTTAAAATCTTTTTCGTCTCTGTAAATCCAGCTACAACGACGGCATGAGCAAATGCGACGCTCTTTAGAACAACAGGTTCGAGAACTTGAAGAAAAGAGAAGGGCGTTCGAGTCCGAAAAAATAACCTGGGAGCAACAGACGGGACACAGCATTGAAGAGCTACGCAGACGCAGCTTAGAGGCTAACTCCAAAGAGTAAGTACTTATCCTAACGTTGTATTACTTTTACGTATGAATCTTAATTTCATGTAAAAAAGTGAATAGGCGATGAAATTACGGCGCGAAAATAGCAATCTTGTGAAACCTCGATTATGAAAGTAGAAATGAATTAGGTTGTCGTGTATTTGAGAATTCCAAAAGTCTTAGGCAAACTAAGCACTTGAACGCCCCGACGTGATTAATATAGTTTCACTTTCATTTCGCAGATGTTAGATCTTATTGGCGTTTTTTAATCATAGTGTATTTTGTTAATTGAGAAATTATTCAGAAATTGTAGTGTAACGAAGGTTTGAAAGATTGAAGACTAATTGGCGAATTACACATATTTTGAGAGTCTTCGGGTCGTAAATTTAGACGAATTAGTAACTAATGTAGCTGCCCCCTCACCACCACAAACTGAAAGCTCTTGATCAACTTCTGTGCTGTGATAAAGTTATTCTATATTAATGATGATTTCCAATCATGCTGATGAGTCACAATTATTTATAAATCGCCTTCCTATGAATATGAACTGCCACTAGTAACATACATTGGCTGTGGTCACAGTTTCCGAACAGAATTGGTACCAAATGCTCAGGGGGACGACACAAAAAATCATGCTCATAACACCGATCAGTATTTCCTAACCAATGATAAACTAATAATCTCTTCCTGACCGAATGTATTCTGTATTGTAGAAAATTCACTATTGCTTGATCAAAAGATGAGAAGCTGATTGGCAATTACAGGTCACGTTCCAGCCACAAGTGCACAAATTCTCGAAAATTATATTTCTATGGCCAAGCTCATAATAGCCTTGAATGTTATAATCAACCTCATTTATCGTTACAATCGGAATAAGCCAAATATTTCGTCCATTACCTTACATTTGTCCATCCTGCCTCCATAGGTAAAATCATTATAGAAAAATAACTGTAACTTATAAAGTCCACGGTTAACCATCTAGCAAAAAATGACTACTTGTAAGCCCCTTGAACAATTTCAGTAAATGTCATGTGTATACATCGATATCTCTTGTTCGACAACCTACACAAATAACATCATCTCATAATTGGTCAGCCTTGAAATTTCCCAGAGGGAAATATCCCGCTTTCACAGCTTTCTAAAAAATTCCACTTCTCATCTCTCTCCCATAAAATCTTCATTTGGTGGTTCGACATTATTTGCATTCAGCTTTGCATTAACTGTGCTGTCTACTCACTACACATATTTGTAGGTACAATGCATGAACTGTTAACCATCATTTATTAAATATTAAAAATATGTTATCTGACACTCGACTCGGTATATAAAATATTTCTGGGCATGGCAAAGATGAATCATAGCACGAGCAGCATGTAACATTTTGGCTTTGATGACTAAGTGATCTTCACAACAAACAAAGAACAGTTGATGGAGAAGAATTGTAAAATCACGTTAAATAACTGTGCCAATTTGGTTAATTTTAATATTGTACATAATAGTTGACTATATTGAGTTTTCTTCTTTTTAATTTTACTGTTGCGATACTGATTTCGAGTCATTTCAGTCTAATAAGTATGCATGTTCTCTAAAGCACCATTCATGTGCTTCATGATTTGCCTTAGATCAGATTTGACCTTCTAGACAAATCAAATGATCGTAAAATCGAAGAATCGAGGAATTTACGTTATAGGAAGATGTATGTGCGAGAGTGTTGACTATTTTACGCCAGAAGCAAATATACTTCCATTTTTACATGATTATTGCTATTCAAAGACGTTATATATCTATCGCTTGCAGCAGTTATATTCGGTTTATCAAAAGACAAACTGTGTAAATGTTAGTTAAGATATCTAGAAACTAACGTACAATCATCAAATGCTAGTCTCTAGCTAGTGCAGAATCGATGAGTTCAATCATGAATTCTACGCCAGCCAATCAGAATAGATTCAATGCAAACAACAATATTTAATAATTAGATAAAATAGGCCGTCCATCATATCATGTGACAGGTCTCTGAATGCCAGAGTAGTCGTGTTACAATTTTATCACTTGTTTGAGTTTTTGTGCTTCCAAAACTCCAAGAAATAACATAAAACGAGTGCTCTGGTATTACTAGCAAATTCAGACTTAGATGCGTATTTTGCTTGTGCTTTTGTGTACGATATCGGGGTGCCCCTGATTTAGGACAGGATCTGTATCTTCGGAGGGATCTGGAGGCGGCGGGGGTACATTGAGAGGGTCACGAGGGATAGGAAGTCTCCTGCGTCGACACACCAGTTTCAAATCACCTCAAGAGAATCCTACACAGATACATCTTGTCATAAAGCATCCCGAACACCCCTGATGATCTAACTCGTATTCAGATTTGCAGGACTTTCTGTATTGTTCTGTACATAGGAAACAGTGACTATTGATCATCCTTTATGATTCTCATAATCTTAGTCGTAATTTTTAGGCTTTACGCTCTGCACAGTGCTCTAACATCAGGTCCGGTCACAAATTGCCTTGATGTAATCAAATTAGTTTTCAAATATTTTTTAGAGAAGACCCATTTTTTTATCAATGTTCCTGAATTGAATTTTATGCTGGAATCTTCGATCTAGATAGATGAAAAGAACAAGACTATAATATTTTTGCCTGTGGCAATTTGACATGCGAAATTGTTAGATCCAAATTAACACTGTCACACTTCTTCAATGAAAAAGCTATTAAACATAAGAGCGATTACATAATCTTCAAGAAGTATTCAATGAATTGACGCAGAATCGATCTAGTGATAATGATATACTGGAAGTCCAGCAACTTCTTGTTCGGTTCTTCAAAAACCAGGACTTATTATATTATTAACTGATATCATTGTGAACTGCACAAGCTGTCTACTCCATATTTGATGTCATTTTACAATTCTGTGAAACATGAGAATTTCCACTTCACTCGGTCCGCGATATCATCTAACTAGAATAGATGTTCTTCTGAATCCACAGCAGTTCAGACAGCTTGACAGAGGGTTATCATAACATTTACTAATATCTTACCGGTAGTAAATAATTTTCAATTGTCAATTTCATGATTAAAGCTTGTTCACCAGCAAACATAATGCTTTTTACATCATTTGACTAACCATTCATTTCCCATTTCAGTTAGCATAGTTTGGCATATCTCAATCGTCTGAAATCAAATTCCATTATTTCATCTACTAGGATTCACTTCGTGACACTGCATCTATTAGACACACCATACTACACGCATGATTATGCTTTATTAATAGTAATACGAAATTTACGATGTATTCTCATACCCTTCTTCTTAGTCAATCAAGAAAGAAACCCGTTTCTGGTAAATTTTGTTCTCAACCATAGTCATTCCTTTGCATACTTTGTTGTTGGTCGCAGATTCGCCACTGCTATTTGTTCAGCAAAATTTAAACCACATCCAACATCAGTTATTTTCCAGTAAGCATGCACAGTGTGGTTTACTGGTCCTCCTTTGTACAAGAGGTATATTTACTTTCGTAATATCACCTTAGCATGTGAAAGTGTCCGATATCAATTTGCATGGTTGGATGTGACAATGACATCGATAATTGTCGCTCAAGTAATGTAGATAGACCGCCTTGAAAAACCTTCATGTTACGTGAGTCATTTCAGTGCAGTATGAAAAAAAACAGAGGTGTAGAGTTCCTTCAGGCATACCTGTTATTAAAAAATATTACAACATAGTCGGAATGAGTCGATAATTGGTAGATCTTGACGTAAGTTGTTCGCAGTCATGTATCTGCCTTGCGTCCAAACTCATATTGTTAAGATATGTCTGCCAGTCCTAGTGATTCCGACGAATTTGTCATTTAATATTTAATAAATGAGGTGAGTCTTACGTGTTATCTCCTTTCAGGGCCGTCGATGGCAAGGACAAAAAGAACAAGAAGAAAGGCCTCTTCTAATCGTACCACCTCAAATGTAGAACCCTCTATACTTAAGTATGAACAGTAAATACAAATCTTTACACTATATTAAACTATAATTTCCAGACTCCAAAGTTCAAACATCTCTTTACGCCTATGAAGTATGCTATCGATAAATCTGTATTCTATAGGTATTTTTTTGATTAAAGTTTTTCACGAATTCTTCAACGTCCAATGCACATGAAACATTATCTCGGTCATGTGTTATAATTGTGTTAGCAGAGGGGTCCGGGAATTCGTAATTTTTTAGTGCGGGGATGTACAAGGATAAAAAATCGTCACTTCCTGAATACGTCCGACATTTTGCGTGAATTACATAAAATCGTCGGCGTACCTGAATGTGTCACCGTCTTCATATAATAATAGTCATAAGAATAATAAAGATTATACGCAAAGATAATAATAATAATAATGATAATAATAATAACAGCAACTATAAATAACAATTGTTTTTATTATTATTATCACAAAGTTTAACAAATATTTAGTATTGCTGTGCATTAAATATTTTATTACTAAAAAATGTAACGATTGGTTTCCATAATAAGCTTGGTAATGATGCGTTCTTTCTTGGCGGGCTGGATCAACGATTTCGCAATGCTGATTTCTCTTACTTTCCGAACAAATGCAGAGACATTCTATCTTAAGAATTATGTTTTTTTTTCGTGTGAAAAATCGATCAGGTATGTAATTCCCGATCCATTTATCAATAATTCAAAACCTTTTTAGCGTACGTAATGAATTTTTTGTATAATCAATTTTGATCAGCATAAACGTTGCCATTTAGCCTTGGGAATAAGCTCGAAAAATTGATTCGTTATTTTGTAAGGGGATCGGCAAAGTACAATGCTATAATTTGTAACGAATCTTTATAACCAGTTTAGTGGTCATTTACCCTACATGTTTATGTATGAATGATCAATTTAATCGTACAAACGTAAGATAGATATAGCAAAGAGAGTAAGACGAGTTGGTAATACCTAAATACCTATAGATACCCCAACATTAGTTTCATAGATCTCACATTTTTCGTCATTGTGTTTGTACCAGATGATAATTTACTGTCATGTTGAAAAAATGCTGTAACTTGAACTTGATTGAAAAAATTTTTATTCACTTCAACCCCATGCACTTTTGAAGAATCCAAATCAACTATATGTTTTGACATACTACATTTCATCAATAGGACAGTAAATTTGAAACAGCCGTTGTAGAGAAAAAAAACAGCTCATCGAGCCTTACACATTACTAGGAACGTCGAGTGTAACTAGTTATAGTTAAAATGATTAAGCTATACTTTTGTGCCAAGAAGAAAATTGACAAATTTTGTAACGCAAGCGAGTGGTTTTTCGCATTTGTTAAACAAGTCATGAAATTCCTTTGAGAAATTCATAATTTATTTGATAAAAAAAGCTCCGCGCTACATTCCTATTTTGTACGCATTTTCTATCAATCGCCATTTCCATCGATTTGATGCCATATTTAAACAAAAAGTGATATGAATATATTCCAATCCAACGCTAAGTTGATAAACCACATATTTGCAAAGGATTCAATACAAGTCGCTACTCTTGAACCGTGACATGATTTGTTGCTAATGATAAAATACGAATTATTATTTCGGTCCTATGCATTCAATTGTGATCCTTATAGTATAACCTTGATTTCATTCTCGGTTGATAAGGAGAAGCGTCCGTCTGATGCGGGTTGTTCGTTTACTTTTAATCTGCAATAATTACCGCCACTGCTGTTGGTGAGGCATTTTATATAAAACTTTCGAACCGTTCATCTTAATCTTCACAACGCTATTCGATCACAGGATATGAAGAATTATTTTCTACAAAACCAGATTGATTCAAAGTCGACGCTGAACACTATAATAGGTGCATTAATATTTAGGAGAAATAGGTATATGGAATATGTACGTACGTCCACAGGTTTGTGAAGAGATCTCGGAAAATGTAATACATACATATATAGAAAGCCGTTCAACGTGATTAATGCAATTGCTTGACATTTAGGGATCGATCGATCGTTTGCAATAAACTGGCGGCACGTGAAAACTTCACCTTGCAGCAGTATGTCGTTATACCAACATGCAGCAATAGAGTCTAGCCGTAGAATCACGGGACAGACATAAAGCTTTTAATCCATATGTATAATATCACATACGTATACTTATGTATGTAATGATGATATAGCGACGAATCCAGATCACTCTGTTTCTTGTGAAATTATAAGAATAATGATTATTATAGTTATACCTATTTTATCGTGTCGGAGGTGAAAAGCGACGTTACCGACGCTATTTATTATAGACAAATTGTAACGGTTGAATCCATAATTATATGATGGTAGTTATAATTATGTATTGAGTAAATTATGTATAAAAAAATGAAAAATGTTTTTTTTTTTTTTCATTTCATTTACACATCACTTTGTATTTTGAGTCCATGAAATCTTTGATCCGAATTCAAAATTCGTCCATGTGTCTGATTAATGCGCGCGTCCTCCTCCGCCGGTCTTTACGCCGGTCCCCAAGACCCTCTACCATCCATCTTGAAGCCGCTCCACGACTCTCTGGCAAGTGCTCAGGCTAAAGCCCGCAATTATGGTATTATATAAATTTACGTACGTACGTTGAATCGTACTCGCTGATAATGATCTCAACTTGGCGTAGAATTGATCACGTTGGTGAATCAGTCGATAAATATCTCGGAATTGCGAAATCGCACAGATATCGCAAGTGGTGACCCTAGGGGAAGTAAGCTCACAGGTGGGGAATTCAGGAGCTAACGCAGCCTATTGTTCATGGGAAACGGTTCGAAGACGCCCGGCCGATATCTGCAGATATGTGTTACTAGAGCGGCGGTAAAATGTGCATTCAACCTCCACTACCTAAATGTAATACGCAAGCTTAGGCAACTTTTACACAAATTCGTCGATATTAGTTGACCTCGAAAATTGAAAGTTGGTCGAAGGGTGCAGCGACCGCGGCGCAGTCACGGCAGCATCCGGCTGCATGAATATTCATATAACCAGATTGCTCTGTGTCATTACAGAGTCGTACTGATTCTTAGGTGCAAGCGCAGTGCTGCGTTGAGTCCCGTCAGAGAACGTGGCGTCGTGGCAATTTTATACGTCCATGTTCCGGGATACCTCATCCGGACGCCCGATCACGCCCAGCCTAACCGTAACTGATGCTATATGTCGGTGCGTCCGACGACCGAATTTGATTTTAAACAAGTCATTTTCAAACTATGTCGCGAGTGCCAAATGGTGAAGTAGTGGTGCGGTGCAGCCGAAATCCACGTGAGTCGTTAAACCGTCGCCCGTTGACACGTGGCACTGACACATACTACTATTAGACACGTGGTTTGAACGATGGCCTCCGAGTCGGCCGTCGTGCGCTAGCCATCATCCAAGCCACAAATAATTTACGTATCAATGAATTACAACAGCGGCGGTATGGAACCCGAAGATGGGCGAGCCGAAGTATCCCGAAGTACGATTTGACTTTTGGTTGGTATTTGGGAGTATAAAGAGTGTGTTTCGTTTAGTGAGCAAGGAACAACTTTGGAAACAGGTTGGGTCCAACGCTGACAAAAGAGTTAATCGTCACTGGGCGCTTCAAAAAATCGATCATTACTGTTTTGACCCGCATGCCCGACGCTTAGTTTTTGATTTCCGAACGTCAATTTCTCACAATCAGTGTTGACCGTGATTTCCACTATTGGATTTCACTTTGAATCTAAATTTGAATCTACCTCTGTTACCAGACAACGATCTAGATAAATTACAAACAAGCCCGCGTTACTCATTGCCGCGTTTCTCCGAAGCATCGACGTCGCCCTACTACCTAAGAGGACACATTAAATAAAACGATAAAAAAATATTCGATTGATATTCTCGTTCCGGGCAGTGATCCTTTGCTCCAACAATCCCATAACCTGATTTAACGGGGTTACATAAAACTTTCCTGAATAGCATACGTAGAAGCATATGTGTAAAAGTGTACGTGCGAGTGTCGGTGTGTCTGCTATGATTTTCTAAATCGGCTAAATAGTGCAACAATTGCGATTTCTCTTTTTGAAAGCATTATACCCAGCCAACCGGAAATTGAATTGCTTGCACCTTCGATATTAAAGGAGTAATTAAATTCGAATCTGGTCTACAAATAAAAGTTAACTAAATCTACAATGTCACGGCCCAGTAGTGTTGGTATTAAGGCGATTGAAGTGTATTTCCCTGCTCAGTACGTCGATCAAAATGATTTAGAGGAATTTGACAAAGTTTCTGCAGGCAAGTATACCGTTGGCCTGGGACAATCTAAGATGGGATTTTGTAATGACCGAGAAGACATAAATTCACTGTGCCTAACTGTGGTTCGTCGTTTGATGGATCGACATAATATCAAACCGGAGGATATTGGGCGGCTAGAAGTTGGAACAGAGACAATTCTGGATAAGAGCAAATCTGTCAAGTCTGTTTTAATGCAATTATTTGAACCCTTTGGTTGCACGGACATCGAGGGCGTAGATTCCACCAACGCTTGTTACGGAGGGACAGCTGCCTTGTTCAATGCAGTCTCTTGGGTCGAAAGCAGTTACTACGACGGTAGAATGGCACTTGTTGTAGCTGGCGACAACGCAGTCTATGCTACTGGCAGTGCCAGGCCAACTGGAGGAGCTGGAGCTGTTGCTATGCTCATTGGACCAGATGCACCAATAGTTTTTGATCAGGGACTTAGAGCTTCTTATATGAGACACGCTTATGACTTTTACAAGCCAGACTTGAACTCGGAATACCCTGTGGTCGATGGGAAACTTTCAATACAATGTTACCTAGGGGCACTTGACAATTGTTATCAAAAATATTGTCAGAAAGCTCAGGAAAAATATTCAGACAAAACTATTTCCTTGGCTAGTTTTGGTGCTGTGTTATTTCATTCCCCATACTGCAAGTTGGTTCAGAAATCGTTTGCTCGATTGGCTTTCAATGACTTTTTGAACTCTGGCAACAACAGTGGAATCAGCAAGTACCAAGGACTAGATAAATTTTCCAATTTGAAGCTGGAGGACACTTATTTTGACAGGGATGTAGAAAAAACTTTCATGACGCTGAGTGACGACGATTTTGCTAGGAAAACCAAACCAAGCTTGTTACTTGCTAATCTGGTAGGGAATATGTATACACCATCTGTTTATTCTGGATTGGTTTCTCTTCTCATTAGCAGGCCAATTGACCAACTGGCTGGTACCAAAGTCTGTGTATTTTCGTACGGATCTGGCTTAGCTTCGAGTATGTATTCTCTGACAATTGCCAAAGATTCATCCACCAAGTCAGACTTGGAACAGCTAGTATCAAAATTGTCGTATGTGATTCCACAGCTAGAATCTAGGCGACGTGTATCACCGGAAGAGTTCACCAGAGTCTTAGAGATGAGAGAAAAGAATTGTCACAAAGCACCCTATCAGCCAGAAAATAGCATCGCCGATATGTTCGATGGAACCTATTATCTGAAGAGTATCGATGACAAATATCGAAGAACTTATGAAATAGTAAGAAAAAACAAATAGTAATACATGTACTGACGTCCTCGATGGAAGTTTTATTTATTATTGATTAAAATTGTTGGTTATAGCTAAGCAGCCTATGCTCCTTGAAGTAGCATATTGAATATGAAATATTTTTATCACGGTATAGTGTTGTACAGATGACAATTATTATTGTTGTTAATCATTAACAACGAAGAATTATCACTTAAGTACCAATGAGGCTTGAAAAGTCTAAAGATGTTTTCATCGACGGTCTTTCGAATTTTTTAGATGTAGATGAATAATTTTTATTATTATTATCAATTTTTTTTTATTTACATGACTTAAATACATACAAATGTTGTATTTCGGCTCTTTTGTTTAAACCTTTGAACCCAATCAAATCAAATTGTGCCATGACTGGAAAGCTCTGGTATGCTGTTTGGCAATGGCATGATGTATTCAGAACGTTTTCTCTTTTTGAATTCCATGGCTTATAGGCTAACTTTCCACCCAGCTAGCAAGTTGGAATATCAGATTGTATGTCGAGTGAAACTTTTAATAAAATTTTGTACTCTTGTATATTATTATGTACACATGTATTTGTAGTACGTGCCGAGGTATATCTTCCAATCTTCAAGCATTTGATTAACGTATGCAGACACAGTAATATCAACCGAAAATAGTAATTGACGTACCTGCAGGTTATTTATGCCTAGAGTACCTAATGTTAGCAAGTACGTACGTACGTAGTGCACGAAAGTAAGCATTATATTAAGAAATATGCAACAATCGCAAATCGCGCGAATTAATTGTGGCGGGTAAGAAGAAAGAACTGTTATATTATCTGATTTAATTGTACATACGTTGTGGATATGAGGGACGCGACGTATAACCTCTGACGGAAACCGGGATCATAAAGTCTCGTAGTGTTGTTACGTTACACGAGGGTCGGTGCTCGTGACTTCATTATCAGCGGGAACAACAAAAGAATTCATTTGAATTCTTTATCGAGCGGCCTTGTTCAGTTGTGCAACCAATAATAACAATGAAGTCAAACTAGAATTGCCACAATAGCGTGTAAAAATTTAATGCTACTTACAATCAGATTGTGAGTGACGGCTCGTTCCATTGTCATCGAAATGCTATGCGTCTCATCGTAAATTTATCTATCTATGTAGTTCAAACAGATATTCTGCGCCAACGGACAAACTATTTTCTTCATATCGGCGGAATCTGGCGGCATCCGATATCAAGATTTACGGCAGCGGGTCGCCGTCAAGCACCCCAGAGAAGCGAGCGCTGGCCACCAATCCTCTACATGAGCAACCTACTTATACTTGAAATATTGTTCATACCCTCTGAATTAGGTGCCTTCTGTGTGGTTTACCCGATGTGTGTAGGTATTTACATACCTATGATTTTCGATTAAATCTGATTCTTTTTCTATAGATATAATGATTATTACATTTATTCGTCTTCCGTCACAGTGTTTTTAGAACATTCTCATCTTTCGATTTTCGAAGAACAATGTGTGTGTATGTATCATGCACACACATGACTGAGGCAGTTGGATCGGTAGAAAAGCCGAGAACAAGTACGTACATACAAGAATGATGCTAAACATGGGCTATAACATAGTATATGGGTAAAATACTTTCCGTGGTATCTCACGCTCGTCTACTCTGCAGCCTTCGACAAATAATCAAACTTTATGCTAATATTTAGGTGCGGCGTCCGGCAGTACAAGTAATAAATTATATTCTCACGCCAGTAATCAAAGTGTATAATGTACAAATTATGCAGATCGTTTACCCCAATACCCATATTTGAGGTATAACTGATGATATTGGAACAGCAGTTTACCGCGCGATGTAAAAATTGCGCAGAGTGGTTCGCGTTGATCTCTCAGATTATCGTCGCATGTTTTGGCTCTATTGTTCACCATTAATTTTTTCATCAATTTTCTGACAGTTAAACGAAATCCTTTCCGGAAATAATTATAGGTATGTCGGTGTATGACGGTTGATCGTTCTTTCGAAGCATCAAGGTCCGCAGCATGAGTAAAAGGTAGGCTAAGCTACAGGGCAATTCGCAACAGGTGATCCCTTTCACAAAAATATCGTAAGGCGTTTGATGAAAAAGGCCTAAAAGTTGGGGGTCCCGCCAACGCGGTCAATCGGCTAATGTTTGCGATGAATGCCAGCAAATATTGCGGATGGTTTCAGGAAATTGTCCACTGAGCCAGGTCGAGGTCTAAACGTTCCTAGAGAGCGGTCAAACGCAACCAATGCCGGTGCTACTGCTATAACAGATGTCGTGCAACGGAAACTTGGGACAAGTCACCGACCTACGTCAAATCACAAGTTCGCTCGAGGCCGCGCCGCTACAAAACGCGGCAGCAGGCACGACGGATTTGAGGCGAGGAGGTCCAGCCAAATGGTTACTATCCCGAAGACTCGATTCAACCAAACTAACGACTTCGCTTTTCGTCCGGCGCACCTTGGAAGTATTCCCGCGGAATCCTTCGGCCAATCGAGGACGTGTCGGACGGCCCCGCTCCACTCGGACCGTGAATTAGATGATCAAACTATCTCCGCAACGTTGGACGGGCATTCCACAGGCGCGGATGGAATTTCCTCGCCGAATCATGGAAGTGGGTGCGGAGACGCCTCCGCACCGTCCCACCGGGGTGAAAAATCGACGGAGTGCTCGCACCGAGTGAAGCGACATGCCCCAGAGGAAACCACCTCTACAAGCCAAAAACTTTTTGGAAAGCCCGAGCAACCGCAGTTTATCGGTCGCGATTGCGACACCACAGAGAATGCGACATCACCCCGACGACAGGCTCACCGACCGTTTGTACCGAACCCAACGCTCTCCTCACGATCTACACTACCGCCGAAAGATACCGCGCTCTGTGGAGAGCAGTGTGGTCAAGAGGAGTTGAAAAAGGTGACCGCTTTTGGTTTTGAAGGAGAACGATCCGAGGTATCGGCTCGCCAAGGGGCGTCACAAGTTAGCAATGCGCCGAATCAAATAACTTCCGCCGCGGTACGAACAAACACTCCGTGGACATTTGATGATTCTATAACCTCGCCCTGTCACGAGAACCAACCGATCGGAGGTAAGATTGCCGCGGCGTATCACTATGAGGACAGGCAACGAGACGCTCTTGCTGTTGGACAATCGTTAGCTCAGAATCGCGCGATTGCCGAAAATCGATCTAGTCCGAGACCGCGGGAAGAAAACGAGCGTGCCTACACTCCGCAAGAACAACAGCAAATGCATCATCAGCGTCAACGATGTCGGAATCAACAAGGGGGGTTCAATGCTCCGGCACCACAAAGTTCACTAGATGCTTATCGTCTCTTACAAGATAACTTGCTTCGTCAGCGGGAAATGCAGCGAAGAAACTGCATCGAGCAAAAACGGATGATGCAAGCACAGCAAATGAAGGCCCAGCCATGTTCTGACCAAAATCAGTTGATGTTACCGAAAACAACGTCTATAAAATACTCGTGCAACGATCGCTGCAGTCACCCCGGAGAAATACAATCTGGGAGACGCTTATTGCCCCCTGCTCTAATTCCACAGAATATCTTACGTTCGAATACCAACGCGAATCAAAATCAAGTTTCACCCCGTCACACACTCATGTACCAACAAAACTCCTTAGGTCAACACTGCGATACCAACCCACAACGTGTCACGGTGCACGAAGATCGAGCCAAGAATCCCCGACGTGTCACATTCGACGGGGTGAAACCGCCCGAAAGATGGGCATATGGCGATCGTGAAACACCATGCTCAAAATATGAGTCGGTGACTTGTCGACACGCGCAACAAGAACAAAAACCACCGTGGTCGCAACAGTTCTCTAACGTCCAACCACAGCAGCAAGTTGCAAGCATCGGGTTATCAGGTAATCACCGCGACCAGATCGAACGACAGCGAGATGATGAAAAATTTCAGCATCAACACCAATCGGTGCGGGGACAAGAAACAGAAGGGGGCGAACAACAACAGCACCCGATGAAGGAGGTTCAACAAATTAGACTTGATTCTCTAACGCAACGATCACGGGTCGAAGGAAAAAAGAATCCTGAATTCACGGTAGAGATGATTCGTGACCAGGAGCTACTGGTAGCGAACCTGCGGCAGCAAAATATCCCCGATGACATAATGAGACGTCAGTTCAATACGCTGCTTGCCGATCAAAGGCGTTATCTTGCGTTTCTTGAAGAGCAAAGGGCACCGGAGACGATCGATGTGAAGCAATCCCGTGCAGTTGGCAAAGTGTCGCCTCGATGTCAACAGGCCTATTCGATGGAAAGGACATCGCACGCTAATACAGCGATTCATCGAGGTCAAGGTCGTGGGACCGATGTGAATCAAGATTGCCGAACGGGAATGCCGGGTCAACGATCTCCGGTAGTTCCAGAAAAACCGTCGGATCGGCAGCGGCATCACTTGCACGATCACGAATTATGCCATAGTGAGTTCTGGCCTTCGCAGCAAAAAGCAATCACACCGCAATCGTACAACGTTCCTGCAGGTATAATCGAATCATCGGTACATACCAGTTCCGGATCACCACCGTTACGGGGCATAACGTCCTCGCGGACGAGAGTTGGTCAATTAATGCCACATGAGTTTAGTAATTTGCGTCAAGACCAGATTCATTGGCGGCCGCAGTATCCTGGGCTCACAACGCCGGACTCTCAACGTGTCTCCAAAATAGAGTCTAAAGAGCCTTCGAGCTTGCTAAAAATACGGGAATACAATAAGTATATCCGGCCGCAGAGGCAAAATAATGGATTGCAAGAATTGAGTTCAGAGACCATGGGAAAAGCTTTGACGTGTTCCGCGGTTAACAAGAATATCGGATTTGACTACCTAGTGGGTATCGACAAGAAAGTTGCGACGGTAGGACTTAATGGTGCTCAGGATCCGAGTGAACTTGAGAAAATTATGCCACTGCCTCCCGAATACCGGCGACAACGGTGCTCTCGGGTTTCGGCGAACGGGCTGTGTGACACCCGCAATTCCAACAAGACAGCATTGACCTCGATTACGGTGTCCTTACGTAAGAAGACCGATCCCGCCGATGACCCGGTGCCGTTCGGATATCCGCGACAGTATTACTCTGGTGAAAAACGTCGTACGGGCGATGCTCCATCGTGTAGTCGCAATGCGATTGCCGAGGAACCGAATCGCAGCGTCCAAGGTGCGATAGGTAACGAATACCGCGGCGACGTTAACGATGAGAGTCAGGTATCCGTTGGTCACATTCCGAGCACGCAGCAGGGAATCCATAAAACTGAATACGCAACGCAGTTGCAGAGTAACGAGATTAATGACTCGATGAAACCGTCAAGTTATATCCCGACAATTCCTAACAAGTTGGTAGGTTTTTTGCAGCCGCAGTACCAGCAAAACTTGCGGAACACGGATGGTTGTGGAGACGTGGGAATGACTATTCACGAGCCTCCTACGGCCGAAGTTAATACTCAGAATCGGCCGGCGAATCTATCATTCGGCAATGGGGGAGGAGATATCGCACGCCCGGCGAAGCAAGAGCTCCGATCGGTTACTTGTGCGCGTGCAGTGCCAAATGAAGTATCGTTAATAACCGATACTGGCCAACCGAACTGCGAGCCCGGCAATCGCGCACATCAGCCGGTGGCACAAGATTCGCCAAATATTGCCCTTCGCCTGGCAAGTGAACCGGGTCAACCAGAAATACAAGAAACAAGAATCATAGGCGGCTTTACGTATCTGGCGAGAAGATTCGATTATGTTCGTCAACTCTCTCCGATCGCGCCTAGTACGATCAAGCAAGGCCTTTGGCAAGTTTCTCCCTTTCCCAGAGTCGATTGATTGGAGGTCAGGAACGATAGAACATCACCGTCAAAGTCATCGGACTAAATTTTTTGATCACCCTCTGTTACTTTTATAATATTTCTAACGAATTTTGATGTCGCTCACGAAAGGTACAAAGAACCAGCTATAGGTCAAACCATTATTATATGTCTAAGTATCGTGGCTGCGAATTTTGTTCTTGCTTGTTTTTTATGCACGTAATAAAACCGTATACTTCTTACCAAGCTACGCCGCTACCGAGCGTCTTGCTTCATGGTCAATATCGCGGTGAATCAATACCAATTATTGTCGAAATCAATAATTGAAAAAGCACAAACCATTTTCTTTTCTATCTTTTCTGATCTACAATAAGCAAGGTGTACCTTCACTTTCTGAAACTTCCAAGCATGTTTGGCAGTTATAATTTTTCATCATTTCTTTTTTTAATTTTTCTACAAAAAAAGAAAAAAATACCAGCAATATAGGCAACAATGTTATTTTCATACTCACTCCAAAATAATACACCATCAGCATCGTGATCATAGATAAAACTATGACTGAATATCTCTTTATACTCAATTGACATTTGATCACCTATGTTATCATTGATTTCACTTAAACCGCCAGTTGTCACTTTATACAGGGTGTCCCATTTCAACTCAACCATTTTGATTACTCGAAAGGATGAGGTCGTACAAAAAAAACTTTTAATACAAAAGTTGTAGGGCTTAAAGGTGGAAGAAATTTGATGCCATCCTATTTATTTTAAGTGACCAGCAAAAGTCAAATCATAGTCAACTCAGCTTTTTTTTTTTAATCAAATGACATAATTTTTTCTCCAAAATTTCCAGGAGGGTCAAATTCTGCACCATAAAGTAGATACATACTTACACGTATATTATCTGAAATCAATGGGCACTTCCAATTAGGTAGACGCCCTATGTCTTTTATTGTCATTGAATCGGCATCCCATTTGTTATTGAACAATATTCATAATTCGAATATGAACATATAACTGAATATAATGACGATTTTGAGCATTTCTCACAATGATATGGGCAGCTTTGGGTTCAGTGATTGACAGTTCCCATCTAACGTGAGAGAAATTTGAAATTGAATATCCAAAAAACTATAGGTCAGACAGAATAATTGTTCAAACAAAAGTTTTTTTTTGTTCATCGATCGTGACACTGATGAAAAAAAGAGTATGTTTTTATTTAAAAAACCGATGCTGCCCTTCAAATGGGGTTATATCCACCCATTAGATGAAAAATAAGTAATGCTATTACATTTTCCCCTTGAAGCCATATATCTTGGGCATTAACGGTTTTTTCGAAAAACGTTCACTTGGCGAGATATTCAGGTGTCTCAAGATAAATGCCTCACCCTGTATAGCTATTTCATCTTGTGAACTGCAGTTTGCAGATTTTTAAACAAGTGAATGTAGATGTGACGCTATTTTTTATATGCAGTTTCAATTCGACGACAGGTTCGATTGTTGTTAAAACCACCCATTCTTCTAACAACTGAGAAAAATGACTCCGGGTGGTCTTGTGAAATTTTATCTGTTAAAAAGTAGGCCGCAATGTTCCTTTGAAAGAGGTCTTTTGCTAACTGTAATGCATTTTTCACAGTCATAATCAAAACCAAAAAGTCTGTTCTTCTGTTACTTTTTAAAATGGGTATGGCTTCTGTATTCTTTTTTTTCTTGCTCTCCCCATTATCACATGAGCTGTTAGCATGACGTACGACTACCATTTTGTTTACGAAAAATATTCTCATCCCTTACAGATGGAGACTTCTCATTTCTTTGAGGTAGAGTATATTATTATCATCTTGGGTCATACTTTTTGGCGTTAATTTCAATGCTTTTTCCCCACTTTTCAATATTTGCTCATCAAATGGAATACTGAGATTTATTTTTGTGATTGAAATTTGTTCTAACAATGAGAAAATCAAACATATCGTTTCAATTTCGTCAAAATTTGGCTGTTGCATTCGCTTCCGTAAAGTCTGGCCGGTGAAGATTTCTAAAAAGTTTGATGCGTTAGATGTGCTGGTGCTGAGAAATTGCTTAAAAAATTCACTTCCATTCTTTCTTTCTGAAAGATGATGTGTCTTCTTTTTATTTTTATCTCACAATGCAAAACTTCTTCTTGAAGATGTGATAAATTACTGGGATACAACCACTGAATCCCATCACCAGTGTCACCAATGAAGGTGATGGGGCATTTCTTCAAGCTTTGACATGTGGCAAGGATAAAGCACAATATAAATGGGTTCATTGTGAATGGAATGTCTAGAAAAAAATACTCCTTTATCAATATCACTAAAGTTGGCCCCAAAATATTCGTAGTTGTTTTGAAGTGTCTATTTAATGTGACTAACATATGAACTAGTGCTGAATTTGCTGCCTCTGAATCATCGGACACACCAGTTCCGAGATCAGCAACTCCAAGAAAGTTCTGCCGTCATATTCAATATATTTTTTGTTATGCATTTCGTCGCTACTTGCATAGCAAATTGTAACTGCTCATTGTCTTTGTTATTTCTTTCGATAGATGTTGACATAATGTGGTTATATTGCAGATGGAAAATATTGAACAGACGCTAACGATCGAAGGTAATACAATTTTGAACAATCTATAAGTATAACAATATCGTAAGAATGCAAATCTTGACGGATAAAAATCTATATAAATCCGCATCATTATACAAACGTTACCTGGTCTGATAATGAAAATTTCAAAATAAATCAAATTACGGAAATAAAATTACAGACGACGTATGGGATTTTATGCTGTGCGAGCGGGCGGAACTCGTGGAAAAGAGAGAGGAAGAAAAAGAAACGGAGGTGAGAGTGAAGGTGAAGAGAGAAATAGAGGAAAAAGGAAAGGAAAAAAAAGAAGAGAAGAAAGAATAAAAAATATAAGAAATGAAGGAAAAAAGAGAGCAGAAAAATATAAAAAGAAAAAAGAATAAGAAAAAAAAATAATGTTCAGTTATAAATTATCAAAAAAGATAGATGAACAAAAAAAATTAGAATATAATAAAAATAATTCGGAATAAATTCATAACGGTTATGTGCTGCATTATTCACAATTTTATGAATAAACATCTGAAAGATCCGTACTATTTCAAATTAGCCTCATGATTGATCGATCTGAACTATGCGGAAATCAAATGTTGCTTCCAATTTCGAGACTGACACAAGGTGCATTCCGAAATATACTTTCAGTACTGCAAGTACTGGTAACCGCGTTCCGAAGCCACGCGGCAGTTTACTGTCGCCAGTCAGTTACAGCAAACATAGGTTTGCTCTTGTATAAGAAATCTTCAAAAAGAAATAGAATTCATTACGACAAAGCAAGCGCGAAGCGCGAGCATCAGAGGCGCGAAGCGCCGACCGCGGCGGGGTTGGCGCGCGAGGCGCGCAGGAGCGAAGTCCCTAGTAGTATGAAACATTCCTATTACACGTACCTGTGAAAAGTAATATCTGGATGAGAGCCAGAATGCGATTTAAAATGTATGACCTGTTTAATTTTTTTTTGTTCTTCCAGAAGGTATCACTCACGTCATGCCCCTAATAAACTGTTAATTTTCTTTTTCTGGGATTATTACTTAATTCATTATTTTCATGTAAAGTACTACGTGTAAGAGGAGATTTATTGTACTGTATTTTCTCTTCAGGTATGATTTTGGTTTAATTTAGGAGTTCTTATTATATGTGTGTTTATTTTGTACATTTATTATATTATTGTTTGCTTTCCCCTTAATTTCTTTTTCGTAAATGGTTCGTGCAGTCAGCTGTTTCTAGAAGGGTGTCAGCTCCTGATCCTTGTTGGTGTGCAGCAACTACTTCCTTCATGTCAGATTTCTTCATTCGTAGGAATCAGGTCAAGTTCATGATGCACAGAGGGAGGTCAATTATGGGTCAGCTACACAGACAAGAAAATTATTTTACTTAGATTTACATGTTGTAACGGGTGTAATAGAAAGAAAGAAGAGAGAGAAAGAATAAGAAGAATGGTGGGGAAGGAAGGTGGATTTTGGACATTGGACAATAAGCTAATGGTGAGAATGACATAAGGTGTTAAGACGTAAGGGAGTCGAGCTCGCTCAGAAATCGATCACTCAAATTTTAATATACCGACGTAAACAACAGTTATAAATCCTATTACATAGATGAAACAAGAAGTACAATCGAAATTCACTACGATATTATACAACAACTGCCCATGTACGTTCGAGATTTATTAGCAACTGTAGAATTAGAAAATATGGATAAAATACTTCAAGTATTAATTAACTTAGATATAAATGAGCAAAATAGGGATAAAATTGAAAAGCAAAATAATAATTCGTATCTCCCCGTTCGAAATTCAAGTACCTATTATAGAAGTAATAATATAAGACAATACAATAATAGCTCATATCCGAATCAACAACAAAGACATTCAAATAGGGTAGGTCAAATCAGTAACGATGTATGCATTGACACAAGCATACCACCACCTCCAATACCTTTTCGAAACTATAATAACGAAATGCCATCATCATCGGCTAGTTCTTTAAACTAGGAAGCAACGCGATAAAAATAGGTCCGTCATCGCGTTGGGATTTTCATGATTTCATTTCGGACCTTAATAAAGATGTTAACTACGATAATAATCATGTGTCGAAAGAACCAGATTCAATGCAGACAGTAACCGTACAATTGAAAATTAAAATATTAGAAAAAAATGTTTCTGCGATAGTCGATTCCGGGAGTCAAGTATCGTGTATCTCGCAAATTTTTTTTAACAAATTATCTGAAAATCGTATACTTAATACACTGCCAGTAAATAATATCCATATTTCGACTGCAGTAAAAAACAAAAGCGTCAAAGTAAAAGAACAAGTATTATTACAAATTTATATTAATCATTACATAGAATATCATGCATTTCTTGTAATTCCTAACTTATCAACTGATATCATATTTGGTCACGATTGGTTAGTAAAAAATAAAGTAAAATTAGATTATAACAACGAGAGTATTAAGATTAAGAATATGACTGTCGACCGGGATTCGGTGTCATTCGGTCGAGCCTGGTTGGAAAGAATATTATCAAATAACAAAGAAGCTACATGTTTATATATAATGAAAAGAAGTAATCACAATTCTCATATAAATAAAAATAAAAATCACATACATACAGTAACCACTATCGATAACATAGATGAACTGACAAGCAACGACAGAGTTGTGACTCTTGAAAATGATGAAAATAATAATGAACACTATGATGTGAATAATAATGATACTATTAAAAATAATAATAAAAGTACTATTATAGATGATGATGAAATTGATATACGAAATGATTATGTAACAAATATTGAAATGAGTGACGAGTTACCAAGTAACGATAATGACAATAATCAAAAATGTGATAAAATCTTAGAGAACGAACAAAAAGAAAATAATTTTTTCACCCAAGTTCGAACGATCGCGAGTAATCTAATGACGTTGAGTTTTGATCAGCAGAAAATATTCATTGAGACATTATCTAAATTTGAAAACTTATTTCCACCCAAAAATGAACCTGCGGGACAATATAAACATGAAATCAAGTTATTATCAAATAAGCCTATTTTCAGAAAACCGTATCCAATCCCCATTTCGTTGAGAAAAGCGGTTGACAATGAAATTCAAGAAATGTTAAACGCTGGTATTATTGAAAGATCTGTAAGCCCGTATTGTAGCCCATTAAGAATCGTAAAAAAAAAAGATAACCGTGTAAGAATTTGTTTAGATGCTAGATATTTGAACCAAGTTGTGGAATCAGATAATGAAGCTCCACCGTTAATTTCAGAAATATTACAAAAATATCATAATGTTAAATATATGTCGTTAACAGATTTAGCGAATGGTTATTGGCAAATTGAATTAGAACAAAAATCACGTCCATTTACAGCCTTTTTGCATGGATCAAACTTGTACCAATTTTGCCGCATTCCCTTTGGACTTAAGACTGCTGGGAGTGGATTTGTAAGAGCATTAAATTTGATATTGGGTAAAGAATTTGAATCTTTCTCAACATATTATATTGATGATCTCCTAATCACATCAACTAATTTTGAAGAACATATGAAACACATCGAACTATTATTTGACAAGTTGCAAAAGAACAATGTTACATTGAAATTATCAAAATCACTCTTTTTCAAATCAGAAGTACCATTTCTGGGATTCATATTATCTACACAGGGTATCCGACCTAACCCGGACAAATTGCAAATTATTCAAAATTTTGAAAACCCTAAAAATTTAAAACAGTTGCAGCAATTTATAGGTGTATGCAATTACTACCGTCAATTTAGTATTAAACATTCTAATTTCATCCATCCTTTTCGAAATTTATTAAGTAATAAGAAACCGTGGTTGTGGACTGATAATCACTCTAAAGCATTTCAAAATTTGAAAAATAATTTCGTAAACAGTGTAACATTAAGTCACATTATACCAGGCAAGCCATACAAAATACAAACAGATGCTAGCGATAAAGGAATCAGTGGAATTATATATCAAATCTTCGAAGATAATTGCTATATAATATCAATCGTTAGTAGATGCCTATCAATACATGAAAAAAACTATACAACTACTGAAAAAGAACTCCTCGCAATTGTGTATTCATTGACTAAATTTAAAATATATTTATTTGGCCAAAAATTCGAAATCATAACAGATCACAAGGCTTTGATATTTTTGAATAATACTTCTTTTCAAAATTCAAGACTTCTAAGATGGTCTCTCTGGCTACAACAATTTGATTTTCAAGTGAAACATTGTCAAGGAAAAGACAACGTTATTGCTGATTTTCTGAGTAGAAATCCTGATAGTAGATTTCACCAAGAAGATAATGTCAAACAAGTGATTATTTCAAAAATTCTCAAAGATACTCTTTGTTCATCTGTTACAACATATTCAATATTGAATTTAATTAAAGAATATACTATTTTGGACTCTGAATTAATCAAACAATTTAAAAACATAAGTCATCTTCAAAAGAATGATACGCTTTTACAAGATTATTTCGAAAATAATGAACTTAATAAATACGAAAAATATAAAATTCATCACGGAGTGTTATTTTATCAAGATAAAGAAGAAACAAATGCCAGACTCGTTTTACCTGATAGTCTAACATGTGCAGTAATAGATAAGGCACATTCCAAATTAGGACACGTAGGAGTGTATAAAACAACCCACTATCTAAAAATTTATTTTTATTGGAAAGGAATGAACCGGGATATTAAAAAATTTGTGATTTCGTGTGACTTGTGTCAACGAGTAAAACATTTATCTCTGTCAATGGAAGGTCAATACCAAATGATAAAATCTAACAATCCACTAGACTTGGTAACAGTTGATTATTATGGTCCACTGCAAAAATCAGTTTCAGGTGTGCAATATATATTTGTAGTAATAGACTCCTTTTCGAAACTTGTCAAATTATATCCGATTAAAAAAGCAAACACTTCAATTTCCTTACATAAAATTATAAATGATTTTATTCCAAATGTAGGTAAACCAAAGTGTATACTATCAGATAATGGTACGCAGTTTACGTCACCAAATTGGAAAAATTCACTGGAAAAACTAAATATTCGAGTTTCGTACTCTTCCATACGCCATCCACAATCCAATCCCACAGAAAGATGTATGAGAGAACTAGGCCGGCTATTTAGAACTTTATGCGCTGAGAGTCATACGAAATGGGCAAAATTTGTAAAAGAAATCGAAGCAATTTTAAATATAACAACTCATCATTCAACTGGCCTAATACCATATGAGCTACATTACAATAAACTACCAACCGAAAAAATTAGGAAAATAATTAAATTCCCAGAAACAGTAAATATAGATCACCAGGTTAAAATTTTATTAGCTAGAGAAAGATTATTGAATCAGTTCAATAGACGAAAAAACAATCAAAAAAGTATTTCAAAAGTAAATTTAGGTGTAGGAGATTTGGTTTTACTTAAAGTACCCCAACAATCAGACGCGTTTAAAAAAGTTACTAAAAAATTTTTTCATTTATTCTACGGTCCGTATCGTATATTGAAACAGATTAACGAAAATGCTTTTGTATTAGTAGACCCAAACGATTCCACTAAAATAACAGGAACATATAATAGAATAAGTCTACGTAAATATAATCAACCTGTCATGGATATCAAATGATGAGACGAAATGACTTTTAAAAAAAAAAAAAAAAAAAAAAAAAAGCGACTTAAGGTTGAATTGTTAAAACTTGTATACGTAAATAACTAAATTACTTGACGTAGATATTGTTAGTAATCTGAATAACAAATGATATGACGAGATGAAAATAGTATAAGATGTATGGTTGTAATAGAATTAAGACGCATGAAAATGAAAACAAAAACAAAAACAAAAGGTCGAGAGTATAAAACACACAATTTAAGTTTATTTCATAAACATTTTCAATGTCCATAAAATAAAAGGGGGATAATGTAACGGGTGTAATAGAAAGAAAGAAGAGAGAGAAAGAATAAGAAGAATGGTGGGGAAGGAAGGTGGATTTTGGACATTGGACAATAAGCTAATGGTGAGAAAGACATAAGGTGTTAAGACGTAAGGGGGTCGAGCTCGCTCAGAAATCGATCACTCAAATTTTAATATACCGACGTAAACAACAGTTATAAATCCTATTACATAGATTAAACAAGAAGTACAATCGTAATTCACTACGATATTATACAACAACTGCCCATGTACGTTCGAGATTTATTAGCAACTGTAGAATTAGAAAATATGGATAAAATACTTCAAGTATTAATTAACTTAGATATAAATAAGCAAAATAGGGATAAAATTGAAAAGCAAAATAATAATTCGTATCTCCCCGTTCGAAATTCAAGTACCTATTATAGAAGTAATAATATAAGACAATACAATAATAGCTCATATCCGAATCAACAACAAAGACATTCAAATAGGGTAGGTCAAATCAGTAACGATGTATGCATTGACACAAGCATACCACCACCTCCAATACCTTTTCGAAACTATAATAACGAAATGCCATCATCATCGGCTAGTTCTTTAAACTAGGAAGCAACGCGATAAAAATATCTGATAAGAAAGTTTAACAAATGGGTCCGGAGATTCGACCTCTAAATTATTTTCTTGCTCCGGAGTCGAAGCTCTTATTGTCTTTTTATTAGAGAGTTCGTGAGTATTGTAGAGCTGACGCGAATATATTGGAGTCCTCGATAAGAATGTTATGTTAGGAAAGAAATTTCTCCTTAACTAAGTTTTTAGGTTCTTTGAAGTCTATTCTAAGTTTGGTCTCTGTTACATTATGCACTATGTCTGCATGAGATGGGTGAATAATAAGTTGTTAACAGATGGTATAATAATTAGCTCCGTTGGTTGAGTATAATAGCGTTTTTCCATGGGTGAACTAGTGCGCACTCGTTACTCAACGGTTATGCACGCAACGAGTGGAGCGTGTTTCTGTGGCCAAACGGGAGCGCGCCGTGTGGATGCCGTGTGCACGGCATAATCAACATTCCTATCATTGTTGTGAGTAACTATACCGTTGACTCAACGGACGTTACGGATCAGCTTTCGATAGCGTTGGTCAGCAAGTCTGAATTTGTTGGTTTAGTCGTACTTTGAGGCGATCAGAGAATGAGCGTCGAACAAAAACCATAAGAACACCACATGAAAAGTTACGGTATATACATCAATTATCAAATATCAATTTGCAAATGCATACACTTTTCAACAACAGACATTAGCAAATTGTAATGGCACAAAGTCTTTGCAGAGTAAGTCTCCAGTTTTATAATTCCACGTCTATCTAATTGTCACTTTCAAACCACAGCTCATTTAGAAATTGCAATGATTGTTCCAAAAACAATGCATAATTGGTATACGAATGATTGTTATGCGAATGCTACACGCTGTATATTCTCAAAAGTTTTGCTAATTAAATACTGATGAACACTTGGATATACTTATCTTTAAAATTTGTTTTACTATTTCAGATGGAAGCCTTCTTGCTAGATTTGAATCGTAAGATTCTGGCTAGAACAAATAATCAAGAGCTGCTCATTGAATTTAGCCAAATGCAGAATGATGAAGAACGAGTAATATTTGCTTTGCAAAGAATGATAAAGTATAAAATGAACCTTAATTATGAATCATTGCATAAGAATTCTGAAAAGTCGATACAACTAAAAGCACAGGGAAATAAATTATTTATCGGTGGGTGGGATTATAAAGCAGTTGTGAAATACACTGAAAGCATAGCGTATGCAACAAAGTCATCCGAAGAACTGGCTTTGACTTATGCAAATAGATCTGCAGCACTCTTTAGAATTGAGAAATACCAAGACTGCATAAATGACATTGATAGAGCTTTGAGCTTGGTATACCCAGATAAATTAAAAATAAAATTATATGAACGTAAAGGACTCTGTCTCACAGCATTGGGTAAGCCTGATGCAGAAGCATCATTTAAGAAAGCTCTGGAGTGGCTTGACAAAATGTCTTTGGATGAAGACAAAACAAAGAAATTGAAAATTCAGCTGAACAAATTTATTTCGGCCCCGTGCGTAAATGTTGAAATACAGGCAGAGTCAGCAAAATATGAATTACCTGAGTTTGAAACTCCGAATTCAGAAGTCCCATGCGCTTCAGATGCAGTTGTAATAAAATATACGCCTGAATTGGGCAGGCATGTTGTTGCCACTCGCAAGATCAGACCAGGAGAAATTTTAGCAGCAGAAAAACCATTTGCTATGTTTCTCATGCCTGAAAACGTTTACACACACTGTTCCAAGTGTTTGCAAGTTTCTATGGCCATGACTCCATGCAATTATTGCGTTAATGCTATGTATTGTTCACAAGCTTGTAAAGAACAGGCCTGGGAGGAGTATCATGAAATTGAGTGCGCCATTATTGGGCCTTTACTAATGTCAGGGTTCAACATGTTGGGGCTATTTAGTATGAGGCTAGCCATCCTGGCGACTCAGAAAGGAAAATATTTGGACAAACTGAAAAAACAACTTGAAGAAATTGATAACCATAAAGGTATTACTACAATGAATTACTTAGATCACCTGTTGGTTCAACGAACCCATTATTCAGGTGTACGATCTTGATTATACATACTTGTAGATCCACGCACGAAGGGATTTTCTGCTGATGGAAAGTTGCACAGTGATCAATATGGCAGTATTTATAGTCTGGTGACTAATACTCAAAAACGTTCAGCCCAGGATCTCTTGGATAGAGCATTCAAAGCAGCTTATATCACATACATATTGAGTCGTGAAAGTAATATATTTGGCGAAAAATTGATGCTTGATTGTGATGTATTAGCAAAAAATGCAGCAGCTACATTTGTGGGTGGGCTGATACTAAAGCATCAGCAAATAATTCCCAGCAACGTTCGTGTGGTATAACTCATGAGTGCTATAACTACATTCATGCTCCTGCTTTATGTGTGTATTTCTTCCATTTTTATTTTGTTTTTCCAATAATCTACAGTTTTCGGAGCTTCGTGGTGTAGAAGATTATGAGAATGGAGCTGCAGCAATGCCATTTTATAGTCTTTTTAATCATAGCTGTGACTCAAGTGTGACGAGGAGCGTGCAGAAAGATCATATAATTCTCTATGCTATGTACCCGATTGAGAAAGGTGAACAGGTAATTGTAAATTATTTATTGATTTCAATCAGACTGGATCATCTCAATGGTATAGTAGACATTGGATACTGTGCAAAATTTGTTTTATAATTTGTTTACATTCTATGTAAAATGTTTTCTAGATATATGACAATTATGGAGTTCACTATGCTCTGTCCGAGAGGAGTAAACGGCAGAAAAAACTACTCGAACAATTCTACTTCAAGTGCAATTGCGAACCCTGCACCAACGATTGGCCTGTTTATAACAAAATTCGTAGTTATCAGGTAAATTTGACCATACTTATAGGTGCTAGTGATTTATCATTGACCATTTGACATAAAATAAAACACAGCGATAACTTATTTAGACGTTATTTAAAATACCATTTGTGTTTCAGGCACAACTGCTCACACAACACGTGAAAAATAGGCTAAAACAAATCCTTCGAAACCATACCAGATATATCGATCTTGCCTATGAAAGGAAAACAGATCAGGACCCTAATATGTTGAATAATCTATTGAGGATGATTGAGGAAGTTTATGAGCTTGTGAAGAGACCTTGTGTCGAATTGAATAACGTTGTGGAGACAGTTAAGCATTACTACGCTTTACAAGGGAAAAGATTTGATGTACCACTCAAACCGTACGAGGTAAATAATTTATATATTATGCACTCCCATGCCTTGCTCAGATCAAAGTACTTAATTTATTATTTGTTTTTTCAGAAGTGATACTGATAGTATCATTGGTAGTGGATTTTTCTCTCGATATTCAGACTACGATGCTAACTTTTCCGCTAATCTTTGTGAAAAGATTCAAAACATGACAAAACAAAACAAACCGTACAAATACTATTATATGTTTTCAAGTAGCTAACTATTATCGAGAATCTAAGTTCATTTTATCACTAAAAAATTATTTTAAGAACTTTAAACACCTTACTGTAAAATACAATGATCATCGACAATAGGTTTTAGTAATCACCTGATATACTGAAACTCAATAAGATTAATGTCACACGTCGTATCAAGAACAACATTAAGATGTTAAAGAAGTAAGATTGTTTTATACAAATCTTCTTCTAAGTTCAATTTTTATACTCTCAACTATGTTCCTTCCATTGAAGCATATCCACCAAAAGAGATACGCTTTATACTGTTGTTAAAAGTATTACTTGTTTTTAAATTTTGTCTTAATAAAATCTAACTACAAATATACGTGGCCCACATTGAATTCTAACTCTGCAAATCCTTCCCGAACTACTTCAATTCCAAATAAAAAAAACGTGAACGAATTTATTAACAAATATGATAATTGGGCACAATACCTGCACTTCATGTTCATCGCTATGGACGATTACGCATCGGCGTATCAGACCCTTCGGTAGATTCGAGGATTTGGTTGATACGACTTCTTGATTGCATATTGCGACTCTCTTCGATCAGATACGCGACACTGAAATTACGGCAGTTAAATGCTACTTCCAAAGGAGTTTGCCCGGCGCGATATTTCGCGTACAAATCGGCACCATGGCTAATTAGATACCTATGAAAAAAAAATAGTAACAAAATGTAACGATACCAAAACACGCCTCACTGACAAAATTCTCACTCACAGGAGACCCCGCCAAGTGCCACCCACCAATTTTGATGAAACTTCGCACGATGAAAGAGTAACAAAAATAAACGGATACGTGTTTTGGCTTATCCGTAGACACTCAACCGTTTTCGAGAAAATTACGGTTGAAACATGGAAAATTTTGACGCCGCTTCATGAGTCCGCCCGCGCGCTATCGCCTCAAGCGTGTCGGCGGTGCAGCGGCTAACGCGACAGCTTCGAGATGTGACGCTCCGCGCTTGAGTCCTGATCAAAATTTTTTTTTTTTTTTTTCTCAAATTCTTCGTCAAAGTATGCTGCGCGAACGTTCCTTATTTTATTGATAAATACAAGGACGCTGTATTTAAATTACAATCATTACAATTATGCTACAGGGTATTGGGTTCAAAAATATTTGGAAATAACAAATGGATAGCAGCGAGTGGCTTAATTTTTATGTTAATTATTACATTATCTCCCGATTAATTCAACGATATGTAGCGCATTCGTCGGGATGGTACCTATCATAGCAACATTCAAAACATAAATATTCTCTGCACCAGGAGCAACGCGCGAAGGCACTTTGGCCGCAATCACAGTTCTGGGTGTGAACGTCGTCCGGAAACGCAATGTCGTTGACGTTATTGAAAACCTCGCGATCCGCCGATAATTTTGCGGCGAATCATGCGTACCGAATCATTTTTTCAAATGCTGGTGCCCGCAATTGATTGTGGACCAGGGAGTGTATTTTTATTGCGTCGCGTCTGCTTGTGATTTCTCTCCGCTGAGCAATCAGGACGGGGCAGTTTTGGAGACGTCGAATATAGTTTTTTACCAGTCCAAAATATTTCGTATTATTTTCTAAAAAAAAATGGCCTGTTGGCTACGGCTAGCGAGCCTACCTGAAAACCTACCCCGTAGCATAATTCAGAATAACGGACAGTTGCTTCGAAATGATGAATTGTAATTTAAATACAGCGTCCTTGTATTTATCAATAAAATAAGGAACGTTCGCGCAGCATACTTTGACGAAGAATTTGAGAAAAAAAAAAAAAAAAATTTTGATCAGGACTCAAGCGCGGAGCGTCACATCTCGAAGCTGTCGCGTTAGCCGCTGCACCGCCGACACGCTTGAGGCGATAGCGCGCGGGCGGACTCATGAAGCGGCGTCAAAATTTTCCATGTTTCAACCGTAATTTTCTCGAAATCGAAAACGGTTGAGCGTCTACGGATAAGCCAAAACACGTATCCGTTTATTTTTGTTACTCTTTCATCCTGCGAAGTTTTATCAAAATCGGTGGGTGGCACTTGGCGGGGTCTCCTTTCAGCTAATTCCAGATGTCCGTTAATCGCGACTAAATGTAGAGGCGTTTTCAATCCCATGGGATCTACGATATTTACAACCCTCTCCTGCCCAAATTAGAACCTTGATAGCTTCGAAGTTTGAAGTGCGACGCGCACTCAGAACCGCTTCTAGAAGAAGGCCCATACCAAGACCAATCGGGCGGCGGACCAGAGGACGCTCTGTTTCATTCAAAATCGAATAAATAAATAAAGAACCCATGCAGTAAAGTATTTATAAAATTTCAGCGAGTAATACCGGTTAGCTAAAAAGAGCCTCGCCATTGCTACGCAAGGCCTACGTAAAACGCTGATAGAAAGAGGGCTGTCGGAAAAAGCGTCGTAGACATTGATGCGATCACCAAATCTTATTAGCATTCTCGCACTTCCGACGTCCTTTTGAGTTGCTGCAAAATGCAGTGGATAACGGCCTAGGGTATCCGAACAATTTACTAATGCTCCTCGACGTAGTAGCCCGAGCATAATTACTCTGTGGCCGTACAGAACCCACAAATGCAAGGGGGTTGACCCTATATGAAACGACAATTATTGTCATTAATAAAAAAGAAAAACCAATGATCAACTTTAACGTTATGGAAAAGATGGAGAATTTCAGATATGTGTATAGTCTTTTCCTGCAGGTTGATAGGGCTTTTAGCATAGATATATCTATGCTTTTAGGCTGATTGTGAGTGCAGATGAGTATGATCAAGTCAATGTCACCATGTTCTACCGCCGCAAGAAGAGGAGTTATTCCATGTGATGTGCGATGATTAACAATAGCGCCCTGCAAAATAGCTTTTTTAGCCAGCCTGATATCGTGATTTATACAGGCGTGCATCAGTTTTTGATTTAACTGTACCTTCGTGAGATTTTCCCAAGCAAGTTTCTTTACATAGGCTGTAACGACAGCACTCTTCGTTGCCTTATCAGATGTCATTGTCAAACTTTTTCTGCTAGCACGACTCAGCTCCTAATTACAGCAAAAGCATGAGGGTTATTATGATGACCAAGAACCACAGCCTTTATATTGATGACAAATTATATAACAATAGAGCCTTCATCTACAAACGCGCTACTTTTATTACACTTCGTATCTGCGTAAATTTTTTAAGGTAGCTTTCTCGAGTGGATAAATTCTTGATATTTTCGTGCAAAATTTCGCTATGATAATTTAACACTGCACTATTATTTTTAATACAGGGAAAGTCGGATAGTGCATACATAGAATATGATTATTTATTGTTCGTCTCTCACCCTCATTACAGTTTAATGATCATACATTGATCGAACGAAAGCACCACTGATTGAAAAATATTTTCAAGATGAAGTTTCATACATTAGTAGAATACCGTGTGTGTGTGTGTATATATAATATATTGTATATTCGATGAGATTTTCCATATTATTATATGAAATAGTTATACACAAATGAGTTCATGAATATATATATGCATAGGCATAAATATATACAATATTTATATTTCTTTCTATCATATACGTATACTTATATGAATGACCATATATTATGACTAACGATATAAATAATATACATACATATCATGGGTATGCATACTCTACGTATAGGATAGTAATTGATTTTGTTTTCATTTTGCAACCGTAAGAGGAAGATATTATATAAGTGGGTATAATTTTTTTCATCCAATTCAATTCACCCGGTCACATCATAATTATCAGGTCTCGATTTATTTAACTAGCACTTTTACTCCTGGCTCAAAGAAATTTATCATCGTACTTTCCATAAAATAAAAAAGCTATAATATCTCGAGGTCCGATTACCTCATCTCACTTCAAGGACCCAATTTTTCTTTTGCCTCAATCAAATATTCTCCAATTGCATAAGAATTTTACAATCGAATGTTAAGATAGAAGATAGATAATTTGAAGCACATTTGAAGCGAGCCAAACACCGTATTACAATTATAATTATTAATCATTTCAGCAGTTGAGAATGATCTTTATCATATTCGCATATTAGAATTTGAAGACTTTTAACTTTATAGTTCCGATTGATAATGATAACTACACTCGAATCCTAAATTTTCCTTATTTTTCTGATTGAAATTTGTTCTAACAATGAGAAAATCAAACATATCGTTTCAATTTCGTCAAAATTTGGCTGTTGCATTCGCTTCCGTAAAGTCTGGCCGGTGAAGATTTCTAAAAAGTTTGATGCATTAGATGTGCTGGCGCTGAGAAATTGCTTAAAAAATTCACTTCCATTCTTTCTTTCTGAAAGATGATGTGTCTTCTTTTTATCTTTATCTCACAATGCAAAACTTCTTCTTGAAGATGTGATAAATTACTGGGATACAACCACTGAATCCCATCACCATTGTCACCAATGAAGGTGATGGGGCATTTCTTCAAGCTTTGACATGTGGCAAGGATAAAGCACAATATAAATGGGTTCATTGTGAATGGAATGTCTAGAAAAAAATACTCCTTTATCAATATCACTAAAGTTGGCCCCAAAATATTCGTAGTTGTTTTGAAGTGTCTATTTAATGTGACTAACATATGAACTAGTGCTGAATTTGCTGCCTCTGAATCATCGGACACACCAGTTCCGAGATCAGCAACTCCAAGAAAGTTCTGCCGTCATATTCAATATATTTTTTGTTATGCATTTCGTCGCTACTTGCATAGCAAATTGTAACTGCTCATTGTCTTTGTTATTTCTTTCGATAGATGTTGACATAATGTGGTTATATTGCAGATGGAAAATATTGAACAGACGCTAACGATCGAAGGTAATACAATTTTGAACAATCTATAAGTATAACAATATCGTAAGAATGCAAATCTTGACGGATAAAAATCTATATAAATCCGCATCATTATACAAACGTTACCTGGTCTGATAATGAAAATTTCAAAATAAATCAAATTACGGAAATAAAATTACAGACGACGTATGGGATTTTATGCTGTGCGAGCGGGCGGAACTCGTGGAAAAGAGAGAGGAAGAAAAAGAAACGGAGGTGAGAGTGAAGGTGAAGAGAGAAATAGAGGAAAAAGGAAAGGAAAAAAAAGAAGAGAAGAAAGAATAAAAAATATAAGAAATGAAGGAAAAAAGAGAGCAGAAAAATATAAAAAGAAAAAAGAATAAGAAAAAAAAATAATGTTCAGTTATAAATTATCAAAAAAGATAGATGAACAAAAAAAATTAGAATATAATAAAAATAATTCGGAATAAATTCATAACGGTTATGTGCTGCATTATTCACAATTTTATGAATAAACATCTGAAAGATCCGTACTATTTCAAATTAGCCTCATGATTGATCGATCTGAACTATGCGGAAATCAAATGTTGCTTCCAATTTCGAGACTGACACAAGGTGCATTCCGAAATATACTTTCAGTACTGCAAGTACTGGTAACCGCGTTCCGAAGCCACGCGGCAGTTTACTGTCGCCAGTCAGTTACAGCAAACATAGGTTTGCTCTTGTATAAGAAATCTTCAAAAAGAAATAGAATTCATTACGACAAAGCAAGCGCGAAGCGCGAGCATCAGAGGCGCGAAGCGCCGACCGCGGCGGGGTTGGCGCGCGAGGCGCGCAGGAGCGAAGTCCCTAGTAGTATGAAACATTCCTATTACACGTACCTGTGAAAAGTAATATCTGGATGAGAGCCAGAATGCGATTTAAAATGTATGACCTGTTTAATTTTTTTTTGTTCTTCCAGAAGGTATCACTCACGTCATGCCCCTAATAAACTGTTAATTTTCTTTTTCTGGGATTATTACTTAATTCATTATTTTCATGTAAAGTACTACGTGTAAGAGGAGATTTATTGTACTGTATTTTCTCTTCAGGTATGATTTTGGTTTAATTTAGGAGTTCTTATTATATGTGTGTTTATTTTGTACATTTATTATATTATTGTTTGCTTTCCCCTTAATTTCTTTTTCGTAAATGGTTCGTGCAGTCAGCTGTTTCTAGAAGGGTGTCAGCTCCTGATCCTTGTTGGTGTGCAGCAACTACTTCCTTCATGTCAGATTTCTTCATTCGTAGGAATCAGGTCAAGTTCATGATGCACAGAGGGAGGTCAATTATGGGTCAGCTACACAGACAAGAAAATTATTTTACTTAGATTTACATGTTGTAACGGGTGTAATAGAAAGAAAGAAGAGAGAGAAAGAATAAGAAGAATGGTGGGGAAGGAAGGTGGATTTTGGACATTGGACAATAAGCTAATGGTGAGAATGACATAAGGTGTTAAGACGTAAGGGAGTCGAGCTCGCTCAGAAATCGATCACTCAAATTTTAATATACCGACGTAAACAACAGTTATAAATCCTATTACATAGATGAAACAAGAAGTACAATCGAAATTCACTACGATATTATACAACAACTGCCCATGTACGTTCGAGATTTATTAGCAACTGTAGAATTAGAAAATATGGATAAAATACTTCAAGTATTAATTAACTTAGATATAAATGAGCAAAATAGGGATAAAATTGAAAAGCAAAATAATAATTCGTATCTCCCCGTTCGAAATTCAAGTACCTATTATAGAAGTAATAATATAAGACAATACAATAATAGCTCATATCCGAATCAACAACAAAGACATTCAAATAGGGTAGGTCAAATCAGTAACGATGTATGCATTGACACAAGCATACCACCACCTCCAATACCTTTTCGAAACTATAATAACGAAATGCCATCATCATCGGCTAGTTCTTTAAACTAGGAAGCAACGCGATAAAAATAGGTCCGTCATCGCGTTGGGATTTTCATGATTTCATTTCGGACCTTAATAAAGATGTTAACTACGATAATAATCATGTGTCGAAAGAACCAGATTCAATGCAGACAGTAACCGTACAATTGAAAATTAAAATATTAGAAAAAAATGTTTCTGCGATAGTCGATTCCGGGAGTCAAGTATCGTGTATCTCGCAAATTTTTTTTAACAAATTATCTGAAAATCGTATACTTAATACACTGCCAGTAAATAATATCCATATTTCGACTGCAGTAAAAAACAAAAGCGTCAAAGTAAAAGAACAAGTATTATTACAAATTTATATTAATCATTACATAGAATATCATGCATTTCTTGTAATTCCTAACTTATCAACTGATATCATATTTGGTCACGATTGGTTAGTAAAAAATAAAGTAAAATTAGATTATAACAACGAGAGTATTAAGATTAAGAATATGACTGTCGACCGGGATTCGGTGTCATTCGGTCGAGCCTGGTTGGAAAGAATATTATCAAATAACAAAGAAGCTACATGTTTATATATAATGAAAAGAAGTAATCACAATTCTCATATAAATAAAAATAAAAATCACATACATACAGTAACCACTATCGATAACATAGATGAACTGACAAGCAACGACAGAGTTGTGACTCTTGAAAATGATGAAAATAATAATGAACACTATGATGTGAATAATAATGATACTATTAAAAATAATAATAAAAGTACTATTATAGATGATGATGAAATTGATATACGAAATGATTATGTAACAAATATTGAAATGAGTGACGAGTTACCAAGTAACGATAATGACAATAATCAAAAATGTGATAAAATCTTAGAGAACGAACAAAAAGAAAATAATTTTTTCACCCAAGTTCGAACGATCGCGAGTAATCTAATGACGTTGAGTTTTGATCAGCAGAAAATATTCATTGAGACATTATCTAAATTTGAAAACTTATTTCCACCCAAAAATGAACCTGCGGGACAATATAAACATGAAATCAAGTTATTATCAAATAAGCCTATTTTCAGAAAACCGTATCCAATCCCCATTTCGTTGAGAAAAGCGGTTGACAATGAAATTCAAGAAATGTTAAACGCTGGTATTATTGAAAGATCTGTAAGCCCGTATTGTAGCCCATTAAGAATCGTAAAAAAAAAAGATAACCGTGTAAGAATTTGTTTAGATGCTAGATATTTGAACCAAGTTGTGGAATCAGATAATGAAGCTCCACCGTTAATTTCAGAAATATTACAAAAATATCATAATGTTAAATATATGTCGTTAACAGATTTAGCGAATGGTTATTGGCAAATTGAATTAGAACAAAAATCACGTCCATTTACAGCCTTTTTGCATGGATCAAACTTGTACCAATTTTGCCGCATTCCCTTTGGACTTAAGACTGCTGGGAGTGGATTTGTAAGAGCATTAAATTTGATATTGGGTAAAGAATTTGAATCTTTCTCAACATATTATATTGATGATCTCCTAATCACATCAACTAATTTTGAAGAACATATGAAACACATCGAACTATTATTTGACAAGTTGCAAAAGAACAATGTTACATTGAAATTATCAAAATCACTCTTTTTCAAATCAGAAGTACCATTTCTGGGATTCATATTATCTACACAGGGTATCCGACCTAACCCGGACAAATTGCAAATTATTCAAAATTTTGAAAACCCTAAAAATTTAAAACAGTTGCAGCAATTTATAGGTGTATGCAATTACTACCGTCAATTTAGTATTAAACATTCTAATTTCATCCATCCTTTTCGAAATTTATTAAGTAATAAGAAACCGTGGTTGTGGACTGATAATCACTCTAAAGCATTTCAAAATTTGAAAAATAATTTCGTAAACAGTGTAACATTAAGTCACATTATACCAGGCAAGCCATACAAAATACAAACAGATGCTAGCGATAAAGGAATCAGTGGAATTATATATCAAATCTTCGAAGATAATTGCTATATAATATCAATCGTTAGTAGATGCCTATCAATACATGAAAAAAACTATACAACTACTGAAAAAGAACTCCTCGCAATTGTGTATTCATTGACTAAATTTAAAATATATTTATTTGGCCAAAAATTCGAAATCATAACAGATCACAAGGCTTTGATATTTTTGAATAATACTTCTTTTCAAAATTCAAGACTTCTAAGATGGTCTCTCTGGCTACAACAATTTGATTTTCAAGTGAAACATTGTCAAGGAAAAGACAACGTTATTGCTGATTTTCTGAGTAGAAATCCTGATAGTAGATTTCACCAAGAAGATAATGTCAAACAAGTGATTATTTCAAAAATTCTCAAAGATACTCTTTGTTCATCTGTTACAACATATTCAATATTGAATTTAATTAAAGAATATACTATTTTGGACTCTGAATTAATCAAACAATTTAAAAACATAAGTCATCTTCAAAAGAATGATACGCTTTTACAAGATTATTTCGAAAATAATGAACTTAATAAATACGAAAAATATAAAATTCATCACGGAGTGTTATTTTATCAAGATAAAGAAGAAACAAATGCCAGACTCGTTTTACCTGATAGTCTAACATGTGCAGTAATAGATAAGGCACATTCCAAATTAGGACACGTAGGAGTGTATAAAACAACCCACTATCTAAAAATTTATTTTTATTGGAAAGGAATGAACCGGGATATTAAAAAATTTGTGATTTCGTGTGACTTGTGTCAACGAGTAAAACATTTATCTCTGTCAATGGAAGGTCAATACCAAATGATAAAATCTAACAATCCACTAGACTTGGTAACAGTTGATTATTATGGTCCACTGCAAAAATCAGTTTCAGGTGTGCAATATATATTTGTAGTAATAGACTCCTTTTCGAAACTTGTCAAATTATATCCGATTAAAAAAGCAAACACTTCAATTTCCTTACATAAAATTATAAATGATTTTATTCCAAATGTAGGTAAACCAAAGTGTATACTATCAGATAATGGTACGCAGTTTACGTCACCAAATTGGAAAAATTCACTGGAAAAACTAAATATTCGAGTTTCGTACTCTTCCATACGCCATCCACAATCCAATCCCACAGAAAGATGTATGAGAGAACTAGGCCGGCTATTTAGAACTTTATGCGCTGAGAGTCATACGAAATGGGCAAAATTTGTAAAAGAAATCGAAGCAATTTTAAATATAACAACTCATCATTCAACTGGCCTAATACCATATGAGCTACATTACAATAAACTACCAACCGAAAAAATTAGGAAAATAATTAAATTCCCAGAAACAGTAAATATAGATCACCAGGTTAAAATTTTATTAGCTAGAGAAAGATTATTGAATCAGTTCAATAGACGAAAAAACAATCAAAAAAGTATTTCAAAAGTAAATTTAGGTGTAGGAGATTTGGTTTTACTTAAAGTACCCCAACAATCAGACGCGTTTAAAAAAGTTACTAAAAAATTTTTTCATTTATTCTACGGTCCGTATCGTATATTGAAACAGATTAACGAAAATGCTTTTGTATTAGTAGACCCAAACGATTCCACTAAAATAACAGGAACATATAATAGAATAAGTCTACGTAAATATAATCAACCTGTCATGGATATCAAATGATGAGACGAAATGACTTTTAAAAAAAAAAAAAAAAAAAAAAAAAAGCGACTTAAGGTTGAATTGTTAAAACTTGTATACGTAAATAACTAAATTACTTGACGTAGATATTGTTAGTAATCTGAATAACAAATGATATGACGAGATGAAAATAGTATAAGATGTATGGTTGTAATAGAATTAAGACGCATGAAAATGAAAACAAAAACAAAAACAAAAGGTCGAGAGTATAAAACACACAATTTAAGTTTATTTCATAAACATTTTCAATGTCCATAAAATAAAAGGGGGATAATGTAACGGGTGTAATAGAAAGAAAGAAGAGAGAGAAAGAATAAGAAGAATGGTGGGGAAGGAAGGTGGATTTTGGACATTGGACAATAAGCTAATGGTGAGAAAGACATAAGGTGTTAAGACGTAAGGGGGTCGAGCTCGCTCAGAAATCGATCACTCAAATTTTAATATACCGACGTAAACAACAGTTATAAATCCTATTACATAGATTAAACAAGAAGTACAATCGTAATTCACTACGATATTATACAACAACTGCCCATGTACGTTCGAGATTTATTAGCAACTGTAGAATTAGAAAATATGGATAAAATACTTCAAGTATTAATTAACTTAGATATAAATAAGCAAAATAGGGATAAAATTGAAAAGCAAAATAATAATTCGTATCTCCCCGTTCGAAATTCAAGTACCTATTATAGAAGTAATAATATAAGACAATACAATAATAGCTCATATCCGAATCAACAACAAAGACATTCAAATAGGGTAGGTCAAATCAGTAACGATGTATGCATTGACACAAGCATACCACCACCTCCAATACCTTTTCGAAACTATAATAACGAAATGCCATCATCATCGGCTAGTTCTTTAAACTAGGAAGCAACGCGATAAAAATATCTGATAAGAAAGTTTAACAAATGGGTCCGGAGATTCGACCTCTAAATTATTTTCTTGCTCCGGAGTCGAAGCTCTTATTGTCTTTTTATTAGAGAGTTCGTGAGTATTGTAGAGCTGACGCGAATATATTGGAGTCCTCGATAAGAATGTTATGTTAGGAAAGAAATTTCTCCTTAACTAAGTTTTTAGGTTCTTTGAAGTCTATTCTAAGTTTGGTCTCTGTTACATTATGCACTATGTCTGCATGAGATGGGTGAATAATAAGTTGTTAACAGATGGTATAATAATTAGCTCCGTTGGTTGAGTATAATAGCGTTTTTCCATGGGTGAACTAGTGCGCACTCGTTACTCAACGGTTATGCACGCAACGAGTGGAGCGTGTTTCTGTGGCCAAACGGGAGCGCGCCGTGTGGATGCCGTGTGCACGGCATAATCAACATTCCTATCATTGTTGTGAGTAACTATACCGTTGACTCAACGGACGTTACGGATCAGCTTTCGATAGCGTTGGTCAGCAAGTCTGAATTTGTTGGTTTAGTCGTACTTTGAGGCGATCAGAGAATGAGCGTCGAACAAAAACCATAAGAACACCACATGAAAAGTTACGGTATATACATCAATTATCAAATATCAATTTGCAAATGCATACACTTTTCAACAACAGACATTAGCAAATTGTAATGGCACAAAGTCTTTGCAGAGTAAGTCTCCAGTTTTATAATTCCACGTCTATCTAATTGTCACTTTCAAACCACAGCTCATTTAGAAATTGCAATGATTGTTCCAAAAACAATGCATAATTGGTATACGAATGATTGTTATGCGAATGCTACACGCTGTATATTCTCAAAAGTTTTGCTAATTAAATACTGATGAACACTTGGATATACTTATCTTTAAAATTTGTTTTACTATTTCAGATGGAAGCCTTCTTGCTAGATTTGAATCGTAAGATTCTGGCTAGAACAAATAATCAAGAGCTGCTCATTGAATTTAGCCAAATGCAGAATGATGAAGAACGAGTAATATTTGCTTTGCAAAGAATGATAAAGTATAAAATGAACCTTAATTATGAATCATTGCATAAGAATTCTGAAAAGTCGATACAACTAAAAGCACAGGGAAATAAATTATTTATCGGTGGGTGGGATTATAAAGCAGTTGTGAAATACACTGAAAGCATAGCGTATGCAACAAAGTCATCCGAAGAACTGGCTTTGACTTATGCAAATAGATCTGCAGCACTCTTTAGAATTGAGAAATACCAAGACTGCATAAATGACATTGATAGAGCTTTGAGCTTGGTATACCCAGATAAATTAAAAATAAAATTATATGAACGTAAAGGACTCTGTCTCACAGCATTGGGTAAGCCTGATGCAGAAGCATCATTTAAGAAAGCTCTGGAGTGGCTTGACAAAATGTCTTTGGATGAAGACAAAACAAAGAAATTGAAAATTCAGCTGAACAAATTTATTTCGGCCCCGTGCGTAAATGTTGAAATACAGGCAGAGTCAGCAAAATATGAATTACCTGAGTTTGAAACTCCGAATTCAGAAGTCCCATGCGCTTCAGATGCAGTTGTAATAAAATATACGCCTGAATTGGGCAGGCATGTTGTTGCCACTCGCAAGATCAGACCAGGAGAAATTTTAGCAGCAGAAAAACCATTTGCTATGTTTCTCATGCCTGAAAACGTTTACACACACTGTTCCAAGTGTTTGCAAGTTTCTATGGCCATGACTCCATGCAATTATTGCGTTAATGCTATGTATTGTTCACAAGCTTGTAAAGAACAGGCCTGGGAGGAGTATCATGAAATTGAGTGCGCCATTATTGGGCCTTTACTAATGTCAGGGTTCAACATGTTGGGGCTATTTAGTATGAGGCTAGCCATCCTGGCGACTCAGAAAGGAAAATATTTGGACAAACTGAAAAAACAACTTGAAGAAATTGATAACCATAAAGGTATTACTACAATGAATTACTTAGATCACCTGTTGGTTCAACGAACCCATTATTCAGGTGTACGATCTTGATTATACATACTTGTAGATCCACGCACGAAGGGATTTTCTGCTGATGGAAAGTTGCACAGTGATCAATATGGCAGTATTTATAGTCTGGTGACTAATACTCAAAAACGTTCAGCCCAGGATCTCTTGGATAGAGCATTCAAAGCAGCTTATATCACATACATATTGAGTCGTGAAAGTAATATATTTGGCGAAAAATTGATGCTTGATTGTGATGTATTAGCAAAAAATGCAGCAGCTACATTTGTGGGTGGGCTGATACTAAAGCATCAGCAAATAATTCCCAGCAACGTTCGTGTGGTATAACTCATGAGTGCTATAACTACATTCATGCTCCTGCTTTATGTGTGTATTTCTTCCATTTTTATTTTGTTTTTCCAATAATCTACAGTTTTCGGAGCTTCGTGGTGTAGAAGATTATGAGAATGGAGCTGCAGCAATGCCATTTTATAGTCTTTTTAATCATAGCTGTGACTCAAGTGTGACGAGGAGCGTGCAGAAAGATCATATAATTCTCTATGCTATGTACCCGATTGAGAAAGGTGAACAGGTAATTGTAAATTATTTATTGATTTCAATCAGACTGGATCATCTCAATGGTATAGTAGACATTGGATACTGTGCAAAATTTGTTTTATAATTTGTTTACATTCTATGTAAAATGTTTTCTAGATATATGACAATTATGGAGTTCACTATGCTCTGTCCGAGAGGAGTAAACGGCAGAAAAAACTACTCGAACAATTCTACTTCAAGTGCAATTGCGAACCCTGCACCAACGATTGGCCTGTTTATAACAAAATTCGTAGTTATCAGGTAAATTTGACCATACTTATAGGTGCTAGTGATTTATCATTGACCATTTGACATAAAATAAAACACAGCGATAACTTATTTAGACGTTATTTAAAATACCATTTGTGTTTCAGGCACAACTGCTCACACAACACGTGAAAAATAGGCTAAAACAAATCCTTCGAAACCATACCAGATATATCGATCTTGCCTATGAAAGGAAAACAGATCAGGACCCTAATATGTTGAATAATCTATTGAGGATGATTGAGGAAGTTTATGAGCTTGTGAAGAGACCTTGTGTCGAATTGAATAACGTTGTGGAGACAGTTAAGCATTACTACGCTTTACAAGGGAAAAGATTTGATGTACCACTCAAACCGTACGAGGTAAATAATTTATATATTATGCACTCCCATGCCTTGCTCAGATCAAAGTACTTAATTTATTATTTGTTTTTTCAGAAGTGATACTGATAGTATCATTGGTAGTGGATTTTTCTCTCGATATTCAGACTACGATGCTAACTTTTCCGCTAATCTTTGTGAAAAGATTCAAAACATGACAAAACAAAACAAACCGTACAAATACTATTATATGTTTTCAAGTAGCTAACTATTATCGAGAATCTAAGTTCATTTTATCACTAAAAAATTATTTTAAGAACTTTAAACACCTTACTGTAAAATACAATGATCATCGACAATAGGTTTTAGTAATCACCTGATATACTGAAACTCAATAAGATTAATGTCACACGTCGTATCAAGAACAACATTAAGATGTTAAAGAAGTAAGATTGTTTTATACAAATCTTCTTCTAAGTTCAATTTTTATACTCTCAACTATGTTCCTTCCATTGAAGCATATCCACCAAAAGAGATACGCTTTATACTGTTGTTAAAAGTATTACTTGTTTTTAAATTTTGTCTTAATAAAATCTAACTACAAATATACGTGGCCCACATTGAATTCTAACTCTGCAAATCCTTCCCGAACTACTTCAATTCCAAATAAAAAAAACGTGAACGAATTTATTAACAAATATGATAATTGGGCACAATACCTGCACTTCATGTTCATCGCTATGGACGATTACGCATCGGCGTATCAGACCCTTCGGTAGATTCGAGGATTTGGTTGATACGACTTCTTGATTGCATATTGCGACTCTCTTCGATCAGATACGCGACACTGAAATTACGGCAGTTAAATGCTACTTCCAAAGGAGTTTGCCCGGCGCGATATTTCGCGTACAAATCGGCACCATGGCTAATTAGATACCTATGAAAAAAAAATAGTAACAAAATGTAACGATACCAAAACACGCCTCACTGACAAAATTCTCACTCACAGGAGACCCCGCCAAGTGCCACCCACCAATTTTGATGAAACTTCGCACGATGAAAGAGTAACAAAAATAAACGGATACGTGTTTTGGCTTATCCGTAGACACTCAACCGTTTTCGAGAAAATTACGGTTGAAACATGGAAAATTTTGACGCCGCTTCATGAGTCCGCCCGCGCGCTATCGCCTCAAGCGTGTCGGCGGTGCAGCGGCTAACGCGACAGCTTCGAGATGTGACGCTCCGCGCTTGAGTCCTGATCAAAATTTTTTTTTTTTTTTTTCTCAAATTCTTCGTCAAAGTATGCTGCGCGAACGTTCCTTATTTTATTGATAAATACAAGGACGCTGTATTTAAATTACAATCATTACAATTATGCTACAGGGTATTGGGTTCAAAAATATTTGGAAATAACAAATGGATAGCAGCGAGTGGCTTAATTTTTATGTTAATTATTACATTATCTCCCGATTAATTCAACGATATGTAGCGCATTCGTCGGGATGGTACCTATCATAGCAACATTCAAAACATAAATATTCTCTGCACCAGGAGCAACGCGCGAAGGCACTTTGGCCGCAATCACAGTTCTGGGTGTGAACGTCGTCCGGAAACGCAATGTCGTTGACGTTATTGAAAACCTCGCGATCCGCCGATAATTTTGCGGCGAATCATGCGTACCGAATCATTTTTTCAAATGCTGGTGCCCGCAATTGATTGTGGACCAGGGAGTGTATTTTTATTGCGTCGCGTCTGCTTGTGATTTCTCTCCGCTGAGCAATCAGGACGGGGCAGTTTTGGAGACGTCGAATATAGTTTTTTACCAGTCCAAAATATTTCGTATTATTTTCTAAAAAAAAATGGCCTGTTGGCTACGGCTAGCGAGCCTACCTGAAAACCTACCCCGTAGCATAATTCAGAATAACGGACAGTTGCTTCGAAATGATGAATTGTAATTTAAATACAGCGTCCTTGTATTTATCAATAAAATAAGGAACGTTCGCGCAGCATACTTTGACGAAGAATTTGAGAAAAAAAAAAAAAAAAATTTTGATCAGGACTCAAGCGCGGAGCGTCACATCTCGAAGCTGTCGCGTTAGCCGCTGCACCGCCGACACGCTTGAGGCGATAGCGCGCGGGCGGACTCATGAAGCGGCGTCAAAATTTTCCATGTTTCAACCGTAATTTTCTCGAAATCGAAAACGGTTGAGCGTCTACGGATAAGCCAAAACACGTATCCGTTTATTTTTGTTACTCTTTCATCCTGCGAAGTTTTATCAAAATCGGTGGGTGGCACTTGGCGGGGTCTCCTTTCAGCTAATTCCAGATGTCCGTTAATCGCGACTAAATGTAGAGGCGTTTTCAATCCCATGGGATCTACGATATTTACAACCCTCTCCTGCCCAAATTAGAACCTTGATAGCTTCGAAGTTTGAAGTGCGACGCGCACTCAGAACCGCTTCTAGAAGAAGGCCCATACCAAGACCAATCGGGCGGCGGACCAGAGGACGCTCTGTTTCATTCAAAATCGAATAAATAAATAAAGAACCCATGCAGTAAAGTATTTATAAAATTTCAGCGAGTAATACCGGTTAGCTAAAAAGAGCCTCGCCATTGCTACGCAAGGCCTACGTAAAACGCTGATAGAAAGAGGGCTGTCGGAAAAAGCGTCGTAGACATTGATGCGATCACCAAATCTTATTAGCATTCTCGCACTTCCGACGTCCTTTTGAGTTGCTGCAAAATGCAGTGGATAACGGCCTAGGGTATCCGAACAATTTACTAATGCTCCTCGACGTAGTAGCCCGAGCATAATTACTCTGTGGCCGTACAGAACCCACAAATGCAAGGGGGTTGACCCTATATGAAACGACAATTATTGTCATTAATAAAAAAGAAAAACCAATGATCAACTTTAACGTTATGGAAAAGATGGAGAATTTCAGATATGTGTATAGTCTTTTCCTGCAGGTTGATAGGGCTTTTAGCATAGATATATCTATGCTTTTAGGCTGATTGTGAGTGCAGATGAGTATGATCAAGTCAATGTCACCATGTTCTACCGCCGCAAGAAGAGGAGTTATTCCATGTGATGTGCGATGATTAACAATAGCGCCCTGCAAAATAGCTTTTTTAGCCAGCCTGATATCGTGATTTATACAGGCGTGCATCAGTTTTTGATTTAACTGTACCTTCGTGAGATTTTCCCAAGCAAGTTTCTTTACATAGGCTGTAACGACAGCACTCTTCGTTGCCTTATCAGATGTCATTGTCAAACTTTTTCTGCTAGCACGACTCAGCTCCTAATTACAGCAAAAGCATGAGGGTTATTATGATGACCAAGAACCACAGCCTTTATATTGATGACAAATTATATAACAATAGAGCCTTCATCTACAAACGCGCTACTTTTATTACACTTCGTATCTGCGTAAATTTTTTAAGGTAGCTTTCTCGAGTGGATAAATTCTTGATATTTTCGTGCAAAATTTCGCTATGATAATTTAACACTGCACTATTATTTTTAATACAGGGAAAGTCGGATAGTGCATACATAGAATATGATTATTTATTGTTCGTCTCTCACCCTCATTACAGTTTAATGATCATACATTGATCGAACGAAAGCACCACTGATTGAAAAATATTTTCAAGATGAAGTTTCATACATTAGTAGAATACCGTGTGTGTGTGTGTATATATAATATATTGTATATTCGATGAGATTTTCCATATTATTATATGAAATAGTTATACACAAATGAGTTCATGAATATATATATGCATAGGCATAAATATATACAATATTTATATTTCTTTCTATCATATACGTATACTTATATGAATGACCATATATTATGACTAACGATATAAATAATATACATACATATCATGGGTATGCATACTCTACGTATAGGATAGTAATTGATTTTGTTTTCATTTTGCAACCGTAAGAGGAAGATATTATATAAGTGGGTATAATTTTTTTCATCCAATTCAATTCACCCGGTCACATCATAATTATCAGGTCTCGATTTATTTAACTAGCACTTTTACTCCTGGCTCAAAGAAATTTATCATCGTACTTTCCATAAAATAAAAAAGCTATAATATCTCGAGGTCCGATTACCTCATCTCACTTCAAGGACCCAATTTTTCTTTTGCCTCAATCAAATATTCTCCAATTGCATAAGAATTTTACAATCGAATGTTAAGATAGAAGATAGATAATTTGAAGCACATTTGAAGCGAGCCAAACACCGTATTACAATTATAATTATTAATCATTTCAGCAGTTGAGAATGATCTTTATCATATTCGCATATTAGAATTTGAAGACTTTTAACTTTATAGTTCCGATTGATAATGATAACTACACTCGAATCCTAAATTTTCCTTATTTTTCTGATTGAAATTTGTTCTAACAATGAGAAAATCAAACATATCGTTTCAATTTCGTCAAAATTTGGCTGTTGCATTCGCTTCCGTAAAGTCTGGCCGGTGAAGATTTCTAAAAAGTTTGATGCATTAGATGTGCTGGCGCTGAGAAATTGCTTAAAAAATTCACTTCCATTCTTTCTTTCTGAAAGATGATGTGTCTTCTTTTTATCTTTATCTCACAATGCAAAACTTCTTCTTGAAGATGTGATAAATTACTGGGATACAACCACTGAATCCCATCACCATTGTCACCAATGAAGGTGATGGGGCATTTCTTCAAGCTTTGACATGTGGCAAGGATAAAGCACAATATAAATGGGTTCATTGTGAATGGAATGTCTAGAAAAAAATACTCCTTTATCAATATCACTAAAGTTGGCCCCAAAATATTCGTAGTTGTTTTGAAGTGTCTATTTAATGTGACTAACATATGAACTAGTGCTGAATTTGCTGCCTCTGAATCATCGGACACACCAGTTCCGAGATCAGCAACTCCAAGAAAGTTCTGCCGTCATATTCAATATATTTTTTGTTATGCATTTCGTCGCTACTTGCATAGCAAATTGTAACTGCTCATTGTCTTTGTTATTTCTTTCGATAGATGTTGACATAATGTGGTTATATTGCAGATGGAAAATATTGAACAGACGCTAACGATCGAAGGTAATACAATTTTGAACAATCTATAAGTATAACAATATCGTAAGAATGCAAATCTTGACGGATAAAAATCTATATAAATCCGCATCATTATACAAACGTTACCTGGTCTGATAATGAAAATTTCAAAATAAATCAAATTACGGAAATAAAATTACAGACGACGTATGGGATTTTATGCTGTGCGAGCGGGCGGAACTCGTGGAAAAGAGAGAGGAAGAAAAAGAAACGGAGGTGAGAGTGAAGGTGAAGAGAGAAATAGAGGAAAAAGGAAAGGAAAAAAAAGAAGAGAAGAAAGAATAAAAAATATAAGAAATGAAGGAAAAAAGAGAGCAGAAAAATATAAAAAGAAAAAAGAATAAGAAAAAAAAATAATGTTCAGTTATAAATTATCAAAAAAGATAGATGAACAAAAAAAATTAGAATATAATAAAAATAATTCGGAATAAATTCATAACGGTTATGTGCTGCATTATTCACAATTTTATGAATAAACATCTGAAAGATCCGTACTATTTCAAATTAGCCTCATGATTGATCGATCTGAACTATGCGGAAATCAAATGTTGCTTCCAATTTCGAGACTGACACAAGGTGCATTCCGAAATATACTTTCAGTACTGCAAGTACTGGTAACCGCGTTCCGAAGCCACGCGGCAGTTTACTGTCGCCAGTCAGTTACAGCAAACATAGGTTTGCTCTTGTATAAGAAATCTTCAAAAAGAAATAGAATTCATTACGACAAAGCAAGCGCGAAGCGCGAGCATCAGAGGCGCGAAGCGCCGACCGCGGCGGGGTTGGCGCGCGAGGCGCGCAGGAGCGAAGTCCCTAGTAGTATGAAACATTCCTATTACACGTACCTGTGAAAAGTAATATCTGGATGAGAGCCAGAATGCGATTTAAAATGTATGACCTGTTTAATTTTTTTTTGTTCTTCCAGAAGGTATCACTCACGTCATGCCCCTAATAAACTGTTAATTTTCTTTTTCTGGGATTATTACTTAATTCATTATTTTCATGTAAAGTACTACGTGTAAGAGGAGATTTATTGTACTGTATTTTCTCTTCAGGTATGATTTTGGTTTAATTTAGGAGTTCTTATTATATGTGTGTTTATTTTGTACATTTATTATATTATTGTTTGCTTTCCCCTTAATTTCTTTTTCGTAAATGGTTCGTGCAGTCAGCTGTTTCTAGAAGGGTGTCAGCTCCTGATCCTTGTTGGTGTGCAGCAACTACTTCCTTCATGTCAGATTTCTTCATTCGTAGGAATCAGGTCAAGTTCATGATGCACAGAGGGAGGTCAATTATGGGTCAGCTACACAGACAAGAAAATTATTTTACTTAGATTTACATGTTGTAACGGGTGTAATAGAAAGAAAGAAGAGAGAGAAAGAATAAGAAGAATGGTGGGGAAGGAAGGTGGATTTTGGACATTGGACAATAAGCTAATGGTGAGAATGACATAAGGTGTTAAGACGTAAGGGAGTCGAGCTCGCTCAGAAATCGATCACTCAAATTTTAATATACCGACGTAAACAACAGTTATAAATCCTATTACATAGATGAAACAAGAAGTACAATCGAAATTCACTACGATATTATACAACAACTGCCCATGTACGTTCGAGATTTATTAGCAACTGTAGAATTAGAAAATATGGATAAAATACTTCAAGTATTAATTAACTTAGATATAAATGAGCAAAATAGGGATAAAATTGAAAAGCAAAATAATAATTCGTATCTCCCCGTTCGAAATTCAAGTACCTATTATAGAAGTAATAATATAAGACAATACAATAATAGCTCATATCCGAATCAACAACAAAGACATTCAAATAGGGTAGGTCAAATCAGTAACGATGTATGCATTGACACAAGCATACCACCACCTCCAATACCTTTTCGAAACTATAATAACGAAATGCCATCATCATCGGCTAGTTCTTTAAACTAGGAAGCAACGCGATAAAAATAGGTCCGTCATCGCGTTGGGATTTTCATGATTTCATTTCGGACCTTAATAAAGATGTTAACTACGATAATAATCATGTGTCGAAAGAACCAGATTCAATGCAGACAGTAACCGTACAATTGAAAATTAAAATATTAGAAAAAAATGTTTCTGCGATAGTCGATTCCGGGAGTCAAGTATCGTGTATCTCGCAAATTTTTTTTAACAAATTATCTGAAAATCGTATACTTAATACACTGCCAGTAAATAATATCCATATTTCGACTGCAGTAAAAAACAAAAGCGTCAAAGTAAAAGAACAAGTATTATTACAAATTTATATTAATCATTACATAGAATATCATGCATTTCTTGTAATTCCTAACTTATCAACTGATATCATATTTGGTCACGATTGGTTAGTAAAAAATAAAGTAAAATTAGATTATAACAACGAGAGTATTAAGATTAAGAATATGACTGTCGACCGGGATTCGGTGTCATTCGGTCGAGCCTGGTTGGAAAGAATATTATCAAATAACAAAGAAGCTACATGTTTATATATAATGAAAAGAAGTAATCACAATTCTCATATAAATAAAAATAAAAATCACATACATACAGTAACCACTATCGATAACATAGATGAACTGACAAGCAACGACAGAGTTGTGACTCTTGAAAATGATGAAAATAATAATGAACACTATGATGTGAATAATAATGATACTATTAAAAATAATAATAAAAGTACTATTATAGATGATGATGAAATTGATATACGAAATGATTATGTAACAAATATTGAAATGAGTGACGAGTTACCAAGTAACGATAATGACAATAATCAAAAATGTGATAAAATCTTAGAGAACGAACAAAAAGAAAATAATTTTTTCACCCAAGTTCGAACGATCGCGAGTAATCTAATGACGTTGAGTTTTGATCAGCAGAAAATATTCATTGAGACATTATCTAAATTTGAAAACTTATTTCCACCCAAAAATGAACCTGCGGGACAATATAAACATGAAATCAAGTTATTATCAAATAAGCCTATTTTCAGAAAACCGTATCCAATCCCCATTTCGTTGAGAAAAGCGGTTGACAATGAAATTCAAGAAATGTTAAACGCTGGTATTATTGAAAGATCTGTAAGCCCGTATTGTAGCCCATTAAGAATCGTAAAAAAAAAAGATAACCGTGTAAGAATTTGTTTAGATGCTAGATATTTGAACCAAGTTGTGGAATCAGATAATGAAGCTCCACCGTTAATTTCAGAAATATTACAAAAATATCATAATGTTAAATATATGTCGTTAACAGATTTAGCGAATGGTTATTGGCAAATTGAATTAGAACAAAAATCACGTCCATTTACAGCCTTTTTGCATGGATCAAACTTGTACCAATTTTGCCGCATTCCCTTTGGACTTAAGACTGCTGGGAGTGGATTTGTAAGAGCATTAAATTTGATATTGGGTAAAGAATTTGAATCTTTCTCAACATATTATATTGATGATCTCCTAATCACATCAACTAATTTTGAAGAACATATGAAACACATCGAACTATTATTTGACAAGTTGCAAAAGAACAATGTTACATTGAAATTATCAAAATCACTCTTTTTCAAATCAGAAGTACCATTTCTGGGATTCATATTATCTACACAGGGTATCCGACCTAACCCGGACAAATTGCAAATTATTCAAAATTTTGAAAACCCTAAAAATTTAAAACAGTTGCAGCAATTTATAGGTGTATGCAATTACTACCGTCAATTTAGTATTAAACATTCTAATTTCATCCATCCTTTTCGAAATTTATTAAGTAATAAGAAACCGTGGTTGTGGACTGATAATCACTCTAAAGCATTTCAAAATTTGAAAAATAATTTCGTAAACAGTGTAACATTAAGTCACATTATACCAGGCAAGCCATACAAAATACAAACAGATGCTAGCGATAAAGGAATCAGTGGAATTATATATCAAATCTTCGAAGATAATTGCTATATAATATCAATCGTTAGTAGATGCCTATCAATACATGAAAAAAACTATACAACTACTGAAAAAGAACTCCTCGCAATTGTGTATTCATTGACTAAATTTAAAATATATTTATTTGGCCAAAAATTCGAAATCATAACAGATCACAAGGCTTTGATATTTTTGAATAATACTTCTTTTCAAAATTCAAGACTTCTAAGATGGTCTCTCTGGCTACAACAATTTGATTTTCAAGTGAAACATTGTCAAGGAAAAGACAACGTTATTGCTGATTTTCTGAGTAGAAATCCTGATAGTAGATTTCACCAAGAAGATAATGTCAAACAAGTGATTATTTCAAAAATTCTCAAAGATACTCTTTGTTCATCTGTTACAACATATTCAATATTGAATTTAATTAAAGAATATACTATTTTGGACTCTGAATTAATCAAACAATTTAAAAACATAAGTCATCTTCAAAAGAATGATACGCTTTTACAAGATTATTTCGAAAATAATGAACTTAATAAATACGAAAAATATAAAATTCATCACGGAGTGTTATTTTATCAAGATAAAGAAGAAACAAATGCCAGACTCGTTTTACCTGATAGTCTAACATGTGCAGTAATAGATAAGGCACATTCCAAATTAGGACACGTAGGAGTGTATAAAACAACCCACTATCTAAAAATTTATTTTTATTGGAAAGGAATGAACCGGGATATTAAAAAATTTGTGATTTCGTGTGACTTGTGTCAACGAGTAAAACATTTATCTCTGTCAATGGAAGGTCAATACCAAATGATAAAATCTAACAATCCACTAGACTTGGTAACAGTTGATTATTATGGTCCACTGCAAAAATCAGTTTCAGGTGTGCAATATATATTTGTAGTAATAGACTCCTTTTCGAAACTTGTCAAATTATATCCGATTAAAAAAGCAAACACTTCAATTTCCTTACATAAAATTATAAATGATTTTATTCCAAATGTAGGTAAACCAAAGTGTATACTATCAGATAATGGTACGCAGTTTACGTCACCAAATTGGAAAAATTCACTGGAAAAACTAAATATTCGAGTTTCGTACTCTTCCATACGCCATCCACAATCCAATCCCACAGAAAGATGTATGAGAGAACTAGGCCGGCTATTTAGAACTTTATGCGCTGAGAGTCATACGAAATGGGCAAAATTTGTAAAAGAAATCGAAGCAATTTTAAATATAACAACTCATCATTCAACTGGCCTAATACCATATGAGCTACATTACAATAAACTACCAACCGAAAAAATTAGGAAAATAATTAAATTCCCAGAAACAGTAAATATAGATCACCAGGTTAAAATTTTATTAGCTAGAGAAAGATTATTGAATCAGTTCAATAGACGAAAAAACAATCAAAAAAGTATTTCAAAAGTAAATTTAGGTGTAGGAGATTTGGTTTTACTTAAAGTACCCCAACAATCAGACGCGTTTAAAAAAGTTACTAAAAAATTTTTTCATTTATTCTACGGTCCGTATCGTATATTGAAACAGATTAACGAAAATGCTTTTGTATTAGTAGACCCAAACGATTCCACTAAAATAACAGGAACATATAATAGAATAAGTCTACGTAAATATAATCAACCTGTCATGGATATCAAATGATGAGACGAAATGACTTTTAAAAAAAAAAAAAAAAAAAAAAAAAAGCGACTTAAGGTTGAATTGTTAAAACTTGTATACGTAAATAACTAAATTACTTGACGTAGATATTGTTAGTAATCTGAATAACAAATGATATGACGAGATGAAAATAGTATAAGATGTATGGTTGTAATAGAATTAAGACGCATGAAAATGAAAACAAAAACAAAAACAAAAGGTCGAGAGTATAAAACACACAATTTAAGTTTATTTCATAAACATTTTCAATGTCCATAAAATAAAAGGGGGATAATGTAACGGGTGTAATAGAAAGAAAGAAGAGAGAGAAAGAATAAGAAGAATGGTGGGGAAGGAAGGTGGATTTTGGACATTGGACAATAAGCTAATGGTGAGAAAGACATAAGGTGTTAAGACGTAAGGGGGTCGAGCTCGCTCAGAAATCGATCACTCAAATTTTAATATACCGACGTAAACAACAGTTATAAATCCTATTACATAGATTAAACAAGAAGTACAATCGTAATTCACTACGATATTATACAACAACTGCCCATGTACGTTCGAGATTTATTAGCAACTGTAGAATTAGAAAATATGGATAAAATACTTCAAGTATTAATTAACTTAGATATAAATAAGCAAAATAGGGATAAAATTGAAAAGCAAAATAATAATTCGTATCTCCCCGTTCGAAATTCAAGTACCTATTATAGAAGTAATAATATAAGACAATACAATAATAGCTCATATCCGAATCAACAACAAAGACATTCAAATAGGGTAGGTCAAATCAGTAACGATGTATGCATTGACACAAGCATACCACCACCTCCAATACCTTTTCGAAACTATAATAACGAAATGCCATCATCATCGGCTAGTTCTTTAAACTAGGAAGCAACGCGATAAAAATATCTGATAAGAAAGTTTAACAAATGGGTCCGGAGATTCGACCTCTAAATTATTTTCTTGCTCCGGAGTCGAAGCTCTTATTGTCTTTTTATTAGAGAGTTCGTGAGTATTGTAGAGCTGACGCGAATATATTGGAGTCCTCGATAAGAATGTTATGTTAGGAAAGAAATTTCTCCTTAACTAAGTTTTTAGGTTCTTTGAAGTCTATTCTAAGTTTGGTCTCTGTTACATTATGCACTATGTCTGCATGAGATGGGTGAATAATAAGTTGTTAACAGATGGTATAATAATTAGCTCCGTTGGTTGAGTATAATAGCGTTTTTCCATGGGTGAACTAGTGCGCACTCGTTACTCAACGGTTATGCACGCAACGAGTGGAGCGTGTTTCTGTGGCCAAACGGGAGCGCGCCGTGTGGATGCCGTGTGCACGGCATAATCAACATTCCTATCATTGTTGTGAGTAACTATACCGTTGACTCAACGGACGTTACGGATCAGCTTTCGATAGCGTTGGTCAGCAAGTCTGAATTTGTTGGTTTAGTCGTACTTTGAGGCGATCAGAGAATGAGCGTCGAACAAAAACCATAAGAACACCACATGAAAAGTTACGGTATATACATCAATTATCAAATATCAATTTGCAAATGCATACACTTTTCAACAACAGACATTAGCAAATTGTAATGGCACAAAGTCTTTGCAGAGTAAGTCTCCAGTTTTATAATTCCACGTCTATCTAATTGTCACTTTCAAACCACAGCTCATTTAGAAATTGCAATGATTGTTCCAAAAACAATGCATAATTGGTATACGAATGATTGTTATGCGAATGCTACACGCTGTATATTCTCAAAAGTTTTGCTAATTAAATACTGATGAACACTTGGATATACTTATCTTTAAAATTTGTTTTACTATTTCAGATGGAAGCCTTCTTGCTAGATTTGAATCGTAAGATTCTGGCTAGAACAAATAATCAAGAGCTGCTCATTGAATTTAGCCAAATGCAGAATGATGAAGAACGAGTAATATTTGCTTTGCAAAGAATGATAAAGTATAAAATGAACCTTAATTATGAATCATTGCATAAGAATTCTGAAAAGTCGATACAACTAAAAGCACAGGGAAATAAATTATTTATCGGTGGGTGGGATTATAAAGCAGTTGTGAAATACACTGAAAGCATAGCGTATGCAACAAAGTCATCCGAAGAACTGGCTTTGACTTATGCAAATAGATCTGCAGCACTCTTTAGAATTGAGAAATACCAAGACTGCATAAATGACATTGATAGAGCTTTGAGCTTGGTATACCCAGATAAATTAAAAATAAAATTATATGAACGTAAAGGACTCTGTCTCACAGCATTGGGTAAGCCTGATGCAGAAGCATCATTTAAGAAAGCTCTGGAGTGGCTTGACAAAATGTCTTTGGATGAAGACAAAACAAAGAAATTGAAAATTCAGCTGAACAAATTTATTTCGGCCCCGTGCGTAAATGTTGAAATACAGGCAGAGTCAGCAAAATATGAATTACCTGAGTTTGAAACTCCGAATTCAGAAGTCCCATGCGCTTCAGATGCAGTTGTAATAAAATATACGCCTGAATTGGGCAGGCATGTTGTTGCCACTCGCAAGATCAGACCAGGAGAAATTTTAGCAGCAGAAAAACCATTTGCTATGTTTCTCATGCCTGAAAACGTTTACACACACTGTTCCAAGTGTTTGCAAGTTTCTATGGCCATGACTCCATGCAATTATTGCGTTAATGCTATGTATTGTTCACAAGCTTGTAAAGAACAGGCCTGGGAGGAGTATCATGAAATTGAGTGCGCCATTATTGGGCCTTTACTAATGTCAGGGTTCAACATGTTGGGGCTATTTAGTATGAGGCTAGCCATCCTGGCGACTCAGAAAGGAAAATATTTGGACAAACTGAAAAAACAACTTGAAGAAATTGATAACCATAAAGGTATTACTACAATGAATTACTTAGATCACCTGTTGGTTCAACGAACCCATTATTCAGGTGTACGATCTTGATTATACATACTTGTAGATCCACGCACGAAGGGATTTTCTGCTGATGGAAAGTTGCACAGTGATCAATATGGCAGTATTTATAGTCTGGTGACTAATACTCAAAAACGTTCAGCCCAGGATCTCTTGGATAGAGCATTCAAAGCAGCTTATATCACATACATATTGAGTCGTGAAAGTAATATATTTGGCGAAAAATTGATGCTTGATTGTGATGTATTAGCAAAAAATGCAGCAGCTACATTTGTGGGTGGGCTGATACTAAAGCATCAGCAAATAATTCCCAGCAACGTTCGTGTGGTATAACTCATGAGTGCTATAACTACATTCATGCTCCTGCTTTATGTGTGTATTTCTTCCATTTTTATTTTGTTTTTCCAATAATCTACAGTTTTCGGAGCTTCGTGGTGTAGAAGATTATGAGAATGGAGCTGCAGCAATGCCATTTTATAGTCTTTTTAATCATAGCTGTGACTCAAGTGTGACGAGGAGCGTGCAGAAAGATCATATAATTCTCTATGCTATGTACCCGATTGAGAAAGGTGAACAGGTAATTGTAAATTATTTATTGATTTCAATCAGACTGGATCATCTCAATGGTATAGTAGACATTGGATACTGTGCAAAATTTGTTTTATAATTTGTTTACATTCTATGTAAAATGTTTTCTAGATATATGACAATTATGGAGTTCACTATGCTCTGTCCGAGAGGAGTAAACGGCAGAAAAAACTACTCGAACAATTCTACTTCAAGTGCAATTGCGAACCCTGCACCAACGATTGGCCTGTTTATAACAAAATTCGTAGTTATCAGGTAAATTTGACCATACTTATAGGTGCTAGTGATTTATCATTGACCATTTGACATAAAATAAAACACAGCGATAACTTATTTAGACGTTATTTAAAATACCATTTGTGTTTCAGGCACAACTGCTCACACAACACGTGAAAAATAGGCTAAAACAAATCCTTCGAAACCATACCAGATATATCGATCTTGCCTATGAAAGGAAAACAGATCAGGACCCTAATATGTTGAATAATCTATTGAGGATGATTGAGGAAGTTTATGAGCTTGTGAAGAGACCTTGTGTCGAATTGAATAACGTTGTGGAGACAGTTAAGCATTACTACGCTTTACAAGGGAAAAGATTTGATGTACCACTCAAACCGTACGAGGTAAATAATTTATATATTATGCACTCCCATGCCTTGCTCAGATCAAAGTACTTAATTTATTATTTGTTTTTTCAGAAGTGATACTGATAGTATCATTGGTAGTGGATTTTTCTCTCGATATTCAGACTACGATGCTAACTTTTCCGCTAATCTTTGTGAAAAGATTCAAAACATGACAAAACAAAACAAACCGTACAAATACTATTATATGTTTTCAAGTAGCTAACTATTATCGAGAATCTAAGTTCATTTTATCACTAAAAAATTATTTTAAGAACTTTAAACACCTTACTGTAAAATACAATGATCATCGACAATAGGTTTTAGTAATCACCTGATATACTGAAACTCAATAAGATTAATGTCACACGTCGTATCAAGAACAACATTAAGATGTTAAAGAAGTAAGATTGTTTTATACAAATCTTCTTCTAAGTTCAATTTTTATACTCTCAACTATGTTCCTTCCATTGAAGCATATCCACCAAAAGAGATACGCTTTATACTGTTGTTAAAAGTATTACTTGTTTTTAAATTTTGTCTTAATAAAATCTAACTACAAATATACGTGGCCCACATTGAATTCTAACTCTGCAAATCCTTCCCGAACTACTTCAATTCCAAATAAAAAAAACGTGAACGAATTTATTAACAAATATGATAATTGGGCACAATACCTGCACTTCATGTTCATCGCTATGGACGATTACGCATCGGCGTATCAGACCCTTCGGTAGATTCGAGGATTTGGTTGATACGACTTCTTGATTGCATATTGCGACTCTCTTCGATCAGATACGCGACACTGAAATTACGGCAGTTAAATGCTACTTCCAAAGGAGTTTGCCCGGCGCGATATTTCGCGTACAAATCGGCACCATGGCTAATTAGATACCTATGAAAAAAAAATAGTAACAAAATGTAACGATACCAAAACACGCCTCACTGACAAAATTCTCACTCACAGGAGACCCCGCCAAGTGCCACCCACCAATTTTGATGAAACTTCGCACGATGAAAGAGTAACAAAAATAAACGGGTACGTGTTTTGGCTTATCCGTAGACACTCAACCGTTTTCGAGAAAATTACGGTTGAAACATGGAAAATTTTGACGCCGCTTCATGAGTCCGCCCGCGCGCTATCGCCTCAAGCGTGTCGGCGGTGCAGCGGCTAACGCGACAGCTTCGAGATGTGACGCTCCGCGCTTGAGTCCTGATCAAAATTTTTTTTTTTTTTTTTCTCAAATTCTTCGTCAAAGTATGCTGCGCGAACGTTCCTTATTTTATTGATAAATACAAGGACGCTGTATTTAAATTACAATCATTACAATTATGCTACAGGGTATTGGGTTCAAAAATATTTGGAAATAACAAATGGATAGCAGCGAGTGGCTTAATTTTTATGTTAATTATTACATTATCTCCCGATTAATTCAACGATATGTAGCGCATTCGTCGGGATGGTACCTATCATAGCAACATTCAAAACATAAATATTCTCTGCACCAGGAGCAACGCGCGAAGGCACTTTGGCCGCAATCACAGTTCTGGGTGTGAACGTCGTCCGGAAACGCAATGTCGTTGACGTTATTGAAAACCTCGCGATCCGCCGATAATTTTGCGGCGAATCATGCGTACCGAATCATTTTTTCAAATGCTGGTGCCCGCAATTGATTGTGGACCAGGGAGTGTATTTTTATTGCGTCGCGTCTGCTTGTGATTTCTCTCCGCTGAGCAATCAGGACGGGGCAGTTTTGGAGACGTCGAATATAGTTTTTTACCAGTCCAAAATATTTCGTATTATTTTCTAAAAAAAAATGGCCTGTTGGCTACGGCTAGCGAGCCTACCTGAAAACCTACCCCGTAGCATAATTCAGAATAACGGACAGTTGCTTCGAAATGATGAATTGTAATTTAAATACAGCGTCCTTGTATTTATCAATAAAATAAGGAACGTTCGCGCAGCATACTTTGACGAAGAATTTGAGAAAAAAAAAAAAAAAAATTTTGATCAGGACTCAAGCGCGGAGCGTCACATCTCGAAGCTGTCGCGTTAGCCGCTGCACCGCCGACACGCTTGAGGCGATAGCGCGCGGGCGGACTCATGAAGCGGCGTCAAAATTTTCCATGTTTCAACCGTAATTTTCTCGAAATCGAAAACGGTTGAGCGTCTACGGATAAGCCAAAACACGTATCCGTTTATTTTTGTTACTCTTTCATCCTGCGAAGTTTTATCAAAATCGGTGGGTGGCACTTGGCGGGGTCTCCTTTCAGCTAATTCCAGATGTCCGTTAATCGCGACTAAATGTAGAGGCGTTTTCAATCCCATGGGATCTACGATATTTACAACCCTCTCCTGCCCAAATTAGAACCTTGATAGCTTCGAAGTTTGAAGTGCGACGCGCACTCAGAACCGCTTCTAGAAGAAGGCCCATACCAAGACCAATCGGGCGGCGGACCAGAGGACGCTCTGTTTCATTCAAAATCGAATAAATAAATAAAGAACCCATGCAGTAAAGTATTTATAAAATTTCAGCGAGTAATACCGGTTAGCTAAAAAGAGCCTCGCCATTGCTACGCAAGGCCTACGTAAAACGCTGATAGAAAGAGGGCTGTCGGAAAAAGCGTCGTAGACATTGATGCGATCACCAAATCTTATTAGCATTCTCGCACTTCCGACGTCCTTTTGAGTTGCTGCAAAATGCAGTGGATAACGGCCTAGGGTATCCGAACAATTTACTAATGCTCCTCGACGTAGTAGCCCGAGCATAATTACTCTGTGGCCGTACAGAACCCACAAATGCAAGGGGGTTGACCCTATATGAAACGACAATTATTGTCATTAATAAAAAAGAAAAACCAATGATCAACTTTAACGTTATGGAAAAGATGGAGAATTTCAGATATGTGTATAGTCTTTTCCTGCAGGTTGATAGGGCTTTTAGCATAGATATATCTATGCTTTTAGGCTGATTGTGAGTGCAGATGAGTATGATCAAGTCAATGTCACCATGTTCTACCGCCGCAAGAAGAGGAGTTATTCCATGTGATGTGCGATGATTAACAATAGCGCCCTGCAAAATAGCTTTTTTAGCCAGCCTGATATCGTGATTTATACAGGCGTGCATCAGTTTTTGATTTAACTGTACCTTCGTGAGATTTTCCCAAGCAAGTTTCTTTACATAGGCTGTAACGACAGCACTCTTCGTTGCCTTATCAGATGTCATTGTCAAACTTTTTCTGCTAGCACGACTCAGCTCCTAATTACAGCAAAAGCATGAGGGTTATTATGATGACCAAGAACCACAGCCTTTATATTGATGACAAATTATATAACAATAGAGCCTTCATCTACAAACGCGCTACTTTTATTACACTTCGTATCTGCGTAAATTTTTTAAGGTAGCTTTCTCGAGTGGATAAATTCTTGATATTTTCGTGCAAAATTTCGCTATGATAATTTAACACTGCACTATTATTTTTAATACAGGGAAAGTCGGATAGTGCATACATAGAATATGATTATTTATTGTTCGTCTCTCACCCTCATTACAGTTTAATGATCATACATTGATCGAACGAAAGCACCACTGATTGAAAAATATTTTCAAGATGAAGTTTCATACATTAGTAGAATACCGTGTGTGTGTGTGTATATATAATATATTGTATATTCGATGAGATTTTCCATATTATTATATGAAATAGTTATACACAAATGAGTTCATGAATATATATATGCATAGGCATAAATATATACAATATTTATATTTCTTTCTATCATATACGTATACTTATATGAATGACCATATATTATGACTAACGATATAAATAATATACATACATATCATGGGTATGCATACTCTACGTATAGGATAGTAATTGATTTTGTTTTCATTTTGCAACCGTAAGAGGAAGATATTATATAAGTGGGTATAATTTTTTTCATCCAATTCAATTCACCCGGTCACATCATAATTATCAGGTCTCGATTTATTTAACTAGCACTTTTACTCCTGGCTCAAAGAAATTTATCATCGTACTTTCCATAAAATAAAAAAGCTATAATATCTCGAGGTCCGATTACCTCATCTCACTTCAAGGACCCAATTTTTCTTTTGCCTCAATCAAATATTCTCCAATTGCATAAGAATTTTACAATCGAATGTTAAGATAGAAGATAGATAATTTGAAGCACATTTGAAGCGAGCCAAACACCGTATTACAATTATAATTATTAATCATTTCAGCAGTTGAGAATGATCTTTATCATATTCGCATATTAGAATTTGAAGACTTTTAACTTTATAGTTCCGATTGATAATGATAACTACACTCGAATCCTAAAATTTCCTGGCTGAAAAATTAGACTACACCTTTTTGACTTACAATTAGAGCATAACTCAAACTGGAGCTCGTTTTCGTGCAGAAGAATTTCAAAAATAGTTTTTCAGAAAATCTTACTATCCTATTAGGTAGTATAGGTACAAATTTAAGTGAGGATATAGTTTTCTTTTTAGAATATTTATCTCATTATTTTATCTAGCAACAATTTTGTTTAAAAATTCGCTGCCCACATTTTATTCGTCGTCGGTGAAGATTAATATTGGTTTTTGTGTAAAAGCTTTTTTGACAAAATTGTTTGTAAAAAAAGCTCAGATTGTTCTTCGCGAACAATTAGATGATATGTAGTCAAGCATTTTTCTCTTTTCTCTTTCCTCTAGTTGCTCGGCTTATTTTTCAAACGGAATTCCAAAACCGACGGATTTTTAAAGGTCCCATACGATTCTTGTGAAACAATCGCGCTATACTACAATCGATAATCAATAATTCACGTATCACCGATTCATTTCGCAACGTCATTGCGACAACACAATCGTAACTAGTAAGCACATGGACCAAGATTTAATTAGCTGCAAAACGTTAGATGATTATTTTGTTTGCGGTGGTGGTTTCAGTTCCAGCGTGATAAAAAAATTTACTTCGACACATGCATAAACATTAATTATATGTTCGTAAGATGGATGAGACATGTATATAGGTGCACTATACATATTTGTACACGCTACCATATGATTAACTGGAGCAAAAATATATAGTACATTACGATACAAGTGCGCAAAGTAGGTGATTTCCGCACGAGCGGGGTTTCCGGCCACGGGGCAAGTTGACGAATATTAGATTTTGGTTTAATGGGCCTAAAAAAATACTTTTTTCGTCAAAATATACTTCAGTTTATTCAAATCCATAAAAGATATGAAAATACAAACACGCATAGTTTATGTAGTTTAGCTTAGATATACATATACTGATAATTAACACTGGTCGCAAACGAACTGAGCTGCTCCTTCGACATTAGAACATGCCAACATTGAATCGTGAATAAATTTATTCATTTATTTATTTATCGAATTATTCAATGAGCTGCAAAATCGTATGTAGCCTAAATATCGATTAACTAAACAACATGCAAAGATCTCGATAAGGACGATCCGTCAACTTGCCCCCACCATCTTGCCCCATTTGCCACTATTTGCAAAAAAAGAACCCCACAAAAAGTACATTGGTGAAAATTCGGAGATTCTATGTTCTCTAGGATCTATATGCGTATAGAAATAAAGTATTAATTCACAAGTCCGATCTTGCTTATCTGTAGTTGCATACAACTATTTTCTTGAGCTCCAGATATTACTTCGCACACGTCTGAAACCACAATGCCTCCGTAAAAAAGCCGGATGACCTTGCCACGCTAGCTATATCGCAAATATTATTGCGTAGAAGAGTGTTTAACACTTTTTGATGACTTACCCAGCGCTATCTGTCAAAATATTCTAAAAACAATCAATTCGTCATCTTGCCCCAGCCTCCAACTTGCCCCGGTTTCCCCTACTATTTTTCCTACCATCGTGCGCAAAGTTCGATTTCTCGCACGCTTAGCTACATTCTCGCACGCTTAACTATATTCCCGCACGCTTAACTATATTCCCGCACGCTCTTCTTAGCGTGCGGGAAAGTGGTACTTTGCGAACGCAAATGCGTGCGCAAAATCGAACTTTGCGCACGATGGTAGGAAAACAAAATTACACCACTAATATGCCACGAATATAGAAAGTCGATTAAATCGCAAGGAAATATTTCACAACAAGTTTCTGAATTTGTACAGTAGGGCTATAATGATCGAAAATCATTCTTCATCGCGAATAGTGAAGGAAACAGAAAATTTTCCCCAAGAGAATATAAGACGTGGCATATGGTAGCCGACTAAGTGTTGCCTAAATCGTTTCGTTCGATCGTGCAGATATTTTCATATTAATATTTGGTCCATTTTTCTCAATTATTTATTCAATTTTTCTTGAGATTGACTTTAAAATTGATGGATGCATTATGAGAAATTTAATAAATAGTGTCTCGCCAATAATTTACTGCAGTAAGATTGAAAAATTGCGTTCAACTTTGTATGAACAATCGCAACATGAATTTCATAAATAAAGGCATCGATAAACATGTTTTTTTCTCGAACAATATCTGGCTTTCTATTATTAGTCTAGGACTCGATTCAGATACGTTTTCCTACCATCGTGCGCAAAATCGAACTTTGCGCACGATGGTAGGAAAAATAGTAGACGATACTCGTCCGCTGCGTAGGTGTACCCACACTCGCTTTTTTGTCGCCCTCGCACCTACTAGTGAAATGATCGGACCTATACTTGAATTCGTTTACCCACGTCATTTCTGGAGATACGGAATTTGTAGTCAGTCTAAAATTGTTTGAACCACCGCATTTCGGAAACCGCGAATTCTGCATAACACGTATGTACACAAACCGTGTTCATAAGTGGAGCATGTAAACATTGCGCGATTTGATTTAGGTTCACGCAACTTTTATTTACCTGCTACCAGTTAGATACATTTTTTCATTACGTATGTGAACCTGAAGTTTTCGACTCGTCACGGTCGTTAATAGTTAGGATTCGGATTAAATAAATAAGATTACAAATTGAGACGATGATAATAGTTGGAATCAGCTCTTTCGTTTGGATAGTTACCATAATTTTGTGGGATCGTCCTCAAAAGCTCATTGTCAGCAGGATTGACCATTAGTGTTCCTTCCATCGTTATAGGGTCTGTAAGCCTGCGGCAAAAATTATATCTTCACTGTAAAATTTAACTCAAACACGGTGCGTTTTCCGCGGTACGAAAAAAAAATTCGTCAAAGTTGCATCAGTTTTTTTGAAACAATTTAAAGTTCTGTATTGCTGACCTGTGATCGCTTCTTCGATACCATGAATCTTTTCTCCGGAGCGTAATCGTTTTAATAATTTGTTAGTCGTGAACAGGGAATCCCAATATCAGAAGAACCGCGGGTGTCATCTCCTAAGCTAAAATGTCGCGGCGTGTATGTATGCGGGTCCTTCCAGCCAAGCAGCCCCTATTTTATTTTAAAAAATGGATTTAACAATTTCTTATCAGACGACGTCCTCATCGATTTCCACAAGCAATCAACAAGGGACTTTACCCTCATTACCGTGGACTTTCTTGATACTATAAAAAAATTCGTCAGAGAAATTTACGTGACGCAGTGCTATTATAATGCTACACGAGGAGCTGATGTTCTCAATTTCAGGGAATTAAAAAGATTATTATAGGTTCATACGGGGATACTGATGGGTTCTATTAGGTAGCAATCATGATAACAAAGATAATAACAATGCTGATGATAATAACACCGGAATATCATATGGTTATAACGTTAATAACGAAGATACATTTTATCCAATTTGTCAAAGTGTCCGGTGGACGCCGTGGTTCCAAATCCCGAATCGCTGGCCAAAAATCGAAGGTATTATCGAATCGCCATCAGAATTATTACGAGGGGTTTTTGAGGGCGCTAAACACGAATTTGAAGACAAACTTCCAAAAAACAAAATGATCGCCCAAAAATGACGGTAAATTTTATTGAAACTTGAATCAATTCTCATGGAATTTGGTGCGGGAGGGTTTTGAATAGAAATAATTTATTTTTACGTACATGTGTAAAATATAGTAGAATGGGAAACTCTTGGTTTGTTTGCAGTTGGCGATTCCAACAAAGCCATGGCTTCACGCGATAATGATTTGCTTGACTTAGCTGATAGTTTATGCAAACTTGAGATAACAGGGTCAGATGCAATCAAAAGCCGCGCAAATACATCCTCCATATTTTGTTCCCTACTAAATCTAAATCTAAATGATTTTATGTATTTATTGCAAGATTCCTGGGCTTCCTCGGATATCTGTCCTATCGGCAACATGGATAACCCTATTATTTTTGCGCCGTGAATTAAAAGTTTGTACACAGTAGTCGGCATGTAATACCAAGGATATAGTAGCACGTATCTATGGGCTGTTTCTACAGCGTAATTTTGAAAATTGAAATTCGTCAACATTTATTTCAAACCCGCACGATATTATTTGCAAAATCACGTGGAATCTTTTGATTAGATCCTCATCTATTCCCGTTAGAGATACGGAAACATCGGAATTTTTAAAGAAACGATCAGCAGTATTACCGTCATTCGTGCTGCCATATCCTTGTTTTGGTTGATCAATCAAAATTCCCAATCGTTCTCACGGAAACCTTTTTGGATGGTCTTTTTCCGACTTTCGATGCTTTTCTTATCGGGCTGCCATTTTTCGATTTGTAATCTGTATGAAATATGTATAAAGCACTCGAAAAAACGAATCCACGCGTGCAGTGATGATATTCCATATTGTAAATGATCTTCATTTATTTTCCCCTTCAAAATGTTTTCGATGTCGTTGAATTCTTTGGATGTAGCACCGCAAAGATAACATCGTTGACTTGATGCAGTAGATGTTAGTGAATTGCAGACTTTTCCGTCAACCATTGTTAAGGCCAATTTGTAGGATACAGTGACTTCTTTTCCGTTCACAATCGTATGAAAAGGTTGGAGCTGCTCTTCTTGTTCCTTGATGTTTTGAACTTCATTTCGGGTGCCTTCTGCAGTCTCTTTCGAAAACTTGATTTTTATTGGCCTACAGAATCGAGGGGAGGAGGGTCGCGGATTTTTTCACACGATTATTCCTTCGTTATCACCCCCGTCAACAAACACGAGCTGCAGTGGCACGAGGGAAGTGAAGAAAATAGTTGCGTCTGTTTTATCTCCGTCGTCCTTATCAAATTTTTGTTTGAATGTACTTTGCCCAGATGTTCCGTCGTATCCCCATTTGCAGACAAAATTAAATTTATAAATTTCGCTGGATGGGAGGAGATGCAAAACTTCACTTTGCACTGCTAAAATGCGACTCGCTGTATGGTCTAACAGTGCTTGAAGTTTGACCACAGTTTTACTCTCAGTAATCGTGATGTCATCTTTGGGTGGATAACATTTTTTCTTCGCCTCTAACACAGATTTGTACGGTGGGTATATCTTCGAATTTACTTCCAGTGCTCCAGGTCGTATTCCCTGATATACATACATATTTAGACATGCGGTATTCAATTATAAGAGATAACGCAGCATCAGCGGAATAACGATTGGTGAGCAGTCTCTTTTACCACTTTTGCTGCATCTAATTTTCCTGCAGCTCGAAGACTCATGTGGGTGGCAAATGTGAGCTCTTTGGCACTGGACTGCTCACAAATTGCTGCAGTTTTTCTCCGTTTCGACCGCTCACTGAAGTCCTCGAAGCTCTGCGAATGTCGACCAGACCCACAAACTGCATCTGAATCTTTGTTTTCCTTCGAAATTTCCGTATTGTTTCCAAAGGTGACGATTCTGCTTAGCCAATCCGTATTTTTGTCCATAAACCTCGCCTTCATTCTTCTAGCTATTTTCCATTTGTCTTTCATATCATATAATAACTTGCGAATTGTTTGTTTTTCATCCGCAGATAATGTGTATGAGCAATGGAATTTTTTAGACAATTCGACCTCCAAGATTTCGTACACATCATTTGCATTATCGTTCAAATGATCAGTGAATAAATCAAACTTCTCCTTCCGCGTGAAATTGACCGCCTCACTGCTATCACGAGAGCCTGGAAAATCTCATTCAAAAGTTAGACAATAATAGAAAATTTTTAAGAATCAGCAATGATTTTTTAATGAAAATGATAGTTGTAACGTATGGATTAAGCTTAAGAATTGACCTACAGACTAAGGATTATATCACCAGTTGTATTCCGTACCTGTTCCTTGTTGGACGTCTAATAAAGACTTAGTTGTACTCTTATAATGGCGTATTAATATTCACCGAAAGACATTACAATAGTCGAATCCGGTACAATAATAATTATATTTATATGAAACAATTCACTTAAATTCGCACTCTTCTGCGGTGCACTTCGCACAGTATAGTATACATGCCGCGCTAGCATGCGCCGTGCCTGAATTCCCGCGTCCATTTATTGAAAAATTCACCATTACCAGAGGGGCAACTCGGTGCACCTAATTTTTTGGTGAGGTATTACTCAAGAGTGTATACAATAACGTGGCACTCAACCAGTATTAGAATTATTTAGAATTATTAACTTTTACTTAATGTGAACATAACTTATTTCCGCAGCGAGCACGAGAATTTACGGTAGATGTTCACAATTTTTGTCGCTCGGTGTATGATTAATATAAGAAATCGCAATGATATAATAAATGTACTTACATCCAGGAAGAGACTCCGTTTTGCAGAATTAAAATAACTCATTTCTACTTGAAGATATATCACTTTGAACACAACGATATTTTTCTAGCGTAGCACACGACCGACTATACCTGCTTGAGCGCCCCGTTACGAATGAGATCCCAACGTCTAAATGCACCTGCAACCTACCGACCCTTGGAAGGGTTCCCCGAAATACCCCTCTATCTGACCCCACAGGTAAAATTCCTTGAATATAAACTTCATTTTTCGGTTTTTGGTCAGCAATTCGGGATTTGGAACCACTGTGGGACGTCACAATGTTTGAGAAAAGTGAACAAGAGAATCCTGATTGATAATTCGCCGTGTTCGGTTCTGAAAAGTTTTGTATAACTATACGGTATATTTGTGGAGACGTAGCAATAATAAGGGATAATGATAATTATTAATCAGGTAATAAATATTGAGTGATTTATAAACATTTTGCCAGATTAAAATTCAAATCCCTCACATCGATCAGCATCTGGTGCACCAGGTTTATAGACTCGTGAGCATTTTCGTCCATCACAATTCCGTGCATTGCATCTAACAATGAGTGATTTAGAGTCAGAAGAATTACCTCCCTTGGTCCTGTGCTGACAGTAAGTTGATACTTGGTCAGCATTATCATAAGGTCAAAAAGTTTATTCATACTCGCTTTGTCCAATCTCACGATTGACGAGAGAGCTACACATTCCAAGGTAGATCGAATGCAGAAAATACTTGTTGGTGGTAATGGTCCAAACACTGTTGTTAATATCTTCGGATTTAATAATGCAGTTTTTACATCGCCCAAAACTGTAAAATAATACATCTCAACACAAAAGCCCTACTCTCATTCAAGCGTGATGCATATGAAAATAGCGCATGTGTAGATTTCTACTATAGTATCTTCATTCATCAAACGTGCAATAGGTCCGGTGCTCGTGCCATGTCTTTGGTATACATATTTTGGTAGGAAACTGGACAATCTTCAAAAAATGTCTCTTATTATTTTTCGATAGAAGAAACCTCCTTCCAAAGTTATTCAAGCAAGTATTCAAGCTCAAACTTCAATTCATAGTACATTCCAATATTTTTTTTCAATTGCTGGTAGAATGTCAAAACTAAATTCTGCTTTTCATTAAAATTTTCGAGAAATTCTTTAGTTTGTGATTTTTAATGAGAAAGAAAGTTAATCAACGAAAAAAAAATATTACTCAATACTCATTGAGAATTAAATAGTATTTTCTTTTTTTTTAAGAATTCACGTTTTTACAAAAAGTAAGATTACGGAACGGTTAAATTTTACGAATTAAAAATTGTTGATTGCCTTACCTTCTCATAAAAAATCGAAAACTATAGAATTTTTCAAAAAATTGAATGAAAAGCAGTATGTACTAAGTTTTGATATTTTGCCAGAAATAAAAAGAAATAGTGGATTTTGAAATGAATTGAAGTTTGAGCTCGAGTAATTCTTGAAGGAGTCAACTTATCAAATATGATTTTCGATTTTATCAACCGATTTCAAGCAAATTTACCTGATTTCAGATGATTTCTTGCACCAAGTGAATAGCCCCTTGTACTCATCATTCGATCCACAGAAACATGATATGTTTAGACAAGTTATAAATAATGAAGTGTACTGTATAATGTGCAAAATTGTATATTTTGAATTATCATTTTTTTTTTTTAATTTTTTTATACATAAGTAATAATCTGTGATTTCCTATAATATATGTACAGTTTAATGTTTCTTTTTTTTTGAAATCCAATAGAGGATAAACACTGAGGTACATACTCAAAAATCAATGACGAGGCATTAAGCATCATTAATTGCTTAAAATTAAATAATCATTTATGGTAATCTTACAAAGAGTACAGTTAGCAGAAGTGCGTGGGCTTGTGATGGGCCACATATAAAATAATCGAATATTTCAACACAACTGTATTTCATTCTTGTTCCCGTATACTTTCTAATTACAAAACATCTCATGTTACCTGTTATTCATTGTACGATACACTCGACAATAATAGCGAGTTGAATAGGACAAAACCAAATGCCAACACACTGTCACTGAAACTCGATAACTGAGAACTTTTACACAAAGATTATGGATATTTGCAAACTACTTTTAGGATACCGTTTCAAACGATACGTCTTCCTAGCTAGTACATTGGTTTGCATTTTTCGTTTTTATTTTGTTTTCCTGTGACAAATCTCACCTTGGTGATGCGGTGGTGTAATTTCAGAGCACATGTGTTAAGTCAAGCAGACATTTTTTTACTGAAATAACATCCGCCCATCAAACACAATATCTTATTTTCTTAACTCTATATGATTTGGATTTGTTGTATGAAAATAATGCTAATTGCAAGTACAATCAAGTACATTTCCAACAGATGAAACATTTCAATTTACTTCGTATTTTCAAACCAAACGACTTTATGCACGATGACTGGCAATCACTGAAAAGTAATGAGCACAAAAGTATGCAGTCAGTCAAGCCAATCAACATCGTGGTAAATATGCTCCAATTACTTCAATAAGTCCGATACAAAAGTTTACAGCAATAAGATCTCCAAACCTATCAGGGGCAGCATTAGAAATGAGCCTAATTTGCCCTGAACTGGTTGTGATTAACATCATTAAGATTTAGTTTCAAATACCAACAATAAACCAGCTACTGTGTTTCCGAATCGTCGTTATCTATCCATTTTCTATTCCTATCAAATATTATCGTTCCTGTTAATCACATTGTCTTCTCTGTCGACTGGTGGAGGTCCTGTTGGGAGCGTTGCACTTGGTCCTGCAGTTAGATATCCAGCAGACACCGGAACCCCAGCTAGAATTGGGTAACCATTGTGTCAGAGCTGGAGAGGACATTGATAAGTTTAGAATAAAGATTATTTGCGATAAAAATTACCAGTCAAATATCCGGAACTAGGTGCGTTGGATATAAACAGATCGTGCATCTGATCTTTGTACTCTGCCCAGATCAAAGATTTCTCCAATATTGCCACAACTTTTTCTCCTAATAGCAAACTCCGACTCATAGCCTTTAGGGCTTTTACAATTTGCGCTTTTGTCGTGCCAGGGTTATCGATTGAGTCCAACCTACTTTCTAGAAGCGTTAATAGGTATGGAACCATCTGCACTTCTAAAGCCTAACAACGGAAAATTATATATGAAAAGCTCTCATGTATTGAATTATCATATTGCGGAGAAGTAGTTGGGCACCTGTTTGACCAATCTGTCCTCATTCATTGAAAACAATCTGTTCAATGCCTCGCAGGCGATGGTAATCATGTCTCTTCTTGATTGCATGGCATTTTTTAGAGGACCTATGCATTCTGTTTGACATATCGATGCTACACATATCTGAAAGGATGCAAATTAACGAAAATCATCTGTGAGCAAATGAAAACTGATCAATGAGACGCTATAGATTGATGTGTGTGGTCGATATTTGCCAAGATTTATAAAAAATTATTACTATCGAAAAATATACCTCACTAGCAGCTAATTGGTGTAATATCAATATCCCAGCTTTGTAGACCACCTGTTGACCACTAGGAATAGACATTTGTCTACACAATCTTGGTATGTGGCCTAACGATGGAACCTGGTCAGCTAACGCTGGCTGGGCTTGCAAGAGGCATACCAAAGCCTGAGTAGCTAACTCAAGCATACTTGTCTAGCAAAGAAAAGTACATATTCGACGATTAGTTCAATACATGAATTACAAAGTGTTACATGCTGTTGTGCACAACCAACGATATGAACTGAGGTAGAATCCATTCCTTACATCTGTTTTTTCCTTGGACATTAGCGTCAACGTTGTGTCCATTAGTTCGCTCAAAAATTCTTTGGGTTTCCTGAGTGCCCAAGTAGGACTAGATATGAATAATCGTAAATACACTCCAGCCACAACAGGCTCGTTCGTTGCAAGATCTATGTTGCTCGGATTGTCAGGTAACTTCAATGGTGTATTTGGATTCACTTTCTGGGCTGCATAGTGACTGGAAATCAAAAATGGTTCGGTTAAAATATAAACCTGTGATTCGTTCATGAAAAAACTAGACGCTACTTACTCTTCTTTCAACTCCGAGACCATCCTGGAAACCCGGATTTTTGCATCATCGTCCCAAATTAACTCAGGATTTTCATGCCTGGATTCAAACATATGCACACACTGTTTTGGTGCATCCCTAATCGCTTCGCTGAATAACCGAGGTAAGAATTTCGATAGATCTAGTTTAACTTTAGGGCCAGCTAGTTTATCAGATGACATCTTTGCTAGCAGATCAGCAGCAGCTTCACGGATTTGCGTATTGTTGGAGTTACAGAATAAATCAAGAATGTATATAACAGCTCCTGTAATTAAAAGGTCATAAATGCATTTTCCTCAACTCTAAGTACTAGTGAAGCGAACTCACAAGCTCCATTGTTTTTAGCGTTCCCAAATCACAAATGATTAAGATTGCTGGTGTACCTTTAGTCAATGCATCCTTTACGATCTTCGTAGTACTCATTAAAGCGTACAATGTTTCCAAAGTAAGAAGTTGGCACTCCACTAAAGTGTGCAAACACAACAGCAAATGAACGACTACGTCATTAGCAGCAATGTCATTAACACACTCTTGATTTTTAGTCACATTGTGGATTACTTCTAAGGCTGCCTTCTGAATCGGGTTGAAACTTGTGCAGCTCAAAAGTCCAAATAACAACTTGAAATGACCGATACACTGAATTTCTACTCCGGGATTATTTTTTATGACATTTTTCAACGCTTCGAGGGACATAACGATATGTCTCAAACTTTCTTGGTCCTTTTTGGACAAAGCAACACTTCCCATGGAACATAAATGAGCGGCGGACGTTGAGAGAAAATCAAGCAGGTCTATCGTGAAGCCCTTCGGGTTCTGAAAGTTGATAGAGGCTCTTTCGTGAGCTTGATCTTTTGATAGATCATTATAGATTCTGACTGGGAGCTTCAATCTTACCTCAATAGGGAATGTTGGTTGCTCATTGTAAATTTTAACAAAAATCTCACCGATCACCAACTCGTTGCTATGGGCTGTATATTTAAGCTCATTGAAATCATGTTCAAATTCACTATTACCACTCAATTTGTCTTGTCGTTTTGATTCTAAGTATTCGATTAATTCTGCCCTGGTTCCATTGTCCCATATTAAATATGGATTTGAGCAATTTGAGTTCAAAATCTTGAGTATCTCCTCTGGCTTATCTTTACTGAGCTGTCGGGCTAGATAAGGCGTCAATGAACTCTCCAAGGCAGCAACAGTAACGGGATTGACAGGCGTTTCATTATTTCCAGTCATGTAACCACCCAGTCTAGCACAGGCTTTTATGGCAAGTTTAGCCAAGTTATTAGCCACTTCCTGTCGATTTTCATTCTGATTCCTTTCCACTCCTCCTTCTTCTAACGTGTAATCGTAATTGAACATAAATAGGAGCAAATGCCACAGTGCTCCAGATTGCAGCAATTGCATTTGAAGGACGCTGTCCATGGCTAAGGATGAAATACACTCAGTCGCTACTGAGCACAATTTTGTTAAATGCTGAAACACGAATCTTTGTCAACATAGTGTTCGTGACAAAAAACAAAATGGAAAAATTGGTTTCTGTCTTTTGATTTTCTATCTTTACCTTAAAGTATAGAAGTCGACATAGGTCTTTGACAAGCTGCGGTAGCTCAACCATTTTGTCCCTGCATCCTCTGAATAATCCAGCAACTGCAAAGCACCTCGTAATATGTGTACAAACTTGTACAGCAACCTCATTTGGCTTACTCGAGTTGTTCAAAACTGAAACGCATCTTGTATATGCTTGCAACAGAACTTCCAAACCACCTTCTCTTCTTAATTCTTCAGCATTAAGAGCAGAACAGTGAACAGTGTGGTAAGCAAGTTCACTTGCAGCATCCAGAAGTGGTGCAGACTTTGAGAACAATTGTTCGTCATCAGTTTCAAGTTTTATTGTTTTAATCAACTGTGGATAACCAGCGTACTTGTAAGGCTGTAGCTCGTCTGCATAACGATGAAATAAAATACTCTGTGACCTGAGAATCAAAACAATGTTGTCTGGATTTGGACCATTAGCAGTCCAGCAGCTACGGCTGCAGAGAAACTCGTAAGCTTGATTGACTGCTTCGAATTTGTCCTGAAAATATTTAAATATTTCTCACTTTGAAATTTATTTAGATTCCGATAAAATGTAGATATGGTTAATGATACTGCGATCAGTGTATAAAAATTCTTACCCTGCCATTGGGATTTTTATCTGGATGATACATCTGGGCCAATTTGTAGTAAGACTTTCTGACAGTTGCTTCATTATGTTGTTTGCCCCCGGTCAATCCTAATGACTTGTAAGCATCATCAACGGTCATTAAGGGTGGCTTTTTCTCCACTTCTTTTTTCCACGCATCCAGAACGTCTTTCAATAGTTTTACCTAAATAAAATTTATTCTAACGTCACAAGACGACATGTGTTTGTAGGTGAGGAATCTCTCTTTTCCTATAATCAACTGCATAAGAACCTAACTGAACCTACCGGTTCTGGTATAGGCCACTGTGGAAATTTGTTTGTATCGCACAGATGGCGCAGATAAAATATCTGGCAGAATAGCTCGTTCTCAAGTTGTGGGTATCTGACAGCAGGAATAGGGATGTACTGGTAACGAGCCAGTGTATGGCTCCTCAGCCTAGGTGAAAAGTCTGCAATATGTGCAGCTACTTTCTCAATCAGCATTCTGCGCATTTCGGCATTCCAAATTGCCTCAGGTGTATCAAAATCACCAAGAAATATTTGCGCGAATTTCTCTGCACCATGATTTTCGAGGTAGCTAACCATAGCATCTGGTAAAAGTTGCCCCAGTATACTTCTCTGCATAATATCAGACGTGGTGTTCTAATGAAAGGAAAAATTAGAATTTGCCTGGATCACAAAGATCGTGATACTCTACTCACTTCGTCACCTCTGAACGCCTGTTTTGCATGAGTTAACTGCAAGAATCTTGCAACAGGTAGAACGTTTGATCCAGTATACATCAAAATGAAATAGAATATGCCCGTAAGATAGATTTTTGATACATCTGGATTATCTTTCATGACCTCGCAAAGTAGAATTGAAACTCGTTCTATCAAGACTGGGTCAAAAGTAAGTAGTAGCTGAACGATATGAGGCAAGCACTGAGGATCAGAAAGTAGCCTCTTAACACGTGGAAGTGGCCTGATTACTGCATTATCAGCATCTCGACTTGGAAAATATTCACACATTTTGATGAGTATATTCAAAATTAGGGTTGCCAATTCGCTTTCGTTTATGACTGGGCTACCTTTGGCAACGAGCGTCCACTTCAACTGAGGTACTTGCATGACCATCCGCCAGCCATCCAACCCTTGCGCCCATACCTTGGTTTTGTTAGTAATTTTGTTAGCGGCATACAATTTCTTTAGTTCGTTTATACAGATTGGACCTTTTCTTTGATCCCCGTCATTGTAGTACCATTCTTTCTCCATTACTCTTTCTTGATCCGGTCCAGCTTCTATTACATTTGTCTGCGTCGGAACGACTGCTCGTGACGTATGTAGATGAGCCAGTGTTAGGAGATCAACCAAAGTTCTCACACCATTTTGGTCCATGATATCCTTAACATTTCTTCTATGTAGTATCAATTTATTTATAAACATAACTAAACGATCTCGCTCCAGTACATCCGTACACCGTTCAAGCATACCCACTATATACTTGGTATCAGAAAACGGTCCAATGTCTTCGTAATATCGGCCATAAACTATGGTCATTGCTTGTAGGCAGAGGCACTTCATTTCAATCTTTGTAGTCAATAAAAATCTGTGGTACAAATCATTGAAAAATTCATACCTGAAAAGAAAAAAGGAGTATAACGTAGTGGTAATGGTCAGACACTGAAAATAGCGCGCATTGATTATGTCAAATATACTCACGACTTTCTTATAGGGCTATCAGGACTATCTTTCTCCAATAGGAGTCGCAGATAGTAATCACCAATTTTAACTTCATCGGATAAAGACTGGTACTGCACTTCGAATTCTCTATGATTCCAAGCAATCAAGGTACCTCCTGATAAATCTTTGTCAGAGCTAAATGCACGTATTTCATTCTCCAAAGCTGTTCGTAGTTCCTCCCGGGTTTTATGATTCCAAATCAAATTAGACAGTGCATGATTTTGGTTGAACTTATAATAAAATAGTTTCCAATTTGCTTCGGATTTAATTCTCTCCCTACGTTTTCTCAGCACGATCGGTCTTTCTTTAATTTTTTCATGACGTTCGATACCAACTCGAGCTCCCCAATGCTGGAGAGCGTTTTCCACATGCTTTTCCACTACCCGCATTTGACGCTCAATTGCAATCCATTGCGGGCTTTTTTTATTTTTTGATGCATGGTCGATAGCAATTTTCAAATTATCGCGATTGTTTAGGCGTTCCTCTTCCAAAAACGAATTTGGGACTTTCTCATCTGAATCCAGGTAGTTGAGTAACCCAACTGGCTATAATGAAGATAAAAAGATCAGTTTATAGAATGTCTGAGCCTGATACTCGGTAAAAAAAATAAAAACCGTCAAAATTCTCACCATAATTCGCTTCAGTAATCCCATAGCAGTGGGATGCCCAGTGACCCATAGACCTACCAGATGTCGACATAATTGTCGATGCGTTAAAAGTCGACCATCACTGCCTTGGGTAAACAAACTGTTTAATAAATGTCTTGGTAGGGCACCTTCGGCTAAAGCAAGCTCTTGCATCTTTGCTGCGATTTCTGGTGCTCCCTCTTCAATAATAGCCCGCATTACAAGTCCGGCTCCTTTTACAACGGCTAAAGACGGATGTTGGAATAATCGAAACAAAGATCTGCCCCTTGCGGCTACCATTTCAAGTAAATTATCAAAGTGTTTGCCATCTGTTGTTTCACTGTACGGTACACAGAGAGCGAAGGTTAAGAAGTCCAACATAGCAGAAACAACAAGAGCCCCTGTACCATGATTCTAGAATATTTGAAAATACCAATAGAAATGCGCATCTGAAACATGCCTCATGAGTTTTTTTTCACTTAATAATCAGGTCCAATTTTATTGAATAAATATATTGTATTAAATTTGAACTAATACTTGTCACTACATATCGCTATTTGAAAATAATGAGACTAGAATCCTTTATTGACAGCAATTGCAGATTCGACTTTGAATTGTTATGGCTTACTGCAATAAAACAGAGACAATAGGTATGCTAAAGTTCAATCAAACACTCACCACATGGCTGATCCACATGTCCAGTAGACTTTCGAGGAACTTGGTGCTACTCAGTAAACTGCTCTTATTCAATTGCTCTTGTCTCAAGTCACAGTCTTCATGCATGGGCTGCATAAGAGCACAAATACAATCTATGGCAGCTTGTGTCACTCCACAGTCCTGGCGTTTCAATGCTCTCACAACTTTGTTCCCAATGGCCTCTCTGAAGCCTGGTAAAGTTGTAAAAGCTGTGAACCCAACTTTGCTGGCAACCAACCTTCTCAATGCATGAAACTGTGCTTCTACTTCGCTATTCGTTTCCAATTCTTTAATCACTAGAGAGTTCAGAGCTCCAAGAATTACTTTGTCCTTATTTTCAGTAAAGAGGCCCTGCAAATAGTCATTTGTAATCCTGTGGACTTGAAGTTGTAACGTAGGTACAGTCCAATTGAGCGGTACACATTCCTGAACAAGAAAGATAAAGGTTGGATCCCAGCCTATCTTCACAAAGAACAAGTAATAAAACCATTCGATTGAACTGTAGAGCTTCAACTGCCAATGGACGCCACAACAGTAATTATCAATAAATCACATTGAAAATTTAATGCCATATATAAACTTCAAATACCTAACGACTCTGGTATTTGACAGGTAATAATATGTTAGCAAAAATATACACGCAATATGCAGGTACCAAAATCACACTCACATCTTGAGAGGTGGAATAATGAAGCCCATTGTACGGAGCGTTAGCATTAAATCTCTCCAATATTTCAGAAAAAGATTTATTCCCAGGTGGTTGTTGCAAAAATTTTACGTGAGAAGTTTCGACTTCTTCATCAACAGGCAGATTAAGTGGACCCAGTCTTTTTCCCCTAGAAATGGGGTACATTTTAACATGAACATCTCTGTTTCCTGATGCTCTTACACCATCTAACAAAGAGGCAAGTAAGGAGTCTCTGTCGGTCGTTGTGTAACTCCGAATCTGACCATTGAGATATTGAATGGTGAATAACTGTGGATTCCTGTTGTCACGAATCAGTGCAAAGATGTCAGACAACGGTTTCAAAGTGCATATGCTGTAGGTTTGAGGATCTCTTTCAACAAGACAAGTGTCAGAGAGACACAAAGTCCGTCTCTGAGGATCTGAATGCCTTGACGATAATTTGTGAACAGTGAATTCAGACACACTAGTTATGTGTTCATCCACACTAAATTTTCCCAGTCTTTGGGCAACAAAGTCATCAAGAATTATCTGTTCTTTCAGGACTTTTAAACTGATCCCCAAATTGCTCAGTGCTGACTCGAGCATCTTTTTTTTTATCTCTTCAATTTGTTGCGAAGCAAACAAGTGTAGCCGTCCAAATCCACCACAAACTATCACAAAGCCACCAGGATAATCTTTCATAGTAGCAAGACCTTCAAAATCTTTATAGCAGTAGCTAGCCAATAGCATATTTGTGGCAGGATCCAGTTGATCCAAACTATATGGTGTCACCTCAAGGACTACAGGTAACCTTGTATCGGACCAGTGGTGTTTGTAGGCCTGGTATCTCTGTGAGATAAACAATACAAATGTTATTGTTGAAAGTATCGAAACAAATTAGCAGGCATTTTTAATTCAAGCATTTCAACTATACAAATAAATATAAACTACTAATGTTCCGGAGCAAGTGATTTATTGGTAAAATGGTTTACGGGGAGATAATGAAGTGCTTGTCTAGCTTACTAGGTATCGAATGACAATATAGCTGATAACTTTATATAGCACCAGATGAAGTATTTATAGGGGATCAAGGAGGAGAGGGGAAGGCATGCAAGGATGAAATTTTTAGTGCAATCGAGGGCTCACCAATATCTCCCTGGGTTTTTCGGCAAATTGATTTCTGAATTTCAAGGCCTCTGTCAAGAGTTCTGCCCTATGTTCAGAACTGAATCTCATAGATTCTGACTTTTTTTCCTTACGCATAGTAATACTAAACTCGTAAAGGCCACCCTGATTTTTATTTGTTGGTTGTAGACCAATAAAATCTGAGTATGCCCATTTATTAGTAACTTCAAGATTACTTGGATTATACGTAGTGATACCCAAGGATCCGATAGAGAAAATACGCTTGTATCTAAAACACAAGGAATACAAAATTTGAAACAAATAAGTCATTGAGCTCCTGGCTTTGCCACTTGTTATCTCGTTCTCTAAATACATCATACCCTCAATGAATAAGATGTAGTGTATAAATCATTTGTGATAAAAGTGTTCGCAGAATTGCAATCGAAAAAATACTGGAGCGTAGATGATAAAAACATTCAACAGTAGAGTTCTAACCAAAAAATGTAAGAAGTAACTTACTTTCCCTTCCACGAGTGTTTTGTGACAAGAAAACATGCCACATCCTGGTTATCCTTTATCGGCATCATTGTATCATGTCCTAAGTTTAGTTGTGACAAAAATTAAAAATAAAGATGAATTCAATTTTCAGGAAATTATTTAGAACTGTCAGGCGAACGCCATCGAAATGTCATCTTGGGTATCGAGCTGATGATAACGGAAGATAAAAATAAAATTTCACTAGTACCAAACAACCCACTTTTGCGGATACAAATCTTTGATAAATTTATATATAAATTTAATTATTTTCTACTGCCAACGTTGCTGACAACCATTCTAACTATGATCCCAACCTATAAGGATCTCCATGATATCATGGCTAAGGGGGGTGTCACTGTCAGCGGTCGGCGGCTGTCGGCGGCCACTCGGCTGCGTCGAGAGCAGATAGGTAATCTGCCTTAACCATCAAGGTCTGGCTGGTCTGGCACGGTCTGGCTCCTGGCTATCGGTGAGCGCTGTGAACGGTGGATGCGCATCAACTTTTGACAAGCGCAAGACCTCCGACGTAATCCCTTCGAGCATATACATATGGTGAATTCGTTGATATACGTGTATCCACTAATGTATCTAGAGGTAACCATTTGGCCTACAAGAGTGAGAACGAAGTGGTCACATGATACCCTTTTTCTTTCTAATCCAGAAACGTGCCCCTGTCAACGGGACCCCCAGTCAACATGTGCCTGCGCTAATCGGAAACGCAGAAAATTTCGAATCAATTTTTTGTCGCACCGCATCGCAAAAAAGTGAGTCCCTGGGGGTCGATCACGTAACTAGAACCGTAAGAACCGGGAAAGAACGCAGCAACGAACGAAGAACCCCCAGCAGCACATAAGAAGATAACAGTGACAGAAACCAACAAGACCGAAGAAAAACAATTAGAACCGCAATTTAAAGAAACGAAACAAATTATAACATAAACATCAACATAAACTACTAAGCAACACTAACAAACACGGATAAAACACTACAGATCAGTGATAAAACATTAATAAGCAAAGAAAGAAGAGAAACATAAAAACATAACCAAACAATATAATGATCACAAATTAAACAAACAAATAATCACAAAACAAAATAATAATAATTAATAAAGTTTATTCAGAACATAGCCCGATAGGGTTGTACTGTAGGTCTGACTTCGTTAGTTGTATACCTTTGGCATAAAAAGAAAAAAAAGAAAAATTGCATCTAACCGGCTATGAGATGTTGGAAAATCCTAAAGGCTCCGACAATTTTTCGAAAGAGGAATACCTCATATCGAGAGCTAAGGAAGCCTTAAAGACTGATATCTATGCAGCTAAGTCCTGGCTTATTACGGCGAAATCATTGTTTCCTCACAGTGCTAAAGTTCAGGTTAAAATGAACTACAAATTTTTATTTGTTAAGCGATATTTGCAATTATTTATTATATTTGATATCGGAGATTATTGTTGATCGATACTTCTGTTCTTTAGTTTGAAGCGTACCGAATTGAAAAGCTATCCAAAAATGTCAAGGAGGCTGCAAAATGTTTCAGCGAAATGTAAGTCTTTCTCAAGTTGCTATTTATCTTGTTATTTTTGTGTTCCACTAAGTTAGAAGGATTAAATGGTCAAATCGCATATTGATCGTAATAATAGATTTCAGAACTTCCCAGATGATCGTGACATATGGAAGGAAATTGAAATGGTAACAGCATGTCTACGATCAGAGCAATGTGATCCGGACGCAGATCTTTTGTGCCAAATGTTTCAGCACATTCCACAAGACCTGCAACATCGGCTTCTTATTATGACTGCTGATCATAGCGAAGATACAATGGAACACTGCAAGTTGCTTCTGTTATTATTGCGACGCTTTCCTCAAACCATAGCTACGCATGGGGTATTCACAAATATAAAGCACTAGTTTTACAATGCTAATTTATAATTTCCTTCTCGAAAAATATTTTTACATCTGATTTGCGGGGAATTAATTATTCATTTTTTACATTCAAAGCCAAGATTGGTAGAGACCTTGCTAACCGCTGAGAAACATAGTCACCCAGGACGTGCGGTTAATGGCTTTAGACGGCTATTAGCTTGTGACGCACTACCGTTACTTGGTTCTGCACCAGTTGAGCTAAATCCCCGATTGTGTGTGCGGTTACTTTGTAAAGCAGTCGAATTTTATCTGGCTTACATACAACATCCTCCAGACGCACACATTCAACAGCCGTGGGATAGACTATTTCAAGTGGTAGAACTCACTGGTGGTAAACTGACATGGGAATTGAGCACCCTCTTTGCGACGCCATGGAGCCGAGAAATTTACAGTGATCGATTACAACTTTATGCATCAACTTACAGTGGTGCTCTGTGCGAAGAACTTGTGGCACGCCAACTTCTTTTTTGCACTTTTGTTGTGCTAATGCGAGTGTTACATGAACATAATGCTCTTGTGAACACTCCAGAAGTAGCTTATTGTCTTGTGGAAGCATTTGGGGAACTGAGCTATTCACCCCTTGTAGGTAAGATTTGAGGAAAAAAAGTTGAAAATTTTGGGCAATAGCTTTCGATCAAAGAGGTATGAAAGTTCTTAGTTTGCTTACTTAACCCAGAAGATTCTCTTCGATCATTCAGCTTGTTCAAAATACAGAGCCCAAGTTGAAGAGACGAAAAAGGGAAGACTCATTGGCGTTAATGGTAACCAGTGATGGAGATTATAATGGAAATGGATTAGGAATTGCGGTAAAATTATGGGATATACTACATAGCAATGACTGTCTTCAGAGAGAAGTAGGCAAATTGAGCCAACAATTACGACTAGATACCTGGTTGAGTCCATTTCTAACGGATCTGGCCATATATAAGGGTCTACATCGTGATACATTGGCACGATTATCTCAAGAAAGTGGTTCCCTGTCCACGCAACTTCAATTAGCCAGCTCCTGTTATTTTTTGAAAGACTACAAGGTAAGATGCATGAAAAATTATTTATCTGTGAATCAATCCCTATTTGCGTACATGATGAATTTTGTTACAGAGTATGCTCGAGCATATCGTCTTGATTACAAATATGCTTCCTTCAACACGTGGGAAAACTTGCACCAATTTAATGGTTCCAGCAGTACGTCATTTGCACTACCTAACACTTGCACGGAATCCTATTCTCCAGTACTGCTGCAGGCTGCTTCTATCGGCGATTAAAGTCAGTTCTGGAACCCTCTATCAAATAATTATTTCAAGGAATAGCTTCAAACAATTTTTAACCCAGGTTTCTTGCACTTTTAAGGAGAATTTTTCAATGCCTGGAGGTGTCGGGGACTTAGCGTTGGGGCACGCTTTGGTACTCATGCAAATAGATTGGCCTCAAGAGGCTGGAACACTGGGTACAATTACAGAACGAATCGTGAGCCGAGGTTCATTTGGGTATCCGTTATTCCAAGCATACTTAATATGCGTTGACATTTTAGAAGAACTTACATATTTGTGGACCGAACATGGGGGTGGAGTATCATTGGATGTAGCAACTGGTTCAGGAATATTACAGAGTAATTAAAATTCAGCACATGAGAATCTTCATAATTATCGAATTTTGTACATCTGTCTGACTGTACATTAATTTTCCTAATCAGGCCGACGAATCACAACACGTGGCGCAGACAAGGGAGTCCGAGAAGAGGTGAAACAAGCTATGAGACGACAGGCGGCTCGAGACGGCGTTGAACCTCTAGATGAACTCATACAAAGATTTATTGTGAATGAAAAAAGTGCTCTTTTGCATACCTTGATTAACCCATGATCAGATGATAATGATCGACGATTGGTAACAATAATGATAATGAGTAGTAATATCAATTGATAATTACATACAAATGACTGTAACAAAGTATCTTTAAGTAGTTTATAAGTTCATATATTCATATGCATAGCTATGTATTTCCACTACACCTACACAGAATAATTAAAAATGATTTTTTCAAGTATGTATGTGTTATGCATTATTTATTTGTAGTTGAACGCCCAATATTTTCATACTTGGCTTCTTACAAAATATGATTAATATTAACAATTTTTTTTTTTGTATATAAATGTATAGTCTGAACATTTGTATTATATAAAAAGTTTTTATAATATAACACTCGTATTAACAATCAACTTAGATTAAATCAAGTGCGCGTCTCGAATTGCGTTTTCATGTTTATTAGCAAGACACAGAAATAAATTATGAGTGTCAGTTTGAAGTGTCGAGTGATTCCTGAAAGAATTCCAAACTAGTAATGCCGAGAAGAGGAAGGTTTTTGAATCAATATAGTACAAGCATAGATATATCTATACCTATGATGTAAACTTTATTGGTAGATTAGCACCTGGATTGAATCATGGAACGTCGATTGGTTTTATAGTTAACTTACTTTTTATATTTCCCCAGAATATGGAAAACTAAATAAAAAAGAACTTTAACGGATCTGCAATGGTGTGAACTGTGAACTGCAATGGTGTGAAAATGTGACAGTTGATGTTAATAGTCTTGAGGCTGATACTTTATAGACTCAATGTACAGCAATTATGATCAAGATTCTGAAATTCAGATATCTACAAATTCACCGTATTACAAATTCATGATGATATTATGCAATGGCTCGATGTTTCCTGCATCTGACCGTAAGGATGAAAACTTTAGGTACGCTCCTTTGTGTTCATAGTTAGTTATATTTCTGTGTTTGTCAGATCGAAGTTTCAAGCTTATCTATAATTGCAAAATAATAATCTTTAAATATTTACATAGTAGGTTTGGAGTCGACCAATGATTTAAATTTTTGTGAATCAATTACTTCGAATTGGCTATGGTTCCGGCATGCTAATTATAAGATGACTAATAGTGGACATAAAATAAAGAAAATATTACAGAATGAAACCTTAAATTCGGTTTCTTTACTTCTTTCAGGATATCGCGTATCTCCTGTCACATATCTTTGATATCAGTCTCGTGTTTAACGAATTCTAATTATGTATATTCGTTATAGAATTAAGACTGTCACTTTGAAAACTATCCATGATCATGTCCTTGACCCTCGATATATCATTTTATCATCAACGAACGTACCAATTTGTCAATTTTACTAGACCTGATCATGCCTATCTGATGTATACACCGAGCTGTAGGGCACTTTGCAGCAATACTTTCAGCCCGGGCATGAATGAGGCGATTTGACTAAAGTCTGATCCGGATACCAGTTGTGTATGAAGAGCTAAGCCTCCGGTATAATTTCCACTCTGTATCATTTGCGACATTTGGTGAAGGGCGGCTAACGTATTTGGAGACAACTGTATAAATAATAATATTGCATCAGTCACATGTATTTTTTGAAACGTGTAATATTCCAAATATTAACTCATACAATACCGGGTTTATTATCTCACCTTATTTTCTCGGAGACAATCGTACAAGACTTCTAATTTCCTAGAAACTTCTTCTATTTTTCGTTTAATTTGCTGCAATCATAAAGTATAGTCAAATTAAACAAGCTGATATTGAGATTCAATCTGCTATTACCTATTCAGAAATATAGCACTTTGTTAGACTACGGATGAAAAATTATGAAAACTAACCGGGTTCTTTGCATTGTTGTAACATTGAGTTTTGACTTCATCCAGTACAGTCTTCAGGTGCACATGTTCCTCTGGTATGAGTGCTTTTGGCTTCTCAGGTTCTGCGATTCTTGCAGTTTGAACAGTCTGCACTGCTTCCTGAGGTGGGTTAAACTGTGATGGAATATTTTGAGGTGGTCCGTAAACTTGCTGCTGTCCATATTGTTGTTGCTGACCATACGGTAGTTGTGCATGAGTATTGGAGTAAACACTTTCTGGAGCCATCAACTGGTATGAAAATCGATACATACTGATTATTATAGTAGTTATGTATAATATTATATGAATAGCTACTCGCAGCACGGATTGAACCGCATTTAGAAGGGATTTGGCACATCTGCTTTATACATACGTTGGGTACCGGTTCTTGTTGCGGCGTAGTACCAAATATCGGGTGTAAGATTGGATTTTGGGGCTGGAATGAGTCTGCTTTGGCCTAAGGAATAAAAAAACAGAATTATACAATATCAGACGGGCGTTGACGCCTAATTTTTTGAATTTTGTGAATTCAAACGAAAACTTTGAAATTAAATAAAAACTATGAGAAAATATTTTATTTAGATGTCTCTGAAAGGAGAAGGTGTACGTTTAAACGTGGTTAAAAATAATTACATCCTTCTAAGTGAATTTTTCAAAAAATTACGAGCGTTTTGAAATTCGCGCACAAGTCGGGATGTGCTCTAATTCGTAAATATCACTAATCTCTATCAGTGGTAAACATGCAATCCCCGCGCACCGAATACATTGATAATGAGACTGATTGTGAGAAGCAGCAGCCGATCAGCATTTAGTACGAACAAATATCTAGTCAACGATATAAATACCCCGTCTGCTGCGCGTGGCATGGAGCGTGGTACTACGAACAAGGGTTGCAATCACTGGTTGCAATACACAGGTCAGTGGTTTAGTATTCAGGGTAGCTCACAATTAGTTATATTGTGCGTTTTTTTGTGCTACGGCTATGGTTTATGTCAAAAGACAGTTCCTAATAAAGTTGGCCAGCAATATGATAGAGTGGAACGATTGAAAAGATTCGTTTAGTACAAAAGGCAAATATGTTTCCTAATTTGTATTATTTCGAACCACTAATTCTCATAGTGTTTGAGGTCTTCGCACAAACTTTGAATTTTAAAACAGTAGTTGAAGAACTCTTGGTATAAAACGAATTGAACACATATTAATTAAGTCAGTAAGACTATTTTAAAAACTGATCACATTTCCGGAGTCACGCAAAGTATACAGAAAGTTCACTACCTTAACAGTATCAGAATTTGAATGTTTAGCTTTCCATCTCCTGCTGCCAGCATGTTCGGCCGACATTACATTATTGCTGTAGAATGCTGGCAATGGCTATAACGCCATTTTTATAAAGAGAAACAGTAATTCATTACTTTGTCTCCTGTCGAAGCAAACATGAATCTATTATACAACAGAGCATCTGAATTTCAGTCATAATTCCACTACTGTATTGTGATAAATTAATTATTTATGACGTGCCGATTGAAATATATTTTGGTAAACTAAATGATTCGCTATAACCCGTAAAAATCATTGCAATACCTATGACTTTTCAATAATCTTAATAACTAATTCTGATTCATATTATTACAAAAAATATACCTGCGCTCGGGTGGTACTGGCATTTGGGGGGTCGTTCCAACCAGACTGTTGCGAGCCATGTTGATAACTAACATCAGCGCCGAATGTTGAAACTTGTGGCGGTGGTGGTGGTGCACTGGTGGGATTGTACAGCGATGTTTGAGCCGAATTCTGCACTGTGTTCATTAAGTTGGGTTGAAAAGACTTGGAGATATCGGTCACAGGATGATTGTAAACAGGATTCTGTTGCTGTGGCTGCTGATTGGTATAAAAGTTTGGCGGAATAGCAGTTTCCGATTGGAAGGAGCTTTGTGGAGGAAAACCTTGGGCAGGGGTGACTTGCGACTGTGGCTGATTGTTATAAATTTGTGGAGCAGGAGCGAAAGAGTTTTGATTGTTATACGGACTTCCGAAAGAACTAGTTTTCACAGAGGGATCAAGGATATACTTTGAGCGAGATTGTGGACCAACGCTGGACGGTCTAGATCCAGTAGGATTTGATCCCATTGTGGGAGGTGGTGGCGGAGGCTGAACGGCGGGCACTGCTGGTAATTGTCCATAAGAATGTGCTGCGTACTGGTCAGGGAACGTTGATTGCACAGGTTGTGTTGGTATTGGCCCAATTTGTCCTGGGTGTGAGCTACCACCAAATTGATTAGTGCTAGGTCCATATGATTGTTTTGTAGGCGTTGTATTCCAATTGTTCTGTGATAAAACTGTACGTGCGGGATCATAGGCTGTTTGCTGAGGTACCACGGGTTGTTGTGATTTTCTGGATTGATTGTAATAGTTTTGTGGATTAGGTATCGATGGTCGAGGTTTGGCTTGCTGAGTATTCTGTTGTATATACCCCAAAGCTCTACAAAGGCGATCTCTTAATGCTGAAATTTTCGTCTCTTGACTGTTGCCAAGATAGATCAAAGCTGCTTCAAGATTTCCTTCAGCAGCCAACATTTCTCCATATCGAGACAATAGGTCTGCGATGTTCCCTTCTATCTGTACATCTCTTACACCTTGTGATTCCAAGACCTTTTGCATTATAGTTACCAACTCTGCAACTTCTTGAACATCTTCTTCCGATACTTGGATCATTTTATTCAGATTTCCTGAACAAATATAACATAACTGGGACTCTCGTTTCAGTAATGGATCATCACTGGATGCCAATCGGTCCCCAAGTGCATCTATAGAAATATTATCCATTATAACGAAATTTTTGCACAAACGTAGCACACTGTAATGATTTGGATTAGTCATCCACCTACCGCAAAGTGCTGTGCGTTCTTCCGGATTTGAATGTGTGAAAACTCCAACTAGTGCCTCTTTCCAACATTTGATATCACAATTGTTGATAATATCACCCCAATCTTCACTAACCAGTGAATTAATAAGAGAGTTAAGAGCGCTTGAATGCTCCGAGAAATATCTATATTGAGTTTTAGCTAGCAAATCGGCTCCGCCCGCCATCGATAGAATAACGGCGTCTGCGTATCTTTTATTCGAGAAGCAAAGAGATACAGCAGCTTCGATGTTACCGAGCAAAATAGCCTGAGTGATGAGTCCTTCTTCATCTAGAATATCGAATAATTTACATCTTATTGTTTGTGTTTTCTAGGTGGTGAACTATGCAGAAATTACCATCTCCTGTGTTTATTTTAAAATTGTTTTCTGTAGGCTTGACTGAAACTGGAGACTGTCTAATTTGTTCTTGTTGAGCAATTGCATCAAACGCTGCACTTCCGTCAATAGTATTGCCATTAGGAACCTAAAGTATTCAGTTCAGTCAATTATATTGTTATCAACTAAGATTCAGCTAAGTTCAACAGAATATTTTTATGAACTAAACAGCACATCCTTAACTTTCGTTTTTGTTCTCCCCAATAACAGCTTTCCCACAAGTATAAAAATATTCGTCAAGTACATAAGCGATAGATAATGTTGACTTAGAGTTTTGATGTCATGAAAATGAGTGTCGAGTCACCAATGTGGGTACTCATCATACTTACATTATTCAATTTCAGCCCTACTTCCGAGCAGATTTCTTCTGGATCTTCAGGTATAAATTTGCTGAGCTTCGTGTGAATTAAATGTGAACTGTATCCTAATAATTCTAGTACATCTCGAGTGACGTTATCCCCAAAATGAGCACCCAAACAATTCCACACCTTACGACTGTGTTCATCATTTGCAGTATCAGCTTTGCCCTTGCAAAAGTCACCGAATTGCCCATTTTGAAGTGCTGCTTCAAGGTGGTTTGATCGGTGAATCAGTTCCGGATTAGTAATAACTTGGGATACAATGACTCTACCATTTGTGTTTGGTGCATTAGAATTTGGTATTTCATTTTCAAAAAATATAAGTTTTCCACCAAACTGAAATGAGATAAATGATTGTAGAGTCGAAGGGCTAGAACAAAAAACTTATACCCCACCAAACCAAGCTTACTCCAAATGAAGCTCCGACAGGCCTCTTCAGCCACTTAGGGGCTCGTTTCAAATCGACTGCAGATTCAGTATGTGCAATGGGTGGAGCTTGTGCAAAGGAATCCATTCCTGGGAATGAGTCGGCGATTTTGTTCGTTGTCTCAGCAGACGGTTGCTGCTGACCTCCCAACAGGGAATAGACTACTGCATGGCCATCAAAGCTACTCCCAACCACTAGCGCAGGGTTTCGCGGACACCACGAGACGTCGAAGTTCCACTGATTTGTTTGGGCGAGCTCACAAAGTATCTCTCCATTCTATATGAGAATATGAGGGTGGAAATTTTATATACAGCCTAACTAATCATTTGATCGACTTCACTTACAGTCGCAGTAGAATTTGGGTTCCAACAAAGTATTCTATTGTCCTTAGCACAACTGATGAGAAGATCAGGATCATGTAAATTCCAAGCAATTGAAAGAACTCCTCTTTGATGACCTTCGAGGGTTTTTAAAGGTGATGTAGCAAATCTTAGATCCCACAATTGGATGATTGGAGTCTGGTCGTCCTCAGATGCAAGACACAACTGCGTTGCAACCTCCGGATGCCATTGTACCACTTTCCATCGTACCTTGAGCCGACAAGAACTTCAAATGGTTTGAACAACAAATTAAGAAACTGAATAGAATTTATGTTACCCGCGAATTTGCATCACTCAGTTTTATTATAGGCTCGTTTTTACGTAAGTCCCAAATCACACATCTCTGGGAAAAGGTTGAGGCAAGAATATGTTGCACTGAAAAATATTTAATTGTTTTATCCATCAATCTACGACTTTGATTGATTATTGAAAAACGGTGATGTAAAGAGAATTATAACAAATTGTTGGACTAACCTTGTTTATTCCATGCAATATATTGAACATCTTCTAATGGTTGACTTCGAGTTCCAGGAGTCATTGGAGTGCCAGTATTGACCAGATCCCAGATGTAAATTTCACTTTCAGTTGCTCCTGTGGCCAATAAGTTCGATTGAAAAGGATTGAAGTCCATTGCTCGGACAGGCCCAGTATGCTTATCAGGGCTACTGAGAATACAGTTGTTTTCATTGGCAAGCATCTTAGCAGCTGAATAAATTTTTATAGTTCCATAATCGCAGCCTCCAACTATTATACCAGCAGGATTATTACCATAGGATCCCCAGATGATCTTATGATACCTTGAAGTAAAAAAATTTGGTTTCTGCTATTAGAGCCACTGCTAAAATAATTTTTTACGAATTAGTGAAGATTGTAGTACTCATACAAGAAGACTAAATTATCTTATGTGCGGAGATTCTAAGTCAATTATAGCTTGTCATTTTGGCAACCTGTTATCGCTAGATATTGAGGCTTTGAGTTCCATTTCATAGCCCGGGTCTTGTAATCCAAGGGCATACAAATCTAGGCTAGCTGACGTGCTAAAGCTTGCATCTAGCTGCTGTGCAGCAGTCCCCGCTGCTAATAATATGGGATGTTGGGCAAGTGGTGACCATGCCACGTTTACTGTACGTAATAGCTCCTTCACCTTCATTCTGAATCCTAGGGGTTATAAATATGAAATTATTGAATTTATTATAAAGCAGTCATCATGAGTTTACATTTGATATACATATACACATATGAACCAAATTCTGGAGCTCAAAATATTGCCAGAGTACATGGTTTGGTAGATCGTTGATAGAATTAAATCTCAACATGTTATTCTCATTATAAATTCAGATTTATTGGGGTTTCTGAAGTTTCAATATTGACAGGTGATGTCAGCATGATACTGTCATAGCTTTCAAACTATTCTGAGAGAAATGATTCAGAAATTGTTTTAAGTTGAGGTCATTCACCGTAATTACTTTATTAAAATTACATAATTTGTTGAAGTATTTAATTTAGGCTGTGTAGGATAGGATGAAGAGTAGTCGGCTTAACGTCGAGTGAAATAAAAAAAATACGTGACATTGCCAACAATAATGTACAATCTCACGTAAAATAAAAGGGACCATGTAAATATTTGAATCGCTGATATACTTACTTTTGTTGCAGTCAGTGTGACTATTCCTTATAATTTCGCTAACGTCAGATAAAACTTATTTACCCCCGTCAACGCTTCCAACGTGGCGACTGGCGATCTGCGTTAACTGCACCCGCAGCGCAAGAAAAACTCGAGCATGTTAGTACAATAAAGTACTACCAGATAGAGATAGAAAACCGGTTCTGTGGCAGCATTGCTTCAGCAACCAGCGCGCACCTGCTGGACTTAGTGAGCACTAGTTGGAGAAGAGACGCTTTCCCTGTAATGCCAATGCGTTCAGGCTAAATTTATACAACTTACCTCAGTAACAACATTCCTGTACCTGATACTTAATAGTTAATAAATAAGACTAAACATTCATGTGGTGGTTGTGACCATTAAATCTATACCGCTACAGTTCCGTAGCCAGCCACCAGAAGACGCTACCTAGAAAATGGTACTAACATTGAGTAACTACAAGGAACGGTAGTACTGCCATATCACACTTAACGGTACTGCTAAGGTACTGGACCACAGCGTACGTAATAAAGACACACGGACCACCTGATATACCTAATATCAGTGTAGTGGACGGTATACAAGGTGGTAAATAGTCCATTTATGGACCTTGACGCACATGGCCTGTACCATAGGCATACAGAAAAAATGTCTACATCATACCCATACCAATCTTACTAGGGGCATATACACTTCAATCAATGACTGGGCATATGTATAGCCATTGAGGAAAGAGAAGAAGAATATAAGAATATCAGCCTACTGGACTGGTGCAAGCGTTGTGTGCACTGATTAGTATCTGGTAGTACGTATATTTCAGCGTTGAGAGTAGATAGGTACGTACGTACTACTACACTACACTGTTAGTAATACAGACTGTAGTTATATATCACTGGTGGCAGCTACTTTCCTCGATTAATGGATCATTATCAGTGATTTGCATTTGCCGCTGCTATCTCTGCGGTGGTTGCATTTATTGCGAGTCAATCATTTTTGATTTGAAGTATTGTAATCTGTAGAATATCTACAATGGTCGAGGAAAGCGTGAATTCCTATAATAAACCTAAGGTAAGAACTATTCAGAGTACTGATGAACAATCAACAACTGCATACATTCAATGACAGAATAACTATTAATTTTTATTATCCAGAATAAAACTGCACGGCCTCGTCCTGTTTATCTGTGGAATGTGTTGGATGTACAAAAGTGGTTACGGAGGCACTGTAGCGACTACTACCAATTGTATCATGAAAAGTTTTTGTATGTGAGTATTTTAGATGCAAAGTTATTCGATTGGTCAATTTTCATGTACTAACAAAATAAAAATTATTTAATTTCATTTGCAGCATGACATTACTGGACGAGCCCTGTTGCGAGTCAATGAGAATATTCTCTTGCGTTTGGGAATCGTTAATGAAGAACATAGACTAGATATCTGGAGAGAAATTATGAAATTACGACTGAAAACTGACATTCTGGAAATCAGAGATATTGAGCGCCGGAATAATACAAATTACGACTAGCTTTACAATTATCACTAAGGAACTACTTGGTATTTAAATTAGCCTACCATGCCTTTTCTTCAATAACAGTTCTTAGTTACTGCAAGACTAATAATTAGATTAAATTAGGGGGATATGCAGCAGTCTAAAAATTCACTCGAATATATTAAATTATGTGCCGAAATATACCAATATCAAACTCAGAGCTGTGATTTCCAATGAGGATGAAGGATTTTATTCTTTGTCTACACTAATTGTAAGCTTCCAACTCTAAGTTAGTTATAGGTAAGTGAAATTATTTTCACTAATATACATATAATGCTCTGACTTGGAGTTCATTGAAGTAACATTAGTGACATGATTGTGTAAATCGATGAATGCTGTGCATTCTCTCTGAATTTTTCAAATGAAGTGGCTCATTAAGTTACTATTTACGTAATTACTGATTCTTCAGAATTGAAGCAGCTGGTTCTCACCTTATTTTTTCCACGCTGATGTAGAATTGTTTCATGTTGTTCATCTCATTATTGTGCAGGAAAACTAAAATGCATGAACTGAAGAATATAATCCATGTTCATTGTGATCCTTTGAACGTAACTATCAATAAAAAGTATTTTCATGTATGTTTTGATTGGTGCTTAGTGCAATTTATTGCATTCGTTTGGTCACAGTTTCATTGCCGAATGCCAAATTGAAAGTAAACTTCATTGTCGTTCAACTGACAATTGATCAGACTCCAACCTGAACCTATCAAGGTAGGGAATGTATGATTTCTCGAGGACAGTTAGCGTCAACGAATTCAGATTTAGCTGAATTCGTCGATGACGTAAGATATCTCTTCATAGTGCATAGACTAACGTCCATACCAAATTTGTATAACCACGGAGATGTACCTTGATCAGTCCCTATTCTGTGGTATAAGTAGAAGGAGTAGAGACTTCAGTGGTAGAGACTCATGAGGGTCTCTTAACTGATATACAGGGTGTCTCAGTACTAAGTGCAATTTTTTGAGGGGTGATAGCAGGGGCCGAGCCTTGTAATTTCACGCACATCACACGTGGTCTTCGGAACACCGTTTCTAAAATATGACTGGTTGAAATGTTGCGCTTTGAAATTGAATTTCGACCGGGGGTGCCGGATTTCAGGGCACCCGATCATTGAACATGCTTTGGAGCAATTGGATCTAGAAATCGAAAAGGCAGGGTACGTTGACTGAAGTATTATTTCGAACCGGGGTGCTAACTTACCGAACCTTATCTAAGGTCTCTAATGTAATTAGGCAGATGAAGCCCATGCATTATCGCTTCGAACGGGCTCCACGCTCAGGGTTTTGGCCAATTGAAGCTATTAATGATATAATGACAGGGTGCGAAAAAAACGTTACTTTGTCCACTTCACATCGTACTGGGCGCTAGTCTAATCTAATCTAATTACTTTCTGAATACAGAGATTGCAATAATTTGTGATATAAATATGGGCCTACCATACAGGGTGATTCTAAATTCAGTGTCGTCCTTGTAAGGGGTGGCAGGGTGAACCAAACGAAGTAATTTGAGATGAGTAACCCGGCGTCACAATCAGGCGCTACAGGACATCGAAGGTCGCAGGTAAAGGGCACAGTCAACGCCTGTTCGTTGGCAATCCCATGCGCGTCTCCTACTTGAAATTGAAAGCTGTAATACTCTCACAATTCAGAAGACGAAGGCTTTAGGTTGTGGGCCATTTTTTGAATATTAATTATTAATTGGTCTCCGATTATGGGTTGCTTATCTCAAATTACTTCTTTCGGTTTATAGGTCACCCATACAAGTTCGGTACTGAATTTGGAATCAACATATATACTGTATATACTATTAATGTTAAGAAAATCCTTCGTCCTTTGAAATTTATTTGATGTCGATCTATGTATAGATCATAAATATGTGAATATTTTACGGAGGCTTCAATTTATTATGTTTACGTGCAATTTTATAATGATTATAAGTATATGCCCGCATTGTTCCAGAATTTACCGACAAAATATGAGGTTTTCCGCGTAATATATAACAGTTGTAATTCATTGTTAGAATCTACTATTTTTCACATAAATGAATATTTTCCGTTGACCACAAAACCCCTGTTCCATCTCGCCACATCGTCTCCTCGCCACATCTCTCTACCATTGTCCGCGTCTAATCAGGCATTATTATACCTATTTGTGTTAGGTAAAACGAAGTTACGAAGTCTCGGATCGTCTGGTGTTTTAACTATAAATAGTCTTCAAGGTGTTGCATGGCCAGAAGCTCTGTTTCTATGCGTGGTAGTTCACGTTTTAACTAGCGCAGTTCGCACTCGAATACCTTATAAATTATCATACATTTTGCGTATTGATCCGTTTAATCGAACTTTATTAAGCGAAAAACTTTGTCGCATCCATCCCACTCGATCAAAAGTAAGTATGTACAAATTTTTATTGAAAAATATCGTATAATGTTTACTTAACGGTAACCGGGGATTAACGATCATCGATGTATTGGTGTGCGTGATCTGTTTACAAAACGGAATTTCGAAACGATCTCGACGAGAGAAACATGAATTTTTCACATGGGTTTTTCACGGTTGTTGTAAATATTGGCCCGATAATATACCGCCGAACAATGCACTAAATTTTATGTAAAACGTTCAATATATCTATGGTAAAACTAATGAATTGAAATCTGCAGTCATACTTTCCATCTGCATAATTTTCATATCAGATTATGAGTGCGAAATCGGGAGAACTCTGCGTTGTCTGTGGAATTCCGGCTGAACAGAAGTGTAGCGCTTGTAAAAGCGTTTTTTATTGTAGCCGGCAACATCAAAAGTCTCATTGGAAGGTTCACGCAAAGAAATGTAGTTCCTACAAGGTATAATGGCATCTTTTAGATTATCGCATTTTGCCGAATGAGTGTTAATCTTTTTTTTATCGGACTTGATATCTCTATATGTATATGCATATGTATACAGCTTGTGGCGAATGAAGTCCTTGGGCGTCATTACGTGGCGATAAGAAACATCGCCGTCGGCGAAATTGTCCTTCACGAGGAGAAGGCTCTCGTCGAAGGACCTCCATTAGAAACGGCACCTGTTTGTTTGGGCTGCTTCGTAGTACTCAGCCCAGACTCCGCTGTACCTTGCATCAAGTGTGGCTGGCCTTTGTGCAGACTGTGCCGAAATCACGGTCCAGAATGTGAATTTACGATCAAATACAAAGACGAAAAGGTACGAAAAAGGAAAATATCATTGCAAAAAAAAAACGGTTTTATTCGGTTATTCAATTACAGGTATCGATAACGGATTATGTTTTTCCGCATCCAACTTATCGTTGCATCACCACGATAAGAGCTCTTCATTTACGCGATACCAAGCCCGATCTGTACAAGAGATTATTGAATCTGGAAGACCACGCCGAACTGCAAGAGAAAAGTTCCTTTTTTACACCCCGTCTCGTCGCGAAATTTATTAAAAGGTTTTTCAAAACTGAAATAACCGAAGAGGAAATAGCTAAAGTGGTTGGAATTTTGCAGGTAATCTGTCAGTCGATAAACTAAGTCATATTCTTTTTTACGTTCAATGTATGCTACGTAGTTCACTATCGGTAGCCTTTCTAGGTGAATGGCCACGAAGTCCCATTAACTGAGCCTCCGCACATTGCAGTTTACGATGTTGCATCCTTCCTTGAACACAGCTGCAGAGCAAACTGCTCAAAAAGCTTTAATAATAAAGGTGGAATTGTTGTCCGAGCTGCAGTGCCCATGAAAAAAGGTACTTGCTTCTACATTCCACCATTACTCGGTCGAATATCCAAGACATTTATCTAATTTCTAATTTGCACAATCACGCTTCATAGGTGATCATATAACGATTTGCTACACCGATCCTCTATGGGGGGTGGAAAATAGACGACATTATCTCACGCAAACAAAATTCTTTCAATGCATGTGCGAACGATGCAAAGATCCAACTGAATTTGGGACGATGTACAACGCTATTAAATGTTGGAATGCGTGAGTATAAATCGTTTTATAATACCATATACGTTTACAAAATTTACCCGCATAGTGTAGATTGTTTACGGTTTATACGGTTATTTGCAAAGGGGTTGCGACGGGCATGCTTTACCGAAGAATTTCATCGAAACTGATGGCGATAAAAGATTAGATTGGACGTGTGACAAATGTTTGAGTGAAAAGAGTTTTGAGGAGGTAGAAGAAATGATGGAACGAATAGGAATCGACTTGACACAGATGAAAAAAAACGATATAAAATGTTGTAGAACATTCATTCAACATTATGGGAAAGTTCTTCACGATAATCACTATTATATTACGGACGTTAAATTGGCTTTGGCTCAACTTATTGGCCAGCAAGGCTCTGGTTTACCTGGAGTCAGCGACGAACTGCTTCAAGAAAAAATTTCTCTTTGTAAGAGCGTCAGCCAGCTGATCAAATCACTCGTTCCAGGTAGAAGAGCTCACCAAATTAATGGCTGAATATAATCGCCACTTATTATATTCACCACAATTGTCCCCGTGAGGAATTGGTGGACGAAGATTTATACGAGTCGTATAATTCATGAAACTCGTTATCATTTTCTGATCTTAGCGGAAAATCGTATTCTTGGATTAGTACTGTTCGAACTGCACGCCGCAATTGCCGAATTCGGGCGGCGATTGGATCCCGGAGAATTGATAGCGGCATTGCTGGTAAGATAAAATTTTTAAATAACGTTAAGAATTTTTGGCAATAATACGATTCTGTATTATATTTGCCTATAGGAATCGAAAAGAATATTGAAGGAAGCGTATGAGTTACTCAGTTATGAACCCGAAGTTCTTCCGGAAGGAAAAATCGCTGCGCAAGCTTTAAAAAACCTTCGGGATATGGAGACAATTTTACAAGTAATGCATCAAAATCTCAATATGACACCCATGTAGAATTACCGACGTTAGACATTTGCTGAAATAGAGAATATTAATTAGTGCCTGCTGAGTATCAACTTTATTTTCTTACCCTTTTGTCCGATTCATCGATATATCTTGATCTTTGTCAATTCCACGTAGTTTTCTCCAGCTCGTTGAAATTAACATGATGAATTTATAACACGGCGGATTCTAATACATGTACGTTCTACTTTATTCGTGTGCAATTGTTAAATGATACTATTTCAATTATACTAAACTAACAATAAGTTACATACTTAGTGAAGGCACATGTCGGCCCGTACTTGCGGGCTGCAATCATTTGAATAAATTTTTCAACACCACATCTGATAATAACTGCATGTAGAAAAGCAGCGCTTTTATGCTAATCACATTCATATACGCGTCACATCAACGTCGTTTGCTTGGCAAGTGATGAAACAACAAACTCAATATATCTATGATGCTACCGAAATCATTCATCATGCTACCACAGTATCTATTGTATCATATAATTCATTTAGACTTGAAATAGTTCATGATGATCAAATTATGAAATCTCGTTAATCATTCAGTCTCGGTAATGCTCTTCTTTGCCAAAACTCTGTATAATATTACTGCAATGGAGAAATATAGCTTTCGTATTTACCTCGACATTGAAGATTGTTATCTCATCAATTGGTTTTTTGATATGAAAAAATTGAAGATCAAGCTATCTGGCGAACCCCTATCATCGCCCCATACCACCCTTGGTTGCAGAAGAAGGAGAACTTGACCAATCAGACTGAGAGATTAAATCGAATCTAGTTGATCGTAATCCGAAGAGCCGGGTAATTAATACGTTGGAAAAAAGTCAATGAAATATGAAACGTACATACGCAATAACAATGTAGAACAAGACATGTCGAGTTCACCAGGTAGCTCTTGATTCTGAAACAAATCCTGAAATCTTTTGCGGAATCCGTAGATGAATACTGACTTACAGTAATACAAGTATCATACATTTATAATAGGTGTCTTCGCAATGTGTCGTTGGTTCTTGACTTCACTTCTTTCATCTTTTCTATTAATTATTATTTACAAATATAGTAGGTCTGAACGTTTTCTTACACCTATCGTGAAACATGCTTTGGTCACTCCAAGTTCATAAGTGCAAGTTCAACGTATATACATATATATTCTTTCGTTTTGGAGTAATTGAAACTCTGGTAAATCACATTCTAGATATTTTGCCACCAATTTGCACCGGACGTGGGTAACATCGAGGATGCTCGTATGAATTAATAGAGTGACATAGACTGATACCTCTAAATTCAAACATTAAACAATATAACTGATAGTTCTGATTATGATAGTATTAAAATGTATACCTTGTTTAACCTTACGACTATTTTATTCTAACGCAGTCGTCAGACTTTCAAATTTTTGTTGGGTGAGCTAAAGTCACTAAAAAAAATTTTACTAATTGTCGCGCATTTTTAGAACTTAATCATCAAACATTTGAAATGTGGTACTCGAGGGAAAAGATTTTGCAAGCCTTGTTTTGAAAATCTAGCGACTGCTTCTGTTGAGAGGTAAGTTTCCCAATGTTTAGTTTTTTTTTTTTTTCTTTGTATCCATTTTCTACAAGTGTATTATTCATAGGTTTATCTGTATGGTGATTAGAAAAAATTAATGGAATTGAATTCTGCTATTTGCGATCGTTGAGATCAAATGTGTTTGGGTGCATTATAATTTTATAATGTGTATTATGTGAAGCTAACCTTTTATAATCTGCTCGGTAGTATTTTCATATCATGTTTTCGTTCTACATAATTTAAAATTATTATAGTGTTATTGTTAATATATAACTATGTATATGCATACCGAAATTATTATACAGCACAATGATCAGGATATCATATACATATATACGTACATACATATATTAGACTGTGCCAAAAAAAACACTTTTTTTTCAATCGTTATATTAAAAATATTCTTCGAAGTTACGAAAAAATTTTATTCGAATTTTAGCTTCGAATAATCATATTGAGAGGTCCCTCATCGCAATTTTTTATTTCCGATTTAAATAACATGGGACATTTTTTTTTTAAACATTGGATGTTTTTTAACTCATCAACGGATCACTACACCATAATGACCAAGACATATTTTCGAAGAAAATCCAACTCTCTACGAAGAAGGTCTGTTAATAATAATAATTTATGATGAATCTACTCTTTTAAAAGTTATCTGAGGTCAAAGTTGAACATGTAATCAGTTTTAATTTTTCCTTGTTTCCGGTGGAACCATCTAATTTATCGCAGAATGCTATCTACAGTATCTTTTTTCTAACTAATTTTATTTCCCCGAAATCAAGTTTGTGACATTTCCAGGGAATCATTAGTTATTCATATTTAAATATAAGTATAAATATAAATATAAATATAAATATACTGATCCGCGGATGAGTTACAAATTACCAAAGTTTAAAAAAAAATTTCCCATGTTATTAAAATTGGAGATAGAAAATTGCGATGGGGACCTCTCAATATTATTATTAGGAGCTAAAATTTGAAAGGAATTTTTTCGTAATTTCGAACAATACTTGTGATATAACTATTGAAAAAAATCGTCGCTTTTTCGGTGCATTCTAAGATACATAATTATACAGTGACAATGTGTGGAAATTGGCCACTTTGTACGCCTAACTGGTATTAATTCAACGTACGCGGCGTATGGAGTTGCTAGTTTCCACTTATTATCCCTATATACATATACCTATATAGTATACATCTGTCTATTTTGTTCGATTGTACAACGATGTAGCAGGTATTTGAATCCGATGCATCAGTGAATATAGTCAGATATTTATGGGTATATTACTGGTATCATACATTATTTTATTGTTATACAGGATTTTTAATACTACGGTTAAAATAATTTCTGTGAGCTACTATAAGGTTCAGGACGGGTATTATTTAATATAAACAATATGGTGCCGTCCGGATTGTCTCCGTTTACTCCATTTTGTCTAAATTTGACTGCACTTACATGATGTTTATAATACATTATAATATGTAAATTCTATCAGTAGACAAAACACTAAACAATACAGCTATCATTTTATCTTTAACGTATCATAACGTAATCATTGTTTTGTTTCAACTAAACAGTTAACAAGTTTTTCTATTATAAGTAGTCGCATAAAAATATTATACACTGCAATATATCTCTCATTGCTAGTAGGTCATAACAGCACCACTTAAGTTGGATGCGTCCTAATTTTATACATGGTATTCGATATATTACTTATTATGTATATTGTTGTTTGTCACATTTTTTTAAAATTGTATTTCAGTGTTCAGCAATTACCAAGTTCGCAACAATGAGAATGGGAATAGATCACATATTCATGATTTCTGTAGCATTTCTATCACTTGGAATGAGGGTCGACAGACACAAATCCATGGCAACTGGGCAACGCAACGCAAAATCCCTGTCCCATTATTATTGAATCAATCAAAATATGAGGATAACATATGTGTGACTATATGATCTTTGCATAAAATTATTTAAACCATAGATAGTTCAGTATATCCATGTTCAAATTGAGTATTTGCATCATTTGTTGCATGAGTAATGACACAAATTATCAAACGCATTGAAGTTAATGCCACAAATCGTATTCCTTTGATGATAACTGTTATCACGAATTTTATTGCTCATAGAACTATAAACGGATGCATTGAAATATCTCCGTCTCGTAACTGTAAGGCCAGCTCACTAAATAATTTTCAACATTTTTGGATAAAATTTTCAAATACCTGTGTGAATAAATTTCAAGAATTAAGAATTAAAAAAAATACCAGCGTCCTAGGAGGTCAGGAGAAATTTTGGATGGAATGTACACTATGAAGAAATACAAAATTCTGTAATTTCGAACAGGTATGGTAATCAGGTACGTTTTTATCCGGATTCGCTATTACTGCAAGCTATAATATGTAAAGTGAAGGTTGTCACTGTACCGATGTTTTCGATTCGGAGTGAAGTCTGCACTATACAAAAGCATATGTACACAATAGTCATATAGGTATAAACAGTTATACACATATACTTACGTTCAATTTGCTACATTGATAAATATCGTACTTTTTATGTAAGCGGTAAACACTGATAAGTTTACCTGCACGTTAAACGTATAACGTATCCAAGAGTCACGTGCGAATCGTGAAATTGGAACTTGATAAGTGCCATTGATTGATATACTATAATATATTGTATATATATAAATTCATCTTTAAGAAAAAAGAGAAAGTAAAATTATTGATTTAACTAAAAAATTACAAAAATACTGCCAAGTCTTGGATTCAGATCCCGAAAAGGCCATCGCGTTGTACCCAGTAACGTGATGTTAGTCTTTTAGCTATTGTATTCACTACTGTTACTTCGGACTTGAACATTCCTTCAACACTCTTGCTCAGAACGCCGACTCACGTGCTAAGCGTATGGGCATCAGATTTGCGTGATCCTGGTAATGAGTGACAAAGGCTGTGGGCTACGGGCAAAGTTTCTTAAAACCAGCACCATCTTGTCCAAGCTTCAACTCTTCGTATGTAGCATTATTCCTTTCATGATGCGTTACTGAACTCATTTGGCCAGATGGTACGTTCAAAGTCTCTTGCTTCCAGCCAGTACCCCCAGACGTAACCTGATTATGAAAACTGTATGTTGATGTCAATTCGATTATAATACATGACAATATCAATAATAATTACATTTCATAGATTGAACTATAAAGGCGGAATTTACAGGTAACTCGATTACCACGAGATCCACAAATGAGTGTCGCAGCGCTCAGATAATTGATCACATTGCTGTAAATATCCTGTATTGAAACCGGTTATAAATAGAGGAAATTCAAAAATTACCGAAGTTGCAATGCCATTGACTTGGGATTGATCCTGGATGTGATCCATGTTTACTTCTCTCAGATAACTCGGATTTTCAAATGCAACGCCTCCCTGACCCTTGGCGTTCAGGCGTTTTGTCCTAACAAACCACACTCCTGCTACAACTATGCACGCTACAAAAACTATCGCTAATATAATTCCGATTACTGTCCCAACATGAGATCCCGAATCTGCAAGAAACGTATTCAATTCAATAGCAATCTTAATACATGATACCTAGCTCTCATCACTTATGACAATAAAAATTCACATCTCTTACCTCCGAGGGCAGATGTAACGTATTTGTCTCCTGTGATAAACTCTACAGGTTCTGTGAGTGTGCTTGTTCCCAAGTGATTTCCAGCTTTGACGACGCATTCATAAGTGATACCTTCCTTCAGTCCAGAGATTATTAAATTCGTTACTTTAGTATCATTCTTAGCCGTACTACGAGATCCTTTAGGACGCCAAAACACCCTGAAAGCACATGACACATTCTAAAACTTACTCTAATTGCGTTACTATTCAACCAGAATATTCTGGGGAATTCCTAGCATTGTTAAAAAAAAAAAAAAAAAATGAAATTTATTACCTGTAAACCTCCACCGTGTGTGGATTCTTGACTGGCGGTGTCCAATAAACATTGACCGAATGAGAGTTTACGATATCTACACTGACCGACTGAGGTGGTCCAGGTAAACGATCCCGTCCTTCGTGGAAGCAACTTATTATCGGTTTTGTGTAGGATAAAACGCAAAATTTATTGTTGAGAAGAGGCTCCCCTCGGCACCAGTCCAAACAACGACGGGGTACACCCCACTGTGCACAGCAAGACCTGTGATCTGATCCGTCTGAAACAGTTCAACGATGAAAGACGATCGTAGTGGAATTTTCGGAGAATAAACTTTTGGAATGTACCGAATCCAATGGCTTACCCGCGGCGCATTTCATTAGCTTATCAAAGTCATTGATGCACTGCGGTTTGTCAATCACTGCATCAATGTCCAAATAAAAGCTGCACGCATCCATGCATCCGCTAGTAACGTTCTGTTCGATGCAACATTGTGTCACGTTGTTGGTAGCCGCAACATTTCTGATTCTAACGCTAACCGGCTGTGTTCCGCTTCCGAATGCATTTTCGGCATGGCAAAAGTAGTCACCCTCGTCCGTATCTGCTATTTTGTTGATCGTCAATCGCATCACGTACTCTGTCTCCATCTAAAGTTCAAGTGGTATCGAATAATAAACTGATAATGAACCCGAAAATTTTTACATCAAGATTATGTAAGATATGCCACTGATTCACTTGGTTGTATATTTATACTTACGTCTTTACTGGGTTGAACCTGGATGTTGTACTTCCCTCCCTGAATTACAGGTATCCGACCATTCTGGTCTCTCCAAAATAACATCTTGGGCTCTGGATATGCTTCAACTTTACATTCTAATACAACCGAATCTCCCAAAGCCGCAACTGTTATCACCGACGCTGTTACGTGCGGGACATCTTTACGGAAATATTAGGGGTAAGATATCATGTTCCATTCCGAAATTAAATTTATTCTATCAAATCTTTCATCCTTCATTATACTCACGGCTAATGGAGATTTTTCTGCTCGCCTGCATGGGTGTTCCGTAACCATTGTCTGCATAGCAACTAATTTGATCCATATCACGAGTTACGTTATTTACAACTGTCACCATGTGCCTTGTAGTTTCTTGACGTACGAGACGTCCGCTTATGTATAAACTGATTGTGGGCATGGGGGTCCCCATAGCGATACACAAGATCGTCATGCTGCTTCCCTCCACTACTAAATTGATCGGATGGACCGTGGGGGGCTAAAAATGACAAAAATGCGTGGAAGATTCGAATTTTTGCTGAAAGTCGATACGAGGCATATCGTATACAAATGTAACATTAGAGATGGACTAAAGCTAGAAGAGATTGTACCAACTATTATATTATTCGCATATGTTGGATTGTGCCTCTCATCAATATATCTAGAGTGGAGTACCTAGTTTATGCGGTACTATTATTTGATTAGAAATGGCTACGGAAAGACAGCAGCGGTGACTCGAATAGTTGGTAATGGTCTAGAATCTGCGTGTTGTAGCAGTGGAGTGATCAATCTCACCTCAACAAACGCAGGGTATGCGGGATCCGTCCATGCGATGAGCGTTTCGCTCGCTTGGCTCGTACCCTTCTTACCATGAGCGGTTACGAAGACAATATATTGCGTGTTTGGAGTTAAATTTGTGATCATGTGAGTTGTAATGGACGTCTCGACGCGCTGAAACTGTTGATCAGCGGTGCTTTTGTAGGATAATTCATACGTCAGGTTCTCTGATGGATGGGAGAATTCAGGTGGTTGCCAAGATATTGACACCCAAATAGCACTGTGCGCCGAAACAGTTAGAGAATGTGGGGGGGAAGTAACCGCGTGGACCCCTTTGTCCTCCATTTCTGCAATGTGTGACGGATTACTGACCGAAATACCATTCGATAAATATGGTACACTTCGGTTAATACGATAGAGTCCCATGACGTACTATAAGAAATTCATGCCGACAGCACTGCTGAGTCTCACCAGGGATACGTCCCCGTGAGAAATGGAGGAAATAACAATAAAAAGAAAAATTCATCTCACCAGTCTTCGTTACGTTGATCCTTAAAATAGAAGTCGGTAGGGAAGTCCCGTGATCGTTACGAGACACAACGAAAATGTGATATAGCTTTCGGTTATTCAGACCGGTGATTGTCGCTGACGTTTCGGTAACATTGATTTGCTTAAACAATAGAATTTCAATCTTAGAAGGCGAGGTGCGAGTAAACTTGAAAAGAATATGTCACGCTAGATTAATTTTAACTAACATGATCGAGCTTGCTCACTGTCTCGTGCATAGACGTATTATCCACTTGCTGATAGTAGACTATGTAGTCAGTAACGTTTGATCCATCGTTTGGTGGTTCCCAGTTCAATTTAACCGAACTATCAGTTATTTCTGTTGCTTGAAGTTCGGAAATGGGACCCGGTAATAATCCAGCCCCTACAATAACAATCGGCATGGTGACCATTTTGCTACTTCTATATTGTTTTTTTTTTTTTTTTTTTCACCCAAAAATAACACATATCCATTCATCGTTTGATTTACCTTCCTCCAAACACTGAACGATGTTTCCGATGAATGGAATGCAACTCGTAGCTGTACTAAGAAGACTGTCTACTATGACTCCGCTGCAGAGAGTCATGCATCCTAAAGGTACACCTCTTCGAGAACAACACTCATTGTGATTTCTTCCTGCAGCCGCGCATTTTAACAGTTTTTGAAAATCAACACCACAGACCGGAGCTAGTGCCCGAATATCTGACATCGAGGCATCGTATGAACACAATGGCATACAAATACTGTTAAGATTTGTCTCAACACAACATGCTGTCATATTGTAATACGCAGCTTCTTCCTCTTTTTCAACAAAAATCTGACCCATGAAACAAAATGAAATATATTAATAATTAATAATTGGAAATTCTCGGTACTAGTAACATATGAAAAAGAAAACACACCCTGCTCTGCGTTCTGAACACTATCCTTGGGGAGGGTTCACCAACTCCATGTAAATTTCCAGCCTCCACATAAACTTCGTAATCTGTGTCGCTCGTCAAATTAGTCAGAATGAGTGGAGTCTGTACGTCAAAGTGTTCTTTGTAAGTAGCTGCAGAGTAATCATCGATAAGTTCCCTGTAGTAAACGTTATAACTTTTGACAGTATCTGCAAGAGTTTTTGGAGGTGACCATTGCAGAATTGCAAAGTCAGTGTCGATATTAGATATTTGTATGCTGGTGGGGGCTGAGGGAAGAACACCGTAGCCGTCTAGTAAACAGCTCTTGTATTCCATCATGTAATTCAGACATCTGCACAGTAATTATTGTCATCCGATGAGTCGGTTTGATCATGAATGGTCAATTGACACAGATTCGTCTGGGTCACGTGGTTTCAGTTAAATCAATTAAACGTTTGTCGGCTCACCTAAAGTGATTGAAATTAATCACAGTGACATTTCCTGTGCATAGTTGTTGGCAAATTTCGGGTAATCCACGAGCCTTACAGCAGGGTGTATGATCAATACCGTTACTCAGACAAGCAAATGTATCCGGAGCCCATGGAGCACATATCATCAAATCAGGAATCTCCGCTTGATGGATTAGGGATGGATCACAGAGACTTGCGATGCAACTGGATATAAAAGATCATTGTTGATATTGGATGAATAGCTATATAAAATTTCAAATATCATCGGATTAACTCATACTGGAATGCTAGTACTCTCCGTACGTAGTATATTTCCGATATCAGTTTATTGAAAATTCTGCTCCGATGTAACAAAATTAAATTCTCGGAGCAGGTGGCACTCCAAACGGTTAAGGGAATATTGTCTCCCCGTACCCCAATGGGGCGAGACAGGGATGCGGGAATCGCGGAAAAGCAAAATCTCCAAGTATCTAGAGAATGAAGCATGCTGGACAGGGATACCAACCCGGGATGAGTGACCCCTTTGCTGACGCAGCAGCTGCGGGTATCCGGGAGATGGGGAACATCGCCGATGGTCGTAGGCTTCATTCGTCCGAAAGAGAAGGTGAGCGTTCTGACCGCGTAACTTGGAAGGCTGCTTCCATGGATGTTCAAGGCCAGCACACGAACCTCGTACATCGTAAATGGCTTGAGATTAGTGATGACCGTAGACAGTGTAGTTCCAGGAACCTTGACCAGTCTCGTTATATTTTCTGGAACCCAGACGAACTTGCTTGAAAGTTTACGCAGATCAAATAAATGAGAAGAGGAACCCGAATAAAAGTCAAAATAATGCCCAACAATAAGTGTAGGTAAATTTAAAGGACGCTCGACCGTATCTGATCAAGAAATGAAGTACTCGTTCACTAAGGTGTAGTGGTGCTCGAGACTTTGAGAAGAGAAGGTCGATCATCTAGGGTCGCTCCGAGGGCTTAGGTAAATGCCAAGCGTTTCGGGTGGGCTAGCAAAGAGATTGCTTTCGTTGGTTTTGTCACATTCGTTGGACCAATGACGCTGAAGAATATTTAAGGGTCAATCACTGATGGAATTGAGAGAGTCGACAGCTGTTCGGGTATTAGAAGCTGTAAGATTATTGTTCGAGCGCGATAAGAGCTAAGAAATGGAATAAAAACATATTACCAATGAAAAAAAAAGAAGAAGAAGAAGTAGCAGTCGCAGTGGTAGCTTAAAATATCGATTTGCTCGGTCTTTGTTTTCACGGGATATCGCGGGCATTGTGAAATAGCTCGTAAACAGGAAATTGATCGTTTTCAATGGCGTGGTTTCTTTATACTCGTATGCTATATTATTACGCTGGGCCTGCGTTAATTACATCAAATAATTGAGCTGCGATGTATTCAAAAGCCCGATTTAATCTGCAGAGCCGGATTTTCTTCTTTAGTGGCTGATAATAATACTCATTATCAACGTTCATGTACGTTTATAACATTATACGTTTACGTGTGGAACATCCTCCGATACTATTTAAATTTCATACAAAAGAAAAAAAAAAACAAAACATTCTTCCACCTTTACACGCAATATTTCGCATGGTTATGAATTACCGAAAAAATCTTCACGTGCAATAAACATACCTGTCGGAAGGGTCCCAGTAGATTCAAGGTCGCTAGGATGCTCATCGAAGTGTCGAAGGGTGGTAACGTTGATCAGAAACTCCGTGACGGTTTCCCTATTTTCATTTGGCCATGACCACGCCACGCGAAAAGACATGTCAGTGAGTGATTCCACCTTTAGATGTGTCGGTGGTGACGGCAAAAGTTCTGCAAATAAATTGAACAAATCACTCCATGAAAATAAAGCTCGTCCGGATTTTCACGGCGACTTGTATTTGCAGCTACGACGTACCTATTCCCTCGACGATGCATGCAAGCGTCTTTTCCGTGTAGGCGGAACACGAAAAATGTGTCTTGACATTATCTGTTATTACTGTGTAGTCGCCACGGCAAACATCTTGACAAATGTCCGGTACTTTTTCTTGGATACAGCAGGGAACGTGATTGCGTCCATCTGAGTTAAACGAGAAAATATATTCGATTGTTTACGCTTTTAGGCGTACACGTGTTTATCTCCTTTGCCAACCCTTTCTATTCTGTTTTTTTTTTTTTTATTTTTATACGTCCATCTCCGTGAAGATAAACGCGATGAAAACATCGGGTGGAAAGTCATATACGTAAAAGGCATCAAAGGGAGAAAGAAACTTCTCCTGCACGTTACCATCGGAGTAAAAACGGACACAAAACGATCCGTTGAGTATTTTACGACAAGGCATCACGCTTAGCGTAGAATTTTGCGCGAAAAGTAACGGGGGCAAGAGAGGAGAGCTGGGAAAGTGCGATAGGGTTGATGGGACGCGCGCCGTCTACGTAGCATTGAACGCCACGTCGTCATCTGCAACCTGTCATACGGTATGTATCAAAAGAATCGCGATGCTTAAACCCCTTTCAAAAAAACCGTATTATACAGCTACCTTTTTCCTTCTACCGATCTCATCTGCATTCGTCATTTTTTGTTGCACGTATGTATTTCAATTTTGATGAGAAAAAACAAAAACCTAGAAGTGAATCGGCTCGTGGATCTATTTATTACTCACTTTTTGTCAGCATTTTACCGGGATGAATGGAATAGAATGGCATTATCGGGGGGCATTGAAAAAAGAATGGAGACTCGGTATCATAACTGACAATCGGTTGATTCAAATAAAGCTACCCTGATGAAAGATGGGGTCAAAGTTGACCGGTTTTCTATCTGGGGTAACATCTTCAGAGACTTACATACCTGCCATACACTTTACAATGGACGGAAAGTCGGTTTCACAATTCTCCGGGTCTTGGCCGGTGTTACCCTCAAGTATACTCTGAATACTGCAGAACCCAAGACAACTGGCATTTACGTTTAGATGTTGGCAGCATTTCGTGTAGTTGTGATTTCTGGCAAAGGTCTCCTTTTGGGTCGAATATAAGCTGGTGTCCGTTGCGTTTTCGGGTGGTAATAGCGCCCTGGAGAGCACTGAAGAAAAGAAGAGGATCAAAAAAATCACACACACAGGGGCTTTCGCTCTTAGAAATACACGCAAAATTCGGTTCGACTAGCGACCGCATACACCGTGTATATACGAAAAATTGGTTTTTGCTTGATTCAACGTCGCATGCACTGGGATATCCTGTTGTACCCTCGGAACCCACCACTTCAACCACTTTGGTAGACCTATGGTAGACCGTCGTGACATCTTTTTGTTTCACGGTTAAGGGGCACTCGGAAGCGTGCAAAATGCGAGTAGCAACCTCGAAGCAGTCTTGGTTGGGGGCGAGAGACGTATTAGACCGACAGTTTTTGGACAGTTGTGGACAACGTCGGAAACAAAAAGAACGTAAGAAACAAACAGTCAGAGACAGGTGACAAGAAATCCCCGATACAGTAGCCACCGTGTAATCAAATGAACGTATCCGCAGCCTACTAAAACCGGGAAGTGAAAATCAGAAAAATAAATCAAAAATTAATTTTGAAAGACGTCCAACTAAGTCGTCACACACTTGTTGGTTCTTGCGGGGGAGCTGATACGTAAACAAGTTCAACACTTCGACGGTTGCCCGCATTTAAACACTCCGTATAGAACGTCCTTTTACAATTTCATCTCAATGGGGGAGTATTAATAGGTGAAAGTAAAACAAAAAAATTGATGAAATAGGGTTGAAATTAATAAATAAATAGATGAAAAATAACCGTCGTTCAGGGATTTTCGGATTGTTTTGATCACGGGAATTCTTAGAGTTGCCTTCGAGATATATCGTGAAATCCTTCTTTGTCCTTCTCTGAAAGCCCTTATTCGAAAATGTTCACCGATTCTGACTTGTTCGGTTTGGTCCACGTTTGGGAAAATACCATTGAAATCGTGTGCTGCAGCTTGTGATATTTATAATTCATGAATCGAAGACAACCACAGCATGCAACCAGCGTCAGAACTATGTATACAGGATAAAGTTTTCACGTGAAAACCTTAAGCTAGCGCTTTTGCACTTACCACTCAGTTTATGGAAGGAACGTAGAACGGGATCTGAGTTGACCTCGCAAACGTAACGCCCGGAGTCCTGGGGTTTGGCATTCCTGATGGCCAATACCCATACGTCACCACCTAGAAGAGCAACAGAGTTCAAGATCCTACGTGATGTTCTAAAGTCAAATCGCTTGGGTCCCCCATATAAAGTTCTGACCTATAGTTTTAAAGCGGATAACCTGAACACAGGTGTACATACATCACAGTGGTCCTTGATATGGTGATTTTTCAAGTGCAATAAAACATTTTTGCTTGACTTTTACATTCAATAACTGCTTTGAATCAATCGAATTTCTTTCATAATTTACTCAAATACTACTATATTAAATGAATACTATTTAATTCATCTGTAGCATTTATTATACATATATTGAGATCAGGCAAAAAATGTTTAGGTGCACGGATGTACCGATCTGCGATGTCGATTCGGAACGTTATTATTTTTTCAATAGATACAAAGCTAAAAATATTTGAATTTTTTTTCATTAAAACCATAGAATCTTATTGGATAGATTGCCCCCGAAATTGTTCACTTTATTTAGAGCAAAATTAACAACGTACATTGTCATAACATAATATGATAAAATTTTCGGACAGGAATAAGTTTAAACTAAGAAAAAAATAATAATAATAATAATCCAATAACCCAGAATATAACCCATAGGATCTTATTTGGTAGATGCCCCTCAAATAAATGAGGTATACACACCTCCTACGTGTATACATGTGTGCTTCTTATGGGTCGCATGAGTTCGAGGGGCATCTAAAAAAAATTGCGTGGCACGTGTTTCCGTTGGAATTAAGAGCTCAAACTTCAAGGCGATTTTTTTCCGTGATTGGAACCGTTTGAGAGGTGAGTCTTGAGGAAAATTTATATTACTGTTTTAAGGACCACTCTAGTATACATTAGGGTGTCCGTTATTTACCTAGTTCATTTTTTTTTCAGCGTCCTCTAGATTTTTAGTTCATGGTCTAACAAAGCATGTTAGATCGAAAAAAGTTCTTTATTAACACGTGCCCGAAAGACGATACATTTTTCATCTGAATAACATGGGATTTCGCCACTTTTCTTATTTACTTTTTTTTCTTTTGAACAAAAAAACAAAAAAAAAAAAAAAAAAAAAAAAAGGGGAATGGCATGTGCATATTCTTGTCGGAAATTGAACGCTCTGCAATAAAGGTTTTCTATAATTGTTTGATATATTCATTCCTTCAAAAGTTATTCAAGGTTAAAGTTGAACTCATTTAAAATTTTCAGATGTTCATTACTTTTCTAGTAAGATTATCATTATTGGGATGAAACTTGGTTGTTAATTTTCAAAAATATTCAATATCTGATAGTACTATGGTACAGTTTTTAAAAATTCAGAAAAACTGTCGGAAAACAGAAAATAACTTATCACATGACATGTATTTAGTTGTAATTTTAATCATTTTTAGGACTTTATCAATTCATAATACACAAACAATCAAATTTTATAGAAGTGCATGAATTTTCATACGCTTATATTAAATTTTATAAACTCAGAGAATTTCGAGTGGTTTCTGAATAAGAACGTTGGTTATTCCTCAAATTCTCAGTCGTTTAAATTTATTAAAAGATTCAATATTGATACGAACTTTCCTCAGCTAGATAATAATAAATGGTCGGACAATTCAGAATATTCAAGAGGATTAGAAAGTGCAAAACATCTAACAGTAGTTAATGGTACTCCAGAAAGAGCTGTTAAATTCACTGAAGCATATATTATAAGTTGAGCTAAACACGAAGATGAAGAGCAATATGTGATTTACATCGTAAGAGAGTACACAAAACAGTTTTCATTTGTATCTTAAGAATGTTTGGTATAATAAACGATATGTACTCAAATATTAAACAATTTATTTGAATTTTCACCTTTTTCAACTTTTTCTCATAATTTGAACATGCTATTCTTGGAAATTGAATATGTTTGAAAATAAACGACAAAGTTTCATCCGAATAATGATAATTGTGCTGTAAAAGTATTCAAAATCCGAAAATTTAGAATGAGTTCAACTTCAATCTTGAATAACTTTTGAGGAAATGAATATATCGAAAAATGATAGGAAACCTTTTTTGTAGAGCGTTCAATTTCAGACAAGAATATACGCATGAAAAATATTGAATGTGAAAAGTGGCAAAATCCCATGTTATTTAAATGGAAAATGTATCGTCTTTGGGGCACGTGTTAATATCTATATTAAGAACTATTCTGGTCGACATGCTTTGTTAGACCATGAACTACAAATCTAGAGAACGCTGGAAAAAAAAATGAACTTGGTAAATAACGAACACCCTAACAAGTACTTGTAAGTATACGTACATATTTCAAGTATATTATCTATCCTGAGATAGTTTAAACGCTTAGGAAAATTAGGACGGTAACGATAGGGTTTCCTCAAGAAGTTAAATGAAAAGGAGAGTTAGCACGAAGGATCTGAGAAACTTTCAGCCCGTTTCGGACTAGATATAATTGAGTTAACGAGAGACCCTTGCGTTTTGAACATTACTACTAGTCACAGGTTACCTCGTTGTACAACTGGTATGTTAAAACTTCCAGTAATCGTGAAGTGTAGTCATATAATGTGAGGTATTATACAACGAGGAAAACCACGGTGGTCGTTGTTTCAACTTTGAAAATGTTCAAAATACAGTTTAATTTATTATTGCAGCCAACTAATTTGTTTTATGAAGTGATACATAGGAAAAAGTACCACCACCTGCAAGTATCAAAGAAAGTTCTACCCGAAACCAAGTATACATAAATTCCAAGTTAAACTTTTCATCCCTTATAAATATACCTATTTACGGGGTGGGGCATTGAAAGTGACCCGGACGATTTTGCTCCGAAACGATGCCAGATATGGAAAATGTTTCAGACAATAGTTTCACGGTTTCAAGGGGGACACATGCAAGATACGTTTTTCATTTCTCTCCATATTCAAAGTATCAAGGTCATTAGGGGGTCAACCTCGTTTTTTCAAACGGGACGGTGTCTCTTTTAGGTATAGATTGCAAGGGTACTGAATTGCGAGTTAAAGAATACTCGCCCGTCAGTATGGAAAAATCAACAGATGACGAGATATTTTGTAAATAAGAACGAGAAGACGGCTGTCTACATTTTCCGGAAGCGCGTAAAAGTTGCGCTGGGATACGCTGCTCTGCGTGGATCAACCACCTTCCCGTTAACCGTTAATGTCTACCTGGCAGGGGTAGATTACTTAAAAAGATAATATCGATCGACCACATCTTGTTAGGTTTTAAATCGAGAGTCTGTACATACACATACGGTTAAATACAGAATACTGAATTAAAATAAACAATACTCAATTATACCTAATACAATGATGAGAAAAAATGGTATTAGCTTCGTTTGGTTAATCTGGCAAAGTTTGCACCGCTCTCAGGTTCGTTAGTACAAAAAAATGTATAGCGCAATTCAACGTTAGGTAGAGGACATCCTTCAGGTCTGGTCAATGTATTTGAGTATATTGGCTTTGGCTCACAAGCCATCCCTCGTTAGCGGCGACTTAACGCGGTACCCACTCTGACCAAAGCATGGCATTGGTCCATTCGCGAAATGGATCCCAAGGGGAATCCCCGAGGTCCCCGAAAACGGACGGAGAACTCGAGTATACGGAATCGAGATGAAAATAAACTTTGAATCGAGCCGCTTGATTCAGTTCCCTTTCTTATTGCACCCGAAATAGCAGGACATGTGTACGTACGACAGTGGCCCGCACTCACAGTTCGCTTTTAGCTCTAAAAGTGTCCGACTAGATTTTTTCTCATAGGAAATTTAACGTACGAAGAACCTAGTTGGACACTTTCAGCCCTAAAAGCGATAAGTCTGACGTATAGGATATTAAGGATCGATAGTTTACAGACCGGTCATGTCAAAAGTGGATGATATTCTTTGTCGATACAGACACGACAGGGGGCGACGGGAGAGGACGGTAAAGAGGGATGAGGATGTCGTTGAAGATTTGTTCGGTACGTGCACGATAGAGATGCACTGTGCGTCAACGATACCGAAACCATAGATACATTGAACAATGTTCATAGATATAATGTTCAATATATCTATGCCGAAACGATTGATGGATGCGGCTCGCGAGGACGTGACGTTGCGCCATCAGACGAAAAAAGCTTGATAATCAAATTTTACATGATCCAAGAGCAACCGGCAGACACTCGACCGATTGGATCTACACTTACGTGGCGGGAGCGTGCTTATCGCCGATTTTAACCTAGGCTGGCTTAACCCGACGTAACCCCGATTCGAACTTGCCCAGTCTCATCGACGTCTCATCGTACCGATACTATACTTTTAGAGTTGGTACATAAATACATCGCGCTTTACGCGAATCCTATTCCATATATCTGTCGATTCATCGCGCCATTTTCAACACGTTGATGTTAAGTTTGCATATTATACAACCACAGCCGAAAGTTTTCTTTGAAAATTACCACAGTGTACAGAATGTTGTACAATCTATCCGTACAGTTTTACGGTTCGAAATTTTGATGGATTTTTTTTTATCCCGGTCGTTTTGGGTGGAAATGGAAGCCTGAACAAACAATGGTTGCGAAACAATGGTTATTCTATTGCGAACGTATGTACATATATGTGTATCTCCTTGTGATTAGGATTACAACTGTGGAACGTAACGTACGTTTATTTACTTTTTACGAGTGTGTATCGATTTAATACCGTAGCCCGGGAAAAACCATACGCGGTAGCTAGTGGTGGTGTAAAATTGAAACAATTCCGACAAACGGTTGTGTGAAAGTAAAAAAAACATATTTATTTGAAGCAGTAACGGACATTGTTCGTTCTGGCCACCATATGCAACAACTGCAGTGGTAACATTCAAGTCCGTTATACTCCGAAGTTCGAGAGATATCTCCAGAGGATTTCGCAATCGACTGCGATACTCCCATTTAACTAATTTCGAGATTCTTGAAATTGGAGATAAAATTTTAATCACACGAGGTGTTTCATTCACAATGTTACAAGTTCACATCTCGGGAACTGTCGGAGATAGGGAGGAAGTCGTTTGGACTCAAATTTCTCGATTTTGTTGTTTTAAGTTTAAAATTAAGCTCTCTAGGGCTATGTAGAATATTCTTTCTTCATATGATTCAGGATAGCCGACGGGAAATGAAACATGTGGATTTTGTGTCCTTTTTTCCCTAATTGTCAAACACTGTTACGCAGACTACGGGCTACGAAATAGCCATAACTTCCTCAAAAATTGACTAATCCGGACGTTTTTTCTACAAAATTGTCGTTTTAACACATTCTTTAAAAAAAAAATATACAAAAAAAATCGTATACAAAGTTTAGGATTTTTTTCTTTGTTCGGAAAAATCATCGATTTTTTCAAATCCGACTTATTTCATTTTTTTCCCCCAAAAAAAAAAAACTTTGATTCACTCGGTGAATTTTCCCGCTTCAGGCGTAGTGGGACGAATTTTTCTACTTTTTTTCCGATCAAAGAAAGGGTCTTTGGGTTTTCCTCAATCTTCAACTTTTTTTTATCATAAAATCTTCGTGTTTAGTATGTAAATAATTTTCTTAGATCAATTCCATGATAAAAACAACGTCTTGTTACTCGCCAAAAAAATTGATGTACTGATTCAATCAAGAATTATTTACGTAGGTTCGACAGTTATTCGAGGTCAAAGTTGAATTTATGATAAATTTCACGATTTTTGGACTCGTGTGACAAAACTGCTGAACGTAAGATTGAAAATAAAAAATTATGATTCATTTTCGAGACCATTCAGTGATCGAAAACTATAAAATTTTCCAATATTTTCCATAAACATGAAAATGAAACTGTCAATTGACAAATATACTTGAGTCGTATGTGATCATTTACGGTAATATAAACAGATGTTTATCGACCATATGTATAATCGGACTCAAATCCTAAATGTCTGAAAATCATGGAATTCGCTATGAACTCAACTTTGACCTCGAATAACTTTCGAACCTGTAGACTTATCAAAAAATGATAGGAGACCTTTCTTGTAGAGCATTCAATTATCTAAGAAAATTCGTCTCAGATATTCTGCACATTTTTGGTGGCGAATAAAAAAATTGGAAAGTAGCGAATAATATTTTTCGTATGTCAATCTTATGGAAAATAAAAAAAGTGCGTCTAGGGGCATGGCAATATTAATTTCGAGAGCTGAAATTTTAACTGGCATCGTTTTGAGACCAAACTAATCCTTTGAACTTGTTTCTGGAATTCAGTCTGTTTTTTGTTCTGCAACACCCTAACCAGTACTGGGTGTAAGCGATGTGATTCGCGCTGTGTAGCATGTAGTTGAGATTAAGTTGTGTAGAAATTCGTGTGTAAAAATCGCCGATTGATTTCGCGGCGGAAAGGGGCGGGGGGGGGGGGGGGGTCAGCTTTCATACACGCGTCTATGTCGCAGGTGCTTTTATTTGATTTTATCGTTGGATTTATACGTAATATATTTCTCAATGGGACAATATTCTCGTTTAACTACTGAATAAATTTCCTCCCTTGGGTTTTAACCGGAAGCAACAGCGCGGCAGCTTTTAATTAGATTATTCGTCGATATAAAGTTTGAGTGTCGTTACCGTTTCGCAAGTACAACACGAAACTCTGCCGCGAACCTTCGAGCGGTCTTCTGATATACCGCAGTGGGAGGAAAGCGAGGAAGGAAGGAAGGAGGAAGAAAAAAGAGGGGGGCATGTAGGGTGAAGTAAAAGGAAAAGGAGGAGTTGAAGCCACTTATAAACAGCTTCCGAGTTAAGTACTGGACAGCTTTATTCTCAAAGCTATAAAAATGAAGCCGCCATTATGAAGTACACTCGCACCAAAATGCAGAGGGTGGTGACGGTAACGTTGGAACGATAAATTTATGAGAGCACCACCGACATTCGTCAATACCAAACACAAGTCCCTTGAACACGGGGTGAGATTTTTCGGATGGTTCGCATGGATTCATCACATTTTTGAACAACGGATAGGTTCTGACATAGAACGGATTCTCAGCTCATTTTGGAATTCACAGGGGTTAAAGTAGAGGGAGTGAACCAGGTTTGAAAAATTGAGAATATATGGCATAAACATGGAGTTTCGAGAGAGGTAAAATCCGGTTTTTAAAGACGTGTTATTGGTCATGCATTTTGTTTAAAAGAAAATGAAAAAGTTCGCGTGAGAGTATGGCAAAAATTCTATGGAATGCGTAATTTCAGCAATTTTCTTTCTTATTCGGGTCCACCGGGGAGGAAATATTAAAAATAGCGGAAACTTCGAAATTCGCAATTTTTACCATAAATCGTACGTGTTGGAAATTTTACCTTTTGGCATTGATATTAATGGTCTGAGCATGGTTTCTCTGGGACCCCCGAAAACATCGAAGAAGTTTCATCAAGTTCTAAAAATATTTTGGAAAAAGTGGCCCGTATGACGCGGAATGCCCCATGTATAGCAAAGCCACGTCTGTACGCTGAAGCGAAACCCAAGCACATATTCATCAGCACATATGCCCATACGTATATCGCATGGATGGAAATCAACTACGCGAAAATTAGAGAACTGAATAGACGTCATTAGCTACACGCGGACCACATGCAGTTTTCAATTTTTCTTCTATTGTACATCTAATCCATTACATGTCATATAACAGTTTCAGTTTGAATACGATGGTTATAATTCAGAGTATATGTGGGGGGAGTAAGGGTGGAAGAAAATGTCAGAGAGAAACTGCGGTCCACATATTGTAACAATTCGGTGCAGACGTGGAATTCGCATTCGTGACAATGAGAGCTGTAAGGAATCAATCGCGTGTTTTACGGCAGAGGAAAATCTGAGAAATCCGACGTCTGTCTACCTTTTACGTAGCAATATACCGGTATAAATCTCGGGAATCCAGAGGCTTCAAAAAGTTACTGGTTTCCCATTTTTCAGACTCCCTATGGGCCGCGAAGACGTAAGACTGACTAATTAATGCGCGTAGCCCGAAAGACGGTTGAGGTGCGTAACACTGAAAAGGAGATTTAAAAGTACTCACCGGTTGGGCTCTCGGTCTCCCCTGAAGTGGCTGAAACAAAAACACATCGTCAAAATTAACCCATGCTAAATTCCGCCTCCCCGTGTTATTTCAAACGCCGTGTCACCCCATAGTTTCACCGGAATTCCCCCAACCCGACAAGCTATTTATCCTCCCGGTTTCTCACTTTTCTTTTGCTTTTTTCTAAATTATTTTGTTATTTTATTGCTTCCATTCAGCCCGCCAATGACTGCATGCGCAGCCGGTCGTTATAAGGAACGACTTTTCAGATGATTAATCGTTCGGTTTCACCGTCCCCCGCTTACCTTCGTTACACTCGCCAACAAATTTAACGATGCAGTAATTTTCGATCATACCGACTGATCCCCGCGTCGGCTAAACTTTGTTGTACGTACAACGGAAAACACGCATAGATACGTGACGAATACGGCCGATATACATGTCCATACGTGTCACACGTATACATACATATACATATACATATACATATACATATACATATACATATACATATACATATACATATACAATGTATATTATGTGTATTGTATGTATATGTACTGAAAACTTCACCGGATTTATAGGTGGGTGGTGTGTCGCAACGATATCGAAGATGAATGCTTGATCTGGCGTCGATTCATTAGTGGTTTACTGCCTACGTTGCAGGTATCTTTGAGCAGACTGTGAATTCTTGGGGATGTGTAGTATAAACAGGGGTAGGGAGCCGGTACAAGTGGAGCCAGAGAAGAGCCGGGTGAGCACAACTTATGTTTATATGTACATACGTATGGATGTGGGTATACGTACTAATGTATGTAGTGCGCGAGAATGTACGAGTTTCCGAGTTAAAATTCGAAAGTTGTTGATTCGAAATATCTCTAGAAACAATTGCAGCTTGTATCCCCCAGGGAGCATACGCGAAGAATGATGATCGGGCGAGTTGAATAGGAGCTAAACTGCTGAGGTAAAAAGACGGAAAAGGAATACGAATGGATGATCCCGAGGAGTCTTAAATTGCACGGGAACATTGCCAGGCAATTTTTCGCTTCGATTATCATATCGGTCAAGAATTTGAAATTTTTTCGATTACGAGGAGGCATATCAGCCGAGGGATTTGAATACGTAGAATCCATATCCACCCTCTACTCCGTTCCTTGATAAGTCGCCGTAAAGTATACCACCGATTCACGTATCGTAAGCCGGAATAACCACTTGAGCAAAATCAATTGAAACCCTGACTGGGGTTCGGTGCTTTTTTGTTGCTAATTTGTTGCCGAAATCCAGATTTTGTTGCTCGAGCCGTTTCAGGGTAATCGAGGGCGATGCCAAGTTCAGTGAAGTTAGGCGTCGCCCAAAAAAAGAGGCCCAAAAAAATGTCAGTCCCTAATCGGAAAACCACCCCCCAATGTTTGCCGTGCGGTAAAAAATGGAACACAGCCGAGTACCGAACTTGAAGAACACTCGATTTCTTTGGAGTCTGTGCTGTAAAATGACGACTCGCCAGGATTCTTGGCTCCACCCCTGCAGGTCTCTTTGAACCCGTTCTAACGTCCAAATGTGGAAAACGGAACGCGAAGATCCGGTATGAAATGGGGCAATTTGACCTTTGTTAGTTCAGTGAATTTGTTGCTCTCGGAAGACCACGCTGCCGATTCAGTTGCTCGACCCCCGTTCACTGAAAACCCACCTTTGCTCACCTTCTGTGGGTTCGAAGAGGTAAACAAGAGTGCGATTCAACTTTCTTGACTATTTTTCGACTGAATTCAGCTCTGCGAATTTTTCGCTCACAAAAAATGAATGTACAGTATTATGCACTGTACGCATGTTCACAGTACACGGTAGTAACATATCAGTTGAAATACTCAGAAAGTGAGCAAGGGTAGGTTTTCAGTGAGTAGGGGTCGAGCAACAGAATCGGCAGTGCGGTTTTCGAGAACAACGAATTTGCGGAGGTGAATTCGGTCAGAAAAAGTCGAAATAGTAGAGCTTTCCGTTCTTGTTGCTTTATCCAAATACACATAAATAAGAAAGATGGGTTTCCAGTGAGTAAAGGTCGAGCAACACAATCGGCAGTGTGGTTTTCCGGTTAGGGGTTAATATTTACGGTTTTGAAGAGCAATCGATTAGCAACAAATTCTCGTCTATAGTTCTTTTTAGGCCCTCTTCTTTGCGAAAACGCATACTTTGACTAAATTTGGCATCGCCCTCATTGCGCTAAAACGGCAGAAGCAACAAAATCTGGAATTTGACAAGAAATTAGCAACAAAAGAGCACTAAATCCCAGTCGTAGTTTCAATTGATTGTTCCAGCTGATGAGATGTTACCGATTCGATTTTATTCTTTTCCTCTCGATATGAATCAAGAGAGCGACTCAAAGAAATAAAATTGAGAGGAAAAGCCCGCGGTGTTTAAAATAAAACAAACGCGGAAGCGCTGCGGTAGTAAAACGCATACATAAATATCAAGAGATTCGGTAAAGTCTCGCGCCAAGTACATTACAGAGCACGGCATGTCACCGAGTATCTATATTAGGGTGGCCCAAAAAAAAATGACTATTCTCTTTTGAGTCTCCTATGGATATATAATAGCTTTACATGTTTCAAGAGCCCCCTACCGAAGATCAGTTCAAAAAAATTCTTTTTAGAGGTGGCTCAAGATTTTAAAAAATTTTCAAAGTCGTCGAAATAGATATTTATGTCATAAGGCCGTGAAGTGGCGGTTTTCCGACAGCGACGATATTTCGATATGAGCTCAAGGTTTGTGGCGGGAAGGTTCGAAACGGGCGTAATTTTAACGTCCGAGGCGTAGCTCGCCTACGGCCGCCACTTGACGGCCTTATGACATAAATATCTATTTCTATTTTTTTTTTTTTTTTCCCCTCTAAATTCTTCTCATACTATTATATTCTACATTAAGAGTGATGGATATTCTGGACATTTCGAGTCGATATTTTGACTTCTCAAAGTCGCTCTAAATTTTTCAACGTTCACGGTAAAGCACAACGTCTTCGAGCGACCGTTGAATCTAAATATTAAGGAGCTTTCGAATTGTTTCCTCGAAATTGACATATTCAAGATCAGAAATAAGGCACACGAGATACTTGACAAAATTTAAAACATTTTCTCAGATTCAATTCTCGTTAATATTTACATTTAAAGGTTCCTCGAAAACACTGTAAGTACTCTACTATGAGTGTTAGAACGAAAATTAAACTTGAAAGATTGTTTTAAAATTTTTTCAAGTATCTCGTGTGCCTTCTTTCTAATATTTAATATCTCAACTTCAACGAAAAAAATGGAAGATTCGTTAATATTTATATTTAAAGGTCGCTCGAAAGCGTTGCAAGTTCAAAAAAATTTGGAGCGACTTGGAGAAATCAAAATATCGACTAAAAATTTTCAGAATCTCCGTCGTCTTCAACCTAGAATACGATAAAATTACAAAAAAATGATTAAAAAAAATCGATTTTTGACGATTTTTGAAATTTTCGAAAATCTTGAGCGACCGCTAAAATTTTTTTTTTCAGCTGATCTTTGGAGGGGGCTCTTAAAACATGTAAAACTCATATATTTTTATAGAAGACGCGAAAAAAATAGCTCTTTTTTGGGGCCACCCTAATCTATATACAATTTGGAGAGAGTAAAAGCGCTGAGTGTTAACAGACTGAAATACTGTTAGAAAAAAATTTCAAACAAAATTTGAGAGTAGTGGCGTTAAGTGTAGATAGGTATAGGAATGTTGGGCTTGTTGGATAAAAAATATCAGATGCCATAGGTGAATCGTCAACCCGCCAAGGACAACGTCGTACTACATATTTTGTTTAATGTTTTTTGCACCTGCGGAAGTATACAGACATACAAGGGGAAAGAAAAACGAAGTAGATGACGCAAGGAGCGGAACTAGACCAGCCGGAAAATTGCGGATTTGTTGGAATAGGATCGCTACAAGTGAGTGACAACCTTCGGCACGGTTGACAGAAAACGTCCGTAGACGTAAAAGACGTTCGAAAAATTTCAACAAAATTGGCGGAAGATGCGCTAAAGTTTGCTGCACGTAACCCCGCTGAGGTATGTATGAAAGTTTCTTTCCTTGCAGACGGATCGAGGGTTTTTACCATCGTTGGAGATTAACCGGGATTTTTCCGCCGCGCATGCCGCTGCAGAAGAGGAGAAATCGTTTCGTCGTACCCGGGTGACATTTCTGCCGCCAAATCCTCGGCGCGGGTGAATTTTTCAAGAGAATTTTCATCACAAGATATTTTACCCGTAGCGCATCGTACGGATGAGGTCGAAACTTTTTTTTCTTCTCTATTACCACGTACCCATCGCTACCGCGTAAATTGTTCGTTACGTATACCCGATGGACATACGGGGGATTGGAAACTAGAATTCCAAGCGCATTTCGATCTACCGAGAATAAAATTGATACGTAATTTATCGTAACTTTATTTTCTATTACCAGAACTGCTGCACCGCAACGCCGATTCTTATTTCCTACGAGGCAGTGACCGTACGGGCGTAACACGACGAGCAAAAGATTTTTCCACTCTCGCTGCCGTAGCGGCGCGGCGGTGCGGCGGTGCGGCGGTGCGGTACAGCAGTAGAACGATAGTAGGTAACTTCTGGAAGAGGTATAAAGATGCTCAACCACGTGAACGGTAATCGAAGTAAAATTGGTATCGAATTTCTTCGAAGACTGCGGACGAATCACGCTTTTGAAGTAAACACCATATCTTTCATTGAATAATAAAATAAAAAGAAATAAAAGGGAATCGAAGACCTCGCCCGAACATTTCTCAATTCGACAGAAATAAGCAGCCTGAAGTTTCGCCGACGAAGAACGTTCTGCGGCCGCAGCGAGTATTTTGTTTTTTTGGAGATTTGTAAACCCGGGGCTCCAAGAGACGGAAATATCACTCCGAGGCAGCTGAAGCCAGAAAGTTATTGAGCTTTGCTCCGGGACGGGAATCGGACAAAGGAAAGCGGTTGTAGGTATACGTACGTGCGCATGCTAGGACCCGTGCCGGAAGATGTTTCGCGACCTATTTTTGGATCGTATCTTCGAAACTGAGACTAGAGAAGTACGAAGATTACTAGACACAAAGACAAACAAAAAAAGAACGAAAGAGAGAAGATTTATAAAATTCGGCCTCGAATCGAATCTTAGCAAAGTCATCGGCATATAATGTGAAGATCATTGTAGTACGATTGCGGAAAATAAAGGCCCCAGGGTGTACGAGAATCAGAAACAGTCGCGGACGGGCCGTAGATTGAAATCGAAATCAAAGCGTTATGGTGGGGCGGTAATTTTGAGCGCCGTGCGAGCGAGCCGGGGCGGAAAACTAACGCGCCATCCCGCATAGCCGTGGAACAGAGTAGATTAAAGTCAGAAAAGGAGCGCGAGTAAGTATCGAGGAAGTTTTCAATGTTGCATGGAAATTGAAGGATTAAAAATATTTACGAGAATTACACAACGGCGGGGTTTCATTCCTCGTTTTATTCAAGGGTGGTTATGAGCAGCTGCTGGAAACTGGGGGGTGGCAGCACCGCCGGGATTCCCACTAATGCCACCATTCAAGTGAAAGGGGCAACTCCGGGTATATTACGAAAGGGCTTTGCGCTTTCGTTTACGAGCCGGTGGCCGCCACGCCACACGCTCTTCCAACCCTCCCGCACCGCGAGGGTTTTCGCGATTTAAGAATAATATTTTTCATACCATAATCCGTGATATTTCTATGCACGGCGAAAAGTGGTCATCGGAAACGTATGTAGGCGTAGCCTCGGCTATGAGATGAAAAAAAAAAACGAGAAATGTCTTATTCCCCGTTTTCACTTTTGCGTTATACGTTTTTTTTCAACGATCGTGAAAGTTGCCTGCTATGCATGTTGCATTATTTTCATGTACGTCGAATAACTTTCGTCGAGCCCAGACCGTTCACTCGTTATCGATTACCACTCCGATTTCAAACGTCTTGTCCAACTTTTATCCAGACTGACGGACAAGAAACGTGAGGCCAGCAGACGGGTCCGGGATGAGGGTTACGTTTAACGTATTCAACGTATGTACGTACCTATCGAGCTGATCGTCCTGTTCGCAACGCAAAGCTGTAGCGTTAGATCTGTTGTATTTTCCTATCTTCACGGGTATATCGTGTTACCGAACCTACGGAGAAGCGAACTTGTAATCGGATACTTTCGTCAGCTGACAATGAAATACCTATATGGGGTATTTCGCACGTCGTTTGTTTGTTTGTTTTTTTTTTTGTTTTTGTTACGAAGCCATTTACCGTAGTAATAGAATTTATTCGATGGTCTCGTTAAGGATTCTCCAACTCCGACTCGTCCCAAATGTATTATCGCGAATCCCTGAGTAAAGTAACGAATCTTCAACGATGTACCCGAGTTGATCTCACCTTTGCAAACGTGAATGAAGTTGGTGAAAATTAGCGTACGTGCTCATGTTTAAAAAAAAAATAGAACAACATCGAACGAAGATTCAAATGTATCATGAGTCAGCAGCAGAGATCGGCAAATAAAAATTCTCATTTTCCACTTTTCCATTCTTTCAATTCATGTAATTTATATTGACAAATTTTCAATTTTATTAGAATTGAGAAATTGAATTGGAATTTTTCAGTAATGAGAAAACGCATAATTTTTTTTTTATAATAATAATTTATAATAATTATATAGTATATTTTTGAGCTTCCTGAGCTCAAAAATCTGACACTTATTTGAAGAAGCACTATTTTTAAATATTTAAATTGCGATTCCTCCCTAAATATATAATAAATATAGCGTTTCGAAAAAGCGATGTACTCAACCGAGAGAGTGTGAATGTTTATAATTGTAGAAAATTGTTATTAAAAAAAATTCAATTACCAATCATAATTATTGTAATAATAAGACATTCTTTAATGATAATAATAATGATTACTCTTATAATAAAAATTATTGTAACAAAAAATTATGCGTTTTTCGATTGATGAAAAATGAAAGAATGGAAAATATAAATTTCCAATTGAAAACGAAATGAAAAATTTTTCAAATTGAATGTTTTAGTTCCAATAAAATTGAAAATTTTTCAATATAAATTACATGAATTGAAAAAGTGGAAGAATGGGAAATGAGAATTATTTTTTGCCGATCTCTGGTCAGCAGTAGGAAGCGGAAGCGGAAGTTCTTTATTCAAATGGGTCCTAAAATTTGCCGTATTTTTTTTAGGGTCAAAAAAATGTTATTGTCTAAGGAAGGGCGGAGTAAACGCTGAATGCCTATCCCTCTTATCTCTTTGGTAAATTTTGGTAGAGTACTTTCCGTATTTGCGGAGTATGCGGTCGCGGTAAAGAGCTTCGTTTCCTTTTCGGCGTGGTACTTTTTAGAAAGAGGGAAAGATATCCTGGCGAGTCGTCCCAGGACTCGACGTACAGTCGTCTCCTTTTACGCGGGACAATCGCCATAATCAAAACTTTTCAAACAACTCGAATCATGCCACCACAGACGCTTGGAAAAGCTACTAACTTAATAAACCTCCGAGCCTGCAGTAAGATTTCTTCTTCTTTTTCAACATTTGTAAGACTCCGCACTTTGATACTTTATACCCACCCACCCACCGACCCACCTACCTACCTACCTACCTACCTTCCCTCTCGAAAGTTTCTCACCAGCAAAATTAACTTTCATATCTATACGTACTTGAAGTCGGAGAACTTGCAGCCGGTTATGTATGTATGTGCATCGTTGACTGGAGATTGGTGGATGTACGTATCTTAACACACGTTCGCACCGATACACCGTCGCACGTGATATACTTAGATTTGAAAAGGTAAAAGGTTATTTTTCACAAATTTTACACTCTTCAAAGGAATCGTACAGTATACCTATAACCCCGCGTACGAGGGTGCTTTTCATGCTCATCAAGTTCTTTGCGGCTCGTACCTCGCATACATATGTATATCAGAGTGGTCCTTAAAATGGTGATTTTGAAAATTGTTTAGACCAATCTTTCGAACGGTTCCAATAACGGAAAAACACGTTCCTCTGAAGTTTCATCTCTTCATGTTCGACATCATTACACGTAATACACGGTACAGGTTTACATGCGAATACCTCGGTACTGTTTATCAATTTATGACGGTGCAGTCTACGGCAAAAGTTATCGCAGTGCGTGTTTGTGAGATATCTGTCAATCACCGTCGACTTGGTCATTTTGGAGCATACTTTTTTATTTTCTCGTTTACTCATTTCACTACTGCGAACGATAACAATTCCGTCGTGCCTATTTTACGCTTACAATGAATATCTATTTTTGATTAATATAATGCTTGATTTTAGTATGCGTGAAATTGCTTACACGCTGTTTACAACGTGCGGTATTTATGATTCGAATCACGTTTTAATTTATTCATAGTCATAACGACGCGGCGTATGCGTCGTATAGATAAATATACATTAGACCTGTCCTCAAATTTTGATAGTCTCATCCCTCAAATTGGTTCGAAATAATATAAAAAAAATACCCAATTGTCTTCGATTTTTCCCTAAATATTTACCCACCCCTACAAGGCCCCACGTTTTCTCATAAGAGAATCATTGATTTTTCGTGAATTTTGAACTATTGGTCTACCGTTGGTCCGATTATTAATTTTGCCAGTCACGATATCTTTCAGTCGGATTTTCTTTAAAATTTTCCGAAGAAAACTTCGAGCTTCAATCGTCCCTTTTTGGAATCACACAATCTCGGATTCAAAGTATGGTATTTTTATTTTGCAAAAAAGTTCATCGCACTATATTAAAAAAATTAATTTATTGCTATTGTTATTGTTATTGTCATGACTATCATCGATAATTTTCTCGATTGTAAAAAATCAGCGCGATAATTACATCAGTTTCCAATTATCATAATGGCGTATAGGTATTATTGGTTGTATAACGAACGGGTCGATGAGACCGAAGAGCGTTATGTGGGTAAACTTTCAAGGACCGTTTACACGAGCCTCTTCTATTATTGTCAACGGTATCGAAATTTGTATCGATAAACAGAGCTTTCCACGCGATTCGTACAACCAGATGGTGAATCGAAGAAACGAGGTGCGATTACGCGGAATGATACCATTTCGGATGTGGTTCCCTCGGGGTTCCGGAAGACCCGAAGAAATGAACGCGGGTACCTGTAACTTTGCAGTGTTTTTCAATCGGTAGTTGGATCGCGTACACCTGGGGGAAGAACCGAAAGAACAAAAAAAACTTCCCTTCAGGTCCTACGAGTTTCAGTATTATACCTATAGACAATGTAGACTATGCAAGGGAAGACATCGTCACGCAGTGTCTACAAATTTTGTCCCAAAAATAACGATCGCGAGCGTATCCCTCATACACGTAGGCGTATGTACGTACGTACATAGGCATCTACGGAAGAGTACGGGGAGGAGAATTTCGCTCGGCGGCGTATATTTTAACGAGCTTTCCAAGAAATTTGGTTGCTAAACGATCGATGGAAAATGTCCTGTGAGAATTTTCACCATCCGCGTGTGAATTCCTTTGTTTTTCTGAAGTTCGATCTTGAAACATCTTAGATACATATACATATGTATATGACAAAAAGATCAGGTTTAAGGACCGGTAAGCCTAAAAAAATTTATCGCCTAAATAATCCACATGGTAATCAGAAAAATCACCGAATAATCGATATGAGTTTTGCGATAAACAAGCGTCCTAGAGGTTCCTACCAGTATCGATGATAAAAAATAACGAGTATGTGCGAAGATAATTATAAAAAAAAACTGACGACGATGATGATTAAGATGACGGGGATGACGGGGATGACGGTGATAATGGCAATGGCAATGGTAACGATAACAATAATAACAATAATATCGGGAAACCCGATCTGCCGACGTGAAAATGTCTACCCTCCATATTAATTGCTCGGCTTCGAAGGGTAGCAGTTCGTACGGTGTATATGAGATTGCGGAAACTCTATACTATGTATGATGCAAAGCTTGGTAGCAAAGACGTTCTACATGGTTCTATACACGCTACCCTTTGTAACTTGGAAGAGTTGACTCGATCCCGTGATTTTCTCTTGTTTTTGTTGTTCTCTTCGCGATTCTTCGGGTAGCGAGCGCACCTGGGAGTTGGTTACCATCTGGCATCGAGTAGTTGACCGAAATTAAGTCGATGCGGATCGTAGCTCGCATAATTTAGTCCTTAAAGTTTCGACGCTTCGACCACAGAACTGTCGTTAACCTAATACTCCAAGATAACACACCCTTATAGTTGAGACGTTACGGGATACAAGAGGTGAAGCGAAGGGGCAACGGGCGAGGGGCAGGGGGGAAGAGGGAAGCCGAGCCATCCGGTTGGTTAGCGAGATACTCACCAGAATCGTGGAGAACCGAGACTCTACGATCGGCAGTGACCCGCGAATCGCCGGCGGTCAAAACCCGGCGACTGTGTCTCGGCCCGTCCTCCTTCTTCCACATGACAACGTTGTCCCCGATGTTCCTTACCACGCAGGTGATCAAGGCGTCGTCACCTTCGTACACGTGCACCGGATGCGTTATACTGTCCCTCATACTGGGCAAACCTGAAACATTTTTGAAAAACAAATGAAGCCATTCGTCCAATTGTATTTTACGTTTATCACATTTGACGAGCGTCAGATTTCGCTGGTAGTTTAAAAGATTGTGGTTGTAAGAAGATAGTAGAAAATTATGAGCGAAAAACGTGAGTCTCGCGATTCATTCGACGAAGATGAATTCTAAATTGTTTTATCCAGTTACAATTTTTGTATAGATTTTGTTCTTGCGTGTCGGTTAGAATCGATGCCGGTGTGAGATACCAAATTGAAAAGCAGAACTCGCGAAATATCGTAATTTAAATGCATGGTATACTTGATTAATTTCCATGCGGTGTAACGAGTAATATTCACATGTTACAATAATCCCTATCTGCCGAATAGGGGTGAAAAATATTGGAAAGTTGAAGTTTCACTCGTACGCGTATCGTGAACCTACACTTCTACATAGGTATGTACACATAAGTGATGATTTGCATCAATCACCGTCCGACGAACACGCAAATTAACAATCTATCGCTCATCCAATGAATTATAATCGAACATTTATCGATTTTTCGACCCGGTTAATGATTATGTATTTCGAGGTGTTTCGTGACGTAATTCGTTATCAAAAGATTAGCCGCGGTTTTAAATCAAAACAAAAGAAGAGAAAAAAAGGAAAAGAAACAAAACAACAACATGTATCGACAAAAACTTACTAGGTCTAGGTATCTATGGATACTTTGCAATTACGTATCTAGACTGTTAAAAGTTATAAAAGTGCTCTGAAATAAATTTCACTTGGAAAAAAGGACATCGCGCGCAAATTCATGTCGACGAATGACATATGGATAATTGTTTCAAAATAACCCGAAAAACTTTCATTACGACGACATTCGTTCAACTATTGGGGACTAAACGCGCAGAGATCATAGAATCGTGTATCAATAGTCCATGACCCGATCGAAAGTTAGCAACAGTTGAGGGTAGCCAAAAGCGAGGTTTTCCGATTCAATGCCGTAGCGGACGACGTAGCCCGCCCCATCCGAACTCTCCTTATAATCACCGAGGAAAACCATGAATACTAATTTAAACGCAAGTTTAACGCTCGGTTTAACGAGTCACCCGCGCCTGTCGCACGCTAAATTTTCTCGCAAGAAAAACGATTTTTAAGGAGGCAATTCCGAGCACTTTAAAATTGACGTAACACGCCAAGCCGGCTGCAAGCAACTTCATTTTATGCCACAGGTATGGGGAAAAGTTACACAGTCGAATGAGTTTCCCCCTGTAACACGTTAAGAAGCTTAGCTCAAGGTATGTAAAGTATTTAATACCAAAAAGTGTCTGCGGCGACAAAATTTATAGGAAAAACATGAAAGTGAAGAGAAAAAAATCAAATTAAAAATGTCGGCTCGTTTCACGTGCGCAGATTTTCTTGCGAGACAAAAAAGGAAAATCGCGAACCGTTAAGCGACGATGATAACATTATATATTTCACTATTTCTTATGTAGGACGTAAAGTGAAAAAAGGGAATTCAATTTCTCGGGCTTATCCTCCCTCCCGGTTCGGAGGACCTTATCAAAATGGATGTGATGGAAAAAGTATATATACCCCGGATACCCTTGACTGCGAGAAAAAAAAAAATATCTCCCCACGAATTCAGTGACGATTAAGTAAGCCTGATTTACTAGCATTTTCCTCGTAGCGACTTGTATAGAAAAATTATGGCTCACAATCAGTCCTGTATCGCGCGCGTAAAAATTCTCCAACTCTGTATGTATACGCCTATGTTGATAAATTTTCTTTCTACGATGGAAGCGTACCTATATACATATGTATACATATGTATACATCTATCTTTGTATATATGTAATACATATGTAATGGTATAGAATACGTGGTATGTGAAAGCTTTTGTTCTCGGACGTATATGAAGAATAACGCGAGGAATCGCCGGTGGTTATATTCGACGTTGATTAAGAAAAGGACGAAATAATCCGTTAATATCTTCGTATCGACAGGTACAGCCGAGTCCTAATGACTCATGTTGTTTATAACTTTCCTCAGATTTCGTTTCTGTGTCGGTATAGGAGTATGATGTATTATTTTTCACATACACACCTATACGAACTACACGTCGGACCCACCGAAACTTTCGATTTCGACTGCCGAGCTTCGCTCATTTTTTTGCGCTTTTTACTTACTGTTCTACTTCTTTTTGCTCTTTTTCTGGCTTTATTTTTTTCATCTTTGGTGTAATTAACTGTTCTTGTAATTACTTTAAAGGCTTCTTAAGAGCGCACTCGGTGTGAACGGGAGAACCGCATCTGCATGCAAATTTCGTTATAAAGTAACTGCGGAAGATTTGCAAAAGTAGTTTAATCCCCCGTGTACAACGATATACTTATTCTGCGTTGTATATATGTATATCTGCCACGCCATATTAACTCTGCAGTCTTTGTTTATACGATCTCCTACCATTTCGACCGCCATATTAAACATTAAACTTACAATTAATACAGTTATCTACTATTTCATAAAGTAAATGTAAATCAGCCGAGCCTATAATTTCAAGGCACACACTCGACATCGCGTCGCACGCGTCCTACTGTACGCGTCGCGTACAAACGGAATAATTCATTTGAAATTTACTGCATAGGTGCATCTACGTACAAATAGTTATAATTACCCCGCCGGTGGAAAAAAAAAACCGTGCGCATTATAACTGTTGTAGTTGCAGGTCGAGATGGAAAAGATTGAAATAAAAGTGAAAAGCTAAAAGCGAAGAAGAAAAAATTAATGAGAATGTTGTTAACGTTAAAGTGAGTCCCCGTAGATATATTATACACGCGTGGAGAGTGGTAGTAGCAGGGCAGTTTTAACCAGAGAACTTGCACGGTGACAATGAGTTGAAATAAAGTAGAGAAAAATGCCGCGCAAAATTTAAAACCAAAAAACAAATGTCCCGCGGTGTTTCCTCCTAGAAAAAACTTAACATATGTGTATTTATGTACCTACATAACTTCCGTTTGTATGTACATACGTATATACACACAACATTATAACGCAGGTAATTTTAAGGAATATGCATGTATTATGAATTACCCGCATCTATGTCTGTACCATATGTATCTACATATGTATGTTTGTATTACAATTTTACCTTGATGTACAGGGTGGCGCATTGAAAGCGACCCGGGCGATTTTCTATGAAACGATGCGAGACGTGGAAAAATGTACCAGAGAATAGTTCCGTGGTGTCAACGGGGACATGAGATAGTGTTTTTCATTTTTCTTCAAAGTCAAAGTATCAAAATCATTTGGGGATCAACTTTGCTTTTTCCAATGGGATGGCCTATTTTTTTTTTTTTTTTTTTTTTTTTTTTTGTACATATAAATCGCAAGAATACGGAATTCTGAATTGAAAAATGTTCGCACGTCGTTTATGAAATTTCTCGTCACCTGTGGACCTTCTCATATTGACCTACGGTACTTTTCAGCTCAAGAGGAAAAATACACCATCCCATTTGAAAAATAGCGGACCTCCAAATAACCTTGATACTTCGAATTGGGAAACAAATGAAAAACACCGTGAAACTATTGCCTGATTTACATTTCTCCAAATCTCGCTTGGTTTGGGGGAAAAATGCCCGTGTCACTTTTGCCTCACCTTGTATATTCTCGTATGTCGCGCAGGACTTTGGAGTCGCAGCAGTTCAAAGTGAGTTTTGAGTACACGGTAATCAAAATGAATACACAGCGATTGCACGCGTGTGCATAATGTGCACTCGTATACAGCCGTATACATAGCTACCGAAGAGCTACCGAACGTAGAAAGGGAAGAAAAAATTTACCGAGGGAAAAAACGTGCGGCAAATGAATAAAAATTCCGTGGGAATTACAGTAAATATTATCATCCGTCAACCCTTTGCATCGTCTGTCCGGTGTAATTACGCTCGGTGAGATTGATTGAAAAAACTAATCTATATTTGCGCGTTGCCTTTTTTATGTGGGAATCAGATTGGGTAGTTTGAATCAGCGGATATGATTGGATTTCGAAAAAACTATTCATTCTATTCAAATAGATACGAACGAGTCAATGTCCATCGGGAGATTCGAAACTCGACGCAACTTGATAACCGTTCAGTTAGTTTACCGATTAGGAGAACAGGAGACTGTTTTGGAAGTTACATTTTTTCGAGAATCAAGCTGTTATAGTATATGGGTCATTCTATACGAAATCACCGAATTTCAAAAATCATATTTTTCTTTTCATTTAGCTGAATTTTTGACATCTTTTTGTACGTATCAGAAAACGCTTACCTCTTAATTTTTAATCTTTATTCTCCACAAGTTTTTGAGATATGAATTTTTGAAAATTTCAATTAGGTAACGGTGAGACAAGTTTAAGAAATTCATAACTCCTGATCAATTCATCATAACCTAAAAGTTTTGGCAATCATTTTTTCGTCTTGTTAAGTAATTCAGGAAAAAAAATATGAAAAGATCAAATTTGCATTTTTACAATTTCAAAATCAAGCTTTAAGTTTTTTTGAAGAGCGACATTTTTGATTTTTTTTTTTTTTTCTTTTAATATATATTATGATAGACGAGTGAAAAAATTGTCTGAGTATTTTTTTTTTTTAAATGGGATTCGAATATCTTCGATTTTTTAACCAACTTTTTCTTACTTTTTTTTGTAGCTCCGAGTTTTTTGATAATTTATACATATTTCACGGAAATTTTAGTTTAAAACATTATAATTAATACCAATCTATGGTGCCAACGATCCATGTGTTCTTATAAAATGAATCGTTGTCGATTTTCTCGTCCAACGTGAGACATGACATCAAAGTAACACATTTTGCAATTCGAGAAACCAGGAACAATAAGAACGAAGGAAAATTTTCCGATACTTTGAGCGGCTTTGAAATATTTTTTTCCCAAAGAAATCTCGGATGATATTTTCTTTCATCCGGCGGGTCGATCCATTTTCGGTGTTACGCTACGTAATCTTTTAAACATCGTCGGAAATGCCGCCGTCGCCTACTTAATAACCTACGTACGCGGTAGAGTTCATTGGCGCTGCACAAATAATCGAGACGTCATAACACGATGTTTGGAATGGGATATACCTCATATCGCAGCTGGTTGAATATGGAAATTAATTCGCATCTAGACGTCACGTGTGTATATTTATTAAATTTGTAGAACGCGCGCGGGGTATTATCTGTACGCTTGTAAGCTCGCGGTCGACGGCTCTTGTTATATCGGGTGGGAAGTGTACCGTACACCACGGTGCGAATTCCTAGATTCGGGTGTGTGGACACGTACACTCGATCCTCTCTCTTGTTGTACGTGTTATTTTACTCGAATATGAGGGGAAGCCCTGTACGGTTGGAAACTTCAGCCGCTAATTGGTGGTTTTGTTGCTCGCGTTCAATTAGCTGCACTTCCGAATACCTTTGCGTCGCTCCTTTCACTTTATTTCGTTCTCGTCATATTTTTCGGACGTGGAAAATAAATTAGCTTTATCTTCCCACCGTCTACTTACTATTTTTGTTTTTGTTTCACCCAGTCTGTTTTCCGTTTAATTGTTCGTTTGTACTTCATACGTTTTGGATTTCGCTCCCTCCACCGACGATATCCGTCTGGGAAAACCGAGTGGATTTGCTACATCGTCTATGCGAATGTTATTTTATCCATTAATTTTATTTTTCGCTTTTTCCAGAAGTTTTTCACGTTTCTTTTCTCTATACCACCCGCAGCAGCTCACAAGGTCAAGATTCTTTTTTCTCGTTCGGTGAGGATCGGATCAAACTGACGGCTTAATTATTTTCACGATTGGCCCAACAAATCTTCCATCATTGCGAAGGGTGGGTGGGTATAGGTTCTATTTCCCGTTCAACGTTTGATAAAGGTCACGAAGATTACAAGGGTATCGACCAGATATTGAACGAAACGAACGGTTTCTTTTCATCCGAAAGAGATAAGCGGATATTATTATATGTAGGTCATATTTAAAAGCTTTGAGGTTCACCGGACGGAAAATAAAATTATCACAATCATGAACCGACGGTGGAGATGTTAGCTATAATTGTTAATTTTAACAAAGTTTTAACTCGGCAATAAGAGTAAAGCAACGGTATTTTTTCGAATTATTATCCGTCCAGTTAATAATGAATTTTCGTTATTCTTAATTTCGCTGCATGAAAAATGTAAAATTTACACATCATGTACGGCGAAGTGCAGTGTGATAAACGGACCAACAGGTGAGTACCTATGTTCATCCAGTGGATCGCGTTCTTTCCAATTTCGTCTTTAGTAATGGATTTTTTCATCCCGCTTATCTCACGCACGGTATTACCGTTACGGTTCGACTACATGTTTGTAAAATACGTCGGCAGTCGTAAAAATTTAAGTGCAGTGCGAGACGTAGCGCGCCGGCTAGAACTTCGCCGATAAGGGATATAAAGCGCGAACCTGCGATCGGGAAGAAGCACCAGCGAATGACATTCATAAAGGCGAAACGATGCGAAAACATATGAATATTAAAAGTCCGTGGACAGTTATAGGTATACCCGAATCAGGACAATTTTGAGCAAATTCAGCCGTCATATTGGAATTGTGCTCGGTCCATGACCGTGTGACTTGTGCTTTTCGCACCGATTTCGATTTTAGAATGTCTTTTCTGAACGATTTGCCGTACGGTGTCCGTTTTTGGACGAATTTCAAAAACGAGGCCGCGTGGAACACATTTTGGAATGGCTCGGCTATCTTCACGGCGATTGGTAGGAATGCCGTTAAATTTCTGGAGGCGGATCACCACGTACGCCCCTTACGTCGAAGCACGTTGATATTTCTTCTTTTGTTTCATCGAATCCCAAAGGAAGTCCCCCGACAATGGATATAGCGTATCCACGGATGCGGTTCAAGCTCGGAAGCTCTCTCCGACTTTCGACTGAAACGGCTCTACGAATCCATTCGGTCTGATTTGGCTGCTTTACAGAGAGATGCACTTTAACGTCCAATCCCGTTTCTCGCGAAATTCCAGCTATATACCGTACAGGCAGCTACGACCGGGTTCTGCTCCGGTGAAACCGACGTTCCGGTGTGATCCTTGTTGATGACTCCGCCATAATCTCTGCACAGCGTGCACCCAAGTCTTCCACTCTTCTGGCCTGGCAATACTCCAGTAGGTCGACTCGGGACTTCCAATCATTTGGCTTCGGACAAGGCTGCTTGCGGCGGCAGTCCTCCTCTATTCTCCTTCCTTTTTCTCTCGTCTTACAATTTATTTTTTCTTCCTCCTCGTCGTCAACAATCTCGTCTTCGCTCTCCTCTTCCCTCACCACCTTGTCTTCCTCCTCGTTCTTCAAGTTCAATTTTAAATGGTTTTGGGGCGTCGCTTCGCGTCGCACGTCGTCGTTCCTTAGCGGCCACCCGCCTCACCCTACCCCACCCGGGTGGGTGGCCACCGTAGCATACGACGATTCCATGACTTTTCCTTCTACTACTTTTTTCCCTCGGAGAGATTTTACCGCGCCTTCGGCTTAAACTTCGACCCTAATCCCCAGATTTCCGATTCCGACTCGATTCAGGTTTCAATCGATGGGATTTTCTTTTATTCCTACCTTTTTATTTCCTTCTCTCATTCTATTTTTTGGTTAATTTTTTTTCATTCAATTTTTCTTTCCACTATCATCTTACTTTTCCATCAACCGGAAATCCTCACATTTGAAACCGAATGGGAGTTATCGTTAGCTGAGAACATCCGCGCGAAACACATCGATACCGATCTTTTGTGTGTACTGGGAATAAATCTCAAGCTGATTAGCTTCGGATATCGGTGGTAATTCGAATTCATTCGCGTTTACGCCTTTTTCCTTTCCTCCTTTTCTGTGTGTAATACTGTAGTTAATCTCTTCTACTCACGGACATCTGCACGATTCTATATGCGTCTAATTGCAAGTGTACTTGACGTAAGTATAGGGGGGGGGGGGGGGGGGGGGGGGGAGGGGACAAGAACACGAGTCTACAACTTTTCAACCATTCATTTAGGGCAGAGATCCCTATGAGAAAATAATGATCATAATATTAAGCTACTCCCAGAGTTTGACGACCCAAATAAGACAGTTTCTTCGATAATTGTACTTTCATGTGAAGAATGTACAGTATGCATGTCGCGACCTTGACAATTTTCAGAGCTTTCGATTTGTCGTATGGTACAGACCGAACTCGAATGTTTTTTTTTTTTTTTTTTTATATTTTGCACGAATTCACGAGTAAGAAGTATTTCATATCTATCGATGGTGAAAAGGACGATTGTATCGATAAAAAGCAAAAAAAAATAATAAATCACATGCAACGAACATTGAATGTAATGTCGACGATTTTGTGTCTCCCTTTTTTTTATCGCTGCGCCATCCTATACATTCTCATAACGAGATGTCATCGACAGAAGTTCCTAAGACAGTTGTAGCTGGTGTATACATATAGTATATATATATATTCCGAAATAACGAGCAGTCGTGAAGTGAAGTGAAGATGCGATTTAGGCTCGGGGGAAAATATACAGGGGGTGAAATATAGAAGAAAAGGGAGAGAAGAAGAAGGGAAAAATGAAGGAAATCAGAGTGTAAATAAAAGAAGAAGTAATATTAGCTCAAATATATGGAAAGATGAAAATATGCAGGATAACAAATGAAACGGAGACGCCTGAACAGCTTATATTTCGGTTTGACGAAATACAATCTAACCACGCGAATTTGTGACTTTTGAAGGCGGGGGTCCGGTTGACTGCTGCGTCCCACCATATAACATTGTACGTGTACATCTATAAATATAGGTATACAAAGGCGTGTATAGGTATATATGAATAAATATATATATATATATATATATATATATATATATATATATATGTATATAGTATTTTCAGTCTCTGAAGCAGCGGTGGAGAGTTTTCCCGTAATATACTACCGAGACGTAATTTATATTCTAGACGATTAAATTTATGAGAGAATTATGCAGTGCCAGAGAATTTTGAGTCGGGATTCAGGAACAACCTGAATTTGCTTGTCTTCTATTTCCGACCTTATTTCCTCGATGTTTTCTTTGAAACTGATGATGATATCCGATACACAGGTATATCAAAGCGGAATGTTTCGCACCTCGAATTTCCAATCTTGCGACCTCCGTTGAACGAAATTTCTCCCCAAATTTTCAGTTAAAAAAACAAGCGAAAATATGTTGCCAGTTCGGGGAAAAAGGAGTAAATGAAAAATTATTTTTTTCGTCGCTCCGAGATAAGTTTTCCACAAGTTTCAAGGATCATGATGAGCGCGGTCGAAGGCTCGGTAGAGAATTTCTTTCAAGATTTTTCAAGGATTAACACGTTTCACCTACTAAAAATGACAGAATTAAGACGCGTCGCGTCTTAAGAGATCACCAACATTCCGTCAGTTGGACAGTTTGACGGGATAACGAAGTAAACAAGAGAACTCGATGAACTGAGAGAAATACTAAAGCAAGATTAATGGAAGCAGCGGCAGCAACACAAACTCCCCCTCATATATTTCAGCTCAACTCTATCTGCACTTATCTCCCTTTCTCTCGAGACTCTGAACTTCGAAGAACCTACGGGTAATAGGACTAAGTCGTCGTCGACCGAGTCGTCGTCTGACTCGCCGAAAATCGAATCTCTTTGACTTTGTCTGGTACAAGGTCGGCGATTGGAAGGGGATGCGCGTCGGTGAAAACGACTTAATTTATGAAAAAATCAAATCAACAGTAGAAAGAAAAGAGAGACAGAAAGAAAGGCTATCGGACGTTTGATGGCGCCGATCCGATTGGCACCTTTAATTGGAAGGCATCCGTCTCGTTCGAATCTTATTCTCTTTTATAGGTATATCGAAAGTAGACGCGATTCTTGAGACGGGAGTTGACGCAAAGCTATAAAGTAACGAGCCGTAAAAAGTGTTTCCAGTTCCATCTCTCCGTTTCAGCTGTATTCCCTTCGCTTCGTCGCTTCGTTTTCCACCGTCCGCAATATACGCACACTATATACATATATGTATATTTGTACAATGTACAACGACGTTACATACGAATGCACGCACTACGTTACTACGCCACCTCGATTTCACCGAAAATCTCCCCTCCAGCCCTACGTAAATAATATCAAAGAGAGCGGAGCACCGACAGATCCACCGAGGCCAAACTAAAGTAAGTCATCTCCCGTGCGTTATGCTAATTCTTGTTGTTGTTCCAAAACTCCCTTCATGTAAGCGGACGGACTGACGACGAATTGGAGCACAGTAGGTACGAGATACGACCACCTCCGGGGTCCTCCTCGCTTCGAGGGATCGGACCCCGACGTCATCCGTACCGCTCAACTACCGACGTGGATCCCCCGCTGCGAGCCGGACAAACGGCATTCTGATTCGTCTGTAAAAATGCAGCGAAAACAGATTCTGTCCGGACGATCCCGCTGGTCTAATTCCGTTCGAACGCACCTAATTGTAGGTCGCAATTTCCTCTGTCCAAACGATCACCGGGAAAAAATTTTCTGTAGAGACGAATTCTGTCCAAACCAATCACTCCCATTCGGCATCCGTTAGCTTCGGTTAAAATCGAATCTGTTTAATTGTAAAAAGTCAGTCAGAGCCAGTGGGCGCCGAAAGTCTTAGCGGAGCAAGGTTTTCCTCATTTTGTAAAGGTCGCGACGTCGGCCAAGTGAGAATTGCGAATTGCATCGGTTACTTCGTAATTTGTTAAGTTTCGTACGTCCAAAAGAATTCGTTACGTTCTGAGGAATTATGCAATTTCTCCCGGCGAACTTCGCGTTTGAAGTTATCGTACGTTCTGTAAAATACATTTGACTCTGAGTAATTAGTCGGTCTTCTACTAGCGTTTTTCTCCCCTGCATTCGCTGTACGAGGCATAATTCAGTGAATTCGGTAACTGAGTAATTGAGCGAGACTTCGTTACAAAAGCCCTGTGATGATATCTGGTTGTTCTGTACGGTATTTCGATTATAATTCGGCCCCAATTATGTTATATAAATACAGTTCCGCTTTTGTACATGACACGTCATCTTTCTGAGTAATTTGATACTCCTCCGTTTGATAATTCGTTCCCGTAAATATGTTCGAGGATTATTACGTTTCGTTTCCGACCGATATTGACAATACAACCGCTGTATCGAAGTAGAATAACCTCCGAAAAGTAATTGCGCAATTGTAATTATTGTCTGAAATATTACCGATGATCACCTGATTTCTCCCGCTATCGTTGAGCGAATTATATTCGTTACTCCCGAACACTTTTCTTCACCTCCGATTCTGTATTTGCCGCCGCCTGTCTTGAATTACAATCTCTCGTAATTACGAATTTCTTTTGAATGTTACTATTATTTTATTTGTCGCTGAATCGTTGTTGTTGAACCACGCCGCTCGCTACCCATATTCCGCTGTTGAACAGTAACCCCCCACACCGTCGGGTCTGGATTTGTCGATTGGTGAGAATTGTTAAAATTTCGCAAAGGGACGCAATCGCGCGTCTGGCTATCGACAAACTCCCGTTTTTAGTTTCCATCTTTTGTTCTACGTTCGAATCAGATCGGTATACCTATACTGTACACTGTGTGTCCGCTAACGATTCACCAACTCCACCACTGATTGCTTTCCATCAACTCTAGTCACCTGTGGATCTTTTCATATTGACGCGCGAGTATTTTTCAGCTCAAGATTGAATACCCCTTCAATTCATGCGAGGTAATATACAGCATCCGGTTTGAAAGAAAAAAAAAAACAAAAAATGGACCTCCAAATAACCTCGATAATTCGACATCGGGAGACAAATGAAAAACACCGCGAGACTATTGCCTGATTTACATTCGTCCAGATCTCGCTTCGTTTGGGGGTTAAACGCCCGCGTCACTTTCAACGCTCCACCCGGTATAGGTATATCCAGTTCTCGGAATGGTAATGACAAAACCCAGCGTAAAAGGAAGAGAACAACGTATTAGAGGTATATAGGTATACCTCTAACCTACCAAACAACCAAAAACTACCGTGCAATCGCATCAAGTGCTTTCAACGCCACGATACAAACGGGAATTTTGAATCCACCCCCTCGTTTGTTTGTCTGTTTGCGGGTTGGTTGGATAGTTTGTTTGTTTTACGTTTATTTGTCTGTTTGCGAGCAATAATTTTATACCACCACATCTTGGTGTAGTAAATACATAGGTATGTATACCTGTTATATACAAGTATACAAGTACGTACATACATGCGACATATGTATATAGGCAATATTTACTTGCACCGCGGGCACCCGCGCATCGGTGTGTGGAAGAGAGTATCAGGAAATATGTGATTACAAGGATTTACTACAAGAGAGTTATGGGGTATCTTTCCAACGGCTACGTGCGAATTCGAGGTGAAGCATGAAGTAGCTGCTGGTGAAAAAGAAGAAAGAACTATCTAGCTTTGTATTTTATGTTTGCGGTACGCAGAGAATATCAACGTTTTATAGCCGCGGTAGACTCAACCATTTGCGCGGATGAGGTCAAAGAGAGTTAGGGTGAGTCGAGGTTAAACGATTTCCTTTATCGAATCGTATGCAGGAATAATCTAGCGTCTTGGCATATTTCCATCAATATAATACAATTTTATTGCTTCAAAGCTCATCATATCCTCCGAACTAATAACTCTGCATCGTGAACAACAAAAGTAGGTACAAATCCATCAAATCATACAAATAATGTCTCGACAATCTCTCCACCGTCTACAATTTTTCCCGCACTCTTACGTACGAAAATTAACGAAAAAAAAAAAAAAAAAAAAAAAATCATATTAAAAACAAAAAAAGCTCCAGACGGATTTGTTCACGGATTCATGTCTCGTTAATCTTTCGAAATGGACCATTCCTTTATTTCGGCCACTCCCCGTTAACCCGTGTCGCTTCATGCATCATCGTCATCATTTCCTGCAGATCAGCGGGGAGGAAGAGAGTGGTGGTGTTGTGACGCGTTATTTCACCAGGTATGTACGGGTATGTGCGTGTATATGTAGCTGCGCGTGATACGTACCTTCTCATTGCATGTAATGCTGTAACACGAGTGTGTATTCATACAATTTCGTATGGACGGTGTATTCGTATTTGTATAACACGTACGTAACAACCGGCGAACAAAGGAACTCGGCGAATAGTTTACGACTAGGCATAGGCACCCCTACGGACTTGCGTATGTATAAGAGTAATACCCTTGGCTTCTCCTTCTATTTCACCTATAAACTCACCTCTTGCACGGCCATGTCCATGCGTCGCACGTATACCTATACGAGGTTATGTGTAACATATACGTACGTACGAGTTCGTGTGGGGTAGGTATACAATTTATACAGTCTCGGGGTTTCGCCAATGTTGCAACGGAGATTTATGCACGTAATCTCTTCAAGTCAACGTCCATTACGTGTCACTTGTTCTCTGCTCAAAGTAGAAGGTGCTATGGTATAGCACGTATGTTACACACGTTATACCTACGTACGTTTATGGAGAGTTGGTTTATACATCATTTGGGACAATTCTAAGTATATACCGCTAAACACAAACAAATCTAAACCCCCCTGACCTGAAATGTTTGCCCACTTTTAGCTGGGTCTTTAATGATTCATCCTCGAACCTGGAACGAGTCGAAAATAGAACTTGAGTCATTGAGGAAAATAGGCATTCATAGGAAGGAAGAAGGAGAAAAAAATATTTAAAAACTTCGAGGCACAATTATGAATGTAAAAAGGTAAAATGTTATGATAGGTGTAACGTGGGGTGTAAATTACCGCCATTCCAGTATTTCTTTCAAAACGAGTAAAGAGGTAGAGGAAGAAAGAGAGAGATAGAGAAAAGATTGATTCAATGTCGATTACAAGTTGATTCGTTTGCAATTGGACAAATTTTTTTTTCTCCTCTTTCCTTTCTTCTTTCCCCGTTCGCCTTTCACGAGAGAATCGAGGTGTCGTGTCCTCTTTTTTGCCACTTCGTAATCCATCCAGAGTATGAGATCCCTTCGATTTAAATTAAATTTCGGATCCCTCGGCCGTGCCTTTGCTCCTCCGGGGAGTCGGCACGAAATTGTAGCCCCTTGGACGATATACATATATCAAAAGTAGTAGGTATGGTAGGTAATCGAGTGGATGGGCGAAAATTGCAGAGTAAGAAGGGGGTAAATGAGGGAGAAGGAACGCCTAAAATTCTACGTTGCAGCGGGGTCTTATTTGACGGTAAAACTGATCTATGGTAATGGTAATTCTCTTCTTATATAATTATTTCTAAGTCAGCACCTCGCGGAATTTTTATAGGCCACGCTATTAGGAGAACTAACTGCTTGCTCGAAAGCACCTCGTCTTACCACGGTGTGTACCTAACAACGTGAAAAATACCGTACTATCAATTATACAATTTTTCCCCCTTCTTTCTTCTGCTTCTTTCTTGAATTTTTTTCAACGAAAATCATTGTCCTTATACTTCAACGTCGTCGGTATAGCTACAACGAGTGAGCGACGTTTGGACAGAAATCGTCAGGACAGAATTCACTCGGAGGCGTTTCTACCGAGAATTTCTGCCGATGGATCGTTTGGTCAGAACTACGAGTGGGGGTCGTTTGGACAGAATATGATCTACTCCCAAAGGAGTGAGCATCGTTTGGTCAGAATTCGTTTTCGCTGCACAAATCATATTCTATCCAAACGACCCTCGGGCGGTTCGTTTGCACAGAAGTAGGAGTTTTGTCCAAACGAACTTCACTCGTAGTTCTGTCCAAACGATCCATCGGCAGAAATTCTCGGTAGAAACGACTCCGAGTGAATTCTGTCCAAACGATACACCCTCAGCTGTGCAACGTGTTCACTGGGTGGTATTTGTAATCCCTCGAAAAGCACCTCGGGTGTGAAGAGCACCGCCGAGAACATTAATTGTTCCCTATCAAACGTCAAGAAATCGTTATCCGTGCCTCCTTAAGTAACTACCAACCAATTTCAAGAAAAACCGTGAAATTAAATTCTTCGTAGAGAAGAGGATCCCAATCAATCGTTGTTTCAAGTACGTCAAATTCGTGACGCTTTGCTGTACCGGCGAAATCAAAAATTAGAATAAAATTGAAAAAATTGCTAATCCAAAAAATTGTAACATAATTCGGAGTGAGTGCTTCTTGGCGGGCTGACGAATTATCACACGAGCAGCATCTGATATCTATAGTTCAGAAAGCCCGCCAGGTCCCCCTGCCTCCAAATTTTGTTAATATTTTTTTCTCAATTGTTTTTTTATCCGAATTGTTAAAATTTATTCAAAGGTTTCATTTTTCCGGTACGACTAGGTGTCGTGCGTTCCATGTACTTGGTAGAATGATCAATTTCGACCCTTTTTTCACCAGCGAATATAATTCAAGGTTACTCTTGAAAAACGACTTTTTAGCAACGATCGTTGATTTGGAAAAAATTAATGTACTTGGCGATGTTTTTTGCACCCGAGATGCTTTTTTGCGAATTTATTATTTGATGAGTGTAATTGCCTAATAATATAAGAATTCATAGGAGTAAAGAACGATGATAGTTAAGATCGTTCAGTATATCGAAACACGCGACGATTCAATGTAATTAATTTTTATTCCATTACACAGAGAGATAGTTGTCATGTCTCACGGTCGCCCCCTTCCGGAATATTAACCTTTCTCAGATTCAATGCAACTGCTTTACTTTTATCGTTATCGTCATGCTCTGTCGACATCATATCTTTTATTCTTCATTAAGAGTGACCCACCGAGGGATTACAGAAAAGGGAATGATATCGATGCACGACAAAACTTACATTCAACTCCAGGTATCTGAACACCGTAAATGAAAAGATTCACTTAATTGTCTCAAATAATATCTCTTACCGTATCAGTATGACCTCGCATACTAGCATGCTAGACTAAAATCCTAGGAACCCAAGGAACCGCCCTAGGAGCACAAGTGGCTAGCGAAGTAGCCACTTGAAAAGACTTATTGTTAGAATATTTTGCCGAATTAAAACACTTGGGAATATTTTGAATAGAATCAAGAAGCCGGTGAATAAGGCACATATCGGAGTAGCTCATGGAAATTCGAGTGATCGTTTAATTATTCTACTTGAATAAATTCTACGAAATCGGAATCAAGCCAAGGGCTAAAAATAAAATGTAACTCATATCAATTGAAGGAGTGCGACCGTAAGCGAATCCCTTCAGCCATAAATCTAAGTTAATTAGCGTTTTGTTGGCATTCATTTTTGTGGAAATCATTATTCGAAATCAAGTTATTCATTTTGTATTTTTTAAACCCATTCTATACCCAGTCATATTGTCCTTTCAAATATATAATTAGTTCATCGCTACATGGAAAAATCAACTTCTTCGTCAACGAACAATCTCACGTTTTTTAGTTTTTATTCAGCTTCGTATATTCGTAATAATAGTGGCAAGACACTTCATTTACACCATAGCACAAAACTCTCACTGCGGAACCGACGAGTCAACAAGCATAACACATTTCAGCAAACGGATTCAAAAATCTGGATTGGTGGATTTCAATTATCGCTAGGTGGGCAAACGCCTTCGTACTATTCCAAGTTCAGCAAAGACTATCCATGTTTATAGTATTCGAAAACCCGTACGTCGTTGCTATGGAGATTAGGCTCGAATGAAAATTTTCCTTTCATTCATACGGCGAAAATGCATCGAAATTTCCCAAAAATGCTAACGATTGAAATGATTTAGGAGAGCCATATTTAGTTAAATCTCAACGTTTGGCCATACGGTACTTTCCATAGCTCTTCTTAACCATAAAGATATGCGGTAATGTCCCGTTCTTTTGAAATGTATGTACGTACCTATACCAAGCGTCCTGATTTGATGTCTAATTTCATCAGTAGAATTCAGACTCAAGTCTAATCCAACAATGAGCTGGTTTCTTATCACAATTCGTTCGCATAGGGAACACGACAGCAGAAGCCAACATTTACCGCAGCAGTGTCGGTTGATTTACGGAATTTTACAAAACCGAAATGTACAGCGTGAAAATGTACGTTTGCAAATTCACTAAATTTCCAAAAAAGTGGACGTTTCTCGTTTTACCCACCCCACGTGTTAGAATGGTTGGAAAAGTATCGAACATTATTCTACATCGAAAAATATGAGAGAAATGCTATTTTCATATTGAGCCATGAATTATACTTATATGTATATACAACTGGTTGCAACGAACATCGAAACTCTCCAGTCTCGGATCTCGTGACCTCATAATTCAAAAATGTTTAGAATGCGTGAGAAACGAAAAATGAATATGAAAAACTCTATTCTCTACGTTATTGGACTATTTCTAATTATGTGGTAAAATATTTATGTGATTCGAAGTCTTTTTTTAGGATTTTCGCGAGGTGGATAAAACGAAAAAGATCCAAAAAGTCCAAATAACACGGAGTACACGAGCACAATGGGTAAACTTCGTAGATATAATTTTCGGACATACTTTTGTCCTTTATTCATTTCATTTTACTCGATTTTTTTTTTTGTTCTTCACGTGTATCCTTCTTCCAGACGAACGTCAGCAGATGGGCGTGGCTGACAGACATACCTATGTTATACAAGTACACGGTGTGTATCGGAAGATTCAATTATTTCTGCGCGCGTTATATAGCTGCCATATATTTTTCGATCTTTGATCCTCATCTCTGTACATCTATATAGCAATATCCGTGCGAAACTTGTGCAAAAAAAACTCAGCCACAAAAGTATACGTATAGTGAAAATAAAATCTAGTATCACGAGGGCATAAAAATATACAGGAAAAGAGCTTCGACTCTGACAAGTTCACGGCTTTATGAGGCACATACCACCTCGAACTTACGAGAAAAACTTACGATGAACAAGCGAATAAAACGTAATAATGAAACATACGTTCGCATCATGCCTAACGTGTTGTTTCTGCACGTGAATTTCGACGTGAATTTTTATGTATTGCGAGGGCTCTAAGATCTTTACAATTTTCATATCTCTTCACACGAATCTTCGCATGTACACTGAAGGCAGATTATGTATACATATATGTACATGGGTGTATGTATATGTATAAGTGTTGAAGTATATACATGTATGTGTCGAGTATCACGAGAGGCGGCCAGGCGACTGAACCTCTGCAAAAGTTATATCCGGCTTTACCTTGCAGCGCTTCACGGTCAGTTAAACTAGGATCACTGCAAAGAGAACTTTTGGCCACGTGGTTACATACACACGGAAAAAGACATACATCTCGATTCGAAAGTATACGTGATGTTTGTTTTAAGGCTGGGAATAATCCTACCGCGGAGCTTCGTTCGAAGGGGTAGGTGCGCCTTCGATTCAATTAAAATTCGAACAAGGAACGAAATATTCCATTTCTTCGATCGAGAGGCTGTAGTCTCGTGTCAATAATATGTGCGTTTGAAAGTACGGGACGTTACCGAGTATCCTTACTGCGACGGGAGCTCGAAAGCGGAACGGAGATTCGCGCTTCGTCGAATGGCTTCCATCATCTTCCATTATTAATAATTTTATAGCGATTTTTTAATCACTTTTCCTACGTAAATCGGAATCGAGCTTTCATCTGATTGTGAGTTCAATGTCAACGAGATTATTATCAGTGGTAAGGGAGCTGAGGTCTGAGGATTCCTCACCTCGCATTTTCACCCATTTGCTTGTTCTAGGATCATATTTCTTTCATATAACGCATTCATATAAAGGGTGGTCATATTGTGGCACTTTTCTGACGTTTCCGTAGGCGACTAGCTCCAACAAGGATAAATATTGCACATTAGACGTGCGCAGAACGTTGCCTCCGGAAACGTCGGAAAAGTGGCACAACTCTTTCATGCTTTTGTCGTGGAAAATAATGTTCGATACTCATGCGAAATGAAGCGTTCTTACGTTATCGTGTCGGTAAGTTTCTCTACATTTTTGATCTATGAAATTTGCAGAATCGAATTATTGATAGCCTGCAGGCGAGGTGGTATGGTAGTAGGTAGTTCGTAGACTATATCTACACGTATGTACGCCTGGAGTTCAGTTTGTACCGCTGTTTTCAAAGTTGAAATGAATCGGTAATTAAATTCCTTGCTTTTATCATCTTATCGTTAGTGTCGAGTGTTTAATGTTTGCCGTTCAGTTTGTTGTTTAATGTTTGTTGTAATTAGGGAAGGAGGATAAAAGGGGTTGTGAGTCAAGGCAAAAGTAGCAGCAGCGGCGGAACTGAGAAAACTGAGGAAGTTTGAAGTTTAAAAAACTAAAAGTCTAGCGAGCCAAGTTAACCGGAAATGTAGTTTACTGCTTGTAACGGATCGTTGCAATAAAAAGAAAACTTTCGTAGGTAGGTACGTACGTACATAGCTTTGACCGTACTGCGTGGGGAAAAAGAGAAAATAATTAAAAAACCCAACGGGACTTATTGGGTATAAAAAAACGCATACCTCCTACCCGGCAACTCCTAGCCTTACCTCACGTTCTGTATTCGAATAAAAACGAATGGAAAATATTCCTATTATCTTTATTTCAATTCGCGTTTGAGCAACGAAAAACTGGAAATTAACGGTGAGCTTTTTTGCCCAGAGAACTCTGAATTCTCTCGTATTATTATACTTGCGGCATTCATTTCTCGCATGAATATTTCGTACGAACGTCTCAAGTTGGGTAAGGACAGAAAACAGAATGGCATTTTTTTCCTTCGTTGTTCCAATGAATAAAAATGACAATGTGATATCAAAAATTTCACGAATTTTTAAAACCACGAGCGGAGGGAATTGTATTGTTTCTTCTCCTCAGGTTGACAAAAAAAAAAACTCAATTGTCAATGAAATTGAGGCTACAGATATATGCATCAAAAAATGTCCATTATCTGCGAATATGCATCTTTAGTCGGGGTTCCTTTTCCTTCTTTTTTAAAAAATCAAATTTATTCTGCAGTTCAAAGGAAAGTGTAACTAGTTTTTTCATGTCGGGCATCAAGGAGAGGCACGTATCCCAATGTACAACGAGATCGAGCGATAATATCTCTTGGAGTTAAAACTTATCGTGAGTTGTAAAAATGAAGGGGATGAAAAATAGCAAAATTATCATTTGCTCGGTTTTACTGCACGACGTTATATTATCACGAGTTTGTTCAACGGACATTTCTACCCTAAAGAAATGAAAGTAATTGGGAAAGCTGAAGGTTCATGGTAAGGGCGCGAACTTCCGGAAGGCGCTTTCGTTGCTTAAATAAGCAGCGTGCGAGTCTCAATTCTTATTTCCCAACGTTCAAATGCCTTATCCTTTTCGCCCCCCCCAACTTCTTTTTTCTCAGTTTTTTTTCTCTTCTCTATCACGCCATTTGTTGGTTCGTTTTTTTTTTTTTTTTCAACACTCCGTCCTCACTTTTTCTCGTATTTTATCTTTTCGGTAAGCTGCGAGTATAGAACACAATGAAAATTACGGCCTTTCGCAGCCTTTGAATTTTAATTTCGTTTCCGTTTCTGTTTCTTTTGTTTCTTTTTTTTTTTTTTCTAATTCCATTATCATTTTTCGCTTTCGATTTGTTCACAGGAACTGAAAGTAACGTCAATCCAATTCAAAATCCATTGCGAATCGCGTGAAAGCATAGGTGAGCAAAAACGGATGGATAACATCTCTCTGAAAATGCGCATGCAAATTTGCATCGCTTGGAAATGCAACATGAAACTCGTCTAGCGCGGGGATTTCATTACTTTTGAATAATTCCGTATCTTGATTTCATTTTACACATCGCTCTGTGCGCGAATCCTCCAGATTGGGAAGCGCTTCTAAAAAGTGCCGGATTTCCAGCTGATGTTGGATATAGAAAATGAAAAAAGCTCTGCCCTGAGATCATTGTCCTGAAAGGATTTTATCGAACTTGCAAATTTTTCCACTTGGTTTTTCCATTCTCATCCGCTCGTTTAGAAAGACCGTTGGCGTAAGTATGAAGATTTTCCGTACTCGAAAAGTGATTGAAGAAAGAAAAAAATTTCACACTCTAGGCTTCCATAGATGTACGGTAAAAATATATATGATAGGTATAGTGGCCATGTGACGGATTTCTATACATCGATGTTACATGACAGTTGCATAAGACTTAAAGGTCCGTCAGTAACACAGGGTGGGATAATGAACACGCATTTGCCATTAATACCGAGAAAATCAGCGTTCTCTCGGGAAGGTAGAAATCTGGTTTGGTTTTGCCCGGTCCGGTCCGCAGGTTTCTCCGGGCATTTTGCCCTGTGGGATTCGACCCCTTGGCAGAGCGGAGGATGAGAACGGCTGGTCACGGCCCGCCAACCGCTAACTGGCAAGCGGTATAACCGGTAAACCGGTAACCGGAATCCAGAAATCCAGAAACCAGTAAACTAGTTTGCGATGAACGGTCAGCCCCCCGACTCGGTCAAGAGACACCGTCGGCGGTAAACTATTCAACCCACGTGGCTTTAACCCTCTTCCTCGGGTGTCCGAAAACTCCGTTTATACGCGGGGGTTTTTCCTTCGGTTCGAGTACAGAGGGCAGCCACCACGAAGCATAAAACTCGAAAGGATATATCCGCGCCGTTTCCCTCTTTCCGTTTCCCGTCTCCCGTTTCCCCGTTTCCCTGGTCCGTCCACGGGGATTATCGAAGGATTTCGAGACCGCGACGGTCGCGGCCCGAAAGTATCGAGGGGAAATAAAAGCGTATAATATTACGTACCCGTGGACGCTCGAGTGGACGTGACTGTGACCGGGATGATCAGAAAGACCGTAAGGACGGTTCTGAAGGTATCGGTGTTACCCCACATGCTGATTGCCTCGTTTCCCTCGTTTTGTTCCGATCCAATTTTTACCGCACGCACGGTTAACCTGCAATCAGAAAATTAAGAAAAACTCCCATTAATTCTCACGTCCTCGATGGGACAAGACTTTTATTTTCATCGCCGATATATGATTCAATCGATTCATCCCCATTTGTAGCGAAAGGGTCGCTATGTACACATTCACCCCGTAATAAAGGACACGGTACAAATATACCGTATACGAAAAAGTACACACGACCAAATCGTGAACTAAAATCAAACGTTTTCATTGGTTGTGCGATGTACAGGGGAAAAAAAAAAGAAAAAAAAAAACAAACAAACTAAACGCTCAACCTGGATAAGAGATAAGAGAAAAGACAAACAAACTCCACCTCTGCTGTTTATTCAAACCAAACGGTTATTTTGTTATACAATTCGTTTTTCGGAATCCGCTAGGGACGAACAAACGCAAATGACGAGTACGTACCTACATAGAGTGCAATACCTATGTACGCGTGGGGCACGGTACACGTATACCCCATTCACCCCGAGCACATTAACGGAGGGATATAGTCACGCATATGGAGGCATATTCGGCCAGCGGTTCTGTTTCGGGTATGCATTTGGGGTAAAAACCAAAAAAAAAAAAAAAAAAAAAAAAAAAAAAGAAAAAAAAAACAGCAAGAGCCAAAAATAAAAGAATACATTTTTTTCCTCGCTATCCAACTGACCGCAAACATCGTCTGCCCGCGCGTAATAAAACGCCGCGTGGTCCTGCGGGAGAGTAGGAAGAGGAGAGGGCTAGGGCTCCCCGGCAGCGCGTTTTTCGGATTCCATTTACGATATTTTCTGTTACCCCGGATAATCCAAATTAATGCTCTTAGCTACGGGTAATACTTTTGTCATTGGTATTATATTATCGTATTTAATCGACTGCGGGGGCTTTTCGGCTTAACTGATCGGGATTCTGTAGAGCTGAATTTTTGGTTTCGAAAAAAGGGTTATAAACATAATCGTTTCGTCGCTTCTTTAAACAGATATTATGGGCAGCTATCGATAAATCGCGGCTTACGCGCCACGCGCATCGAGGGAAAACGTATCATTTCCTGTTCGAATAGCCTCGACAGCCGGTTCCCCTGGTAACTTTTTCATGAACGAAAGTTGGACCGTGGCAATCCCCGATGCTAGAAAAATTGATGAACGATGAATCGAACGCCCGGACTCCTCAACTCCGATTTTTAGTCTCTTCGCGTGCCTAGTAACTTTGGTCAACGTTACAAAAAAACGAGTGAAGCGAAAAAGCTCCGCTTTGCTACTAACAACAAGCGCGGGAAGTCGGAATCCTGAACAATTCGCTCCTAACTTTCGTACAAATTTGAGTAGAAATGGCTGATACGATACAAAAAGCGAATAAGTGACCTCCGTAAACTTAGCCACCCCTTTTTCCAAAATCTGAATTTCCTCGATTGTTCCGAACTGTTCTAAGTTTGTTCTATATTGTTTCGGAAAATCAGTGTCCTAGTGTACACTAAATCTCCGAAAAATCAAAAAACGTTTTTTTGACCCGGCTCCCCGCTTTTTCGAAAATTTCAATTTTTTCGATTGTTCCAGGTTGTTCTAGTTGTTCCAAACATTGTTCCAAAAGCACATCGTCGTATCTTCAAAAACGAGTAAGAAAATTCAAAAAAGTTTTTTGTCGGCATTTTTGGACCTACGACAAAGTGCTTCAAAGACAATAGGTGAGTTTGAAACAACCAGAGCAAGTTGAAACAATTGAAAAAATTCGAATTTTCGAAACAGGGGGGCCCAGGTGAAAAAAACGTTTTTTTGATTTTTCGGAGATTCACTAGGACATTGATTTTCTTGGACAATATGCATAGAACAAACCTACAACAATTCGGAACAATCAAGAAAATTCGAATTTTCGAAGGGGGGGGGGGAGGGGGGGGGGGGCTAACTTGACGGAGGTAATAAGTGCCATAATAATTCCGGCGATTGTTCGATAAGTTTTTATCGAGAAAAAAAAAAATTTCGAAAGTTGTCAAAGAGTCTCGTTGCGGGACATAGTTTTTGGCGATTCAGGGCATTCGGTTGGTCGACGAACCGCGGTCGGTCGTGTCCCACAACAAGAAAGCGTCGTTCAGCGTATGTGGCAAGAAAAAAGAAACAGCCGAGGTAAAATAAGGGATGAAAAGGTGGGAACACAGCGAGAACTAGCGTCGCGTAGGCGAACGTTCTAGTTTTTTAATGCCGGTGAGATTCGCGCGTCTCTTGGTTATTTAAAATTGATGAAGTGGTTTCACTTTGCGACAGACTCATTACCTAGGCTGGTCAAGTGGAACCTCGACGCCATCTCCACCCTCTTCATCGTCTCCATCCTTTTACCGTTTCTTCTTGTCGAGGTGAAAAGTAGACCGAACGGAGTACAACTCCGTCGGGACAAGGATAAGGATGGTTAAAGAGTAGCTTTTTCGGAGCTCGACGTTGTCACATATGTATACCGACTATACGTTGCGCCGCGTACCTCGTGACCTTGCTCTAATTAAAAATACTTCACGTAGAAGGTTCGCGCACGCGATTTGTGACGCCACGAGACGGAGTCGAGATGGGATGAAATTTAAGTCTCGTCGAGGGTCTTTTTTTTCATTTTTCTTCTTCTCTCTGCTATACGGTCTTGAGCATTCGCTGAAAAATCTGATAACTAGTTTTCCTTTTTCCTTTGCTTAATTCACAACTTTACTAGGCTATCCTCGACTCCTGCCTGATTACACCCTCGACGCTGGGTCGGACCAATAAACCGCAATATCGCGAAGAAGTCGCTGTATACTGGGCGAAAAGGAAGAAAAATTATACCCGCGATCCACCCTTGCTAAAAATAAAAATAATATTAATTGACGATCATGATTCAGCTGAAAGTATTCGGTCGTGTTTTGTTATTAAAATACCTTCTATATATTATTCGGAGAATGGAATTTAGTAATTCAAATGTCGAAAAAAAATCAGGGCGAGTTCAAAATTGCCGAAAAAGACAAAACGCTCGAGAGGGCAAAATGGACTCGACGAGTGCTACCGTCGGTGAAGATTTTCTTTCAATTTAAATTCACGTGCAACGAAGAGCACCCTTCGTCACCAGAGTCGAGAGATCGTCGTCCGAGGGTCGATACGAGCTCATTCGACTCAGGGGATGAAACGCCGAAATTATACGGACAATTAATGGTAACATGGAAACGAACGTCTCCACGGTGGCATCAATTTTCAATTTAATTAACGTCTGGTCAGAAGTGTTGGGTTCGTCGAACAACGATTGAACGAATTAAGCCTCTATGTTCCTAGGCGGTTCCATTGAGGTAGTCTCGGTTCAAAATTTGCCACCACGGCATGTCTCGGCCGTAGTTTTCTGGCCCACTCTAGCAGCACCGTCGCGGTGCAGACGTTACTCGTGTTTTTTCCCTCATGGAAGATGTTTACAAGTGTGGCGAGCAGCGAGAAGGAGCGATGCAAGCAGGGTGCCGTCGTACGAAAGAAAGTAATGTCATCCGCAGCACGCGCGCCGGAGCTCAAAGTTCGCGAAACAAACTGCAGAATTTGAAAACTTTACCTTGGCGTTGAAAATGTGAGGCTTTCTTATTCGGATATAACTCGCGTCCAAATGATTTTGACTCGTCCTCGAGATTTCGGCAGGCGATATTGCGGTTCTTTCATTTTCCGCATCGTAGTTTGCCGAGTTCACGAACCGCGAGAGTTCTCAGGATTATTCCATAGATGAAGTATTTGGAAACTTGAAATTACTACGGCACACTGCACAGCGCCCCGCGGTATCTACCGTTATTATTTAATTTCGAATTCCGCCGATTCTTACTTCTCCTTCATCTTTTTTTTCCAATACCGATATTATGAGATTACATTTACACGAGAGTCGAGTATTAATCGAGAGGTCTCGCGAACGAATGAACGGAGCGCGCAACCGCGGGTCTAATTTAATAATACTGACTAGCCAGTGGCACCGAACCCGAAGGACTTAACAGGACATTCGGGACACCCGGAATATCGCTTGGACTCTAGTCCGCAATGGTTATCGCCTTTGGAACGAGGGTTCTAAATATGAAAGTAAAAGTATCATCCGAAAGGGTATCAAATAGTAGTTCTCGGGGTTCCCCCGGACCATTCTTTTCCTCGGCGAGGTGAAGCATTAACGGTCCACCTCGTCGAAGGAGAGCACTCGAGTTATTTTACGTGGATCATTCCGATTTATCGTGATAATCTCGATCGGATGGCGCAAAAATTCACCACACTCGTAAGAACGCCGCAATAATACGTTCGTTGTTCATTCGTTCGTTCGTTTTTTTTTATTTCTCTCTTCTTTTACGCGGGGACGGCGACGATTCGTATTTCGGAAAATTTATTCAAATCGACCGTCGAGAATTCATTTTTTTCACAAACCCCTGCAGCGAGATATATACAAATACACCCGATCCGACTTTCCGTAATTCTTCTTCAACCTAAATATCCCCCGAAGGCGGTTTCCCTTCTTTCTTTCCTCTCATTCTCCCGAATTTCCTATCGCTCGCTATTAAACTCCATTCAAGTAGTCCCGTCTCAGCTTCATTGAGACCTTGTTATTTAAGCTCCGTATAGAATTTCGTCGCTTCGAACGGCCGTATCCCGGCTATTCCTTCGAGCTCGATCGACTTCTAATTGATCGACTTGTAAAATTCTCTCAATTTGCGACCTATTACTAGAATATCGGTACAGCACCTGCAGTTCCAACTGCGCAACTTGAGCTCCGGAAGCTCCGCCATATATTTCGCAGCTATGATTCGGTATCGACGAACCACTCGATCGGTTTTACATAGCGACTATGTACTTCTACGCGCGCATGAATACGAGAAACCAAGACAAATCACGGCACTCGCCCCTTGGCAGTAAAACTACCAGATTTTACCGCGCTGCAGAGTTGGCAGGTGTAGCGGAGTTCAGTTCATAATTCACATCCGCACCGTCGGTACTTCTATACCGGGGCTTCCAAGAATTGCATCGTTACTCCGCCGTGTTATTAAAATTTCCGCTATCGAGAAGTTTCGAATTTCGATCATGCTTCAGATTTGATTTTTAATGAGGACGTTTTCGAATATCAGTCGATTCGCTCCTCGAGTCCGTACCGAATAATTGAAAACAACACCGTTTGGTAAGTGTAGATTTTCATCAAATCGGAGGGGATCTTCTAGCCTTTGAGTATCCGAAGGACTCGAAGAAAACTTGTAACTGCAAATGTCACAAATAGCGGAGTCGTTGAGACGATGTTTCCTACCCGGAAAGTGTTCGCCATTTTTCGAACACCCCGTAGAACTAGGATCCATGTTACATACCGTTACTCGGTTATACTCTCATGTATATATCGATCGGTTGAAACGTACCTCGTGAAATTGTGTTCGTACGTCTACCGTATCTACGAACATTTATAATCCAAAATTAATCCAGCTGAGTAGCAGAAATGTACAATTTCTTAACTCTAGCATTCCAAGTCGAAGCTGGTGGGTTATACGGGGAGTGCGACGTAGAAGGTATGTCGTCCGTCGGACGGAATAAATCTCGTTCGCGCACACCCACGTATGCGTAATCCATAGCAGGTGGGGGGTATGCTTCGGAGGAGTAACGAGAAGCAAAGGTTATTCGTTACAACGGAAACTGCCTACAGCGAACAAAAGTTTTTGATCGCACGAGGCGTGCCTACTTACGCACGCCATCTTGATTGCATCCCTTCGCTTCGCTTTTCACCCCAGAGCTCTTCGTCGTCGCCTTTGGCTGTCGGAAATGTGCGATGTTTTTTTACTTCTTCTTCTTATTTCTTTTGTTCTCTCATTCTTAGACGTCGCGTTGTAGGTAGGAAATATGTGGGTGATAAACGTATATATTCGAGCTTACGAGGGAGCGCGAGGCGCGACATTTTGGGGAAGAGCCACATCATCTCGGGGAGTAACCCAAAGTGTCTCCTCTCTTCGCGGAGCTACCTAAATGCGATCCATGTGTTCGCTTCTCGTGTCTCCGATATACTCGTCGTTGAATCGTGTCAAGGTTTTTCTTCCTCCGCTACACCGCAGGAACGTTGAAATTAAGGGCCCAAGTTTTGCCTATAGAAAATATTGAGATTGAAATTGTTGCGTATAAAATTTGAAGGGCCGAGTTTCGGTGTAAACTTTCGAGGTTGCCAGACTTCGGCTCACTTATATAATAAGAATACCTGGGCCGATTTTATGCTACAAGGTTATACCGAAAGCCGTGGTGTACGAGAGACAGGCTCTATGGTATATTTAAGCTCGTCACTCCAGAATCCTGGCATCAAATGAGCTAAAAGGGTATCTTGTCGTGTCATCTTTGTGACACCGTCAAAAGCATCATTTCTGAATTTTCCAACCTGAAGGTCACTCGAGGTCTCAACGAGGATCTCACTCTCCCCGTATACAAAATACGTGTTTAGTTACGCCTTCGTCGTCGTCGCGTAGGCTCTTATACTCGACTGACATGTTATCTAATTTTGTAATAACTCATCTAAAAGGGTTCTAAAAGGGTTTTTCATCCCCTTTAGCGACCTCAAATTGCGACGCAGGATTAACGTTGGTTATTTTCTTTTTTTTTTTTTTCATTTTCACGAAACACGCGTAGTTCAGCGGATACGCGACGTGTATCCGATGATCGCATGATTACACCCACGAGTAAGAAAATTAATGAGATCACCGATGATGAAAGAAAAGCATCGAAGACTGAAATTCCAGTTTGTTCGTTCGTTTTTTTTTTTTTTTTGTTTTTCGTGTGGCGAGTGTGGAGTTGAAACTGGATCGCTGTGAAAATTAAAAATGTCAATACCTTATCTATCTCTCCTTTTGTTTTCAGCTCTTTGTCGAGGAATGAAAAATGAGCGACTATGAAAGAAGCGAAGATTGATAGGGTGAGCGGGTGAGCGGGGAGTTTGCGCGAAACCTTTCGTCAAATGGGCTATCCGAACGTGACGGCGGCTCTTCTAGATTACGCGTCTTCGTCTGAACGCACATATAAGTTATATCTGGAAAAATCTATAAATTTTTCCCGGTGATTATCGCCTACAAGACGAAGTATGTTTGCGGATCTCGGATGCCCTCGTATTCGTAGTGGACGCGTACAGTTCGACTAGAGATATACGTGTGTGTGATATATGTGTGTGTGTAACCATCAGCCATCCGTAAGATCGGTAGGTTTGTTCGCGAGGAAAGAGAATCGCGGCGGAAAACGGAAAGCGTCGTGTGACAAAAACAAAAGTTCTTGGATATAAGTTTGCAGATGAGATTGAAGGATAAGGCCGGAGGGTGGTGAGACCGAGGGATAAAGGTGAGCGTAGGTATAACGGCGTCAGGCTTTCACGGTTTAGTCACGTGGAACGGGGTGCAAATAGGTAGTTGATTTGGCAAACATTTGCCGAGTGCTCGAACAATCAACTTTTTACACTAAAACTTGCCAGTCGCCCGAAAGAAAAAGAACAAAAAGAAGGAGAGAAAGGCTGAGTAAAAAAGAATAAAGAGACATACAAGAGCTCCAAACGTCCTATCTACGTTTCTTTTCGCAAAATTCCACAAGACGAGGGCGAATATTCATCTTAATCTCAACGAGAGCAGACTTAGTTTCAAACTCGTTCTCGCCTCTTCATAATTTTGTTCCGCAAGCGAGATGATATTGTCATTAAAATTGATAGAAATTTACGCGCGAAATTTTCAGTAGCCTAGTATCAAAGTACAGCGCGCGGACGACGCCGGGGTATATATTTTTTTATACGTACCAGAAAAACAATTTCACATTTGAAATTGGTTCTTCGGTGAAAAAACGCTCTCCAGATGAAAAAAAAAGGAACAACTTCTGAAATTCTTCGAGTGATTTCAACCCGTTGAATTTTTAAAAAACTTTCGCAAAGTTGTACGTGAACTTTTTCACAAAAGGTGCGTACATGAGCGAAATACAAAAAAATTAATATGCGCCAAAAGTAAAATAATTCTCATGTTTCCCCCGTGAATGATATCGGATGGACTGAAATGAACGCTTCGAAGGGGAACCTGCGATGAAAAAAAAAAAAACATACCGCAGAAATACGATGAAACCGTTTTGGTGTACGTACGTTATAGTTTGCGGTGGAGTTCGTACGTTGTCATAATTGGCAGATGTTACGAATTACCGTTGGAATCCCCGTCGCTCCATTCAAAGGTAGATGGAAACACGAAGGCTCGTATACAAGGAGTATTGAAAAATAAGCTCCGAGTTTTGAATCGCGAACAATCGCAGTCCAACCGATCGACCGATCGCGACAAACCAATATAATGCTTATTCATTACGCGAAGTAAAAAAAAAGTGGAGCCTCTCACTTCGATTTTTAGAATCGACAAAATCAGTTTCGAAAAATTCATCGCCATGGGAATTCGTCAGCGGCGCTCTTCTTAAATTTTCGTTTCAAAATCGGGACCTTTTTCCGGAGCACCCTCTACATTCGTACGCCAGTCGATGGTTATATAATCCCGCAAGAAGGTCGTACCGGAGTTGAGGATGGTGTGATTTGTATAGGTACGAACTCTGTACATATCCCTGGGACTTTCAGGTGGGTTTCAGAGTTGATATCAAGATTATGCCACTCCATAAACTCCGACCCAAACTGAGAGGCGTTATCTCTAATTGCTTAAATTATAACTCGCCAGCCTGTCGACGCCCTTTAGTATTCTCAAAGTATTCGCGGTTAGAATCATAAGCGATAAAGATACGGTACAGGGAAAGAAGGGAACTCCGTTGGCGATCAATCGCCACCGTCGGCTTTTGACCAGAAAAAAAGTATAAAATCGGGCGAAAATTTCGCATCTCGAATACGGTGTCAATGCCGTATTATCCCCGATTCAATTCCTGCGTAATACAGAGCTTTATAAGCGAAGAGATGCGAAGGTATAATACTTCCGGCGGTGCGGATGAATAATAAAATAAAAATCGCAATATAAAACGAAATAAAATAAAATAAGAATTCTGGAATCATGGCGCTACTGCAGTAGCGCTGCCCCGCCCACCCAATTATCCTTAAACTCGAGCAATTTATATTCCTTTCAGAATTTCTTCAGTAAATTACGTTTCTACTGTACGATTCAGTTCCCCTTTAAATCTGTTGATATCTTCGTTTATATCTCCCTTTCGACTCCCAACTCTCTATTATACTGTACGTTATTCTATAACTTTTGTACGTACACATAACACGGCGACTTTGAAAATTATCAAGTTTTGCGGTTTAAATTGTACCGAATTACAAAAACGCTGTGTCGAATTTGATTCGCCCGATCTTTGCTCGTTACGTCGTCCACGTTGTTTACATCCGTTAACGATCGTTTCATCGCATTCTGTGCTAAAACCTTTTACCGTCACTCCGATCTTCTGAAAATGTACGTTATCTCAAGAGTGGAAAGCCGGAAAGAGCAACCAATAGAAAAGCCTAGAAGCCAATTACCAATCGAAAAGGGGTCCCCGAAAAAATGACGAACAATTGGTCCGATCGAGCGGATCATTTTTTATTATTCGTGGACGTACGTCCCTTCGATTCTCGGCCTTTGACAAAACCATTTGTCGCACCGTCGGTTCAAAGAATAAGGATTCTCCTCTCCGAGCGAGATTAATATAGAATCGACGAGTGAAAATTTTGGGGACGAAAATCGTGCAGGGGATAAGGGGCAAAGTTCGAAGCCAAATCCAATATCAAAACTCTCCGTGGAATGTTGACGTCGATCTGCCACGGGAACCTGAAACCTTCGTCCGAATCCTCCCTGTCGGGGTCGGCGTCGCTACCCGCGACACCCTCGGCCGTCGGACTCTTCCTACCCCTTCCGCAGTTTCTTTTCTCCCTAATCCACCCCTCGCCGTTCGCCCCTTCTTTCGCCTTCTTTTTCTCCTCTCGTTATTTTTCCTTTTTTTTCTCTTTTTTTTTCTCTTTTTTTCCCCTTTTTTTCGCCCCCAGCTTTCGTCGTAGCCACTGGGTGACAACTTCGGCGTACAATATCGCCCCGCTTTTCATAGCAGACGAGCAATAACATACGGGCTTAGGTCCCGCCACGGTCGACCTTTGCCGTTGATAATATCCCGTGATCCCGCAGTGATCCCGAAGGAAACGCGTCCGGCATACGACGGGGGATCAAGTACGGGACGAGGAAAATAAGATGAGACTCTGCGTCGAGTGTGAGAGGAGGTATACGTAGGCGGCGTCTACCTCAACCCGGAAAGAGCCGCGAGGGGGCCGGGAGGGGGGAGAACCGGAAAAATTTCGTACGGGTGTATCGGTCGAACGGGAGGTGGCGAAAAAAATTAGCCTACGGTGAAATCGATGAGAGTTTGAAAAGTAGAAATCGTAGAAAGGGGTGATTCGTTATCGGGAGACTCGCATCTCGTTACCACGTGACGAAGGTTCGACGTCGGGTGGGATAGGTATGCGTGTACGGAAGTACGTACACACTCAGGTATACGTATCTGTTGCAATACCAGCGTGTAAGAGGGTGGGATTCTGTATACGCGCGCATCAACGGTGAGCCGTCGGAATGCGTCGCGACGCTTCGGGGGGTCGGAGATAGAAATGAGAATAGGAATAGGAATAGGAATAGGGATAGGAATAGAAATGGGAATAGGAGTGGAAATGGAAATGTGAGTAAAACGGAGAGTCCTTCGAATTAAAGCCCTCAGGGTGCAATCAATTTTTAATTTCAAATCTCTGAACTTCAACGCCGACAAACTCCGATGTTTAATGCAATCCATCCAACCGTCAGAATTTGAATTGCCTAGATATATACATATATTTATGTGACGGGTTATACTGGAGGGGGCTAAAGTTTCAACAAGTTTTAGCTCGCAGGAATTTCAACACGAAATATATAAACTAAAACTTTGTTTTATTAACACGTGGTATGAGGTGATCCCTCGTAGCTCTACACTACTATCATATACCCGACTCATAGGGTGGCCATATTCTTTACTATACGACTTTTTAATTTCAAAAGCCTCTGCCCCCCCAGAAATGTTGTCAAAATTCCTTCGACGACGTGATGAAAGAAAATCAGTTCTCATATCACCTGGCGCTGTTGAAGAGAAAAAAAAAAACGGATATACCGTAAAACTCGATTCGATATTGTACAGGGAAGTATACGTATATGTGTTCCTTTTATTTCACGCGCGTATATGTATGTGCCGATTTTTTTTTTTTTTCATTTTTTTTCATCGCTTTTTCATCGATTTCATCCTCACCCGCGGAATGGTATTATTATTCAAATTCCCGTCACTTCCGGATTGTCAATTTCGGTTAATACGATATCACGGCTTCAATTCTCATGAATATATCGTCCGTTACACGATGGCGGTGGTGCAATATGCGGTGTTGCATATGCTTCGAAATTATTTCTTCATTTTACTTCATCGTATGTGCGTGCGGGTCTACTCTCGCTATGCATAACTGTGACGATTGAAAAGCTGTAGGTACTTCAAGTCGGAGATTGGAGTATATAGTTTACACTGCATCATGCGTGGCATAAATCTTGCAGGGCGAGCATACGTTGCGTGAAATTTAAGATTTTCCTGAAGAATGAAAACCAAAATTGAATTCTGCGTTTATAGGGTATGGTGAGGTAGTAGGTATGTACGTAGGGCAAAGAGTAAATTGAAGAATCGAACTCCCGACTGTATCCAAAGTTAAAGTTCAAGTCAAATATTCGAATTACAAATAAGGAGATGGTTGTTGGTTTTGGGTGAGAGCGACCAAGCCGCGTAATCCATACAATTATCCAACTGGTACAAGTTACATAATTGCGGAAGTTTATCCCAAACGACGCTTTCCATTTTCCTATATAGTCTCTAATTTACTCCTTATTATTACTAATTAAATAAGTTACTTGTCTAATTTACTGCAAGTAAAGCGAGCCGTACATAGGTAGTTAGGTACGTGGGTGGGCATGGATGTAGGTACATAGGTTAGGTACGTACACGTACTTCGGTTGAACGAACCAAGAGCGAATATAGAGAAGAGAAGACAACGACTCGCTCCTTTCCTTTCATTTGTCACGGGTTATTAGCTTCCGCGGAAACGACGAACGCACGGCACGGCTCGTAGTCGTCGCATCGCCACTCGGCTTCCGAGAGGCTTCTCTCGAAATGCTCGCCGTGAAATTCTTAGGAGTTTCCCCTGATAACTTTCGGTGTTTTGCGGCCCTCTCGACCGCGGATAGTAAAGTCTTCCCCGAGAGTTAAAAGAAGGAATTAGAGGTCGGTCTCAAGGAATCAGAATTGAAACCAACTGGCACGTATACGTGTATATAACGTATATACGTGTGTATCTGTGTATGTACGTATGTATGCGAGCACATAAGTCCCTTGCCCGTCCTCGTTCCAACCCAACCGCGTATAGTATTATACCGGGATTAGGAAAAAGATTTTACCAAATCGAACGATGTCTTCCGAGCTATAACGTCTCCTCGTTTCCGTACGGTAGTACCTATGTACGTACCTAATGTCTGCTGAATCCTACTCGAACGATGCCTGCAATCCAGTTTATCCGATGCCAGTTTGATTAATTGGAGGGACGCGATATCGAGCCGGTAAAAACAGAAAAAAAAAAGAAAAAAGAAAAAAGAAAAAAGAAAAAAATCTCAATCCTCTCTGCGAGGTCTAGTGAATCGGGAAGACGAAACATGTTTTTTTTTTTTTGTTTTTTTTTTTTTTTTACAGAAGAATGTACCGTGTAAAGATGTCGTGATATCTTTTTCTTTTTTGTTTTGTTTTGAATTTTTTAGTTCTCTAGTTTCCTATATTCACCGTTTTCAACGACGGAAAAAAGATCATCGTAAAACTTCTGTATATGCGAATACTATTTATACGTATGCGAGTATGAGATCTCATATATTTTTCAAGTTCTTATCTTCGCGTACGTTCGCAAAACTGTTTTCACCAAAAACCGCTTTTATTCTAAAAGTTTTTTCTCCGAGTCTCTCTGGAAAAGTATTTTTATCTTCACCTACCAAATGTCACGTTATTAGACATGAATTATACATCCAACATGCGCGGAATGATCGAATTCCGTGATTCTGTTTGCTTGAGTACAGTCACTAATTGAATCTTTTGTTTATTAATCATTGGGGCGGAGCAATGAAGAAACGGACGTTATTAAAACCGGGGATAAAGACGGGGGCTTTTTCCGAGCAAAATAAAAAAAAGAGGAAAACAGACGGGATCGTCTGAATTTTTTTCGAGTAAACTCAAAGGTAACTGTACCCGTATAAACCGAATTGCGAAAAAGAAGTAAAGAGCGGAAGAAAAAAAAAAGAATTCTTCGGACATAAAAGAGCCATAAATGCTGCAGACGAAGAAACGAAATCTGCAGTGGGACGAACCGGAGAGATTCGTAAAAGCAGGACAAATAAGTTACCGCAACTGCAAAGAGAAGCGAGATGTGTATCGGGATAGGTACGCATGGAAACCAAGCTCTCCGATATCGCTAGAGACAAACACACATTTTCGACCCCTCCACTTTTTTTTTATGGCTATTTCGGAACGGGATCCTCGTCATATTTTACTTTTTACCGTAGCCTACCCTGTGTAACGGTATCACCGTTAAAAAGGAATGGAAAATTCCGTGTAATATTTTATTAAAACATTCGGACCGGTCGAAGGAAGAAAAACAACCCCTGACGTATTTAATGGCCGTTTATCCCGAACAATAATCGGGAGCACGCAGATTTTCCGCAAAAGAAGTGCGAGATAAAAAATTCTATTTCATTTCGAGGCAGGCAGGCTTGTATAGGTCGGTGAGTCGAGTGCTTTATGGATTCGATATAGTGTAAAAAACTCGTCCCGCATATCTAAAACTTTCAAATGGATTGCGCAATGAAAAAAAAAAGAAAAAAAAAAAAAATGCTACAAATATTTTGTCACTTTCAAAAAAGTTGTCCTCCAGCTTCGTTGCTGCAATGTTATTTGTGCACGCGTCATACAATTTGCATACGGGCTTTTCCGACCGCACCACTTCCTGTTTCGGAACGGTGGACGTTTGAATTTTGGGGAAAATTCGCGAAATCTGCATTTTCCACGATAATTCAGCTACATTTTGAACCGATTTTTTCGATAAATGTTTTTCGTTTTTTTTATTTCTCATCGGAACCATTCAAATATCGTTGTTCGCTACTCATGCGAAAAAGCGGAGCTTTTCGGCCGAACTATTTATTATTTATCCCGTTTTTCCCTCTACTTTTTCAGAATACTCGATTTTGTACAGCGCAAACTTTGTAGAATCTCTGGCTCCACGGCTGTATTGAATTTGTACGCACACTGCGATGAGGCCAATCTTCAAAATTACACGATTATAAATTGTTTGAAGTGAAAGGAAATTTATTAAAATCATCTGGATTTCGTGAAAAACTCAGTTTGAAGATGAAGATTTGCGAAAGTTTTCATACACATACAATATACATGCTTACACTCCCGCAGTTGTTCTAATCGGAAACAGGAGGCGTTCGATCGATATCTTCTAAAGACGCTGTGCGATGAATTATTGATTTATTAAGCAATTATTCGTCGTTTTGCCGCCCAGATCCGATGGATATATAAACAGAATAAGCTGTAAGAAGAGTTATAGATGAAGTTTGAACCTTACGAACTAGTTGGAAGAAATTCACCGAATGTCAAATGTGTATTTCCCACGTAACAAAAAATAAATAATAAAATTAAAAAAAATATCAAACAGAAAACAAAAGTTTCCGAGTGGAGTCTGCAGATCGGCCAGACCTGCCGAAGTCGATTCGAGATTTCTCAACGCACAGGGCGGCCCAAAAATGACCCGGGAAAATTTGAAAATGTGAAAAAGCTGAAGTGTGGAAAAATCCGTTGAGCTTATTCCGTGATCAGCGAGGCTCCTATACGTCAACGAGGTATCATCGTCATTCTGGTATCCGTTATCTGGAAACCTTCTTTTCGAGCCGACGCAGGAGAAATATTTACGAGGCATAACGTAAATTTCATTATTCAAATTTCTTCAGTTTTCAAAAAAAAAAACTTTGAAAGGATTCGGTTGCGTGCTGTTTTATGCATGTACGTACGTCAAACTCGGCTGGTTCATTTTTCTGGCCACCCGATACATGCGTAGACTTCGCACGCATATTATGCAGTACTCCGAAATGTTTGCAAATTACGACAGGGGTAGGTATGCGTGATATTCCCTTTGACCTTACATTAGTCGATTATATTCGCGTGGAAATCTATGTCTGTATCGTGCGGTTGGACCTATTTGGTCGTATAAATTAAGTAGATGGTATGTACAGGGTGGTCACTCCGAGCTCATATTTCGGAAACTATTTGGGACGGCGAAAAAACATGTCGTAGGAAACCTCCCGCGTAGAGTTAGAAAAGGGTGAAACGCTCGTGTAATTATTAAAAGGATCTCGTCGGTGGAGGTGCCGTACGAAAGACCAGAAATTTTACAAGTATCTTATCCAGAGAACATTGACGAATTAATAACGTCAGTTGGCATTAAGTTTGACGGGATGGTCCAAAATCCGACGATGCAATTTCCCGAAGATGCAGCGCCTTGAACGACGTCAAATGCAGGCGGTGAGCTTATCGGTAGTTGTGACTTCTGAAGTTTGCAAAATCAGATTCAAATTGGCTTCAAACATTGCCGCATATCGAGTTACTTGACAATTTTCTCGTAGCATATTTAAAATGTATCGATTCCGTCATTGCGCGATCCGTGGAAGTTTTTTAATCCGGGAACACAAAATTTCTCGTCGTCCGATCTTGTCTCGAAGACAAAATATACATAAGGGCCGGCCGGGATAAAAAGGGGTACTTGAGGAAATCACGAGATAAAAAAAAACTCAAACCCCGAATGATGTTTGAAGTCCTTTTTGACAATTTAAGAAAAAAATTTACAAAATTTTAAGGTACCCCATTTTGCTCCGCCTTCCCCTATGTGGGGTGCATTTGAAACGGTCAAATTAACGTCGATATATAGTTTTCATCAAAAAAGATTAGCGGCCCCGCAGAGAGTAGGGAAATTTTTACTTTTTCAAGAAACATATTTCCCAGTTTCTAATAGTTCTGAAGACGTAGCTTGTAAAATTTTGAATAAAGTACCCTACATAACGGGAAACGATGCTGTAAGTACCATCTGGTCAGAGTAGCTGTTATATACAGCGTTACGGGGCGGGTTGCCCGCCTTATACGTCCGTGTATATCGCGCGGGCCATTATGAGGCGAGGAAAGACAAACGCCGTTCCTAACTTGACTTAATTAATGAATTACTTTCCTTAATAACAAAATGTTACACCGCTCGACTGCTGTATGCGATATATAGACCGTGTACCCCGGTATGGGGTATACATCGTTCGGTACACACCGTATAATATAGATATAGATACACGGTGAAGCCAATAAACTTGGATTAGCCACCAGCCAGACGCCCGCCGCCAGGTAAAACTTAAACTTTCATCTACTCTGGGCTCTATAGGTTATAAATTATGTACCCTGTATGTACATATACATGTATGTATGTACCCCATATATGTATGGAGGACATACATCACCGAACATGTACGAACTCTTTGCGTGTCAGGAGCTCCGAGTGTCGATCACATATTACGTGTAGCTATACATACATATATACAGCGTTGGATTTGTTGGGCGCCGGCAATTTTATTTGTATTCCTTTTCGTTCGATTTTTCTTTTATCGTTAGACAGCTTCCACTTTGACGGCATTTCACGGCGCTGCAGTACTCTACTTTGCTCTCGTTATTTTTACGTCACCATTTTTATCCTAGATAGAGAAAGAGAGATGTTAAGAGAGAAGGGAGAGTTTAATCATTTTTCTCGCCCTCGGGGCTTCGGTAGAAACGAAAAAAAAAAAAAAAAACAAACAAAAACAAAGAATCGCACAAAAACACATGTTCCACAAGTCTTACAATTTTCTCTTTTTTTTTTTTTTATAAAAATGCACAAGAATAACAAAAAAACAACCGAATAATGTTGGGGCTACATTCATCCGCTGATGAGAACCTCACGCGAACGCAATTGATCGATCCCTTTGGAGTGCTGAGATTATAAAGCGACGCTAACCCCAGATCGACTTTAATAACCTGTGGAAAGAGTTCCCCAGATTAGTCGATCGGATTAATTCATTTGCAGTCCTGTAGTTCTTTTTTTTTTTTTCTTTTTTTTCTTTTTTGAGAGTGTGGCCACGTCAAAATCTGTACGTGCTCCACGTATTTTTATTAACGAATATACATGTCACGTGACACGTAACGTGTAGACGAATAACGACAAAGAATCAATCGATGTAGGGTTTTTAATTTCTGTTTAATCAAACGAAATAACGAAGGTGTTTGAACGACGGATCGAATGGTGCAGGAGAGTCTGACCTAACCTATAATGTACACACGACGCACCCTTATAGGTGGTGCGTAACGTATACATCCAATCGATACACACGCACAGCGATCGTTTGTTTCACAGCAAAAATACGATCGCTTATTCCTCTGTTAATTTATTTTTCACAGAACCCATGAATGACCATCGTCGAACAATTCCCCCCGAAGAGGTCCCCGTTGGACAATGTTTAGATACGTATAATAGGCATGTTGCATACACCGTATTACGCAGCCACGTTCTTTCTTTGATAAATACGTACAGGTGATATCCCATGAGAGAACGATACGGGGTATAGACTCCACCGCACGGTCCATCGAAAGCATGGGGAGGATCGAAGAGGTCAAAAATAAAAACAATTAAAAAATCGAAGGAGGGTATGTAAATGATACGGGTGTACGTACGTACATGTATAATACCCGGCGAGTTTGATCACCCGGGCAGATTTTCATAACGGAGTTAATGATAAAGTTGAGAAAATATTAGCAGCTACGCTTCGCTTCTGACCCTTTACCGATCAGGAGTAACAAACTGCGTAGGCGAGTGCGAATCTTAAAACTTGTGTCGAAGTAATAAAATTATTCGCAGGGGAGAAATTTATTTTCTTCAAGTTGTGCGTAGATGTACAATAATTATAAATAAGTATAAAGAAGAAGAAAAAAGTGGCCAGGAACGGAGGGGGATTTCATTTCTTCGAGAGCTTGCGGTCCGCCTTCTGTTTGGAATTTTAAAATAATCTCAAACGCGAGATCCTGGACCCTTCTCGGCTTGTATTCCGTACATTTCTATGTATAGCTTTACCGATATTTCTTAAAAGAGAAGTCTGGTACGTATCTAATTTTATTTTTTTCCAAAAGTATAACAGCAGCACGTGCCGACCAACGATACTTGTATACCTGTAAGAGCGATAAATAACGGATTAAGTTTTCCCGCGAAACCGAAACAATAATTCTAGAAGTTGTATAACCCGAAGCGAGCGAAGTGGATTTCTGATAAGGAATAAATCTTGGTTATTTATATGTTTTTCAATTTTATTTGTTTTCAGTTCTTACTTTCGATCTTGTTTATTTGTTTGTTCATTTGTTTATTTTGTGTTTCTTCCGTTAGGTTAGGTCAGGTCAGGTTGGGAGCACGGCTATGTTCCGCGTGGGTATCTACGTACTTGTGTATGTGAGCATATAGGTATACTTATGTGTAATACAGATTGTATCTAGAGTCGTTTTCCAATAACACTAGGCGAGATTTATTCCCGGGCTGTTTGATTATCGGATACTTTGATTTATCGTGAATTTACATTTGGAGAAAAATAAAAGTGTAGCGATAGAGCGCAATCGATCGTATGATATCTTGATTCGTTCGCCGCGCGTATAGCAAATTCCGAAAATATCGCATAACGCGTGCTCCGTGACTTTAGCTTTTCAAGGAATACATTTCGCCAGTTGGAATTTGCATAATATTGTACGTTGAAAATTACGAATCGGATATCACAACGATTGATATGGAACGATTTTCGAAATCACACCCGATACGCGACAACCATGAATTTTTTCGTCGGTGTAAACCTGCAATCGAAGTACCCCGAAAACAAACCTACAGCGAATTCCATCGAATGGATCCTATCGGTCAACCTCCTGGAAATACCGCCACGTTCGTAATTATGCGAATTCAAATTTCACGATGCGATGTCGAAGGTGGAAATGCCACGCTGTGTGTCTGTACCGAAATGTCGATTATTAGAGAGAACAAAAAAAAAAAAGAAAGCGAACGTCGACGTACCCTCGATTGTTTTGTTTTTATCCGTAGAGCAGCATCGAAGCATGTCCGAGGAAACTCTATGATATCGTCGTTAGTGCGGAAAAAGGAAATGAATCCAAGGTATGATTCACTTTTTCTTCCGCCGTCGTCGTTATCATCGTCTAACGATTCAAGGGGTTGTAATTATCGGTTAAGATTCAAGGAATACGACGAACCCAATATATATGTATACATAACAATTTGGCGAGTAACGAAACGTGCGCGGTTATCGGTGAACCGCCGACGTCAAGGAAATGATCTTCGGTTTGGTTAGGTATAACATAACTCGCGAGTGAGGGAAGACCGTTTACAAGGTAAATATTACGGCATTCCGTCATATCCTTTGGGGTCGTAATTCATTTGGCATTTTTTCCGCCAGCTACCCCCACAGATTTTTCCCTACGGCGAGACCCGCCTACGTCTCCTCCACCACGTGATACGATATACCCAGCCAGGGGTCGTTATCCCGGCAGTTTGAAGGGAAGAAAAGAGGAGATGGAAGCTTACGAGAAGCGTAGGGAGGATGAGACGGAAGACTCGGCGGTAGCCGTCGGAGCGACGTCTTGCCATTCCACGGATATATCCGCATTATATGTAGCATCGGACTCGAGCCGGACAGAAATTTCGTTTTGTCAAAATAGCCCTTGAACGGTCGATTCGACCGCCTTCGCGGAAAGATATTTGAATGAAATCATAATAACGATAAAACTCTAGGGTGCCCCGGTGTCCGTCGTTCTCGCGTACGCCGACGAGCGACGACAACTCGAGCGACGAACCCTACAATTTCTGCTCATCTCAAGCGGCTCGCTCCGACTCCTTTCGACCCCGTAGCACAGAGGCGTTGACGTCGCGAGCTTGCGGCTTCGCTACCAGAAGCCGGGGAAACCGAAAACGACGACCCGAGTTCATCCATTTTGTATGCCCCCTCTAGCCGAAAATTTACATTTTTTCAACGTCGTACAAGAATAACCGTACAAGGATTTGAGGGTACCGACGTTGCCCGACGTGAAAATTCAGTCCCGCGGAACGTTATCGTGCGTTACGTATCCGGGACACCTTATGAATAATCGAACGCCACTTGTTACCTATAAAAATTGGATCGAGGTGAGATTAGAGAAGAGGGACGCCGCGTGGGGAAAATACCACGCTGGAAGGAACTGAATTCGATACGCCTGGTGTGCGGAGAGAATTTTTTACTCGAGATCGCCGAACTTCTCCCTAATCAACGGGGACGGATTTCTGTTGATATTTGAAATAGTCGTCTCTCTGAATTCACTCTTGACGGTTCGTACGAATTTCTCATACTCGAGATAAATTCGCAGTTTCGTTCCGATCATTCGGTGTATATCTATTTCAGATAATCCAAGAGACTCCCTGTAAACTCTAGACGAATTCACGATAACCTAGACGAGGTCCCGACGATATCGATAAAGTCCTCGGGTGATCCGAGATCAACTGGAGATTTTTAGATAAGGGCATCGAATATCCGACAGAAAATATTCCCGTCATCCGATTTATTCTCTACATTCGAGGTCGTGAGCTCTACACGAGAATACACCTCCTTTAACCCAACGGACCAGGGTAGACGGATGAAATGAAATTTCACGCGTAACAAAATTAGGCGTTTTTTAACCAGCGTACTAACTAGGTTTTGCAATTACCAACTAATTCCCCCAGTCCGCTGTACAGGGTGTCTCAGAACTAGGTGCAAATTTTTTCAGGGGTAATAGGAGAGTAGAACAATTTCGCGTCTATATAACACGTGCTATCCGAAGTTCCCGAAATACGGGCGCTCAAAAAGTCATGTTATCCCGAAATTACTCGGCTCGTTCCCTACTATCACCCCTCGAAAATTTTGCACCTAGTTCTGAGACACCCTGTATTTGTGCATCATTGTACCGCGTGTTTAAAGGTAATCTCCAAATTGACCAAATCGATAGAACCGATGCCACGAAATTTCACCGGTGATAGAAAAAAAGTGAAGGTCTGTTCGAAAGCGATGAAATTTTGTTCTACCAATTCTGCTCTGGTCCCGACGATCCTGTGTCGGTAAAAACTCGAGGTCGCTGGAAATTTTATAAAATATCTAATAGATCGACATCTCAGCAAATCCGGACACAAACTCATCGATCAGAAACAAAGTATGACAGAGCGATCTCTCACTCCATACGCGTATCAAACGTCTCTTTCCTTTCCATGTCCCTCGGAGAATCGACACGTGATCGAAGAATTTGAGGGGCGAGACGAAGGACAAAGATCTACCGACACCTAGAAAATCTCTTCCTTTATACTATACTCCCGTAGACGAATTTCACTTGCTACCGAGCCCTACCTACGCTTTACACACCCGCTGGCTTGTCCGGAGGGTGGTAGCGAAGTGGAAGGAAAAGAGCCGAACTTCTTCGCCATCCAAGGCATCGTCGTCGTCGTCGTCCTACCGGAAATCGCACAACGTCCTGCTGCACGTCACCGTCGTTCTACCGTTTGATCTATACGCACCTGAATTCTTCCGATAACGTCACCGACTTTGTGATATTCCACCGAGGACGTACTTCCGGAATCTAACGTCTTTACTCATCTCCGTTAACCGTTAACCTATTATAATTGAGTGTTGCTCCCGGAGCGTTTTCTGATTGCCGGAATACGGTTAATTGTTCGCTTTATTTCTTTTACCTCGCCCAGGTACGTTGTGCAACTGACGTTACCATTTCACGTACAGAATGCGGAATTCTCTCATTGTCAGTGACGCCCATTTTCGAGGGCTGGATTCGGAAACGAGTTGCCGGGATCAGCCCTAATTCATTTTCTAATTTTTAAGATCGGGGCCCCATTGTAGGCGACGTTCCGATTTATTACTCCGAGGTGACCTCCTTCCTCGCCGAAAAAGTCCCTCGGAACGAAGAGTCCGGGGCAGTGGAAACCTTCGCGATCCTGATTTCGAATATTCTCCCGACACAACCGCTGCGTAAATCTCTGCAAATGTTGTGTAAAGCTAATTGTTAGATATGAGTAACGATATACATCCCATGTTTTGATACGAAAATGATCGATCGTTGGTAGCGGTTCGCCCGACCGCAATCACTCATCTTAGAACGTTTCTAACAATAAGCCGCGTTATTAAGTTTGGGACACGCGGGACAATCAGCGCGTACCCTCCAGGTTCCGCGTATACCTACGCGATCAGTTTCTCCCAACAATTGCGAGCTCGCGAATTTGGATTTTAAGCCGAAAGATTCGGTTTGCTGTAATCTCCCCTTCAGCTTCCTCTCCTTCACTCGTCGGCTGCAGTCAACCTTCCGTGACTCGAACCAGCTACCTCCGTCTTTTTTTTCTTTTTTTTTTTTTCTCGCTCATCGTCAGCACCCCTACGCAGTAGGCGTACGTCTATAGGCGTGCGGCCGACCAGCGACGCGTTATAAAGAGATCGCGTTAACGACGCGGCTCAAGTTTATTAATTTCAGCCTAATCTTTCACGGAGTACGAGCGAGCCGTGGCGGTAAAAGTGGTAGTGGCGGGGGAACAGGAGGGGAGAAAAGGGAGACGTGGAAGAGATTGAAGAGCATCGGAAACGGGGGGAGAACGAACATTCCTTCGAGCTCTTAAAGCGAATATATAGTATATAGGTATAGGTATTATACGTAAAGGTGCACGAGATATGAAATTAATTCGCTTTGGTATTGCTACGGCGAACGTCAAAGCTGCATAATAATCGGATCGATAACCAATTCGTTCGCCGACGAATATACGCACTAACGAAATTTAATATAGAAGGCTAGATGAAAACGCCCCACTTCTTTACCTTTTATTAACCGTTTTCTTTCCCCTCCCCGTTACTCGGGGCAATTTCAAGCGTATAGCTGGCGGTAAACACTAGGTATAAAATTTTCGAATAGCTCCAGCAGGTCGCAAAGTAACCTCTTGCCACTTACGCACATACCGCAGACGCGAACACGTTCGTCGAACACGGATGTATACACGCGAGGCACGTCTAATGTTCAACGAAACTAGAGGTACAAGTTAGAAATCGATAACTGCCGGCTAATATGCTTTTCACCGCGGCTTTTGCCGCTGCTTCTGCAGGTGGTAAAAAATAGCTAGGCGTATCACGTATAGTTATATATACACACCGCTAGCGTACAAGTATACGGGGTACTTGACGAGGGTATAAATTAATTAGCCTGCAATTATAAACAGCGCTAATTAGTGAGCGGGGAAATTTTTTTTTTTTTTCTCCTTCATTTTGCTTTCTTTTTTTAAAAGACATCAAAATAAAATGAAAAAGTGGCAAAAGTTTCCGTAAAAATAGTTTCCAGCGCACACGGGTGTATATTTATGTGTGGGATGTGTATGACTAACATTTCTGTGGGACAAATTGAAATTTTTCACGACGGTTAACGTTGTCAACCCAACCTATACATACATGTATACAAATATCGTCGTTTTATGCGCCGAATGTTATTCCAATTGCGAACAGAAGATGAGAAAATAAATGTCCATTCGCTGTGTATCCTCGCTTTGAAATTTCTCAAACTGCATCGCTATGTTCGAATCGAGCTCTTTGATGCCGTGTTCGAATAATCTACGATGAAAAATGGGTGAAAAAAATATTCACGTGTTTGTTTAATCATACCCAGTATGCGTTGAACGATTCGTCTACGTATACATGGATACGAAAGTTTAAAAAAAAATAAAAAAATAAAAACAAATAAAAACAAAAATAAAACAGAACGAAAAGATAGAAATTATATTGCCGTTCATTCGGTGTGCTGCTTGAATATACATGTGAAACGAGAATTGTCTGAAAAAAAAATCTAAAAAGAAACTAAAATAAATCGGACATTCAAAGTCAAGATGTGGCTTGGAAATACGATACAGTTTTACGTGGCTCGTATTCCAGAGTATTTTAGTTTTTAAAATCGGAAATGTCACGACCGAAACAAATGGGAAAATCCCATTTCCGTTCTGGTTGTACAAACTTATGGTTTATTTTTGAAAAAAACGTGCGTCTGGATGGATGGACGAATTCACTTTGGAAGTGAAACCAACGCGATAACAACTGACGAAAAGTCACAGCGATTTTGGCGGACGACGGATCAGGGGGAGAAAAGAGTCGTTGAACGCCCAAAATCACAGGCTATAATATCGACGATCGTTCGATATGGACTACGTCGCATACTCTCGTGAGCGAACGTCGAACACGCGTCGCGTTCCTCGCAGTCGACGACAGATTTTAACCACGTATCGCACGTACGTACGTACGTAGCGAGCAACCGTACGCGATAAAATGAAAGTGCACGGCAGGGACAAAAAGTGCAGCATATCCGTAGCTCTCCGCGACGCAGACCCGTACTCCGCACCCCCTGAGATGGATGGATGGATGGATGGATGGATACCCTTTGTGACTTGTTTGTTTCCCATGACATTAACGTCCTTCCATCCCCTTCTTGTGCCTCCCCTCGCACCACCCCCGCGCACTCTTTATTCTTTACTTTCTTCACTTCTTTGTACGATGAAAGTATCGATGGAGAACGTAACAAAAGATTTTCTGAATTTAGCACTCACCCACTTACTCGCTCGCTCGCTCGCTCGCTCACCCTCCCCCTTTCCAGGTCTCAAACACCTCGGGGCCTGCCTCCCTGCGTGCCTGGTCTTGTGCGAGAGTCTAGATTCTCCTCGCCCCGATAGAAACACGCGAAAAAACGGATTTCTCAATCTCTTCTAAAAGCTTCAACTTGCTTGTTTAAAGCTTCGAGCACTCTTGTCGTCATAGACACACGAATCTATAACCGTGTACACCTATACCCATACCACAGGTACACATACATACATGTATGTATACATATGTATGAAATGCATACGCGTGTTTTTGATGCTTGTGCTTCTGCATAGCAACTTACGCTTAAACCAAAAACCGTTCTCTCGCGGATAACCGTGAGGAACTCTTACTTCTCGCATCAAGTTGAAAGAATTTTTATACGGATGATATTCGATAGCAAATTGTGTGAAGTGCTAATTATAAGTTTCGCCCGAAATGTATAAGTACACCTACACACGTGCGTAACAACTCAGCCAGATGACATTGTATCATAAAAGAATACAAAAACAACGCGAACGGGGAGTCAATGCTGATTTTATATCCTTCGCAGCCCTACGACCAATCAATTTTTAAGTCAATTTTTTTTTTTTTTTCTTTCTCTTTTTTGTTACGGAACAAATTTTTCCAATTATATGTACTCGGGGATTTTTCAGCGATTTATCAGCGAAGAAAGAACGAAATGAAAAGGAAAAAACTCGAAAAGGGAGAGAGGGAGTAAAATCTTGGAATACTTATAATAAAGAGAATGAAGGAAAAAAAAGTAAGAGGGAATATTCTCGCGTTATAGGTACTAACGGTTCGAAGAAACGCAAGAAGGTATATCCGGAAGGCGCGATAAAGATTTTTTATAGGAAGCTCCTCGGAATCCACACGCGAAATGAAGAGGAATAAAAATAAAGGATATCACGTTTAACGCGTTTTCGCGGATCGTTTGTTCTCGCAAAGTCGAGTTGTATAAAACGAGACGCGCGTGAAACCCGTGGGAACGGAACTTCGATCATAGGCCTATAGCTCTATATGCTTATAAATATGTACGGATTTGGTTCCATCGGAGATAAACTCTCGACACGTTTCATCGTGCTTATGCTTTCCAAATTGACGTATTTTCGAAAATTTTCTACGATGTAAACGAAAAATGGAAACGTCAAGAACCCCGTCCGCGAAACTATACGAGATCGTCGTCGTCGAAATGAACGCCTGTTTGAAAATTTTATTTATGAAATCGTTTCTTCACTCGTCGAATATTTATTGCCGCTTATTACAGTGCACTTGTGCATCAGACGTTCCGAATTGAAGAACAACTAAAAATGGCCAGCCATTTTCCTCATTTTCGGTAAAAATTCATTCTCATTTTTAGTAAGTTCAACTCACGTGTTCTTGCAGCGATTAGCCGGATCACAGTATGCGATATCCAAACTTCTTTTTCTCTAAAACAAAAAGAAAAGTAGGATATAATGACAGCGACAATAATTGAAGTATGATATTCGCGCTGTTCGCGTGAACGGGTAGCAATTCGTTCTGGCGATCCTATAGGGTGTCCCATTTCGAAGTCGATGTACCAAAGAGGGAAAGAAAATTTCTAAACCATTGATACGTTTGAAAATGTTCGAGTATATCGTCAAATCGATAAAAATCTGTCATGAATCGGAGTCCGAATGTGCGAATGCGTTAGAAGCAAAAATTATTCAACATGATACTCATTATCAGTCTTAGAAATATAAATTAGAGGGAGGGGCTGCTGATCCGCTTTTGCGCGAGCGAAGGCGATTGTCGCGAGGATGTGGGGATGAAATAGAATAAATGGAATGTAAGCAACATTGCGTCGTCGAGCGATTGATATACACGCAATGCCGAATCCTACATTAGCTTATCGAATGTGACACCCTGTGTATAAATATAAATAATTCGAGTGCGCCGACTGCGTATGATAGGAGGAGGTGGAGAACGACGAGAGTCTTTTTGCTTTTTGCAGGTCTGCGGCAGGCGGCCATCAATAATCGCAGTTTTTGCTCTTTACTGATTCAAGTCTGACCAAAGTGGGTATCAACCTTCATCGTTTCGAGTGGTAAAATACACGCCGTATAAGTAAGCGGCTAATTATCCGTCGTTATTGTCATCGCACGTTACGTGCGTCTATACATATACATACAACAGTGAAACATTGCGCCTCCGGAACAAACAATTTTCGATTTTAATCCCGATTTCCTTTCTTTTGTTCTCCTTCCTTTTCTTGTCATTTTTCTTCGCTTTCTCTCTCCGAGCACTAGACCGCTCGCAATTTTTGCATACAAAGTGTCTCTCGACTCCTCTTGATGCATATTCATACTCGTTTGCTCAGCCACCGTGCCATGCACGAGTACACCTACATATACATATATACATACATATATATATATATATATATATATATATATAACACGGGTATTATTCAAACATTAAACGGTGGAATTTAACATCGAGTAAGATTAGTTAATTGTCTAATTGTAAGTGTAATGATTCTTATTATCTTCATACGAACATCGTCATTCCTCCCCACTCCCCACTCCCCACTCCCGCCATACTCCTTCTCTTCTGCAACTTCACATTATAAAACGTCCCCTGAATCATTTCTCTTTGCCGAAGTATGTACATGTTGTTCTCGAAATTCGCAAAAATTTGTAGGTTGAATATCGAGACGCATGCGAGTGTAAAAGGCGAAGGAGAAAAGGAACAAGGGATGCAAAATATTGATGGAGTGACGGAGGACTTTGGCGGGAGGCGAATTTCATAAATCCCAGGCGCAATTTTGGAAACGAAACGGTTTTTTCGGAGGGTGATTTGAACCGGGTAGATCTGAGATTCGTGCAGAATAAATGAATGGGGGAATAGGGGAAGTACAATAGGTGTTACGGCGAAAGGAGAGAATTCAGTTGAGAGCTATTCCCGTACAATGGTACTATAAACCCATACTATACCTGTACATGCACACATAGTGCTGTAATCGACGTGTTGGTAATCCAGCGAGCGGAGAGTTTTAATTAGACCCAAGCAGCTGTTAAGTATCTTAGTTTTAATCGGAATACTGCTGCAAGTATGGCCATCATTGCCGCGACACGCGTTGCAAAATAATAATAATAATAAAGGGGCACGGGAAGGAATATCAGCTCACGCGCGTATCTAAGGTATATACCTATAATAAAGTAGGTAGTTAGGAATATAGTTATATAATAACCGAATACCTGGAAACTGCTCGTAATAAAGTAATGACAGCGCGATATCGATTCCGTTCCGATACAGTGTGTACACAACTTTAACGCACGTGACGATTCCGCGGGTTTGATACATCGAAAGCGAAGTAATATAATGTACGTACACTTGACTAGGTATGCACGTACGTATATGGGGTGGCTCGCGAAATAACGATTCTCAAAATATGATTTTTGGTCTTGATCGAAAAGTAATTGAAAGATCAACAGCGAAACTATGAAGTGATTGATATCTTTATGATCGATAAATGCCGATCATATTGAGAATTAATTTATAAAGAATAGTTGAAACATGCGCCACCTACACATTTCTGAGATCGGAATTCGTGTGGGTTTAAAAATTTCGAAGGGCAAACCGTGGGATGGGCTGCTTACATTTTTTTACGTGAGCTCGGGATTTTTTTTTTCTCAATTTTGTCCAAAGTTTTCAAGATATTTTGTCATCGATTCCGAAATCTTATTAATACAATTCGTTTGTCACGCTGCAGTGCAATCGATCATCGTAGATCGAGTTGACGGTGGATCAAACGTTTTTCAATAAATTTTATGGTCTTTTGTCTTTTACTCTGTTTACAAGAATGTGAATTACCCTATATGTATAATACCATCGTACATTCACGTACACATATGACTACCTATACCAATTTACATTTATATACCTATACGTATTCCGATTTACAGAGGAACGCGTATTTACTTTATATATATATATATATATACATGTGGGCATGTAGTTGTACATATGTAATACGTAGGTGGGTAGGTACGTACCGATACCTACTTACGTACGAAACGACAAGGGGTGGATGTCTGAAGCGTTAGCACCAAAATAACTTAAATTGCTATCGGAGAAATATCTCGTTTCAAGTTTCCCGCACGTGATGGGGAAAGGAAATGCGTTGACTCTAAAACGCACAGCTGATACGAATACCAATAACAATACACACGTTGGGTGCCACACACGGTTCAACATTAACATCGGTATAATAATTTGCTCAAATCTCAATTATACGTAGAGACAGCTACGGTAAGTCTGAACCCGAAGACCGAGCGTACGAAAAAACGGACGTCGACTTTAGGCCTTTAGCCTACTTTTCATACATCTGCGAGAGGAAGCATATTTGACGACCAAATTTGCGTCCAAAAATCTCAACACCTGACCAACCAGCCAGCAATTCAACTAATCGTCAAATCTAACAAACTGATCATCCAGTCCATCATATCGAACAAATATCTCTTGGGAATTAACGAAAATTGTCTACCCGAATATTCTAACGGCTTAATGTCATGAACATCTCTCACCGGTACCTTGTCAAAAGAAGCTCAAGAATGTCAATTTGTACCGACAAATTACCTTCATTACATTTGAAGTGTAGCGGGGGGCAGAACATTATGGTCCTTCGATCCGAAGCCGATGAACGATAAATAAAGTCTCCCGAAAGTCGAACAATTGAGAGTCAGTGCGCGGAAAAGACTTTCTCGATCTACTTCATCGTCATTACAAACTCATCGAGCAATCTAACCACGTATTAGACACACAAGGTAGGCTCGATTTGCTAATAGCCATTTTTCTGCAAATACCCATTCACTGTGACTAAAAACATCGTAGCCACCTGAAATACAAAGGGAGAGTTATAAAATTAGAACTTACGAAACACGAAACTTTTCTCGGTCGGCCAAGGAAAATTCACCAAAGTTGGTCGTAATCCAAATAAAGATAAACGCTTTTACTGAAAACTCCAGTAAAGGAAAGAATTCAGGTACCCGAACATACCGAGGATCTAAAAAAAGATTAGCATTGAGCTCTAGCTGAATCACGCAAAGTAATCCGCAAGGCAGAAAGAACAGAGGCGGCTTCTATAAACATATCCGAATCACGTTCATCTCCATCAACTCGATCACCTCATCGGCGCCTCGCGTCAAACTACCCACGTTCGACGGGAGCATCGAAAAATGGCAGTTTTTTCCGGTGAATTTAAATTGAGGATCGATGGCAATCCCGACATTCGGACAATCGACAAGATACGGTATCTAGAATCTCCGGTAACCGAAGAGGCTGCACGGGTAATCGAAGACATAGATACGATGTTGCTTGGAAAATTCTCGAAACCAAATATAAAAGGTAGTCGCAAAGCTTTCGACTATCTTTGAAACTCTTCCACCTCAGCCGAAGGATACACCACTTTTCGACAACATACTATATTCAAACTATGGAACAGCGGTCCACGTCCAAAAGCTTCGATATTAATCGCAAGCTCGGTCATTCGTCGCAGTCGAAACCGAATCATGTACCGCTATGTCATCAACAACCGATAGATCTCCGTCAATATCTGTAAACACTACCGGCTCCTTACAATTTTAGCTTCGATAAAACGAAATTAGCGAAAAGAACGTCTTTGTCATCCGTCATCCGTCTCGGTAAAAGTCGGTAACTTGATAACTAGGCGGACGTTCGCAGAACGTGCGATCAAAATAGTCCAGCCATATCAGACCGAATATCGAGAAAGTGTTGCTTCGGACGAACACAGGTTGGCCGATTTTTTCGCAAGCTTATTCCACCCCCGCGAAAACACCACTGAGTTGTCTTTTCGCGGCAAAAGATTGTTAAGCATTTGAAAAGCTACTTTGAGCCATATATCTTTTGGGAAATGAGTCTTACAACAAAAAGCTTCAAATAAAAATTGTTGGTCTCTTCGTCCCATAAAAACTAAGTCCTCATAGCGATTTATGTATTTTTATCATTTTTGCCGCAAATTAAAAAAAACGGCCAGATGTTTTTTTTTTTTTGCGAGTCACTCTCCGAATTTTCAACTTACCGTTGCAAGATTCAATCCGCATGTTGTATGAAGTTTCCCCTAAGAGGATCCGCAAACTCGACTGGGATAGGTATACTACTTTTCAGTAATAACCGTTCTCCGAAAATCCGTAGATTCGCCATAATATTAAGGAATTTAGGCTCACGTGGTGCAAAAAATCAGAGCAATAGTTCTTTATACGCCTTTTCCATATTCGATGCAAGAATTTTTTCCAAAAAATATCGGTTTTTTCGCGAAAATCAAATTTTTGATTATAAACAAGTGAACGTATCTCGATTGGTTCGCCAATCAGAAAGTACGTCAAGATATGTCTTGATTCATCTATTGACGCCACGAATTTCAGAGAAATAAATTGCCAAAAACTCAATTAGAATCGAAGATATCAACATTGCACTTAATTACAAATAACTATCGAATATTAGGAAATAAAAAAAAAAAACTCGTTACTTTGAAAACTTTGAGGAATAACCATGAATTTTCTGACAACCCCATGAGCATCAATTTTTCCTAAATAAAAATCATAAAAATCGCAGACTCCCATTTTTTTTTTTTTTTTGGTTTTACTCAAGTTCCATTTAATTCAGTTTTTTTTTGTTACTTTTTTCGATTCATTGAATATGATTCAATCGATTTTCATTGATTTTTTTCCCAATTATTGTATTTTTCCAATCGGAGATTTGAATTGTTGTACATTTATTCCGGTCTTCTCTATAGCATACGTCCGTGCATAATGCAGAGTTACGAGTACTTGGCGCAATAATTGATCTGGATTATTTTTTTCCACAAAGATATTCAGGTACAGTAGCTATTCCTATACATTCGATGTAGTTGGCGAACTTTTTCGCACCGTCGGTGCCTTTTGGGGGGGGATGGGTGGGGGGGTGGGGGGGGGGAGGGATACGATATAATCATCCATATATCATACATCCAGAAGCATGGCGCCCAGTTCTTCGATGAAGTTCTGGAATTAAAACATCATAAATCTGTCTTAGCGGGGTTACAAATTGCCGTATTAAAAACTCTGGTAAAAACTTTCCTGTCAGCTGACGTGTTAGCTTGCGAAAAAGAAACGACTTTAAATTGGTTACACCCGCTGAAAACCTCTTCGTTGCGGAGTGAGCTGATTTTCCGCAAGCGCAAAGGAAAGTAAAAATAAACTGAACGAAAATTTTCTATTCATCGTATACGTACACCTGATGACAAGCTTTTCGGGGCGGATATGAAAATAGATAAAGTACCGTGAGTAACCCTTCATGATCCAAGTTGCCTAACAATCTTTCAGGCCCAAAGATCTCGATAATTTACCATGTTGATATAGGCGATGATGACAATGACAACAATAACAATCAGAATAACAAGAGGAACAAAAGTAATAGAGCGAAAAACCGTATAGGTGAAGGAAAGTTTAGATGGAGAAGAATCGCGTGGAGTAGATCGAGTTCGTGACGCGCTTTTTCTCTTTTGTTTTAAACCTTTCACGTATCCTAACGGTGTAGGTTGTAGTCGCGATGTACGAAGCGAGAGGGACTACGGGGAGAAAAAAGAAGAGAAAAGAGAAAAGAGAAAGGGAAAGGCAGACGAGACGGTCGTGTCGATCCCATCTCTAGACTTTGCGGTAACGTGTGACCACGAATATATTATCGATAAGGGCTTAGCGGAGAAGGCTCTACCCGGGTATCGCGCCGGTAGGAGGTCCAAGGACAAAATGAATCATTTTCAAGGACATACGACTGACTCGCGCGCGCGACAATTGATAACGCACGATATTAGAATCGGATCGACGGATAAACTGTAGCGCCGAAGTGAAGATACGATTATAATAATAATAATAATAATAATAATAATAATAATAATAATAATAATGACAACGACGACGACGACGACGATAATAAAACGATTTGGTGAGTGAAAAAGCGAATTATAGAGCAGAACGTGCGCGCGGACCCTAATCTAAGTGACGTCCCCGCACGATAAATGTATACCTGTATGTAAAACCGGCTATATCTTCCGTATGACAAAATGCAGCCCTTCCGCGTTATTCATCGCTGCTGACTGAAAATAAAGAAGAATGAAAGAAGAAAGATAAAAGATTGAAGAAAGAAATAAAGTTACGGGAACCGCTGGGGTAATAAATTGAAAAGTTTTTAATCGCGTCAACTTTTGCTTGATTATTTATTTATTTTTTTGTTCGTCATAACGCTGTGATCGTTGCAACAAATATATATCATTGCACGTATAATTATTTATACTACTTGTTACGGGGAATTCCGTACAACGCCTATTGATTTTCCTAGGCCGACGATAAGATCGTGCAAAATTGACAAATTAAGCTCGAAAACTATAAGCTCGCCGTCGACTTGATTTCGCTAATTACATTCGAAATCCGTTGAAGAAATCTCCGATCCCGTACTCGGACGTGACACTCGTTCGAATTTTTCCACCCTGTCAAATGAATCCACCCGCTATATAATGTCGGGTTGCAGACCGTGCGAAGTGTTGCAATAAAATTGCGCCATTGAAATTCTCTCGAGACACGCGAGTTCTCGAAAGATGCTGAATATCGGGGTTTACATTCCCGCCTCCCCCGATCCCCGGTTTCCTTCCTTCTTCTCCTCCTCCCGACGTCGCGCCATGCCGCGCGCACAAGCACGTATCGCGAAGAAGATGCCGCGGTGTATACGAGTATAGGTGATACGGATGTAATGTATATGTACAGGGTACGTAAGTGTCCCTCGTATAGATCTAGACTTTTGACTAGGCTTGTAAGTCTGCCTCGAAGACTCGACGTAAAGAGTGGCGGCATTTGCGTGAGATAAGAGTCCTTACGACGAGGTATTAAGCTCTTATCTTCTCGGGTTAATGCTTAGCGCGATTTTTATACGGACGGCTAGGAACCGAGAAATCCACGCAACGCGCTGAAAATCAACGTCCCTCTAAAAGCTCACTCTCCTCGCTATACGTAATGTACAGCTGTTAAATTTAAATGGAAAAGTTGCACGGAATCGCGTCGGCCGTTATAACGGAGGACGTCGTTCAGCCGGCGTAGGTGACGACGAAACTAGAATTCGGTGGCGAGAGAAAAAAATGAAGAGAAAAAAAGAAACCAACAATTTTCAAACCAGCCGACACCAGACCCGGGGAGGGCTTTTGATCGAACGGAACCAGATTCCCAGCGAAAGTCGATTGGAGGACGATTACAACGAGATCGCCGAACGTCAAAGACCATGACCGACGACGACTCCTCGGTATAGCTGCTTCTCCATCGATTCATCGCCACGAACTCCGTACTTCCGCGACCGTCAGCTTTTCTCCCGCGCAAAAAAGTTGTCGGAGCGATTCGAGTCTAACGAGGGAACGAGAAAATGTGGAAAAAAACAAAATATAACGATACAAAATGACGAGCGCGTTATGCAAACAGGCGAAGATTCCCACGTAGGGTAGCCGCAGCCGTCAACTATAACGACGAAAGCTCAGAGGGATAGTCGTTCGAGTTCTCCGAAGCCAACTCCCAAAAACTAGAACTACGTACAAGGTAGACGGGGTGGGTGCCGCTGTGTTGCCGCTACCGAGCACTACATTCCGTGCATGTGTACGGGTTACACCGTTACACCGTTACACCGTAGAGCCAAAGCTCTCGAATTCCCGAGAGGAATGGAATTCTGTGCGCAGTGGTTATAAGGAGACGAAATACGTTAGTAACGACAAGACGGCTGACTTCTCCTCGACTTCTACATTACGTTCTGTAACCTACGCTCGAGTAACAAAGACATTAGCTAGCCAAGTGCTAGACTTGAGATGTTATAGTGCCGGGCTCCCCACTTCGTGCGGTGTGCGGCTACAGAGCTTCCAGCCCACGTATACGTGTAGCTCTGTACTTGCTTACCTGAACATTGAATACCAAGGATCTGCTGTTTGAGGCTCTTAGCTTCCTTGAGCCTTTGCATATAAATACCAATTGTTGAGAGGGGAAATCGCAGACATTTCGAGTGGGTCGTAGCGAGCGACTTGAATTTTTAAAGACCGCACCACAGGTGCGATTCGATGTTTCAACATACCGAATTCCCAAAATTGTAAGCGAAGACATGATTTTCACAAAGACGGCTTTCGAGACAAAGGAATCCGGGAGGAAAGTCTCCTCATAAATTAAAACTTCTTCGAAACAAAGAATTGCATAGATTGTCGAGTGATGATCAATGTGGCCGATATTTCAGTCATCCGATGCACGGTTTTAAAATTCTACCGCAATTCTCGAAAATTTGAGGACGTCCAGAAAATATTCAGATTTTCATAAGTTGCACGGTTTTTGTAGGGCCACCATGTACGTGTTTATGTGAATTTGAACATTATACATATCTGTAATTGTTAATTATGTGCCATAGGATCATAATCACAGAAAAATTAATAACCAAATTACATGTTCCATCCACTGCCTGCGGCTAGCGGAATAAAACGTAAAGGATCAAAAGAAAATATCTCGTTGGATACAAAAGCGCGTACGCTTTCGGGGTAAGCTACTATAGCTCTGGGTGGAAAATTCACGTACATAGTGGCCCGTAAAAACAAAACTGCCATAACTTGGCGGTTTCTCATTTTCAGACGCGGAAATCGGAGCAAAAAGAATCGATCGCATATTCAAGCAGACCGAATTCTAAGTTCTGTCAGATTCAAGTAAGGTCGAAACCTGTAACGATTAAAAGAGAAATTTTTCAAATTGATCGCCCCGTTTCAACGGCTAAATTTTTGATCAAAGAATCAAGCGGTATTAGATCCATTTCAAAATAGCCGGAGATAACGAATTCTCCAAACCCTAAATATACATGACGCTTCGATGAAACGCTCACTCTTTATCCCAGAGATGACAGATGATTGTATCAACTTCCTTTGCCGTATTGCCGAAGCCCCAAGGTACAAAATAAATAATAAATATTGACGTACATAAATCGTAAATGAATAAAAGCGCAGGACGTGCGTGAACCGTTTCCGAGAAACTTTTGTTATTACGACGGAAGGTACAACAGAAGGATGCGAAGGCTTTCATTTGACATTTTCGAATTGGAAAAATCTCCGTTACTTCTGCGAAAGAAGAGCTTTCGAAATATGACTATCGGGTTGACGCCAAGTGAGCGATATCGCGGATGGCATTTCGTAGTACAGTTCCTCCTTCTTTTTTTTTATTTCATCCGACGCGCAGTTAGAAATTCTTGCAGTATTTTGGCGAGCTTCTCCGTCCGTACGACATAATAATTAGTCGTTCCACATGACACCGAGCGTACACGAAGTAACTCGTTGGTAGTAAATTCGTTTATCCCGGAGATCCCTCGCGGGCGGCTTTTTCAACTGACCCCTTTTGTATTTCACTCGACTCGTGACTAATGCGTACACCGTGTGAATATTTCAAGGGATGTATCGCGCTCGCGACTCGCGATAATTGCCCTTTTCGAAGCAGCCCTACGTTAAACGCGGTTCACCGCAAAATAAAGAAAACCCATTCTCGCTAGATATGTAGCACCGCCGCACTGTTTATTGTTATAATTTTTAGAGAAGAGAAAAAAAAAAAAAAAATAACACAGCCAGTTGAAATTGAACTCTAAATTAATTACACCGGGTACACAGGCGAAAACCACTCCGCTCGATCCTCACCCCCGAAACCTTTCGAGAATTAATTTTCACCGCTTATGTTGACCTTTGCAAGGATCCGCGGATAAACGTTCTAATAAATGCACGCCCGTAACCACTGCAACGAAAGAAGAATTTTCCATTCATTATGCACGTACTCTAGTCATACGAAATTCACGCTTTATATCTTTGCCTTTCTTGCTTAATCTGTTCATTAAACGAACCTTAAATGTTTTCAACTTGGCCGTATACGCCTGCCGTACAAAAGGGTTCGCTAAAGTTTTCGCAATATCTCGAGGAGCGATGCGATCTTGTTTTTCAACGGTTTTCCATTCATTCCTATTCGTTGGACCGCGAAAACCGTTGTGAGAAAAAAACATGGAGAATTTCATGCTGAAAAACGCTCATACTTTTTTCGGAGTTTCAGTGAATATTCGGACCGTTCGTTGCCAATCTAAATACAAAAGAAACAAAGAGAAAATTGAAAAACGAGGTTAAGTAGCCCGCGAATCACGCACAGTATCTTGCGGTACTCGACGCAAAAAAGAGCGCAAAAATTTCGACGAAATTTTTACACAATACGTTATTACGATTATCATGTATGCAGGTGAGAATTTCAAAAGACAACGATTATCGCTGGTTTCACGGATACGTGTATAATTCGTTGAAATCCGTACGGAATACAAAAAAAAAACCAAAAAAACCACAGAGTGGTAAACAAAACATGCTACAGAAAGAATAACTTTCGCTGGCGCGTGCGTCGATAGAGATATAATATAAGTATATAAATGAATATCAGGCAGTGTGGCGTAACGGAATACTTTGGCGTGTACATGAATGGATAAAACTCTATATCTTTTACGCGTTTATAACAAACAAAGTTTTCAATTCCCGCGGAGCGCTTTGAACGAGCGGGATATTTGACGCGTAAAAATTGACCCATTTCCGCGTAGCGATTCGCGAATCGATTCTTTCAAAGGAATATTATTCAACATCGTTACCGCGTTATTACGGATGCTGCACACGCGATGATCTCGCTTCTGAATTTACTTTCATACCGAACAACGGTAGGAAAAAAGAAAAAAAAGAAACGAACGCGTCAGTCGACGAAGGTTTTGTGCTAAAAGCACACGCCGATCGTCCTGGACGATGATAAACGAAGAGAATTGAAACGAAATTGAAAACAAACGTCCTTTCCTTTTTTCTCATTCGTGAAATCACACGATAAGAATAATGTTCGAGTTTGAAAAGCGTTGTCGAAAATTGTATTCCTCGTCGACGTTGTTACGAGACGAACGTCGTCTCCTTTCCCCCTTTGTAATTTTCATTTATCTATTTTCCCCTTGTATGTCATTTTTTTTTTTATTTGTTTATTTTGTTTTATTTTTTGTAAAAAATGAGCGAGGTACTAAATAGATGATACCTTGACACTTCGGTACAATCTATTACGCCACGTGTCAGGACCACGAGATTGGCGTGGGTTTTCCTATTTTTATCTCTACTTTTTCACACCGACGAACACGAAGCGCGAGCGAGGATGGCCCCCTTGGAATCCTGGTATGTTATCCGAAACCTCGAGTCACGCGGATGTGGTCCGTCTTATTCATCCGGCGGCAACGGCGGCAACGGCAAGGATAGCAGATTAGAAACGCGAAAAATCTCTTTGACGATCTCTGCACCGCAGATGCGCGACGAACCAATTACAAGCGATGTCAACGGCGTCGCTGTCAGGAGCAGAAAAACCCTCTCGGGGCGACCGGGTGCAGCGCGAAATATAATTCAATTTCTTGTTTCCGTAAACCCTTTTCCTTCATTCGCATCATCCATTACGTAGAATTGCTTCGTCGATTCCAGATTCGGAAGAATCTCGCGTCGTTGGGATATTTCTCGCCGCGCCGAACGCAGGGCTACTTGTTTCGGCCGATCTCGCAGATTTTCGTTTCCGAATAGCCGCCAGTCCTGAGAGAGTTTTTTGAAACGAACCGAGATGTATTTGAATTGGCAGCGAGAGCAAACTTCCGATCACAAAATAAAATTCATCGTGGTGTCAACAGTTCATGCCTTTTATACAACAAAATGGCGATCGCCGCGCGGGTTGAATTATCTTTCATCCGAAGGTCATTTCAAAATTTTTTCGCTTTCCAGGAAAAATAATCGGCGATAGCTCGATCGTTTCGGCACAGATCAATTCGGTCAGCGCGGATTCCAAATTCTCGGTATTTCGACATGAATCTATCAAATGGATTCAAGTAATTCCATTTTTCCGCCCTGAAAAGCGAAAACTTGGCGATGAAATTTCCAGAAAATACGTCACGTAAATAAAAAAACCGTAACACATCCGAGAGTATAAATGAAGCCGAAGTAAAAAAAACCAGGAATCGCTCGCCGCAATCTACTACATCGTCGTCTAGCTACTCGAGTTGATTGGAGAAAGGTTGAAAATAAAACGACGGTTGCCATAGATCTGTTAATCATTTGGTCATCCGGTCATAAGGTCAAGAGCCAATCTTGCTAAAGTCCAGCGTCGGGACCCGTTACATCGAACATCACGGATATACAGGGGACCGAGGGGAGGTTCTACCCCCGTTGTCGAGAGCTCCGTTCGCAGTTCATTGGCCAAGTCGTGCCTGTACAGGCCCTGCAGAGAGGATAATTGAAAGAAGAAAGGTAGGAATTGTCGCCCTCGACTAAAAGTAAAAAAAAAAGGAGTGCGAATGAAAACAGATCAGAAGATATTGAACAATTAAACAGACCGTTCTACGACCAGACACATTTCCGCACTAGAAGGCCTCAATGAATATCGGCCGAATAACGTACGTGGTACGTGTTTTCATACTTCTCTTTTTTACCCCGAGCTAATACTAAGGTAAGAAGAACCGCTGCCGCATCCCCCGCTGCGGACAAACTATACATCGTATCGGACGTAGAAGAAATGCAACGTCATTGAGTCTCATCCGACGTGATCTCAAAGCAACGTATTGTACCCAGAAGCGAATCAGGCTGTCGGAAAAGGTAGTAAAAGACCGTCGAGTATCGACAATGGGCTAATCCCTGGTCCGGACCCCGAGGAAACGAGTTCTACTCTCGGCAGACTCGACCGACTAGGTAAGATTTTTGGACGCGGATCGATTGCACATCGTCAAATCTGACACGCGAACGGTAGCCAGCGCACACAATGCGGCTTGGCGTAAACGAACCGGCGTTGCGGTGCTTCGATTCACCCGTTTCCCGACCTAAATGAAGAACCAACCTATCGATTAATTGTCATCACTCGTTCACGCGTCTTGATTGACCTGCAATGATCGAGTGCTCCGCGCAAAAGCTACCGTGTCCGATCACTCCGCTGCGTCCAAAAAACGGTCGGTCATTCGCGTGTCTCCGATAGAGCCGTGTGCAAATGGGGTTTTCCGGGACGGGGTAGGCTGGTGCCCTTATGCATAGGTGGGCGACGTGTGTACCGGTACATATTTCGAATTTGAGAACGTCGAATGTGGAGCATACTTTAATCGGCGATGATGTTAAAAACGCGCAATAATGTTCCGAATTGTTTTGTTTCACTTTTTTCAAATATTTGGTTCCTTTATTCGAAATGTTCTTTTCACTTCTCACTTCTCGGTTCTCTGTTCTCTGTTCTCTCTCCTTCTCGTTGAACGTACGGTATAGGTATAGATATAACACGTTCAATTCTATGGTACCTTTTCTGCAACGGGGGTGTTCGGTACAGGGCGGCACCCCGCTCCCTATCCTACCGTTTCCTCCAGATTTCCTCGCCTGGGTATATACATGTATATACGAATAGCTGCCGGTGGTATCCATTAGTAGATTGAAAAGTTTACGCTCGTAATTCAGAAGCGCCTATTTGTGCTCGTCTAACCGCTCCATAGTCCGATGATCTCGTGGCTCGATTCAGCGGTTTTCGGTTATATGAGATAATAATACCGCGCTACGTATACATATATATATATATATACGTATATTAGCTCGCGATGCAACGGCCAGTCCAGATTTTTTATTTCCACCCGCGTTGTCGACGCACTAGAATACCGACTCCGATGCCATTTTTGATAATGACGCGCGTTGATCCGATTCCGAGGAATAAAAATACGGCAGAGTTCGCAACGATTTTTCTCCAAGGATTACGAGTACACGCGTACACGCGGAAAGAGATGTCTGGTGGGCGGATGGTGGCACGAGCGGTTAAAATATCTATATTCTTCGTATGAACCTACCGGAGGTCCGAGGCACCTTGTTTCGTACGTGGCTTGTTTTCAACGGTACGTGTCCACCCTAATCTCCTCAGGGGAGAAGTAATTAGTAATTAGCCTAGAAAGGGAGGGAACGGACAGTTTAGGTCACTTCTTCTTTCCCGAGCGCCAAGTTAAACGCGTGACACATTCGCGTGATCCTTACGCTTCTCTATAGTTAGTTTGCGGAACACGTTCGCCGTATAATTAACAGAATTTCCAAATTTTCTTCCCCGGGATACGTCGAGGGAAGCGTTAAAGGAACCAACTACTTTTTCATACGCGTAGCGTCCAAACTAACGTCCGAATGACACAGAGATGAAAAAAATTGAAAAAATTGCGAGTACAAATACGAGATAGAGTAGGTACGTACGTACGTACGTACGTTTATATATTATCGCACCGAAACAGCGCAGCGCTCCGCAGTATTCGTCGAGCAGCCATTGAATCGCGAAAATTCTGTGTCGGGTCATTTTTTTTTTGCCTTCGTCTCTTTGTTCCAACAACTGGTTTCGTTCGAGCGAAGAATTTAAAAATTCTCTCTTTTTTTCCATCGTTGAACATGTTGGATTACCATACAGTTAAATAACGCTCTTCCCGTACGATTGAATATCGTAGAATTGGCACGCGGCGTACGGCACACGGTTAAAATTTTTCGATTGACTCTTCGAAATGTGTAGGACCGACAGAGAATTGAACATCTGAATCCCGGAATAAATAAAATTGCCACACATGTGTACACCTATTGAATGAAATGAAACCTGAACTAACCTAACCTATCGAACGATATGAAATATAACTGTATCCTATGATCCCTTTCAATTATATTTTTTGCACTATTTGAACGCAGGGTACCGACGAGGCCAGTTTCGGATATTTTCCGATCGATCATTTTTTGGCGCCGAGTAATCTACTTTCAACGGATCATTAATTATTTCGGTTACAAATGCCCCCTCCGTGAATACCAATCGAGGATTAATGTGCGTACAAGACGAAAGAATCTGGAAATTCGTGGTTCGATTGGCGTGAAAAATCTCGCGTGCGAAGACGAGGGAGAAAATGATGACGAACACATCTATTCGGTTTGACGTTTTCGTTTACTTGATCCGATGAATTTGAAGATAGTCCGTAATATACGGATCCCCAAAATAGATTTTTGTTTCAACCCCTGATACGTACGAGGAATTTCCCCCCGGCAAAACGATTTTTCGGGTGGGGCACGTCTATCGGCGTAAACACGAAGCTAAAGTACGAGATCACTGTTATGAAATGGTACTTTTTGCGTGAAACAGAGCGTCATCGAGTGTCGAGCACTTCTTCGTCGAAAGCTCCGCGGACAACCGTCGAGCAGCCGCCATGAATAAAATAACTCGTCACCTCGGAACCCTCGTCGTCGGTCAGCTTAAACGCGTTCGGTTTTCTCTTTAATTCTTTCCTTTTTCCATCTCCGGTGCGCAACTTCCGAACTTTCGGAAACACCGACGATCGTTGAAGAGGGATCTCCTCCGCGTCGAGACGAAGATCCACACCGATCGTCCGGGAACGATTCGGGAATCGCCTCATGAATTTTCAGGTAATTGTTCGTTGACGCATGGAGAAGAAAATCGTCGATTACCGTCTTCGGAAACCGTTAACGAGCGACGGTCTGTCGAAACAATGCACTTTCACATGTGCGGGTGATATACATGTATGTATACATATGTATAATCCGTATGGTTAATAAAGTTGGATATCGATGTTGGAAGAGACACGGGAATCGGCGATTTCTTTGTCGATACTCTCCGGAGTAACGTTGTCGTACAGGGATTGCGTTATGACATCGCTGCGCGCTCGTGTGTCCAATTTCTAATATCCTCGTGACTCGGGTGTTGAGTCGTTTGCTGGAATACAGTCGAGCGTAAAGCCATGACACATATTGCGAGCTCGCCTTGAACACTCAAGGTTCCTCGGTCGTCGTCGTCGGTATTGCACTTACCGAACCGACGCTATTTCTACCGTGAGCAGTTGTAGTGGTGATACGGCGGCGCTGGTGGTGGTGGTGGTGGTGGTGGTGGTATTGGTGGAGACTAGAGAACACATTCCATTCTCGAGAGGTGTATTCCGTTCGCGTTTGAAAACCAGGTGACACCTCCGCGAGTCAACTGCAATTTAATTGGAATCCAATTTGAATTCACTGCTAAGCTTTTGCAACAGCTGTATGAGAGGAATTGGTTCTGGCTCATGAATTATCATCGACAACTCGACCCGATATTCCAGCTACGCTCGCGAGACGCCGCGAAGAAAAAAGACGCTCGCTCCTCCCATCATTCGTTGCAGAAGCCAACGTTCGAAATTGGGGAAAAATCTTTTCGAGACATTTAGCCACGCGTTTATAAGTTCGAAATGCAAACCTGTGGATGAATAATTGCTGTTCCGTTAAAGTAGCAAAGAAAAAGGAACAAAAATAATCATAAATCAAATTACGAAACGATCGAATCACCCTTTGCCTATCGGATCGAAACAATTGGCGAGCCAAATTCGTTGTTACCAATTTGTAACCATGCAAGAGCCGAAGCTCAACTCGCGCGTCAAATGTTTAATTCAAACTTCCTGCGAATAAGAATCGGTCATTAATCAGCATTTATTGCAAACGATAACCAAAAATAATATCGCACGCTCGAAGAGGCCGTTTGATCCGATACTTACGTACATACACGTACACGACTGTGTGTGTGTGTGTGTGTGTGTGTGTGTGTGTGTGTAACTCGCTCTTTGCTTTACTTCAATATTAAAGACGGCTCGTGGAATATTATTATTCGGGGTGGAATCGTAAAGTTCGGTCCAAAGCATATTAGCAGGGGGGTTTAAAAGAGGCGGAAAGACTACTTCAGAAAATCTCGCCCTCATCGAATTTTCACTCCACAAATCCAATTTAGCGTCTTCCTTTCTTCCTTTCTTTTTTTTTTTTTTTTTCTTTCTTCATTCTCTTCAAGATAAATTAATTAACCGTACCAGGTGAGAATTAACTCAAAAAAGTCGAAGGCTTTTAAAAATTCACGGGGGATCATTTTTTTAAGTTCGGTGTGGCGCGAAAGTTTTTAAAAAAAAGCACCGTCTGGTATTATCGTGGGAATTCCCACAGGGGGATGACTACTCGAACTGAAAATAATTTCAGTTTCAAATTTCACAACGAAAAATTGCGGGATAAAAATAAATGTTGACAATTTTATTGCAGCGCCGCCCGCGAAGAATAATCGGGGGTTGGTGAAATGCTTTTGAAAATAAAAAGAATCAACATTTTAGCGACAATCGCCGTGAATACTATTGATTCTCAACTAGATACAGGTGGGATATAGTTCCGGTGGTCGAAGGCATGTATGATAAAAAAACGCAAAAACAAACCAAAAAAACGTGCTACTGAACTGAATAGCGGATATCATTGCGTAAGTATTCCACCTGTACTTCGAATGTCATGAGAAAAAATAGTAAAACTACGGGTAATGTTCCATTTGTCTCTTGTTCGCAAAATGCTATGACGAAACTATAGTATATAGAGAGAACTCGAGAGAGAAATAAAAGGCGTTTTATGACCGATACCAACGACGCAGAAAAAGTTCGAGCACCGTGACCCATCATTTTTAAAACGTTTTTTGTTTGTTCGTTCATTTATTTATTCATTTTTATTTCGTTAACTAATAATGGGGTCTTAATTTTACCGAAGGCAATTGCAGCGGCGTTCCGAGGCGATTCTCGAAATAGCGATATATCATCGCCGGCTCGCCGTATGTACGTAAAACCGGTTATTTTATTTCATACGACATAAACTGGTATGAGTGTAGATAGTACGTACGCAAAAAGTCACATATACGTACGTTCTTGATCTTGAAAAAATTATTCCGGGCTGAGGGTTTGATATTTTGTCTTAATGAGCGCCAAGGATCTTCGTTGCCTCGAGCGAGAGACTCGATCATCGTCGCGGTCTCGCGCAGACCGGTAATTCTCGTCGAAGGCGAGAACTTTAAAGGATGAAAAAAAAAGCAGATCGTCGTGAATAAAAATAATCCGCAAACTCATTAAGCGCAAAATGAAATGAAACGTTGAAAATCAAATTCGGCCGAGATCCTTGATTTCGTCTAGGAAGATCTCAGAGCACGGTGGCACATCGGACGGAAAAAGGGAAGGAATCGACGAGCTTAGGAGCAATAAGTTGCGGAAAGGACTCCGTATATATACTTATAGGTAAGAGTCGTAAGAATCTGCGCCGGACTTGGAAACCCAAGTCGAAATGTGTCAGGAGCAGGTGATTTATGTCGCGGGATTTCGACGGGTGGTTAAACGCCGAAAAAAAAAGAGAGGGACGACGGCGAGTGAAAATAGAGCGGGAGATTCTGACGACCATTTAGCTAATAAACCTCCGGCAGCTCACCAACCTGGGCTGATGATACGATGAGGTTATTGCTCGTTAGAAGTGCGTCTGGTTATAACGTAAAACAGTAGCTACCGATCTCGCATCGCGGCTGATCGTCCGCAAGAAAAGTCAATTTCCCTCTCGTCGAAAGGGGCTACGGCGAACCAACAAAAAATTCCATTTCAGATAACTAAGGGAGTGCGAAGGTATAACGTAGGTACACCGTGGCCTGCGATGTTCCAAACTAACTAACGGGCTTATAGTCGACAATTTTTTCTCTCAAATTCACCGCAAATTTCAAGTTTATGTGGCGAAAAACTTCATACAGGTAAATTGCGTTGAGATGAGGTGAAATTCCCCCCCCCCCCCCCCCCCCCCCCCATCTACGAATAGCATTCGGGGAGCGGTGTCACGCGTCTTTGACGGTAAGTGAGAGACCTAATTTGCTGGGAGAGAAATCTCCGTATGGTATCGGATTACACATTGGATGAGGTATAATGTACACGTATGTAAATACGGGAGAACATAATACAAACGAGACTCTTACCGCTCGGAGAGAGAGAGAGAGAGAGAGAGGAGACTTTGAAGTATTACCTTTGAATTTCCTAATCACGATCCTCCTCCGCGACCCGCACGACCTCACCCATAAATGAGACGGAAAATAGAGAGAGAGAAATCCTTCTTTTGTCCGTTATACACGGACTCCTTCGAGGTGCTGAACGTCAAGATGCTATAGAATCTAATAGACCGGGACGTCGAGGAGTCGCTCTTTTGACCCCAAAAAGTCCACGTGATACGAACGTAAGTCGTACGTACGTTGATACCCGGCACACATTCGTATCGCCCGTAACGTAGCCAAGGTCTTTTGTTCGCCGTCTCCGAGATGAGCCGCATTGTCGGTGTGAAAGTGACGTCTGTGGTACGGTATGGAGTGCTCGCAAGGGCCCTTCCACGACAACCCCTTCACCGCTTCCAAAAGCAAAACAAATTTGTACCAGAGGAAGCGAAAAATCAACGAGCTGGAGGGTTTCTCTTTTTCGGAACAAGGGCGACCGATCCGACACTTGGATCGGAAAAGGTGGACTTTGATCAGGTATCGAAAGAACCGAGCAGCCAGCCATCTTTCGAGTTCGCGCGAATCTTTGGTTAGGCGACTCCGATCTGTTTTTGTTTTGAGTGATTTTCTCCGAGTGGAAAAAATAATTACGGTTACAGTCCGGCGATCGAGAGATATGATTCGATCTTTCGTACGACGAGAAAAATGAGTCAATGACCCTGACGGCGTTGCGCCACGACGATCTCAGTCCCAAAGATTATTATTCACCTAGACGGAGAACGGTAGGTGAGAGTATAACTTTGTCAAGTTGCGAAATAAAAGGTATGGAGATACACGTACACCGATGCACGATATCGAATAATTCAGCGTTGATTGAAATCTAGTATTTCGACGGTGTTCTTAAACTGGTATTTCTTGATTAGAGGAGACAGTGACCTCAGTAGTTTGAGAAGAAAAGAAAATTTACAGTTAAATCTCTGCGTGTCACCAGAAATACACTGGTCGGAGCAACGCGTTGCTGGAACGACGAAAAAAGAACTTGAAAAACTTGATTGCGTATTTTTTTTCTCATCGATAACGAATTCTTGTTAATGGTAATTCGACTTCGTATCCCGCGAAGACAACAGGAGTACGTTAGTCGTTGACAGAAGTGAATAATTTAGATGAAACTGACTTCGATCTTTCATTTTCAACGATCACTTTTGTGGTTTTGTGAACTCAAATATGAGTTTTAAGATTTCCAACAATGTAGGTAGCTGCGTATTTCGTCGATATAGGGGAAGGCGGGGCAAAACGGGGTTAGGTTAGGAAAGCCCGAGTTTTGTGAAACTTAAATATGGTGAAAATTTGTTCTCTTATCTGTATTTGAAATAAATGAGAAAGATTTTCGGCTACCGTGAGAAAAAAAAAAATGATAATAATCATTCTGTTGGATATTGATAATAAAAATTATATCCACGTTCAAAGTTATTACCATCGATATTTTTTTGAAATTAGTTATAAAAAAAAAAAGTTTTGACAAAATTCTGCCCCGCTACCCTTGAAACAAAAAAATCACGAAAGAAGCGACTGAGAGATTCTAGAAATAAAAATCACGGTGAAATGTCTGGATTGAAATATTTTAGTCATTAGTTATTACACAATTCAGGTTACTGTGGAATTGTATCGCGTGAAATGTTCTCATTTTTCGCACTGATTGATGGCTTTAATAGGCCATTCAGATATCCTGGCTCTTTCGGTTCGTTGGTTTTAGCGAAAGAAAAGGCTGAAACTTGAAAGAGATTGGAAATTCTCGGAATTACGTTTCGCTCTCTACGCCTATAGGCGGACTCGGAGTCAGACAGAGATGGAATCGAGGCAAAAGTCACGTTCTTTGTTATCTTCGGGGATGATTAGCGGCTGACAATTACGTGTATTTCGTTATTCTCGGTGAGAATATATCCGCGTGCGGGATATTATTGTTCTCCCGTAACTGGAAGCCTCCCCGCCATCGCGAAGATACAAGGGGGATAGGTATAGGTGCACGGAATCGTCCATCCTTTCATTACGCCTCCGTAGATCCTTTCGTCAACCGTGAGGGAAAAACCTCCTTTCCACCGTCGCTCGCCTGTGTTCCTCCGCTATACACGTATCCGTATAACCTTATACCTCGAATTCCAGACAGTCTTCCTTCTTGTTCCAGATAAGGTACAAAAGTATTCATTATAAAGATCACGTCTCAAGTAATATATCAAACGCAGAAGGAGAAGAAATTTTCTTGAGGAACGCTAGGAAAATTGCACTCGCCATGCGAAAGCGTAACCTTTTTTCCCCCAAGTTATACAGGTCTGTCATTTTTTTCTAGTAAATTTCGTTTGTATTTCTTTTGTCTGAATTGTTTTGTTTTCCGTTTTTCAAACGTCTTCTTTTCACTTGTTTCTACGGTTCTTTTATTTATCATAATCTAGTTTCATAGTTTCAATTTTAATTATAATTTTTCTTTTCCTTGCATAATTTTCCATTACTTTTCTCCCTTTTCCCCCGCGGGAAGTTTTCTTCTTCCAAGGTGCATCATAGCCGAGCAAAGTGCTAAGCAGTCAAGATCTTAATTGAGGTATACGTATAAGCTCGGCCGAAGAGTCGCTGCGGGGTCGCCTCATATATTCAACTACCTGCATCCGTTGACTGCTTGAACGAACAACAACGAGCAAATTAGAACCGCCCTATGCACAGAAGCAACGGCGCACCGCAATTATACGTGAACCGAATAATGCGAAATCGCTAACAATGAATCCGCGATTCATTTAAATCGCCGATACACGTTGCCTGTACCTCTACGTGCCGATCAAACGTCACATTATCCGTTTAATCGATTCGCCACAAAATCATATCGCTCTGCGATTAACATTATGGATTTTCGATCGCAACGTATACCTATATGTACAACGTTCGGTTATGGGTACATCGCGATGAAAGAAAAAAAAAATGGAGAAAAGAAATATCGAGGAAGTTTGATTGGAAAGAAATCCTCCGAAGAAATGTCTCTTTTGATACGTCGGCTATATAACCGCACAATTTCCAATCACTTTGTATAGCTTTCAACGGGATCAATTCGTGCGCGGTGGTACGAGATAGATAAATGAAAGAGAGAAAGAAAAAAAAAAAAAACAAAGAAATAAAGAAACGCTTGATTTCGAAAAGTTACAATAAAAGTCGAACACGCTAACGAATCTCGGCAAGTTTTTCTTTCGTAAAAAACCGAAAGAATGAAACCTCCGTTCCGTGTGTGATACTTGATTTTTTTTTTTCCACGTTTGACGTATATACGAACTTTGGAAACCCTGCAGTTTCGATGTAGTTGCTTCATACTACAGATTGACTGGAAGCGGCGATTGCAAGGATCGTTCATTTTCGGCGCCAATAGGACATTTTTCGAGTTTCCATAGTGACGTAACGAAAGCACATACACGTATATTGAACACGAGAGCTTGATTCTTCTGACGAGTTTCATGGGGAGTTTTTCCCAGCTGTGATTCGTACGTACATACGTTCAACTTTCATTGACATTTAAAAATTAAGCATTTTTTTTTCGTTTTCTGCATTCCACGATACATTGCATGTGTCCACAACCTCCGCAGATCGATGACTATGTTCAAGCCATCTCGACGCGGTATTCTGGTCTGTAACGTCCCGCACGTGCACCTGTCAGTTATTTTTATTATTTTTTTCTCCAGTTTTTTTTTCTCGTTTCAGCTTTAATAAACGGTGCCAACTTATATAGCACGAAAATTCGGGAAACAAGTGTTCGTCAACTCGCGGCGTGGGCGGCTGCGCCACATCCGTGGGCGAATAGTATATGTGTCATACACATGTATCGTACACGCAAAAGTTTTACCACACATGGTTAAAAGTGTCCGCAATCGGAATTTCGACTGCATATTTATCGCTGCTATATATTATAATGTGCGATGGTCACACATGCAAAATTTGAGAAACACGCAGCTCAAAATTTCGCGAATCCCCAATATGTTCATATCTACTGTATAAAATTGCAACCAGTTGTGATCTTCGTCGTTTGGTAGAAATTTTCTATTTTGAGGGTAGAGGGAGAGAAGATTTATGAACTAACCAAAATCGATCACTTACAATCTGTGATTGCCCATTTGCATGCAAAAACGCACGGATAAATTCCTGTACTACAAAAATGTTAGAAACAAGAGGAAATTAAAAAAAAACTGAACAAATTTTTCAAAAAAGGAAAAACGCAGGCGCACAATCGAATGCTCCTTTTTCTTCATTTTCTTTTTATTATCTTTTTATTTTTTTTTCAAGAAAAAACTTCTCAAACCACCACGTAAATTGAACGTTGCGGCGGTACAGACATTATCCGTATGTTTGTGTAGGTATCGTACGTGTGCATCACGTATACGTACAGTAGCCAGTAATGAAGCTGCAGTATGCGGCGGTTCGATAGTTGTGAATTTAAAAGTTTGGAAAGTTTCAAACCAATAATTTGCGGGCAGACAATTATACATAAACTAATTGGACTGCAATGTCGGTAAGCACGATTGACGGCGGCCGAATTGACTGCGGAAACTGTTGATTTCTATCATTTTTCGCCTTTTTTTGTTCATCCATTGCATTTTTCGCTTTTTTTCTTTCTTCATTAAACGCTCGGGGTAATTCTAGTGCGGCGAATGCCGAACGAAAAAATGCGAATAACTGGTCATCGTGAGATACATACGACATGCGTGAAAAAAAAAAATGAGCGAGTCTCGCAGTATCCAACAATAAATTTTCCTGAAAAATATTAGTCGGGTATTAGGTGAAGTGATTTTACATATACTCATATTTAGTTAGTACCAATTTTTCTTACGGTCAGCGGAACGAACGCCTGACAGTTGTGTCTCGTTGCTCTGCATTCTTCATTTCTCTTTCTCTCTCTTTCACGACGTTATTCTCATTTTTCATATTGTTTTTTTACGACTACCTTATTTCACCGCAATTCATTACATATTTCTATGTATTTTCTGCCTGTGGCCCTCGGGGAGGTTTCCTTCGGGATCGAGAACTTTCATTGCTCCCTCTCGTTCCTTAAACGCGATGGAAGCGCCAACTGTAGGGCGCACCGTATCATATCACGGTGAACCGAATAAATGGAATAGCGCGCGCTTCTTCCCTGCTTTCTGTTACACATCGCCGTCGCGTTCACGAAATTAGTCCCATGAACCGAGCGTGAAGATGCTGCACGTGAAAAAAATATGCGAACCGTCATTCCGATGATGTCCTACAGACAATTGGATAACCCTGAATGCGTATGTGTTGCATATATGCGCGGGTTGCGGCTGTGTTACGACCTATGCGGGGCATATCGAACGGGGCGAGGAGGATACGACGAATTGATTGAATTATTGACGAAACGCGTGATACGCAAAGTATGGAATAAACTAATTCACGCCCTATAATTCACCTACGTACGTACATCGCGAACGTACATTATCGTACATCCGTTCCTGACGCGTCATGACGGTGAGGCCGCGACCAAAAATGTTGCAGTTATTAGCGACGGATTATTTTCTGTTTTACAAAATTAGATCGACGTTCCGAAAATCGGAAAGAAAAAACGAGTGGAAAAAGGATAACGCAATAGAGAATACGTGTAACCATTTCGAATCAAACGAATGGAGTAAATTTCCATCGGTAAACTGTACCGAACGATGAACTCGAATTGATTCGCGCGGGAGCGTGGGGTTACATGATATTCATGCGCGTACATAGGTATACGCAGAGGGTGTAACACGGTAAAATTTCATTGTAAATCCTCATTGTCGTATAAGTGAAGTCACGCCCGACGCGACACGATCATTATTCGATGTTTATACGCGCACGGAGCTACGTATAGGTATATATACGTCACGTACCTACGTATATTTTATGTAAATAAATTTGTCTGTAATTACGCGAGTGATCCAACGCGAGCAGCGGCAGATATATATCTGTATGTGCAATCGTACACGTAGACCGGATGGGTATTTGTTAGCTACAAATTCGCAGCAGCCCTGTACAACTACGTGTGTTTCTACGGAAGTGCAATTTTCTATTCACGTATACGTAATATGTCTGTATACGTTTATAGTTTGGAAAGTTTAAGCTCGATTTACCTTATATTACACAATTTTTGGCAAGGTCGAAGTATTTTCCGGTGACAGTAGGCACTGAAAGACCTCTACTTTTTTCGTTCGATGGGGATGTGATCGATTCGTGTTTAGATTTTGAAAAAGTATGTAATTTTCAAAATTCTGCGAAATTTCCTTCGTTTCAACCTATGAAATTTTTTCCCCCGTTTTATCGGTTAGCACCTCGCGGAAATACAATTTTATGAAAATTGTCCAAAGTAGCGATTTTTCAGGTGAAACTAACGGAGGTCGTATCCTGATCGAATTAACGTGAAATTGGGATCGTCAATTCCGTCCGTTTGTTCGATTCGTCGTTTGCTCTTTTTAATCACCCGCGTTACGTAACAACGAGGATATAAGCGGGTTCGTCGATTGTCGCGTCCGCGGCCGTCTGGATTCGCAAAGTTGACAACCTGACCGTTTGCATTCGCAAAAATCACGCACATTCCGGAAGATCGAGGCAGAAAATTAAAATGGACACAAAAAACCAAATAAAAAAAAAAAAAATAGTCTTTGAGAAAACCTGTCATGAGATATACTAATCATCACCCCACCACGATCACGCCTCGAGGGCCTGATCAATTCACATCGGTCTTCAAGATCAAATTCCGAACTGCTCAAACCAGATCTGTGGAGAGGACGTTCAACTTGTGATCACTAAATATGTACATACATGTATTCAAGTAATGCCTAATGTTTTGTTTTTTTTTTTTTTTCAATCATCATCTAGAATTACGTAATACATGTTTTATCAAGAGCTCTTATTTTTTTCCTTCTTACCTGTTTTCTATTTATAGGTATGCCTGTGATGCAAAAACATTAAGCTGTTTACAATTTGAAATGTAAGTTTATCGAACCGCGATGAAGTCAATATTTGATGCGGAGTATCCGGGTGTTATTCACGCGTGGATTTTATTTCAGACGCCTGGAAGTTTGCTGCATCGTGCGTGCCAAAGAACAGCAAGAAAAAACCCGCGCTTTCGTTTTCGTACATCGAAAACTGATCGAGCTGCGTTTCAAAAATTTGTTTTTCTTACGACCCTCGACTTTCACGATGACGAATATCAGGAGTTTTATACGAGCAAAGCTATTTTCACGCTACGAATGGTTTGTGATGGAAACAGTTGGGGGAAAAAAAAAACAAGGCTAATACTAATACACTCCGCGATTTGGCACAGAATGCTCCATAAGTATCTGGCTTATACAAGTACGCATATAATTGTATGTATATATATTCGCAAGCTTTTGGGATTTGGTAGATTATTTCTCGCATAATTTAGGACAAAAGATCGTTTCGGTTTCCCTTGAATGCAGATGCAGGTATTATCCAAACCAACGTATTTCGGAACGAGGACGTTGCCGCTGCTGCAGTAGCAGCAACTGATAGTCGCCTCTTTCATTTCTTTTCCGTTCCTTTTTTCTCTACTCCTTTGTTTTTTCAAACCCGCCGCTGAGAACGTGGATCGCATCCTTAATACCAGACAATCTTATTAAGATAACAACCTTGACGAATATGTGCGCGAACTGCAAAGTTTAAAAAAACCAACGATCCCACATTTTATTTATGCTTCCATCTCGCTTACCGCTATACGCGTGGCTTGCAAACGTTCACTTTGTACCTCATCTATTTATGTGAGACGAAAATTTTTCACATCTCCTGACCAAATATATGCATGAATAATTAGTCGCGAAATTGAATCCTAAACGTGGAGAGCTCCACCGATTAGGGATGATCGGTACGAGCCATACGAACGAGTATAATGTCGCGCTTTACCGGATTTTGCTATTTGTAAATTTGTAAATACATAGGTATACGGCATAACGGAATAAAACACGGTTACGTCGGTCGTTGCATATTACAGACAATGTTGGAGGAAGTTCGGCGAAAACGAATTTCACCAATGAATGTTGTAGACCGAATCGCCCGTGGCAATTCAACTATGTACAACTGATCGGTATATGACGTGGTTAATAGCTACAATTTATTGCGATAACGATGGCTAATACGATAGCAAATAGTATAGGTAGTAAAATCTGGCTACGTATTTATATACGTATACGTCTACGGCCGCGTCCCGCATGTATGCCATTACCAACGGCTATAGATTACTAAAACCTGTAACTCACAGCACTACGGCAATTTAGGGAGACAAAGGGATAAATCAACGATATCGTGGGGATTGATACAGGTTCAGGAATTTCGGGAATCGTCATCCGCGCTATGGGTTGTTCCGATGGCGGTGGTGTAACCTATCCGTGTTGGTATCGAGGTATGCGTTATTTCTGGCCTAATAAACTACCGAGGCATTTCAATCATCGTCCCCGAATTGAAATTCATATTAACCGCAGTTCCTCGACGTGTAACATCTGATCAACGATTACGTAATTCCTCCAATTTGTTTCAAAGGTATTTGCCCGGCCCACCCTCGTTATTATCTATATGTATACATACTATATAATACACACCACACCCACTCGTTCGAACTGACCTTTCAACGATCTTCTACGAATAATCATCCCTTCCTTCAAAAATCTCACACGCTTTTTTTTTCTCCAACATCCGGGGAAAAAATCTTATCGTTACACCGTATCGAGGGCAAAAGTATTTCTCGCACCGAAAAAGTATAAGGAAAGGAAGAAAGGAAATCCAGGCAAAAAATAACAATAACAACAATAACATTAGTAATAATAATAACGATAACAATAATGATAATCATAACAAATAATAATGATGATAATAATAAAATGTAGTAAAAATGGAGGAAAAGTTGGGGAGAGGGTGGGGAGGGTGTACGCGGCGTTCGGAAGGATGTAGAAAAGTTTAACAATGGCGTGACAACGGTCCGCTTCCGAAGTAGGCGCAGGGGGATGGGAATGAATTTTTTCTTTTCTATGTAACAGGCGAGACGCGTGCGGCAAGTAAGGTGAAAGATTCAAAGTTCGAACGATTTTATATACCCCCTCGGTTTCTTATTCCGGCGCGTTTACAAGTTTACAAGGCATAGTCGCCCACCGTAGATTTGGTATATATACATATATATGGGAGGACGCGGTTTGCGAGACTAAAAATTTCTGAAACGTAGATCGTTATCGTTCCAAGTTTTTCCACCAACGGTTTTTCACCAAGTATTCCCATTACAGAGTGGCAATTTTTATTCGCAACGGTTTCTCTTTTGTACAAGATCCCGCATATATATATACTTCTTCCGTACTCTCGCTTTAAAATCGCGTTAAAGAAATCGATGATGGGAGAAAAGCTTCACTCCTAATACAGCACTTACTTGGAACACCGACCGTTACCAGCCTGTCACGCATTTATATCGCTCGAGACGTGACGAATTTGAATATAAGTTTAAATACCCACACTAAACGCGATTACATCGAATTGTGGAAGAGAATCAATTTCTAGGTTTTCATTCAATTGTCTGGCATAAGTGAGCATCGATTTCTCGGGTGGGACTTGAAACGCAGGTACGAAATAAAATTTTAAAGCAAGAAAATATTTGCTCCAAGAATCTTACTGCTGCGCTATAAATTCGATGATTTTTTTAACGACATTGAAACGATATTTTTCTGCCATGAAAACAATCGCCAGACGATCCTATGGTGATGTTTTTTTTCAAAGCTTCAATTCTCGATTGTGACACAGAAAATTTCAAAAATTGAAATAATTGATATAAAATTTCAAACGGATTTTTCTCGAAACCACTTTATTCAAACTGGAAGGACAGATTACTGGAATACCGTTGCGTGAATCGATTTGGAATTTTGACAGTTGTTTTATAATTACATTATCTACGGTAGTAGTATAGTAACCTAACCTAACCAACATTCTTTTTATAAATAATTTACCGCTTTTATTTCTTGACCGAAAATCGATTCATTCTTTCAAAGGTGCACCAATCCTGCAGAATTTGATTTGATAAGAGAAAACCCTGCGTAGTCCCACAAGCGATAGTGCACGGATTGTAAAACTCTTTGGTTTTTTTGTTCTTGTACTTTACGAAGAATCCGTCTTCCCGTGAAAAACTTTGAAAAAACGACGATTTCAAAGATTGGCTCCGTCACCGCTATTTTTTTTCAGACTCTGACACGTGTTAAATAAATCCCCCGAAAAGACATCCTGTTGCTTTCTTCATCCTCCGAAAACAAGTCGTCAAATTTAGTCGGTTTTTTCGGCAGCTGTAGAGCGGTGTTATCTCTAATGGCTGATAAACGGACATGGCGCTCTCATAGGATTTCGTATAACTTCGAAGATGTAGAAATCTCCGCCGCGGGTTCTCGTCGGGTTTTTCTCAAATTTAATCTCTCGATGGCCTTACGCGTTACGCCTCTTTTCAAAACCGTTTGGTAATTCGTATGTTTGACTCACGACGACGACGATGACGATAAATGATAACAATTATAAGGGTAACTTGGACACATGCGATGAAACAGACGACGAGTAGTGCTGGTTAGGTTAAGCAGCGCTTTCAATAATCCCTAATTAGCAATGGTCGGGATAATCATCGCGTTGCGCAAAAATCGCGCGTCACGATTGGCATGTAAAACTGTGTGAATCAATCCCCCCCCCCACCCCCTCCCCCTCCCTCCCTCAAATTCGGTTCGGCGATGATTCGACGACGACGAAGCGGAAACGTAACGTTTGGCGCGCGAACATTACAAGCAGCCAACGCGGGAACGTAGCCAGGGTCGGTCTAGGAAAATTTCGAAACTTCCGGGGACTCGATTCGCACATCTCGCACGTGAGGAATAAAGGACGAAATGAGAAGATTTCATTTGACGCCGGCACACGCGCGTTTTCCCTCCGTGACATCGGTAAGGTATTACAAGGGATCGCACCTATGTCTGCGAATTGAAAGCCAATCTTCTCGCGTCTTCTGCTGTTACCGAGCACAGAAATTGAGTTATGGAAGACGTATAACCGTACCATAGTATACCACGGGAGATATAGGGCGACTCCTACTCCAAAATCGAATTGCAACCTAATCTACGAAGGGAAATTCAACGTAATTGTTTTTACATCGTGATAAAATTTAACCGCGGAACTTGAATTTCGGTACGGTGTATTACTGATATACATTTCTACCCAGTATACGCATTACTGAGCACGATAACAATTTTGTTAATATAATACATTACGTATAGAATTTCAATTCGATCACAGAATTAATTATAACATCCTCCAGGTTCCCAACTAGAACAATAATGCAAACCAGACATGTGTATAATAGTTTCCGACTCACCAAAATGCAGCGCAGAGTAACTCAAGTACAGCCCGGATGTATATTCTCACTCCAAATGACCGAGCGGACGAGCAACTGAAAAATCAAATACCAACATAGATATTTTAGTGTGTTTCATAACTCGGATATATTTCGCCGGATTTTTCACTTCGGATTCGAACGGAAAGAGATCGTGCATTGTTCGTAAAAAAAAAATAGAAAAATTTCGAATAAACAACCGAATGACAGTTTTATATCACGCGTACCCGGAACTGAATCACAGCGTGCAAATTTCAAAGCGGTAAAAAGTTTTCCCGCGGATTCGAAGCTCGCAGTTTTAAAAATGGACGAGATTCGATATGAGATAATTAGCCTAGACGCGCGTCGAGGCTAATTATTAACGTGATGGGGGGCGACACTTACGTTATGAATTTTCAACGTCCGTTGAGTAATTCACGTTAAACTGACCTCCCTTACCCGTATAATTTCCTCCCTAGACGTTGACATCGTGAATGAGTGATGAAATTTGCAAAAAGAACTCTCGTCGTTTGTTGAGGGCTCGGAAGAGGATGAGAAAAACAAAAGAATAAAGAAGACGAAACAAGAACGAAAAACGTGAACGTAAAGAAAGGAAATCACCGTTTCCTCTTCGCTCCTGATCCGGGTGGCTTTTCTGCCGAGGTAAAAAGGTTTCTCTAATTGTATAACAAACTATGCAACGCGAATATAACAGCGGCGGCTTTCTCTCCCGCTATACGTGATGCCGAGGTGATTAAACGGAAGCTCGGGGAGACGCTGACAAACTTCCAAGTTCTTCCTGGACCCGGGTTGGGATTCCGAGGTGACACGCGAAGCCGGGGGTTCAAATCGTGATCAAAATAAATTGAAAATTCAGGGTATAGCCGGAATAACAAAGAAACAAAAAGTAAAAAGAGCGTGCGATCCAAAGCGTGAAAAAGCTCGTAAGGCACACGTAAAAAATCAGCGGACGACGTACGTTCGTCGAGTAATTTAAAACTGATTATCGAAATGCGCGGGTGGACCGATCGGATTGACTTATTCGTTTCAAAATTTGGATCGTCCGTCATGAGATTGATTTATGTAACTGGTTTTTCATAGGCAAATATCACTAATGATGAATTATATTTACGCACACAGCTGGCGAACAGTTCGGATATACTCCGGAAATTTCTCGCCGAATAAAAAGTGGAATAGCGAACTCAAAAATGGAGATATTCGATAGTTACATATTGGATACCCTTTTTGTTCTAGAAAAAAAAAAAAGTATTTTTTAACCGAAATTACTTTTGGCCGAAAAACGGCCAAGTCCAGAAGGAAATTGTTTTTTTTTTTGTTTTCAAATCAAGGTCATAAGCACGAATTACGGTTTGTAAATAAAAAGTGCGATAAAAAAAAATGAAATAAAAACCAAGGACGAATATGAAAGATAATAATAAAAAACTGAATCAAACTTGTCCGAAATGTTGAAAAAAAATTCAAGTAGTTCCGAATCGTCCTAGATTACCGGAGATCGGGATACATAATGTAGTCCAAGAGTTGATCGATATATTGGTACCGAATCGTGGGAAGAGTGAAGCAGAAAAAAGGAAGAAAAAAAAAATGGTCTCGTGCATCCCTGAATCAGGAAGTGGACATCGAGGAAGCAAGGGGCGGAGGGGGGGGGGGGGGGGGGGGGGGAGGATATTCACTGTCGCATTTCAGAGTTCCCAGATAATCCCAAAGGATCGAAGTTTGTTCGCTACCAAGCCAGCAAATTCCGGGTGATTGCATTCTTTGTCCGGTACGTGAACAGAACTGTTAACAACTCCCAGTTGCAGTAAAAAAAAGGCCCAACTGTACCAGCTGATAAAAATGGGTCACCGGCCTTCTGGCCGGCACAGCATGCGTCACGTTTGTGTTCTCGTGCGTCAAAATAGCCGCGATGGCCGATGATAAAAATGTCAAAGATATTCACAAGATATATGCAAAGTTTTCTATCGTCGTACAATTATTATCGGACCAGTTTTGTCAGGACTCGCGAAAAGCTGCCAACGTTGGATGCATGAAATCTCAAAGCCGAAGACATTCGTTGGATACACTCATTTCTTATGAAAAGTAAAGGTAAAAGATCAACGAATGCGAGAATTCTTTTCGTCGAGAGTAGTTTTTTCATTGTTATTTATTCGTTTCTTTTTTTTTTTTTTTCTTTAGTTTAAAATACATTTTTCTCTCGTTGCACACATGCACACTAGCGGAGATTGTTTTTTCGCAATTTGTTTGGCTGTTCGAGCCGAAATTAGGACACTCACTTCGAGTGAATATACAATATACGGCACCGCATACGTCTGGGCATATTACGTGCGACGTATACCAAAACTGAGCGTCGCATAGGTATGCGCGCACAGCAGACGGCATAACGTATGTACGGGTATGGACATGTAGGTACATTCGTATATGCATGTAGGAAAATGCATATATCCATATGGATGTGCATGGGGAGCGAGCGTATCAGACATACGATATGGTAAGCATGCTGAGAGAACACAGACACACACGCATCGCGTAGAAACGTCATTAACGACAAAGAGACCGAAACCCCGACGAGCAACGGCGACGAGGACGGCGACGGCGGTGGAGCCTCGCTACCGGGTTTCTGGTATCCCGTAGATAAGGTAAAATAGAGTTTCGCAATATCGCAACAAGGAAGCAGCGATATCATTGGTAGAACGATGCCAGGGAATACACCATGTGTACGATATATAATTTAAAGCCATACCGTAGCTACTGAAAATACGTTCGCTGATAGAGTTAACGTTTCCATATCTCGCGATTCTCGAGCAGCCGTATGAATTTAACCATCTATCCCATTCGCGTACAATCCACACGTACACACTCACCCGCGCATTCACGTAAATACCCACACCCACACCCACGCCCACTTCCACACCCGCACCCGCACCCACACCCACACCTGTACCTATACCTGTACCTCTACCGAAGAAGATATAAGTGCATCGCGAATAAGCAATCATTTAGATATGCACACACGCACACCGTATACGTATACACCTACGACGATATCGGATTACGTTCTAAAATCATATTTGATATCGAGAATATTGTTACCAATTACCTTTGTGTATACATACGTTGTGCATATACGATATTCCATTAAGTATACAGGTATGTTGTATCTGCGAATTCGAATTGCAACACTTCTGCATAACATATACGAGTATACGCGGGTACGAATCGATATATTAATTAATTATACGTAGGAATGACTAATTTAATTATGAAATTACTGAGCTTGTATAAATATGTCCCTTACTTTTTAATTAAAGGTTTTTAATGCACACTTATAGTGGGTAATTAGTAGGAGTTGTTAATTATATTACAATTGAATAGGATTACATGTCAGAGTTGTGCTATGCTTGAAGTGGTTGGTTTTTTTTGTTTGTTTTTTTAATATTTTTTTAACGAACGTTCCAATCAACGATTTGAAAATAAACAAAGTGAAGTGATTTCTAAAGAGTGAAACAAGTTTATCCGCGATGATCCAGGTGTCTTGAATCTGATGTGACTGACTGGAACTTTTTACAACGTTGGATTCTCACTGTCAGATAATTTATAGCGTTCGCCGCACTTTAAAAAAGAACTTGGTCGAAACTTATCACGGAAACGATACCTTCGCGACTTGGAGGAGAACGCGATCGGAATTTAAATATCGTACATTTCTTCGCCAAAGCGATCCGAACGTTCGGTCGGTGGTATTCTTTGAAAATCAGGTGCGACTTCCTTACAAAAATGAAAATCAGAAATCTCTCCGGAAGTTTCCCAAAAATTCAATTGCCGTCGATGAAGAGATGGAAGAATGAATGAAACGGACGAGTGTGAAACAAATCTTTTCAAAAATGAATGAAATCCGCTAGAGGATAATTTGACGCGAAACGCTCCCTGGTATAAACGGGGATGTAAATGTGCCCATGCGAAGTTACTCAACACACAGAAGGACAGAAACGGAAGGTAGCGCAGGAAAAGCAGGGCAAGTGACAGGTGAAATGACGGATGTGGCAAAAGGACAAAAGGTAAAGAGACGGGTGTGCGAGTACATAGCTGTTTGATCGAGCCGACGGAGATAGCTGGATGGAGAACGGGGAATGGATTTACTCCGGAAGATTCACTCCTATCTATCTCTGTAATCGCAGATAATTTCTTAGGATAATCGCACGCGTAGCTATACGTATGTATACCAATATCTTATAAGTATACACTACACATGCCGTACGTCGTATGTGCATACATATACGCGCAAAACACATACCGATGAATACCGATGTACAATATCTTTGGCACGATGTACAATATTTCGGACAAACCGATACAAATTCAAACTCTCTTATCTCCCCCCTCCGTGAATTTCGGTCAAAATTCATACATCTATACATAAATATGAGACACTTCGAGTCCCTGCAAAGCTATCTTTAACGGGTCATTCCCTTCGAATAAAATCTCTCATCTGTAATCGAAGCCTGGATTATCTTGATCCGGTGTTCCATTCCCTCCACACGATAAATAAGAAGAGAATTCAAGGGGGGAAAAAAAACAATGGAAAAAACAGACGCAGGCGTTCCGCGAAAAAGGACAACTATTAACTCGAACGTGAACCAATTTAGAAATTCGTCGTACACTCGATTTTGAAAAATAATGACGAATCGATAGGTAGATAAAAGTTATTCAACCAACACCGTGCGGCAGATGTAAACGTTTTCTACATAGCGAATTTCGATCGAGAGTTTGGACGTACATATTTGTTGGAGCATATCCAATTCCCTAGATGTTTCCTATATTTGTGCACTCGTGCGCGAGGCAGAGAAAAGAAGAAAAATGCATCTCCACGTACCTGCCTATTCATATGTGCCGGAAAATGGTCGGAATGCATGGACCGGGAAAGAACTCTTGGAGGCTATTTATGAGAACGATTAGGTGTAAAAAAAAAAGAATCAAAAACACCAAAAAAACCACCGCGCCCGTGAGGAGCAAAAAATCCCGGGACTCGCGTCGATTCCGGGAGATTCGTAAATAAAATTGTTTCCTAATTAACCTGCAGTATTTTCGGGTCAAGTGTAATGTAAATTATATTTTCTACTCCGTACACCGCATCCGTACAACGTGTATGATTTCCCCGTCGGCACGAAGTACGTATACATAAATGATATTTTATACCGTCAGATACTGCAGCCGGCAGAAGTATATGGAAAGTTGACCCAGAAAATGGAAACTCAAAGTTCAGGTGACAGGCTATGTCATCCGAGATGAAAATATATCGAGCAAATATGGGAAAGCTGGAAATTCGAACGAGAACTGATTACGACGGAATAAAAATTACGACGCGACTAACGAAAAAGAAGAATAGAAACCCGCCAAATAATAATAATAAAAGAGAAAAAAAAAAAAAAAACCGCCTCCATCGCTTCGCGTTTTGCAAGCAGCCTATTAAAAAATGTGAAAGAAGTAGCGGTAGATTACGACGGGCGAAATGCAAATGGAAAAGAGGATCGAACGAGCGAATGGATAAATATGAATGAATATCGAATATATTTTATCGAGTTTTTTTCTTTCCTCACTTTTTCTCGTAAGCAACTATCAAAGTATCGGAAAAATTGACCGAAGTACGTATGAGCTTGATAAAATGCGGATCAATCGCGTTAAAAATTTTTCGGATGAAATAATCGCCGTGTCGAGGACCGCGAACCGGAAGAAAGTGACCTAGCGGAATGTGAACACACCGCTGATATCTTCATACTCCGTAAAGAGAACGCCACATCGGGAGGAAAAGGACCTGTGAAAATACTGCGGCTACATTTTCAAAGCGTCCTCGTATCGTGAATCTCATTTCCAATAGCTTCCGAAAATTATAACAAGGACTTTTTTCATCCTTGTACGAGTGGATCGCAAAACGAGTTTTCAAATAGACGATACACGGGGTGTCTCAGAAACAAGTGGAAATTTCTCGAGGACTGATTGGAGGGACCGAGCCGAGTAATTTCAAGTGTTACAGGTATATCCGAGCGGATATACTCGAGTCCAGGTTGGAGTATCGTTCGTTCGTTGAGTGAATTTGGTATACCTTCGTTAATGTAACTCTGAATAATCCGAATATACCGTGAATTCGCTCAGCTGGGCGTTACACTCGTTCAACGATTTCGCCGTACGCCTTTATACGTATAGGCAGCGGCACATCCGCCGGGAAAACCACACGGTATTTGGACAACCGCGTATCTAGTTTAAAAGTACGCTGCAACGGCACCGTACAGCAAAGAGCTGGAAAACGAGTACGCGGGAGTACGTATACGAGGATGAAATTCGAGCTAATTTAAAAAGAAATGGACGAAAAAAACGATATCGTTTCATTACTCCGAATCGTACGTATGGGTAGGATATACATGTACATATTGTATATATACATATATACCTGTACACCCGCGTAATCAACAGAGCATATAGACTCGAAATACGTTAAATTAGGTTAGACGTCCGCCATCGGGACTCGAGTTTCCGATATTATTCGCGTCTCGTTATCGCGAGCGCGAGTAAATTCATAAATTCCCCGCATAATATACACGCGAGTAGGTATACATACACAGATACATAGGTAATGCCTGCGGGGAGGTAGGTGATTTTCGGTAGAACGGGAGGTAATACATCGAAGGGTTGATTTATAGAATCGAATCCGGAATCCTCGAGGATCAAGGATCCCCCCAAATTGGAACCGGTTATACCTCCTTAGAACCACCGTCAGGAATGAAAATTCGCGATGTTCGTCCAAATGGAATTGGATATTTGCGCGCCAAATTTTGTAGAAATCTCTTGAGCACCGGCATATCCGTAATTTCGTTCGCACCCGCTACGGGCGTCGGCTAACGGCCTACTCGCTCGGTCTTCTCCTTTTTTTTTCGCACTTATTTCAGTTTTTCATCAATTTACCACAGTCGACCGCGGCGCGTACGTCGCGAAACGAATAACGCTTGCGAGCGATGTAAAATAAACCGAAACGCGATAAAATCCATGCATCGGTACAAAAGTGCGTTACACACGATACACATTTATATACCCTGTTAACGTCAGCGTCATCCCTGTATTTCGGAATCGTATTTCCCATGCAGTTCAAAGAGTAAAAGACTACCTGCTTTTGGAAGAAAATCAACGAACGAATGATTAAATAAACCGAAAACCGCGAATCCCGTATTCCCGTTCTTTAGCGAAAGAAAATTAATAAAAACAAAAAACACGATCAGAAGAAACAACAAAAAGTACAACGTGCGCACACAAGTGTAATAAAATTCAAAATTAACGGAGTTCGAAATTTTGGGTTTTCATACGACATATTGTACAACGAGGAGTAACGAAAAATTCGCATACGTTGCGGAAATTCTATCGCGATCCACATTCCTGCATGCGTAGGAATGTACACAACATGTTCTTATCGATCGCGTTATATCGGCATTTTAGACGAATTTATCGGGTGTCCCGCTTTGAACACAAGCCGAAGAAACTTGAAAAATTTCAAATAGAAAACAAGATCGCCGATACACCGGATTACTCATAAGTGGCCCCGTTTGCGAAAAACACTTCATAGTCGTAGATTCGTCCGGATCGGAATCCGACTCTTTTACCACCGATAAACGATCGACCCCCTGAAATCGGAAGAAAAACAAATTACCCGCTGCAGCAAAGCCCACCGCGGAAAACTAACGTGAATAAAAAACGGGCGATCTAAGGGGTTGCAACCGAGCACCCTGTAAGCGTACGTGGGCGATTTCATATTTCCGGTATACCAGACCGTACGCCTGATTGTCAGAGTAGGTACCTGGTGTTCCGAACACTCGATGGTGAAAACTCACCGGCAATGCCGTCGTCAAAAAGTTCCGAATAGTCCGTCAACGTCCGTGGGCACAATTATTATTCGTAGAATTTAACAAACTGTCGCCGGTCCATGACGATCGTATGGAATCCGGGTACGGCGTCAAAATTTCGCAAGGCTGCTCTATTTTTGAATTCGCTCATATTTTCCATATTTTCCACCTCGCGATTCTGGTCCGGAATTTGAGATTCTTTCGTTGTAATGTGATATTCGTGTCGGCTGCATAATCTCAAAAACCCCTTCAAGCCCCATGGGCGTAGGCGCGCGCCGCGCCAGTCATTAAATAAATGACACCTTCCCCGACATTTAGGTAAAGTGTATCAACGCGGCGTCCTAGGTATACCTACAGGTACGCCGAATCCCCGGGGATTAGGTGAGTTAATTCTAAGCACGTGACACGCATCTGGGAAAAGGATTGCCCCTGGCGTATATCACGTACGGTACAGCCGAAGCTCAAGTCTGTCCTCGGCTCCTAGGTTCGCTCGGAATATGTCAGCCCGTGAGACGGCGTATTTCGTCATGTCCATTCTTTGCCCCCCGCCGAAACAATCGCTACCGTCAAACATTCGTCGCGTCACACTCGGATTTTGATGCTTCGCGAGTTAAAAACTCTCGGGAATCAACACGAAGTACGAGAGTAAATAAGAAATTGATCGATATAGGTAATTTTCGAAGCATCGGATGATGTGAATCGCCGACCTTGACGCACCGAGGCCACGCGATCCAATCGAATTGATTGACTGAGTGAGGCCGGCGCGGTGTCTCGCGGTTTCGGCAGAACCTGGGCTTTGATTATCCGGAAAGTTCTGCGAGAAAGCGAACCGCTAAGGGTACGGTTGTCACGAAGTATCTACAGGGTGTCTCAGAACTAGGTGCTAATTTTGTTGATTCTTATCACAATAAGCTACGTTTCGCGAGTCTCAGGGGTTGCCTACACGTCTTTTCAACCGGTGATAGATATTTTGGAAACGGTGCCTCGGAGACAACCCACGCGTTGTACCTGAAATCACTCGGCTCGCTGTCACCCCGTCAAAAAATTCTCACTCAGTTCTGAGACACCCGGTATACATGGAGCTAGGGATATAGAACAGGCCGCGTATAACGAGACCCAAAATCTCCCCGATGCTTCCGAGTTTAACAAATTCAAGTTGGCCATCTATCCCTTTGACAGTTTAGGTTGGAAACTAATTAATAGAACAAGTGGCAAGTTCGAACAACGATTTTCCGAACGCGATAGTTGGCGTGATGTACCATCCATCACTTTAACATACGTCGTATTAATTTCGATACTCGTCAACACCGACGCGACATCGAACGTCGTCTAGGAGGACAAAGGTTGACAAAGGAAGTTTCTCAAACTCTCGGCGGGCTGAGGTTCGAAATTTTCGATTCCGCGCATGTAAAACGACTCGGCTGTACACTTTGACGATATTGATTTTTTGTATGTACGTAGGAGAACTGTGCTTAACTACACACCGCGAAAAGTCACACTTATTTCGTCTTTTATTTCAATTCCAGATTGACGTACCTCACGTATACATGAATACATTCGCATAAAATGTACGTATTCATGCATGAGCGCGTAATAACTTAGAGTATAGTAATAAAGTTTCTCGTCGTTTGCGAAGTAAGTTGGCTGCGTCTGATAATTTATTATACAGTTGTATTTATAGTCGTGTGTATGTGTGTATATAGGTACCGTGTTGCCCGCACGTATACTAGGTGTACGTAACGTACACCGCTAAAAACACCGCAAATAGAGTTTCGCGAAAATAATTCAAACCGACGTACAACGCGATGTGATATAATTCTATTCTAGGTGGGGTTTTTCTTCGGTGCGAAGGAAAAAAAAATTCTTGGCACAGATCGTCGAGGACGAATATGATGGAGAAAGAGAACTTGGGCGAAAATAGAAGAAGGAGAAAAGAAAAAGAAAAGGCTCGAATCGTCCGAATCGAGCCACCCTAACACCAGCTAACGAGAATCACAAGTTCGTAACGCAATCGACGGAGGAGAGAAATATTTGCGTAAAATCGACCAGTGATAATAATTAAGCTTCGGGAGTGGGTGGGCTCATTGCCACACACAGTTATTTCATTCCCTCGTTAGTATTAATACCAGTCTTTTAGCCCTCAGAAGTTGATAATTATTGCGGTAAGAGAGCTTCCAATTAATGCGGTTAGCATAAAATTTATGCAAAAAAATATATACGTAATTTAACAAAGCTCTGATACAAGATTGTACGAACAAAGCGTTTGATTTCGTCAAAGTTATGAAAAGTCAAAAAAGACCTTTTTCTTTTTTTAATATCACAATTCAGCTTCGGGTAGGAAATCCAATAAATTCAACGGAGGTAGGCCGCAGTATAATCCATATTTTATACCATCCATTACTCGAAATTTGATAAAAGATGCGATCCATCTTGAGATGAACACCGCGGTTTTCCACGAATTGATTTCTATCTTCCATGATTTTTTTTCTACGTCATCTCGAAACCACGAATAGAAATCATTCGTGTCGAGATCGTCGAAAAGTTCCGACGCGTAGTATGAAAATATTTCGTGAAAAATTACATTCCCAGACAACCGTATTCGCGTCGTCAAAATCTAATGCAAAACGGACGAGGTTTCAGAGTTATAAAGTTTGGGTTTTTTTTTTTTTTTTTTATTTTTGTTCCGACACGTAACTGTTTCGAAAAAGTTATCTCACCTAGATATACGGCAAACGTTTATTACATTAGTTACATACAGATTGAAGAAGTTTTGTTTGATTTTAAAACCGCTAATTTGAACTACACGAACTAAACGTCACCTGCTGAAACTGAATTCACGTCCAAGCTGAAACTCGTCCCTGTAAATCTGCAGTGGTAATCGCAAATTTCACGTACACACTCTCAACCGTCGATACCGCGAAAAGATTTTTGTTTATTTCTTCCATCGAATGAAAAATGGAAGAAAAAAACCGTCGTCCTTCGAAAGTGCGGGTGAAGTGATCGAGAGATTTCGGAAAATTCCCGAGTCAATCCGCAGTTCTCCTTCCCCTTCTCACGTGGGATATACTTGAATATACTATATCATATAAATCTACGGCAACCACTACGGGGAACAATTCGAAGCCCAATAGCATTGTTAAATCCTCGTACTATACGCTAGCTGATTCATGGGACATGCGGTACATTTATTCACCTATTGCCTCCACACTATATCGTAACGTTGTGGAATCGGGGAAACGGATGTATGTATGGTAAAACCGAAGATTTACGAAGCGTACACGCGCGATACAGTATTTCTCGAGCACACGTTACATCATCTCAGGTATTTGATGCGATTCTAATCAGAGGACTGTATGGTCATCGTCAATTTTCAACCGCAGATCGGAGCGCATCATCGCCGTCCGGTACTATCTGAATGAAGAGAAAAAAAGAAAACCACAAAAAAGAACCAGCTTTTTATTCAAATAGAAATCTACGAAAAATTGAGAGAAAGTCAACAATTTTTTTTCTTCTCAAGCTTCGACTTTCGGGGTGAAATTTTGAATTCTAAAAAAAAAAACAGAAAACACATTCAATCAAAAATATACTTTTTCCCCTATAACGTGTAACGCACTGTTAGAAGAAAAATCATGAAAAAATTAGTGGAAATCACGAGTGGGTTTGTTTCAGCTACAGTTCGATGGTCCATTGGTATCGGAGAAATTCCATAGTGAGTATAGATCACTCTAAGGATCATCGAATTGCGCCGGATGTTCAAAGGTGCAATGCCAGCACTCGTTATATTTTATTATACCACAATAGATGTAGGTGCATCTGCAGCAAAAGCATCAGTGGGACGATTAGATAGAGATTTGTACGGTACAGCGTCGGGTAAAATCGTTTCATCGTCTCCCCCCTGGAGCGCGTGTGCAGTGTATGTACACACGGTACGTACACGGCGTACGCCTGCGCTCGGATATAATGTCGCCATTGATAAGTCGTCTGTAAAACTAATTGTTGCAACAAGTGAATAAATGTATTTACAAAGCGAATCCGAGTACGGATACGCTGCGGAGAATTAAACTGCGGTTCGCGCCGCAACGTTTCTCGGTTTCTCCGTCAAACCCCATTAGACTGCACAACCCGGCAAACGGTATAGGGAACGGGATCGGCGCGGCATCTGCAACGGTAGCACCGATGTGATATACAATGTATAATATAATAACCGTTCGGTTATTCCTCCCGAGCGAGATCGGACTGGGAATAAGTTTTCTTTGCGGTAATATAACTCCGAGATGAGTTAGGTTACGTAGAGTTATACGTTGGCTTTAGGTTAGATTTCGTATCGTATCGCTGGATAGGGTTGGCTTGAGGATATGAATATTTATTCCGTGGGAAACAAGCACGAAACTGGTAACGGACAAAGAATTTCCGTAACGAACGAAAACTTTAGTTCAAACGAGGAAAATAAGGGCGAAAGAGAAAGAGATGGAAAGATGGAAAGAGGGAGGAGAGGGAGGAGGAGAGTTTAGTTTGCAAACAGACAGACAAGCAGACAGACAGACGGACGGACGGACGGACAGACAGACACGGACAGACGGAAAAGCCATGCACCGTTTATTACGCGAATCCGGAGAAGAAAAAGAAAAAAACAAAAAGTAAGAGGGTACAGAGGGTGGGTGGGACGACACCGGAGTGTAAAATATTCTTAAAAAGTAATTCCAATTTCTTTGCCCGCGTCCCCGAACTTACTGCCGTTTTCTACATCGGCCGCTACTACTTATACTTCTTTTGGTAGGAGACTAAGAAAACGCGACAGCACTCCGAACTGCAAACGATAATAAATCTTTCCTCGTTCCGCAGCGAGGCTTCCTATACTCTCTTATATTCCTCTTCTTTCTCGAGGAAATTTTCAACAAGCAAATATAGCATAGCAGAGGGGTCAACGTAATGGCGTAATTTATTTTTTCTATTCTTTTTGTTATAATCCTTTTTCTCCGCGTTTTACAGCAAAACAATTACTTTGTAAACGCCCTTGGATTATTATACTTATTCTAATTACGCACTAAATGCCTCGAAACGGACGCTTATAAAGCACAGTTCAGAGTATTGTTTTTTTCCTTTTGTCTTTCCATTCGTCGTAGGTACGCTTTCGCGGAACAGCGGTAGATCAAGATGTCACGTGACGTACCGTGCGTCGTGCGCTGGAAAATATTTACGTTAAATATATGCGAACGCGTATCGCGTACAACATATACTTACAAGGGGTGAGAATACGGCGTATTAACAATAAGATCAGCGGAGCGTCTAATTCGTGCCTTAACTCGCGGCCAAATTGCGCCGACTATCGGCATAGAAATACGATAAAGTGAAAATTACCGAGCAATGTAATTGAATTAGGTGGACACTGCTGGATGAGCGCCAATACTCCCAACCACAATTACAATCTGGATGTACGGACATATATATGTATATATATATATATATAGGTAAACGTATTTACATATTCCGGTACACATACCTCGATATGTATAGCGATGTTGGTATTGCCAGGGCAGCAACTGACTCGGTGGTACCTACTCCAGCTGCTAAACCATCGAGGGAATATACTCTCCCCGTTTCTCCCCGTTTCTCCCCGTTTCTCCCCCCATCCCTTCGTCCCGCTACCCGCTATCCGTCAATTTCCTAATTTCCCCTTCCCCTCTCTCCCGAATTTCTTGCCATCAACAGCCCGATGCCGACCTACCTATAACCTACACCTACGATATTCTCCTCTCGTTCGCTCCAGCTAAATTCGAATGAGATAAATGACGTAATTTGGGGAGCACGCGAGATGAATTTACATCGACGGATGTATCAATCGTTCCTCACAAGCGGCACAATTTCTCGAAACGTATACGTAACAAACTTGTCGCCTGATTTCGATGTGCGTACGAGTCGTCTTCGTCTCGTCTCGCGAGAACTCGTTTGTTCGATAGATCAAAATATGGGGGGGGGGATCTGCGAAGAATTTTGATTACCGCACCACCTACGAGTTACGTACACACGTATAAACATATGAAATACGATGCGGACGTTGGTAGGGGAGTGTCATAGTTTTGAAAAGCTTTAGCGGCGACGCGCCACCCACCGTACCCGCGAAGCGGCGTTGTCTCTGGAGGTGGAAATTTTGCGGTGTCTCATGTTTACGGCCACTCCAGATTATATGGAAACATGTAAATTAAACACAATTACACGCAATATGTGTGGAATGAAATTCCCTACAATTTAACACTCCAACGAATATGAGAAGATTAATTCTCCTATACGCGCGCGGTACGTGTGTACAGATGTATATAATTTATGTAGGTGTATACGCGACACGCGGATGTTCCACGTTGGTAACATGCACGGAAGATGCGTGGAAAATGGCAAAACAGATTGAAAGTTTATTGCCGTTCGTATAAGTTTGTAAGTAACGCGTCGAATGTCAAATTCAAAGGGATGTATGTCTTTTCGAGTCGGGAATATATTTCGATCATTTTGCATGTTATATACATAAATTTGTTGCAGGGCGGTGACGTATTTCAATATTCACTCTCGCGTTCCGAGTCTCACCCCCGAAAATTCATGTATACGAGAAAGTCAAAAAATACGTTCAAACTCGACGCTGAACTTTTGAATAAAGTGAAATTCGCGTGAAACCAAAAAACAGCAAAATTTAGCGTAAAATTTCCAACGATTATAAAAAATTTGACTTATTTCCAATTTTTTTTAATCTGCCAAACATTTTTCGATATCGTCTCTGTGCACACGAGTGTACCGTACATTGCATGTGCGCATACCTGTATAATATATGACCGTGCGAGCTGCAGAGGCGTGACAAAATCGATTTCTACTATAGAGTGACGCGACAAACATAGCTATTAATCGGAGAGGTCGATTGGAATCCCAAGAGGTACATTAAACGAGATTGAAATCGATCAACTGCCAGCAGGGAAATCTCGTCTGGACCCCAGCGGTCGTATACAACGAGGATGGCAAGGGAGGAGAAAAAAAGCGTTGCCGAAAAAAGAGCAAAAGTGGAGATAAAATTCAACAAATTTAAAATGAACTGCATTTAGGAGAGACAAAAAGACCCGGGCTCCCGTGGCTGCCGGACCTTGAGGGGATTTTATCCGTCGTACATCGCGCGAGTGATTCAAAATCAAGAATTCCGCGCCACGGCGGCGGCGGTGGTCGAAAGTTTGTACAATGGAAGCCCTTTTTCTTCTAATTTTAACATTTTACCCCGTCGAGCAAACGCGGCATCGCGATCGCCTCGCGCGCCCGCGTTCACAATTCCGTGCACTCCGGAGTCGCTATCAGTCAGCATAAAATATATGAGCCGAGTTGGTGATTAAGGGTTGGCGGTAAGGACGATAAGGTCGGGGGTATTAGTAAGCGGTGGCTAATCTCCATCTCTCCGTCTCTCCGTCCCTCTCCCTCTCCCTTTCTCCCTTTCTCCCTCTCCCTCGCCCTCCTCTCTCTCCCTCCCACGGCGAATGAGACGCGTGTACAAAATAGGTATACGAAAACCAGCGCCGGTGGCGGTGGCGGAGTATCGCGTCGCACGAACAAGAGAGGATCTAGAAAGTCGTGAGTCGCGCGCGTTTTCGAGGGTAGTCACGACGGAATGTTAAGTGCGCGACGTCGTTCCCACGAACCACGTGGTATGGAAAGGGAAGACAATAGACGACGAAAAGGAGATGGAGAAACCAAAAATAAAAATAAAAAAAAAAAAAACAAAAAAACAAAAAAACAACCGAGAGAAGAAAAACGTGAGAGAACGTATATTGCGACGAAAAAAAAAACAGAAAGGGAAAAAGTGAGAAAGAATACGAAATTATGAGAAAGGTGACAGGACGAGGTGGGGCGCAGTTTTCCTCGGCAAAACTTTTTGGAGGAGGGTTGGAGTGGCGGGATTTCAACTCGATAGCCTGATTCCTGCGAATATATTAGTCAAAGTTCATAGGTCCTTCGAATCGATCCAGGTGGGAGGATAAGGAGAGGACTGAGGATGAGTTTGGCATTTAGTTCAAGAGGACAGGCGTGGAGGGCAGGAAAGAGAGAGAGAGAGAGAGAGAGAGAGAGAGAGAGAGAGAGAGAGAGAGAGAGAGAGAGAGAAAACTGCCCGGATTAGCGCCAAGTAGGTTCGACGCCTCCTTCTCCGTCGCTTCGTTCTCCTTAAATTTGCAGTAAACTACGTCGGCGATGGGTCGGGGGGGGGGGGGGGGGGGGGGGGGGGGGGGGCGAAACCGTTGGATGCAAAATGAGACGGGAAAGGGGGTCACGCGTTTCGGAGTGTCTTCTCGGGGTGCTGAGGGCGTCGCTCCTCCGCATCACGCTTTCCTTATTAAAACTAACAACTACGACGACGAGTCTCGCGACGTCGATTTTTCTTCGCAATGTTAATATACATTTACCACATGTGAACGTACGGGGGGGTTCACATCCTTCGTCACTTTATCTCGTCTCTTTACTCGGTCCGTCTCCATTTTGGATTCCTAACAAGTAGGAAACGGGAGTAAATACATTGATCGAAAATACATTGTTCAACGGAAGCCACGCTCGTCCCACGCGCGAAAAGCATGCAGCGACAATCTCACTTTTTACTTCAATACACTCGCGCATGATGGGTAAAAAAATACGTAGTGATACGTACGAGAAATTATCGTTAATAGTTTTTTCGTGAGATCTATTTCGAACGATTCGCGATATTTTTATATTTTTACACTTCTTATTGTTATAGTCGCGTCGCGTTTGGACGCTTTACAGATAACGAATCGGAGTGAGTTCTTTTTTTTTCAACACGATGTGACTTTCGATCGGTCATAATTCAAGATTACTTTAAAATAGACCACCGTCAATAGCGTTAACGCAACGGCATCGCGTTCCGTTAACGTGAGAATGAAAAAACAATTATACGAAACCAATGCAAAATTGGACGCGCGACTTACTGATGCGGCGCATTGTTCGAGGTGAGGTAAGAAAACGCTGGCGACAGGGTAAAAGATAAATGAACGGATAAACAAAATAAAACGAAACAACGACGACGACGACGATAAATGAACGGATATACGCGCAATCTTCACCACGGAGTCGTCGGTGGCTTCGATCACCGTGCAACCCGGTATAACGCAATATCGTATCAAGGCGACACCTCGCGCTCGCCCTTCTCATATAAATGCCTCTCGCGTGCCGTACGGGACGGTGCGAAATATACATGAACGGGAATTTTTTACAGGCTGCGCGGTGGAGGCTGACGGTCGTTTTGTCGTCAACTCCGACAGCGACGCGCGAGCAGGTAAAAACGGGCATGTGTACGACGTACGTACCTGTACCTACGTACAAGGGGCGGAGGGGAACGGAAAAAAACGAAGCGACACTCACCTCATCGTAAACTGAATATTTAATTCCGCCTATTTCGTGCCTCGAAAATGGGGTGTTCGTATATCCGTAAAACGAAAATTTGAATCTAAAAAAATTAGTCCAATCTTCTTTCGTTCCCCCGCATCTTTTCTGTACGGTAACGCGTGTTCTTCGCCACGTATATGTGTTCGGACAGACTCTTACAGGTAGTACGTGCGGCGCGGTACGCCGTAATAGTGGTATACGGAGGACGAGATGAAGTCGAGAAACTATCTATCGTTCGTAGGAGTTCGTAACGTGTTCGAGAACAGCGTGGAACGCGGCGACGCTGTTCCAGTCATCCTCTGATCGAAAAGTGCGATTTATTTTTCTATCCTCCCGTTCCTCCTCCGCTTGGCATTTCGCTCACTCGTTACCTTCGTACCACTCCATTCCAGCCGGTCGGTCCCCGCTCGCTTTTCTCTCTCCTCCTTCTCGCGAGTATTTATCCCATCGCTCGTGCAACAACGCCAAAGCTTTACGGGTCGCACCGTACGTACGTACGTACATCACGTATACGTATGTACGTACCTCCAACGTACCCACGGAGTTATGGATATACATACATTACACGCATCCTCCCTCTCCGGCGTACTGTACGAGGTGAGTATTTTCCAACCTCCTCGAAACGGGAGGTGTCCAATTTGACGGATACTCGGCTTCTCTATTCATTTGTCGTTGGTTAGCTACTCTCGAGTCGCTGTCCCGCTCCGCTTTTCAGCCCGGTGCGTCGAATGGACGAGAAGGCGGCGGAAGTTAAGCTCCCGCCATTTTTGGTATTTAAAGAGGACTCTTTCTCTCTCTCCATTTCTCTCCCCTCCCCTCCCCCTCCCGCCCCCCGACTCGCCGGGTGTGCACGTTGTAACCTATATCGGCTAGTGGGTAGAGAGGCTGCAGTCTCGAAGAGGCGGTGAATGGTCCCATTAATTCATCCCGTCACCCCGTGCACACATCGTCTACGTATAACCAAAGCTTGGCGTCATGTAATACCGCGGTATAGTACATGGTAAATCATGTAGGTGTATCGTTCACGTACACGTACACGCGAGGTGGATACAAGCGGCATATTTGCACATGTACAGGTGGAGGGAACATATTGTAGAAATAGAGGCCTTTGCGATGCATATTATACGCGAATTAACGTTCTTAGGCAAACTACGTATCTATGCAAATTTATCTTCCAAAGTTCGACGGTGAGTTTTGCGTTTGTTGTTATCCGCTGTATCGGCAGAAATTCGAAAAGATATCAAAAGGAAATCACGAGAATCACGACCTAACCTAACCACAACGAAATTACAGCGATCGTTATACGTTGTCCTCAACTAATAAGCAAATTTGACATAAAAATTGAGCCCTGTAGCAAAAGTCTCAGTATACTTGGCGTCACATATTCTGATTCCACTGCAATAATGATCTGCAAGTTTTTAAAAGAGTAACCTACAAAGGTTATCTTTTTACTTATGGCAAGTCTTTGGCGTTTGCGTAGATATACACCCATACACCTCAATTAATAATTCCGCTTAATCTCATTGACGCGATTTTGACTTTGTACGAAAATTAATAGGCTTTAAGAGTACGGTGGCAGAAATCTCTCTATTAAATTTGAAATGAATCCGCGCAACGATTCGGAAGATATCAGTGTCTCGAGTTCGGGTCTGCGAAGAAGAAGGGGAAGATTGTTTCTTCACAAACTTTGACGGTTAATATTTCAACAACTACTCGACAGATCTGAATCAAATTTCGCATGTAAGATCTGCCGCACGAGAACTCCTCGTATTACAAAATTTATTCGATAATAATCCAATTGTGAGTTTTTTACGTAATATCTCGTCCAAGCTCTACAAAAGTCTATGAATTTCTCCGATAGGATGGAGAGAAAAACATTCATAGGCGTTTGACGATAAATTTCAATATGAAATGGACTTTCAATAGCTGCTGAATAAAAGTGACCGACTGCAGAGAATCGATCTCGTCGAGTATTTCGTACATCGTAATTTAATTCCCTAGAAAATCATACACCCCGTTTATCATTTAGTCACTTACATTTGTTGACTTAAAAAATGAAGGCTGTAACGAAAAAAGTTTTTATACACGCTATTTTCGAATGGGAAATTTTCTCCAAGCGGCCGCGAGCTGTGTAATTAACTCAGTTGCAGGGCTCAATCTGGTATCAAATTTTGTTTTCGATCAGAGACGACGTAACATTCGTATGGGAGCGAAAGAACAAAAATGGTCGACTCTTTGGCACGGTCTAATGTACACGTTAATTGGATATTCCGTTTGACCGCATCCAGCGTGCAGCGGAAGCACGGGGTTACCTACTAAACGAGCATAACGAGTGGTCAAGGTAATATCTATATGAAAAGCTTATAATATCTGCAACCTTTGATAATTCAAGAGCGAATCTACCCCAATCAATATATGTACACAGACACAGTGGTGATGGAACGTCGAACTAAATGGGGCGAAAATTACGCTCCGGAAATAATGAGGATACCAGGTAAATTGAACAGTTAGGTTCGTTTGAACCGGCAAAGTTGAAAAATGGCGCGTTATCTAGATGCGGTGTGGGTACGAGTACATAGGTATAAAGTGAATAGCGATCGAAGCGATCTGCTCTTTGTTTTGTTTGTTTTCTATTGTTTTTTTTTTTTATTCTCATCCAAGGATCCGAATACCTCTTTGTTTCGGCGAATGAAATGTGATGGGAAAAACTGAAGAAGAAAAGGAAAATAAGAGGGAAAAAGAAAAGAGTACTGTGAAAAAAAAAACAACAACTTTACTTTGTTCGAACACTTGGACGAATTTGTCGTGAAAAAATATCACCGTCGCACCGTGTATACAGGTGTGTTGTACTATACTTCCGCGTCTTTCCAAAGTCTGTTACTTCGTCTTCATCCACTGCAGAGTTAAGGGGCGTAGGAAAAAGAGAAGGAAAAAGAAAGAGAAAAGGGAAAAAGCTGTACCCTCTTGTGGATGAAGTCACAATCAGCATATTTTGGGACACAATAGGTTCGGAGTTCACCTTTCTCCTCAGTGGCGTTGCAAGTATAGGTGGATAGGGTGGTACAAGGTATATAACTATATACCATTTCGCCGGTAAACCTCGGGAATAAAATAAAAGAAAATAAAATGAAATAAAGTAAAACGAAACAAAACAAAGGGGGAAAACTCAGCTTTTACTCTTTAACCCGCGAATACCCCGCGCGACGACTTATACTTTATTCCCTTTCTTCCGCCCTATACTCCCCTGTACATACGTGCACACACCTATACATCCGTATAAATTCACAGCGCTGTACGTTTCCCACGGATAACCACAGTTTCCACAAACGCGAAGAGGGATGAATTCCTTTTGTATTGTATATATCTCGCCATTATGGCTGCTTTTTCACCCATCCGATATATGTATACCTGCAGCTCTACCTACGTGCTTCGATGACGTCCGATAAACCACCCTCGAGTTTAATTTTTACCCGCAACGTAAAGTAGGCAATACGCAACGGTTGCTGGCGGGAGGAACAATTGAGAGCTGGCACTCGAGATACGGAAAAATTGAACCGCGCGGCCATATTGCTCGAAGGCGTTTTGCACTTGACAAATTTCATACGTCCACACTCGAAGAAGATCGAACCACAGCGATCACCTCGCGAATTCCTACCTTGAAAATGTTCGAAATGGATCGAAATCAGGCTAACTCATCGTTAGGAGGAATTTGAAGTGAGCCGAAAAAATCGTAAATCTTTGTTTGCCGGTTTTCGACAAAGTTCCCTCGATTTGATCTCGAGCCTCGAGAGATATGCGGCGTAAAAGGTACCGAAAATCTTCCTTTCTATTGGATCTAGGCGAACTACGTTACCTGGAGAAATTGAAGAGCACAAACTCCGGTAGTTTTTTTCTTGCAAGAGCAACCTAACTCACAAAAACTCGATGCGAAAGCTGACCCGACGTACGATATTACCGTAACCGTGCCAAGTGAGAAAAAAAAACAAAAAGAAAAACGCGCCGATCTCGTGAACGTGATCCGAACAATGTCCATACAAATCTCCGCGCATCATTTGATGAGCACATTAATTACGATCGCCATTCGTTGCGTCGTCTGAGTTTCATCGTCAACTTCGCGTCGCTTCGACGTCTGCATATTTCCATGTATTCACCTATTGTTGTTCGTGTACGTATCACTTACGTTGCAACACAGAAGGCAGTAATGAGACATAACGAATGCCATATTTAGGATATTTGGAACGTCGTATTCCGAACTGTGCCATTTCCATTTACGAAACAATTACGTGTTTCTCCTTTCTACTTCGTCATTTCTCGTCTTTTCCCAGTACAGACGGTTTTGTCCGAGCTAACGTTGAACGAGGTAGGTGGGGTATCCGTATCCGAATACGTTTGCGAGTAAACGTTCACCACCACGTTGGAACTCCCTATCGGAGAATTAAATATCGGACTTTCGAGTAACAACGTGATCGCGGTATAACCGTAAAACTTACATTAGCCAGCCGTTTCTGTCCGTGTTCACCGGTCGTGAAAAGCAGGCTTAAACGCGGGAGAGCGAGCGGGATGAAGAATAGTTGTAGGGCTTTCAAAATGCGAGCGAGCGAGCGAGAGAGAGAGAGAGAGAGAGAGAGAGAGAGAGAGACGAAGGGATGGACGAGAGCGAGGGAGAAAGCTCGGAAATGGATCCAGACGGTGAGTGAGTGAGTGAGTGACGTAGGTCTGATACGAAGGCGTTCAAGTGCCGAAGGGCCCGAGGGCCGAAATAGAACCTCGCCTCGTAACTCATAGCCTGCCAATTCCTATCATGAACACCGAAAACGTAGAGAGGCTGGAAGGCAAGAGCGGAGCGAACCAATAAGACGAACCGAACCTTTGCCGCACACCCTTCGCTACTTTGTACCTACCTACCTACTTCCAAGAATCGAAAAGGGTAGCGGTAGGTATTCTCCCGCGGTTGGTGTAGCTGCGCTAAAAGGTTCGTCTCGGTTATTAGAGAGATTTGCTCCGAGTACGTTGTCTGTCACTTCATGAAAGGGATATTTCGCACCCTTCCGGTTCCCACTGGTGACCCTCCGACCCAACTTCAAACTTCAAAACTTCCGGTACCTTTCAACGAGTACCGCCACTACCAGGTTGCCATTTCTTTGGGTAAAACATCTGGAGATTATTTTATTCGAAATTCAGTTACCGCGGGGGGTACGTCAATGGCGGCGAACGAAAAAGTAATCCTTGTTCGCGTGTGGGCAACTTTTCGAAAGGGAAACAAAGTGATTATCCTCGGAAACTTGACGCGCTTCGGAGGCGCAGCTCGTTCAAAGGTATCGATGGACCCCATTCTCAAAGCAATTGCGACACGAGTACGTAGTTACAAAGGCGAAAGAGACCCGTCCACGATGGGATTATGTCCGTAGTTAGCTCTGGTCCTATCAAGGACGATACCAGTCTCAATTTCTCAATTTCTACTCCCCGGCAATTACAGAGGAATGCAGATGCAGCGGGAATAGATATGTATGGGACCGAGTGGCGGCAACTGTTGGGTTACCGTCGTCCCATTTCAGCGTCAAAACTGAATTTCGCCTTGCCGAAACACGCGAGTATATTTAGGCACAATGGACTACGCGCGCACAATGGTACCACAATGACATCGGGTGGTTTCAACATCGCGCAGAGTAGCTTCTGCTGCGGAAGCGTCGGCGGAGGGTGGCGGCGAGCTTATACGAACGTCACGACGTAACGTGTAGTTGGCGAATAGAGCGCACGATAATACAACACCGAGTCGGCGGTAATTGTACGCGTTACGTATACCTGGATACGCGAGGAGGTTAGACGCGTGTTTGTACCTACGGATGTCGTACGTAGATCGGGTTATGTTCGGATATTTCTGTCGTGATTAGCACGAGGTAGCTCTTACATCGGGTAATGGGAAACAATGACGATGATCTGCCGCGGTGGGGAATGAACATTTTTACGGCTCGGTGGATCGGCACCTACGTCCTGAAGTTGGCCAACCAACGGACGAGATTTTCTTTTACCTTTTCCCCGAGGGGAACGGGGGGGAATCGGGGGAAAAGGAAGTCGGAGCGACGTCCGAAGGGTAAGGGTGGAGTGTGCGGGGTTGTTTGCGCGTATAGATATATACAGAGAGTTGCGTTAGCGGGAAGTAATTTCAGTCGGAGGGTACATCTTCTAGTCAATTACCGAGTGACGTAGGAATTTCGGTTTATCGACGTGCCCCGCACCGAACGTCTAACGTACGAACGAGCGGTTGACCGAGTGCGAGTTAAAGTTCGGAAGCACGCGTGCCGATTACGTCGTATCGCTTGGACATACCCGGCGATTTATTAGAATTTGTTACGCCGGTTGACGGGAATACGTCGTTCGGTCGGTCGGTACCGCAAATTTTGAAGCTGCCGAAAGCCTCGTCCGAGTACCCCTCGTACCTAAACCAATATTTCTTTAATGCTTCCGTTTGAACGTCCGTAAAGCGCGTTGTACCGGATTACAAAACGCTGACTTTATATACAAACGCTCGCTTTTACCGACGTGCCTCTCAAAAACTCTTCTCTCCTCTCCCTTCTCATCTCCATCGACTCGCAGCTGCGTGTGTTTCGGCTCTATCCCTCCAGGTAACAAGACTCACGCGCACTCGACAAACACAAAAGAGTTCTGCGATACGCGAAGGTTATTTCGGAAAATCTCTCCGTCTTCCCACGACTACCGCCTAATTCACGCGAACGCCGACTTCATTTCCTATCGCTTTCGCAATAAGAAGCTACGAAGGGTGTACCGCGTTTCAATCCAACCGCGAAATACGAAAAGCGAGAGCACGCTCAACTTTCGGAGATTGAAAACGATCGCGAATAGCGACAACAGCCGATCGGTCGTAGCGAAACAAATCGAAACTTTCGGTCGCACAGTCGAAAATTAAACGTAATAATACGGCGTTACGTACCTTCTTCAAATTTTCGAACTCATCCGTTTTCACGATGATTTTTCAAATCTATTCTTTTTTAATACATCTCGTCGATTTTCAAAGCTGCACTTTACCACGACCACGTTTCAAAATCAAACACCCCGTATAATACGAACGTATATTTTATTACTCAGTTTCTCCCGACTCGTTTTATTCTCTCTACCTGCAGTGCGCGGTGAACATAAATATATTATTAATGCCCGCGGAATTTAATTTCGTTAAAAATAACCTCACAATCGACGAGTTCCACAATCTGAATGTACGTATCAAACGCGTACCCATAATTGCGGTACAAATACCAGAACGATTGAATTTTTATAGAGCGAATTGTAGTCTACCTTGATGGCGTCGATATGAATCGAGCACGCGACATAATTGGCGTCATCTATAATAAAGTGGGAAAGTGAACGAAAGAAAAGGATAATTATATAAGAAGTATTTGTACGCGGTAAACGAATAATTAGCATATAATACGTACCGATCCGTGTACACGTTATACAATCGTGAATAATTGCGGCACGCAAGGTTGGAATACATTTGTATAAATGTTTCGATTGATACAGTAATTAAACTGATTCAAGGCCCGTACGGTTTTCTAGATCAAAATGTCGATATTGAGCTTTATATGTAAAAATATGATTACGAAAGCTAATTTTATACAAAGATTACTCACATCGAGTCGATCGCTGAACTACTGGTCGTCTAGGTCGGTAAGGAGCTCGACAAATCTGAAAGAAAGAGGAAAAAGGTATAAAATCAGTCGCTCTTCAATAAATTCATATGAAACGTTGTTCCATTCTTTTAATTTTCAATATTCGGTTTCTATTGCAAGCGATACGCGAATGTTGCGCGTACAGTATAAACGTGCCTCTGGCTCAAAGGTGTGAGTTAAAAGTGGATTAAAATCCTGTGAAAGGAGTGTTAAAAGTTAAAAATAGAAAGAGGAGAAAAAAAGCGAAAAAAGGGAAAATGGAAAATGGAAAATGGAAAAACAACAGAAGAAGAGAATTATAAATGAAGTAAGTGAATCTTGCACTTCAAGATCTTAGATCCGAGGGAAAGAACCCAACTCCTTTATTTCAACATTTTTCACTCTTTTGTCCGACATTTTTTTTCCGTCTAAAATAAGAAAGCGAGACCTCCAGACTTTATCCGCGCCGCTGAGAACATCCTCTTTCGCGAGTAGGTAATAGCTAGCTACTTTTGTACGCTGTAACTCGCCGCACACTTCTCTACTCACCGAGTAAAAAAATTCGCAATTCGCGTATCTCTCATAGGGGTGTGCGAAACGATGCTTCGGAATGGTTTTTAATTGGGTCGAATTCGAGGTTTGAAATTTTAACAGCTTAATTTTTTGAGATTATACACAAGCTGTGAGATCCCTTGAAAATTTTCCCATTCATACGAATGGCACGTGCTACGTGTTCCTCGAAGATCCCATAGGGACGTAACTGACTTTGAAATCGATCGCGAGTTAATAACTCGAGAGTTTATACAAACCTTTTATAGATTGTCGGGAATTCTCGTTCATGGAATGATTAAAATTCGAATATAAGCCAATCGAGGACCAGTTCCAGCGAGTGTATGTACGTAGAGCGAAACTCTCGAACGCCCGAACCGCGGTGCGGTGTTCGCACGAGAGTGAATCGGGTCCGAAGAGTTTGATTGACTATATTTTGCGACCTATTGTTTCAAGCACAAGTGGCGGAAGGAGGGCTCGATCGAGTACCGAACGGTGTCGTATCGACGGCGCTTTAAATTTCCCCGCGAATTATATATGTATGTATAGTGTAGGTATGCGACGTTATGCGCGTGTAGCGGTACCTTGTACGCGATACAGCGACTGTGTGAATTATCGCGCGATATTCACGGGGCAATTACCGAAATTTCGCTGCAACTTGACGACAAAGGAGATGTCGCCGTCGGACGCTATGGAATTACCCAGGGAGAGACGAATTTTAGCCGAAATTGAATCTCAAAGAAGGTACAGCTTGTTACCCGCTCAATGTGCGGCGTGTCATAATAATGAATATAATACGGGATGAAATATATCGAATGAAAAAATTCAGAACGTAACGAGCGCGTCGGTGAACGTTTCTTTCGCCGCTTCAACGTACGTACGTACGTACCAATGGTATAATATCTCTTTTGTGTTCTCTTTTTTTTCTCGCCTCATTTATTTCAATTATACTCGTTTTAGAAGGATTCAACTCCCGCGTCACGCTCGGACCTCCTCGAAAATATGACTTATAACCCTCGCCTGCGGGATATTCATTCTCGCAAACAGAGGAGAATTATAACATGCGATTACGTATACTTATGTACCTATATACAACCCTTTGTCTCCGATGGTCCGCAATCACCGAATTGCGTCACGATAATCTTATACTAAAAAAAAGGTGTTCTACGTTTTTCATGTTTTTTCGACCGATAAATCGGCGATAACTGGATCGTTTCTACAAATAGATCGATTCGGTTCGCAGATATCTAAACCTGAAACTAAATCTAAAACTGAAACCGACAGGAATTTGTCAAAATACTAGGAAACAAGAATCGTCAATATTTCAACCCGAAACCGAAAAATCTGGTTCGGGATTAAAAAAATACCGTGTAATTGACGAAATATGGGGTCCTCATCTTTGGTACGAACAAAATGCATGTACATTTACGCGCGAATTGTAAATCCCACCAAACAACCACCAGGAAGTAATGGTTGGATCTTCCGTTTGCGTTTTGAGTCGAATAACGCGATAAAAAAAAAAAACTCTCAAGTACAGATTCTGCAGGCGACACTTCGAGCTTAAACATGGTGTCACGGGCCATCTGTTCCGCGATTTTCACGCGAGCTATACAAGGGGTCAAATTCGAATTTTCACGCTATTGTAAGTTGCAAAAAGGCGCATTTGAAAGGTCATCGAGTTTCGAAGATTCGAATAAGGGAATAATGCAACAAAGTTCCGTACAATCAAAGTCTCAAACTTCAATATCGTTTTTTAAAAACCTGGATACAACAACTGGGTCGGTCGGGGTATCCGATCAAAGATTGACGGACAATAATTGCTGTAGCGTCGCATAATTCATGCAAAAAAAATCGTAAACAAAATTAAAAAAACACGTTTCGAAGGGAACACTTCAACTTTCAAAGTAACATCAAACGAATTTATATCCAATGACTGAAACATCCGGTGCACCTTTTCAAAGTCCAAAGTTTTCTTTGCGTTTTTGACATGAGTTGAATCACGAGAGTACAACTACAGTGAACATAAAAATGCAATTTAAATCAAGTAAAATCATCTGGAAGGTTAAGCTTCGAGCTTCGTGACGCTTTTTTTGCAACTCTCTACCTCCACTTTTCGAGCAGTTACAAGGCTCCGTTGTTGGATATCTTTCGGAGCGAAAACAGGGTGGCCCACCAATTTTTGTGCAGAGTGTATCATTTAGAAGCCTGAACGCAGGTTATTTTCTCATAGGAAATTTCACGTACAAAAAACCTTAGTTAGACACTTTTAGTCATGAAAGCGACGTGTGAATACGACCAGTATGTTTACGTTTTACCGCATCTTCGTCGCAAAGGAACAAAGCTAAGCAAAAAAAGCGTCGGAGACGACGATAACGTTGAACATTTGATCGTAGAATCGGCCAGAGCGTGAATAACTTACATGACGAGATCTCATCTGTCCGAACATCAACGTAATTGAAATTAGACTGAAATTCAAGCTTCGCATCTAAATTCCTTGAAACGCTAATCATTTAGGAGATACTTGCAAAAAAAAAAAAAAACAAACAGTTGGTATTCATTCTTCGGCGAGGATTCAAAATAACAGGTTTTGTAGTTGAGAAATCAATTGTTTCGGATAAAATATAGGTTAGGTTAGGTTCACCTCACTCATAGGTATCTACCTAGTCTTGTTAGCGTCGGTACGTTTGGTATAGTAAGCACAGATTTGAAGCTCGAAGTTTCTTGAATTCGAGTTACGTAGTGTACCGTACTATCTATACATGTAAGTACATTAGGTTACGAGAGACGTCTCGATGACAAAGCAACCGAAGGTATTTTGTGGGGAAACGTTTATGGAACCTGCTGATTGTGTCTCGAGGACGACAATATCTGAGGTTCTGCAATGCACGTACTTACGTACATACGTACGTAGTAGGTCGGTACGTTGACATCTCACTCGGATGAATACTGGCCAATTAGAGTACCGGATTCTCGCAGTCGCATGCAAGTCAAGTACGTATAGAATGCGATAATTAGACGAATAGGAATATGAAATCCAGCAATCTTGATTCCAAATAATAAATCAGGTTCACGTTAACATGCATACCGGATAATCAAAATTGAAACAAATCAAAACGCAACCAAAATAGAAAAAGCCACGACGAAAATTCTACATCGCAAAAACATTTTAGATGTGTAAAAAAAATCGCCGAAGGCGAAATGTGTTCCCTTTGACAGAAATAAGGCTTTCATTTCTTTACATTTAATGAAAATCATCGTAAAGAAGCGAAAATTTGTTATGAATTCAATGATGAATCTTCATGATTGTAGCTTGCATCGCTATCGTTATTATACTTCCTGTATTTTTGTAATTCTCATCACTACCATCATCGTGATCGCTCACATCATTAATATATCCTCGATAATCTCACAACTATCATTATCATCCGCATTTTCGTCATAATTCCCATTTTCATCGTTATCGTCGTACCAATCTTGAACATTATTCTCAGTTTTGTTCTCATTACATTTTCTGTGTTCGGAGGCTGCTCACTATGTCGAAGGGAAGCCAGGGCATGACGGGTACTTCAAGCATTATCATTAACCAAATGTTGATGAATTTCTTGGAACCGGTACCTGCATTTATGTTTGTACCTACCACCTGCACATGTTTCAAACGAAACTTTTCTTTCTGTCAATTCTGAATAATAATTAACGGGGGCCGGTATTGCCAAGGTATCCTGTCAATTTTAACTTTTTTCGAACATTAGTTGTTGCGATACCGCGAGCAGAGAATTTTTATCAATTCAGTCTGCGAAGAAGAAGGAGAAGAAGATTGCGATTTTCATCAACTTTGAACCCTTGTAACTCCGAAACCGCTGGACCGATTTCGTTCTGATTTTTCATGGAATTTCGTAGCGCGATAACAAATAATTTTTGTCCGAACTTCTTTGCCAAATTTCCAGACGTTCGCGAAAAGAAAAACCCCTGTTTCGAGTACGAAGAGTTCGCTCGAGAAAAAATAGCTGGCTGGCGGTTGATTTGATTTTTATTTTTCAAATATCCATTTTATAATTGTCAATTACACTCCGCGGTACGATCAGTTTAAATAATATCTAGGTTGACCCAATTATTCTCGGTTCGGAGGTCATCATACACGTGCACGTACGTATTACACGTGTGCGAAGCGCATAGATGTATAATACAAAATAGGAGCACGTTTTGCAGGAAGTATAATTTTTGTTTTACCGAGACGAACAACGATTGTATGAATTATTAATTGAAAACAGTAAAATCGATATTTACATCTGACAATGAGTGAGCAGGTGCTCCGGTAATTCCGGGCGCGTTCGCTTGAAACACGCTACGTCGTATACCTTCCATTTTCGGAAGCGGAAAATTTATTAATAATGATACGTTAGCAGCGGCGAAGGGGGGGACGGAGGGGGAATAGATGTGGTGGCGGTTACAGGGTAGAGCGGTGCGAGGGTGCGTAATTTACCAAATAATAGTTCTTTATCGACTTGACTGTTACCCCCCAAGGTTATTACGGTCAGCTAACTTGATTCAAATTATCTTCGGTGTGATTTTGATTTTCGAGAAAACGCGTCAAATGCATTCCCACTCTTACACACCTTAGCGGATAAGAGTGCGCAAGTTTTTTTGAAAATTTGTCACATTTTTTGTGGTTAAAGACGATCAAACTGTGTATGATTGTCGATGTGAATTGCCGTAAAACACACCTTCCATTGTTTTCATGCGTTGACGAAGCTCATTCTCGTCTTCTTCCGTGCTAGTTGTGTCACATCTCCCTAATTTCGGAGGAATACCGTCGAATTTCGGATATGAAAACAAACGACATCGAGTTGACGATAGCCAACGCTGTCTATCGGAGCAAAGCGGAACTTCGATCCGCCAAGGAGCATAAATGAGAAGGCGTAAGTGTACAGCAAACCGAAGATTTCGTCACTTTATCCGAATGCAACCTAACCTTTTGAGAGATACAACTCTTGAATCACGTGAAAATTTGAACAAACCTGGACCATGGGCTTCGTTTGTTCTCGCTTTTCAAATTCTTGTTGACTTTATGTATATACGAGCACTGCATTTTACAGCGGTCAAAGTACAGTTAAGGTTAGCTGCAATGTACCGTGTTTATGGATATTACGAATTCCATAAAGTTCAGCGAGTTCGTGGAACGATTTCATCAATTTCAATCGACGAAGGGGTGCCGCTGTGTCTTTGACCAATCAACGACGAGTATAAAAAGATAAAAAGCAACAAATAATCGAATTCAACAAATCCAGGATGAGTTGTACGTACGTACCTACGCTTATTTCAACGAGTTCGGTATGCAAGGTGGGTCGGTCGATACGAACGTAGCTAGCTACCTATTAAAGTAGATCGTCGTTCAAGATGGCTGAATTTTTATATACGAATAAGGGAAAAACGAATGTATAAAGCAGACCGGAAATTCTTATCTGATAAAAATAAACGAGCTGCTCACCAATTCTTCGAATTGAACAGCATCGGCGATAACGGTAGCGGCAGCAATAGCAAAAGCGGTATAAACGTGATCCACCCAACGGGGGATCTTGATTCAATTTCAATTGAAGCTGTACCAGTGGGAAAAGGTTTACGGAGAAATAGAGGATATCCTACCCCGCGAAGCACAATTAACCCGGCAGCTTTTGATTGCTACGGCCAGCGTCACGCTGCTCGGTGATTGAAATGCCCGTAAACAACAAACAACTTATCTCTTCCCGTACGCTACCCGACTACCCCCATTGTTTCCATTCGATTGCTCCTTTTTTCTTCAAACGTCATCGGTCATCGGAGGATATACATACATCGTATCTCCGCTCGCGCGTGCGTCTATAAAAATATTAATATTTATACGCCCGTGAACGCCGAGATATTTCTCGTTTCAAAAATAAGGATGAAAATTTGCCGACAATGTAAGCTCGCAATCAGTTACGAAAATCCTTGATGCAAAGCCCCGTGGGATTTAGAAAATGATTTATAAACAGCCTAACGTATCTCGCCTCTCTCACGAGCTCCATATAATAAAAGAAGAGGAAAAAGATGAAAAAGAAGAACAACCACCATCGACCCCGTGTGACCCTTACGAAATACCACCCTCTCGCTCCCGCACTTTACAACCCCACATCTCATCCCGCACAACCTCTTAAGACGAAGGTGTATCAATCATCTCGTTCCTCGACCGTGATCCCTTCTTCCTTTCCTCCCTCTCTTCATTCCTGGTTATTCCACTTTCCACCCGCCCCCGAAACACCCACATTTTTCAAATGCATCGAATAAGCACGATTCTAAAACCTCTCGGTATAAGTAGAAGAGAGAAAGAAAAAAAAAAAACACCGGGGCATATATTCCCAAGAATCAATATTTCGAAAACCCGATTTTTTTTTTCTCCCTCCCTCTCTCTCTCGTTTTACCATCTGCATCACCAAAACTGACCCCGTGATGTATGATACAAAATGACGGTAATTTAGTTAGACGTGCAGAGTTGATAAACTCGCCACCGAAGTACGCCGGCGGAAAAAGGTAGTTGAAACGTGGCCGGTAGAAAAGGACGAAGATAAAAGTTATCGAAGTATATAGGAAAAAACAAAAACTGCATTAATGTATATATAGTGTATATATTTTGTGAAGATAAGAAAGGAGTTCCGAGAGTGAAAAATCACCGCTACTATTTTTTTTATCCCACAGTTTGAATCCGCAGTGTTGACTACGATGGTGCGATCGGGAAGCGCGGACGTCCCGCTGCTAATAAGTTTATAATTTTCTCATGTGAGATAAAAAAGAAATAAGTTTTCCCGATACAGTTGCCGTGTTTATACAAGTTCAGAAAGAATCACTTCAACAAACACTTTGCATATATAATTATCCCGGGTTCGTATTTCTTCCACATTCGATAGCATCGATCTGTAATTACGTGACTGGGTATAGATATAATGTATGTATTTAATACATATACCTACGTAGGTGCACGTGATCCGCAAGCCACCAAACTCGACCCCCCACCCCTCCCTCTTTCCCCCCTTACCGCCAACACCGCGTTGCCCTCGGAAGCAAGAGTAAGATTGCGATTATCTCTTCTTCAAACATTTGTTTCCAAACCCAGCATTATTTTCCTTCTCCTTTAACTTTCGGACAAGTATATACATACGTGCCGCCCCTCACGCCTCCACCCCCCCTCTACTTTCTTACCGCAAGCTCTAATCTGCGGCGCAGTTTACTTTCAACCCACTCATGCCGCAACGGATCAAATTTACATCGAAATAACCGCTAAATAGACGCCGGGGTAAAAAAAGAAAGAAAAGAAGAGAAAGACGATAAAGTAAAAATGCGCAAACGGTAACTCGGGTAGGCATGAAATTTCTCCAACGGAATTTACAAACCATTATAATCTGTATGGATGAAAAGAGAAAAATAAACAATTCATTCGTAGAAACGACGGATTCCATTTCAGGAATAATTTGAAAAAAACGATCGTCGATACGAAGATGGAAAGATTTTCGGTTGGCATATTTTCGGTGCAGATGCACATAAATGGAACAAAGAATTGACGGCTGACCGAAGCGTTGCCTCTACCACTTGTCGTCTGCAGCGACTCGCTGCCAAGAAGCGTCGGCGTTGTACCGAATGCAGACGCCGCGCCGCCCTCCCTGCGATATGAAATCGCGTACACTCGACTAATTAGATTTCGGATCGTATGCACGTGCGCGATGTGAGTCGTACGAATCATTTACGGGGTTGAAAAAAAAACGGATCAGAACTTGGACAGCGCGGTGTACGTCGGGAGCTTCTTCAACTCTTGATACTCCATCGCTCGTTTTTTTTTTTTCTTTTCTTTAACCTAAAAGCACCGCGACCGTTGGGATTCGAGAAAGGAGGACGTGGCGGGGGTAAAAAGAGAAAACGGCAGCATCTTACCCTCCTCGGCGAGACCACCCCACACGCGCGCGGAGGAGACAAATGTGAAAATTATACCGCGCAATTTGCATCCTGCAGAATTTATGCATTTCAGAGTTCTTATTGAGCTCGGATTCCGCCTGCACTTAGTAATGCCTCCCGGCTCACCTTACGTACCTATATGCATATATTTGGTACATAAGCCATTCACATAGATTCATCTGTTATCCAATATACGTATGCGTACAGTTCAGTTGATACTACTTATACGTATACCCGAGCGAGGGAAATATCGGAGGTACAAATCATCCGGAGAAAATGGAAAATACGGCGGGGCGGATGCATTTGATAATTTTCGACGGATTCGTATACGCGAAGGCCGATGAAAATTTAATTATCGGGGACACGATACTGTAGCGAAATTTTGAAAAATTCGAAAACGATGATCCCAACGGTTTTGAGTCCAACCCGAGCGTTCGTGCTCGCCTCTTTCCATTTTCCAAGTGCGAACTCACGCAAAGGTACATCAAATGAATTTTCGACGTATTATTATGAAATTCATTGAAATCTCCGACAAACCCCATCCTGCTTAAATTAGGTAGCGAAATTGAGCAAACCTACTTGAACGAGAATCATTAAACGGAGCGTGAATTCCCGCGCTTATCGGAAATATATCTACACACATCGACGTTGATTAAAACGCAACCGCCTGCCGCGTGAATGCGTATGCTGATAATTAAATATTTGAAATTTCTACGTACCTTCGGATACACGCGCAAAAATCCCAGGATATAACTCCTACTTGGAAATACAACGGCGTTGAATTCTCTGAAAAAATTGCTCGCGGTCGGTCGTTTTTCAAAATAACAAAAAAGAAAGGTCGTCAAATTCAAGAGCGGAGAATCTCCAAAATTGACGTTCGCGTATGAAACTCGAAAGATTTTTTTAATATCTCCGGAAACTTTACGCTTACTCTTGGAATTACTTGGACGGGTTGAATAAATACCTATATGTTCGCGGAGGATCGAGCCCGATTCAATATGGGGTTATTATAGGGTAGGTAATAGAGTTTCGGGGAAATTAAAGTTAAGGGCGATGACTTGGAGAACGTATCGAGCAAGTATAAAGTAGGGGGGTGTAACTATACAGGGTGAATCCTTCAACTCTGTCAACCCGTCAGGGGTATGTTGGGGCTGCTCAGACAAGCATTTTGAGGTAGCACACTTATGGTCGGAAACTCCTCCTAACGGCTGTGGTGGGCTTTGAAGATTTTTTTTTTAATTTATTTATTTATTTATTTATTTTTTCTGGTACCCAGGGGTTGCTCGTACTTTCGCTCGGATTCGAACGCAATGGTTTGTTCCGCGCTAAACAACGTACTTCTTAGTGTCTCATCGGTACAAGTCGAGTAATTATGAACCGCCTTACTTGGGTCGAGCTAACAGATGTGCATTATGCGTACCGCGCCAATGATTCGAATTCACTCGCTGCGCAACGCTGGTATCGTGAACGGTTCCCAAACCGACCTTTTCCCCACAGGCAAGTTTTCTCTGCAGTTAATCGTCACGTGAGGGAAACTGGGTACCATAAAGAAAAAATTAAAAACAAAAAAAAAATTTTTTAAAAATTTAAAAAACAAAACTCCAAAGCCCTCCACAGCCGTTAGGAGGAGTTTCCGACCATAAGTGTGTTACCTCAAAATGCTTGTCTGAGCAGCCCCAACATACCCCTGACGGGTTGACAGAGTTGAAGGATTCACCCTGTATATGCGTGTTATATGCCGACGAATAGCGAGAGGGCGGGGGAAAATTACTAGCAATATTTCACGTATACGAATATAGCTATGTACATGGTTTGTACATAAGGATCGAAAATTCAATAAGCTGTTAAAATCGGTTTCCCTTTGTCGAACCTTTGAACAGGTTATATAAGCTGAAAAATAAATTCAACTGTAATAGCCACTCTAAATATCATTTATTTATGCGAAAACTCCCTCGACTCCAATCCATTCGATCGCCCTTCCCATCCCATCGCAATCTCCACTTCCGAACAGGCAATCTTACGATCGGTCAGATGCCGTGCTCCCACTTTATCCCGATGAATTCGGAATATTTTTTAAATCTAGTCGGTACGTTGTCAATTTTCGGAAAGTCGTTCCGATAAAAAAAAAGCAATAACTTTTTTTCAATCTTTTTTCGCCGGCCCTCGTTATGTACCGTCCATAAAATTGAACCTCCCTAAATGGCTAATACTGGTGAAAAAAATTACAACATTCTTGCCTCCGTATCTTTTTTTGTTCGCGTGGAACGAAATACCCGTATATAACTTTTCCCTCTGCGACGTGCATCACTCGAATAGTTTCACGCAAAAATTCAACATGGTTTTTATCGGTGAGGAAGTCGATCGTAAATATGAGACATAAAAACCAACACCACAACGTCGAAAATTCAATAAAACGGCATAAATTAAAGAGATAATTTCGCGCTCGTCGTCGCACGTGTATAGAATTATCGCGAACAATGTGTTGTACATCGTGCGCTGCAAGCTGTACATAAGTTTTCGACTGAAAAGTTTTAGCCGCGCACGTCGTCGTCGTCGTCGTCGTCGTCGTGGTATCATCGGTACTTTCGAGACCAATCGGAAGCTGTACATGAGCTCGCGCGTACAGGTACGGTACATAAGTATGGATTACGTGTGTGCACCGCGACGGGGGACGGGACAAAGAAGATGAAGACGAAAAAGATGAAGGAGAAGCCTTGTTTGTTCATTCATTGTTGCCGGTTGAAGTTTGCTGCAAGAGTGCCGATGCGAATAGTTCCGAGCGACGGCGGCGGCGAGAGGGAGGAATGGCGGGAGGCCGGGGGATGGAAAGAGAAAAGATGGGAATAAAGGAGAGGATGTTGGTTAGGTTAGGAGTACGAGGCCGTCGGGGGGAGGAGTACTCACGGGGGTACTCCGAGGTATTGTAGGCACCGCACGGTCGAACGTCTCTCTGGCACGACGCGACGAGAGAAAATCCCCGAGGCGAAAGAATACGGAGAAAAAGGGAGATCGAGACGAAGAAGAGGAGGGAGAGGGGGAGGACGACGAAGATCCGAACGAGTAAAGTGTTTTTGACTTCCGCGTTTTCAGCCGCGCGCATTCCCTGGAATTCATTAATGTCGAGCGCGTTGGAAAGTATTACGATATTAGTAAATATCCGAGCATGTATAAAGCGCGTACATACCTACCTACCTACCTACCTTCGTTCGTTTCTGTGTTGAAGGACTTTTTTCATCGCGCCAGTCTCCCGACATTTGTAGGTATTCCGGAATACCTAACTTCCGAGTACTTTGAGTCGCGCGCTACCCAACCTATACCCTGTTTTCGCGACAAGTCTCCACAGGTATACGACCGCCGCGCAACGAGTCGGAGAGAAAATACTTTCGGCCGTTTGGTTAGAGTTGGACCGTCCTCTTCCACTCCCGGTCGGTGAATTTTTATCTCGACATTTTTACGAACCGGGTAGAGATATACCTGCGCCCAAAGTATAGAAAAAGACGGTCGGATGGACGAATATTTTCTCCCTCAGTCTCGCCGGTTTTTCCTCGCTTGGGAGCACGGTAATTGTTTACACAAATGTATGTAGATTGAAATGCCTGTGTAAAATCCAGCCAGATATGGGCAAATGTTTAGACTTAATGAAATGTTTTCAACGGATTAGTTTGGAACGCCAAGCTTGTTAATTTGATTCTGAGTTTTGTAATTTGACACGCAGAACAATAGTTACACGGGGTGGGTGGGTGGGTGGGTGGGTGGGGCGAGGGTGTACCTTAAGAAAGTGCCGTCGGTTGTTCGGAGCCGGTATCCGAGGACATTTTGGAAATCTCATTTCAGCGAATATCATCGGCAACGAGGGTAATGCGAGCTAAGGAGTTTGCCATTCGCAGTGGAATATATCGTTCGCGATACGCCCGGGGGGGATCCCCGAGCCTCGCGATTCCGGTTCGTCTTTCGCGACCTTTCCGCGCGTTGTTTTTTTTTTCCACAACCCGGACACGCGGGGCGCGAAACCAACCCTAACGCGCGCGAATGTCGCAGGAACGAGACACCTACGAGAATTTGATGAATTCGCGCCGAACAGCCGGCCACGGGGTCGTTCTACGACGGGAGAACAGCTTCACTCGCGCGACCGATAAATATTCAAGTCACTCACTTAACGGATTTCTCGGCGTAGCTACCAGCGGTTAAGTTGGTTAAGTCGTACACGGGGAACGAGGCAGGCACGGGGTGGCGAAGCTTTGCAACCTCAATGACTCCGGCAAAGTCGCTGAATAATAAATCGGAAATACACCGTCCCCGCGTGTTGTTCCTACACCCGGGTGTATATATACGGCGGGGCGGTTATCCCAACACCCGCGACACCGTGGAAACTTGATTTTCGTCTTCACACTCGGAATTTCCCCTCCGATCCGAGACTTTGTCGATTATTTTTTGCGGACTTTTTTTTCCCCCGTCGCCGTCCGTGGAACGAGGATATCGACGAGGCGTGTTTCCGCGGCAACGAACAGCACGCGGGATCGTTTAATTTCGCGATGTCGGTTTCCCCCCGATCGTCTCCGCCCTTCGCCGCGCGCGTCGTTTCTCAAAGGTGTTTGAGATGCAAATTTCGAAGCGAATTTCCGTCTAGTCGCGGGTCGGCGTCGGCGTCGGTCGAGGACACGCGTCACACGTATGCGCCATTCGCGATGGCCGAGCCAGGGGGTGCGCGAACGGATGTCTGCGAGAGTGTAACGGGAGGAGGCGAACCCGCCGATTCGAGGAGCCGGTGCACCGTTAACACCGAGGGAATTGGATTCGGGGAAATATTGTCGAGATAGTCAAACTAGAGATGCACCTACTCGCTTCCCGGAGCGTTATCTACCGACGTCGATTTTACGTTGCTTCCGCAGAAAGAGAGGAAGTCGGTCGGATGAAAAGGGGATTAAATTTGGAATCGGACCCGATGCCGGAAATCCCGTGAAATCAAGGCGAAAAATTAATCGTAACGGGACCCGATTCTCCTCGAAGATCGTTCGAATCCAACCGAGAGATTGGACGCTTTTCGAAGACCCTCGGAGTCGTGGGAAATCATAGCGCGGTGATATTTCACTCTCGGAAGTGCAGCGCGTAAAATATCTACGATTTCATTGAATTTCGGGCGAGACTATTTTCTAGGAAAATCGCGCACTGTAACGACACGAGTTTCACGAGCGGTACGACGTAGCGCGCGTACAAGTTGAATGCGAACGAATTTTCGGAATACCTTGTTCTCATCACGTAAGGTTACGTACGCGTCGTGTGTGGGTTATACAGGTGCGATAAATATTACACGTACGTACGTACGTACGTACTGGTAGGGTACTGCGTCTACCCTACGTTCGGGTAATATTTTCCGATTTAATCTCGACGAGAAGCCGAATCTCGGATATCCAGCTTCAGACACTCGACTACATTATCATACATACAACGTGGGACGAAACAAATTACATTACGTGTATAACGTACCGCCCCGAAGATGGTTTCGTTCCGCCGCCGCGGATTAATTTACGCGCGCTGCCGTTCGCCGTGAAATTTTTCACCGTCGAAGCTCAAGTTTAATTAAACAGAATTCATTCGTTTATCCTGCATCGGTCGGATTCGTCCTCGTATTCCTTCAAGCGGGTATTATGAGGGGATACTTTGATCGCCCGGCGAACTAAGGGAAGTTGAAAAGAGCGAGACGAAAAGAGGGAATAAAAATGAAAACAAACGAGAGTATTTCATTTGACGAAGCGCGGAAGCGGAACGAGACCCGAGACAATTAAGCGTATCGTCATCGACGGCGCTACCGGGCGATGCTCCGCTGCACTTTTCCCACATAGTTTTCCTTACTCTCCCGGGTGTGACATTACCGGTGAAATATCGCCGCAATGTACGCGCGGACGTTACTAATTTACGGGATAATATCAACCCGGCGCGTATCCGCGTATCGGGGTGCGTATATTCTACCAATTGTACGTACAATAGGCGCGCGGCGCTTGACAAAGGGCTTTTCGATTTTATCGAACGAAATTAGCGAAAAATTTGCACCGACGGTGCAGATTTCGCGTTCCGATCTGGATCCGATTCCGGTTCGGAAAACCGGCGTTGTATTCCAGTGGATTTAAACAAACGAAAATTTTAAGTTTAATTTTGAAAATAGGTAATAAATCAAAATTGTGCAAGTCAAATTTAATCGTTCGAATATTTAGTTCGAATTAGCGGATTCATCTGGCGAAGTGATAAATAACGTAGCGTAACGGCGCGACCGTGGAACCTCTTGTAAGTAAGTCAGCCCGCGATATATCCGTTCGTACGAGAGGTTATACTGCAGCTGCCGTAAAAACGAGAACGATATAAAAGTTGAAGATCATTCCGGTGATGCACCTTGTATTATTCGGACAATCGTACCTTTATAAAATTACCTAGGTATATATACATATCTATAAACGTATGCGTATATAATCGAGAAGAGGGTGAGTTGGACCACCGCCAAAAGTACTTCGTATACCTTTATGTCTACTGAATTTTCAAAGTTCCGAGCGTGCAGATTTGGCGAGAAAAAATTATTCAACAAAAAGAATGTTGGCGAACCGGTGTTTGAATTTACCAAGAAAACCGGTGCGGATTGAACTAAAAGATCGATAAGAAAATTCGAAGTATTTCTTGGAAAATTTTATTAACGCCCAATTATGATAACAATGGGGTATTAAGATGAAATTAGTTCTTCTTCGAAAAATAACTTGAATCGAATCTCGATTTCTACTGACTCTTCATTTTCGGAATTTCAAACGAGGAATTTGAATAGCTTTATTAATGAAATTTCTCAACTAGATTCCGGCTCTTCGAATTATTATCCCTACGAGACGGAAAATCGATGAACAAAATCGGTCGTCGTTTTTAACGTGCCCATCAGTGAAACCCTACGCCTTATATAATTCTATAGGAAATACGGAAAAAGCAAAGAACTGCACTAATGAAAATAACGTACAGAAAATACGTCTAAGCGTATTTAACGACAAAAAAAGCGTTCGACGTTCTTCGAATAGTTTTTCATTTTTTCTTTTTCAACATATATTTGTTCTTGTTTCCGTGTTCACACTTCTTTACTTTTCGAAATGATATTTTCCTACTTACATGTACATAAAAATAATATACGTGTACCACAAAAAAATTGGATTCCCAACCATATGCGAGGCGTCAGATGCTCTCGTACTTTCACAGATATGATTTAATATTATGTCAATGTTTAGGAAAATACCTGATACGGTAAACGGAGTTCCTGCGTAGCCGCAGATAAGGCGATTACGTTTCGTCGAGATGCGCGACCATAACTCATCGTCTGGTAAACGCAAAGCGGTAGTCGCGACCCTGTATGCAAATACATGCGTTTACGCCAAAATATATAATCCACGATTCACCCATAGCACACGAGCGCATTCGAATATCTGGATGCAAGATATATACTTTATACGGATCGGACCGCCGCCATTTGCGAGCGGCAATGATCATCCGCATGACATCCGCATACATTTATTGGGCACTCGCGCCAGCCGCGTCTTTACGAATTTTCAAAGGTGAACGAGAAATGCGTGAAATTAACGATCGACAAGATTTAGAGCTTTAAAAATAATTCCATCCAAAATCACTACGTAAAATCGAATACGTTACATATAAATATGTATATGCAATGACGATAATTATATGGACGTTAAATAAATCACGTCTGCCGTTTAAGCGATCGGCTCTATTTCGAGGAGTGACAACTCCGATACACCAACAATATGCAGCGTGAACATAGCATATAGCATACACAGTATACACGCATATGATACCGGATACTGTTTAACACATTAATAAAGAATGCATCACCTTGAACAATTCCGTTGCGCAAGATCACCGCGAAGGTTACCAGCTAGACTGGTTCTTCATATCCTTGACAAGATTTATCAAAAAAGAAACGAATAGACAAAAATAAACAAAAAAAAAACAACAACTCAACTTCCCACGTTACACTGCAGCGAGGGGGCGAGGGACGGGAAGTTAGTCGAGTTCAGCTGGGATTCCCCCATATGTTCTACCGGGTGGCAATCGGCACCACTGTACACCCTGCATCGCGAGTCACGTATCAAACAAACTTTTGACATGTAAGCGGCAACTAACGCTGATTGGGATTCCGACCGACCGCGAAGTGGAGCGAAGTGGAGCGAAAAGCCTGACGATAAGAAATCGTAGAGAGAAAATCCCTTTTTCCGTTTCACGGAACTCTTTTAAATAACCGTGAGAGCGGAAGCGCCCCGGAATCAAAGGAAAAAAACTAGGTAAGATGCGGGGTTGGCGTGAATTTCGATGACGAAGTGCTGAGGGTGATATCGAAAAAATTCTCCGGCCTCGAATGCACGAGACCACGAATTCTCGAAGAGGCCGTTCAAGGCGGTATTGTTAAATTTGGCAAATGAGACGAACATTTGAATGATAATTAGTAGGAGAGGGGGGGCGGGGGGCTATAAATTCGCTGGGAACAAGGCCACGTAATTGTTTAAAACCTGTCCGAGTCCTACATCGGATCTAAGTGTACGGAAACACGTACCCCGCTGTATGATAAATGTATGTAGGGTAGACCATGTACGGGTCGTGTGTATAAATACTGTACATACATAAAAGGGGGTATCTTGCGATTCGCATCGCGGAGAAAGCCGGGTGGCCCGATCCCTCCACGCGCAAAATAATTCAGAAGCAAAGAATAAAATTTTCATGAATGTACATACATTATCCTCCGTTTTCAAGAAAGGTTACATTAAAGAGCGACCAACGGCTTTTCGTAAGGCGCGGTTTTAGTTTCAGTTTTAAAACCGCAATAGCCGTATTACCGGAGCTCAAGGATTTTCTCGTCCTACCGTTTGAATAAATAACTCGACAAAAAAATTAGTTCAATAGCCCCGTAACCGAGGGTTCCCACCGCGAATTACCTTTGACCTGATATGTTTCTTCATATTTCACTTCTACCGACGGGAAACGCCCCTCTGCAGCCGTGTCAACCCAAAAAATTTCAATTTTCGAACTTGACGCGCGACAAAAACCGAACGAAGTCGCGACTCCTTTATTTCCGTCTGTATGAAGTTTTAATTACTCACCTCTGAACGATGAGAAAGCCTGTATTTCCGAAGCCTATTGTACCGGCTGACTCCATTTTTATATTTTTTTCCATTCCGCATTACCCCGGAGGAATGTGACCCTTACTACGGGGGCACAATCGCGCCACTGAACACGAAATTCCCAAAATATCAATTTTGAATTCGCAACTTTTTCACTGGCAACTGTGATACTGTCTCGCATATAGCTGCTTATCCGTATTTATATAGGTTATGACACACTTATATCTACCAAAATCATAATTCTAAAAGGATAGCGGAAAATCGATGAAAGATATTTCATCCGCTCGTAAATCCTCAACTCTTTGTACACAAGCCGCATGGTACAGATCGATAAGTTTTTTACATTCTCTTTATTATTTAATTATTATTATTATTGTTATTATTATTCTCCTGTAAATTTGTTACGTCATTTTTTTTTCTTATTTCCAAGAGAAATCCTCACGAGTTTCAAATTTACACCCCACACCCCGTATAATCCGTATACCTGTATTAGAAAAGGCTTTTCCGCGGAATGAAAACGTGCTGGTAATTCGAATGCCTTGGATTTGATGGCGTACCTTCCGGTGGGCGTTCCGATAAGTCTTAACGAAAGATACGAGCTACACACCACCGTATATAACGGAATACATATATATATATATATATACATATATATATATATACGTACGTCCAATATCCGCGTGGAAATGTATTTATTGAAATTGAAAAGAAAAATCTTCACCGAAATGGTCCGTCGTAAAAAAGCTTACTTTTACATACTACTGTACAGCCGACACATGACTCGCCTCGAAATAAAAAAGGGAAAACAAATCTCTGCGGTAAATTTTCGGAACAATTATCACTGTGGGTGGATATGATTAATTTACATGAAAATAAGCCGGTCTAGCGGAAAAATTTGTCTATTGAAACCGTAACGATGGAGAATATTCGATGAAATCAGGCGACGCGACGGTGAAAACCGCAGGTTGCGGTCACCGCGACTGCGACGTGTATCGTATACGCGTAGCACCCGCGGTCGACGGTTCAACGTTTCCCTGGCGGCGGACGAGAACATTTCGTTAAAAATATTTGTCAGAATTGACATTTGAAAATTTGCACGTTGTCGAAAAAATTTAACGATTCGATACTCCCATGCCACACATTTCTCAATGTCGCGAGTATCTTTTTGAAAGAATTATTCTCCTTTGATTTTAGATCGCAGCTTTCGTCTCTCGACTTTTCGCGTTACTTGTGTTTCTTGGAGTAAAAAAAAAATAAAAGTTCGAAACGCAGACTACCCTCTATACGGTGACACATGTACGCGAAATAAATCACCGCTGCGGATTGCACGCCCTTAAAGTTCGGTTTTGTTATTTATTTATTCCTATTTTTTTTTTTTTTTTTTTTTTCTGTTTTTTTTTTTTCTGTTTTTCTGTAGCGCAGGTCGCGAGGGTTGAGGTTTCGCGAAACGAAAAGACACGAGGGCGGTACCTCCGCAAATACCATCGGAGGATTTATTCAGTTAAGATTTTCATATCATGGACGTTATTTCCACATGGTTTTCAACCGCCCTGCGATTCTCTCGTCGAGATTCGTCTCGTTCATCTTCATTTTGTTCCTAATTTTTAATTTAATCGAATGATTTTCTAATTTATTTTTGTAACGGATGTGGCAAAGAAAGGCTCTGAAAAACAAAAAATATTTCAATGGAAATTGAACGCTTTTTGCTGTGACCTAGGTACGCATCCGTGCATAGGGTAACGTAAATCCGCGTTTGTCACATGAGTCGCTGCTGCTATAGTACATTTGTACAGATATTATGTACGGTATATACATACACATAGGTGTATAAGTACATACATACATACATGGAGATCAGGCGTTAACACCCTAGGGACAATTTGAACGCGTACATGATACAGGTACATAGACAGTGTCATACGTGTACATTATATACCTGTACATATTATATAAAAAGGCATTTCACCTGAAATCATTGGAAATTTTTTAAATAACTCATGTTTATTTTTTCTAGTTATTCTGAACCCAAAAAATAAACCCATTCAAAGATATGAAAATGAAACTAATCGCGTGAAATGAAACCCATGAAGCTGTTTTGTTTTTCTCCGAAAACTGAAGACTCGAGTAGTCGGAAATTTTTAAAAATTCCTGTCCATCGCCAAGCTGTATGCGAGTGCTTCAAAAAAGAGTTCGTCAAAAAATGCGAATCAACTGTCGGGGAGAGATAGCCAAAAATATTCTGCACATTTCACACGATCGCAAGCTTGCGCCGATGGTCGTTGATTGACCCTATAACAATGAGTCAATGAGCTTTTCAGGTCGACCTGAATAGTTTCAAAGTCAGATTTTCAAATTCCGAGCGGCGAACACTATAATTTGTACGATTTAAAATTTTCATTTGTAGTATTCAAATTTTTCGGAAACTTCAATTTTTTCAAAAAACCCAAAAAACATCTTGGAACTCATTTACAACCCATCCGGTCAGGTTAGGTTAGATTAATCGAAATTCATAATTGAAAAGTATACGCGTCCCACTATGACTCAAAGGGTCGAGCCTTTTTAATCACTCGCAGTTTGGTCAACTCGGCATGAAACGTACCATATTTATGTAAATATGTGACCTGCTTACGAGTACACACCTCCCTTAACATACATACAGGTATCGTGTATATATATAATATGTATGTAGATATGCATGTAGAGATATATCGGAGATATAACTTTGATTGAATTCGCAAGGATATTTGTAGGATATGGATATTTACGTATAGTGGAGTTGGATGTTGGCGGTTTACAGATTACCTCGTACGATCATCCCTCTCAATCGGATCGCGACTACGAAGAAGAAATATGGAAAGCATGAACGAACGATAACAATATCTTTTATAAATATAGGTACCTACGTATGGCGGATCGTGAACCAGGCAATATAAGATGGCGGATAAACAAAAGATAATACAGATGGAATGTGTAAATAAAAATATATTTATATATTCATATATTTGTACATAGGAGTACCGTTTGAAGAATCTGCGATGTAAAAGATATAATGTGTATAAAAAAAAAATGTAAAGTAGCTATGGATGAATATGACATAAAATGCGGGAAGAAACAAGAGGGAGGAAAAATCTTTTATAAGAGGAGGACGGAGACCAGGGAAGAATAAGGGAGGGTAAAAATACGGTAGATAATCTGCTCCCTGTCGCCTGTTCGTCTTTTGTTTTACCACGAACGTGTTTTATTTCTAGAGAATCCACCCCGGTCGGGGGCGAGTGGTTGTCACGATTTTCTGATTCTGCAGAATTTACACAATTTCCCTCTTTTTTTTTATCTCGGTCTTTTTTTTTTTGTTTTTTTTCTTTCCTTCTCTTTTGCCACCAACTTTTCTCCACGTCTGGCGTGACCTCGAAAATCCTCGAGCGTCTTAGGTATAACATGTAGGTACGTACAGTGTCTGCACATAGCCACAATTGCGTTCAATGTTTTTTTGTTTTTCATTTTCCTCTTTTCCTCCACTGTACATTTATATTCGTTCGTTTCCGTGTTATATCATCGCATGCGAAGAATGCAATCGTACCCGCGTAATCGGCGGAATAAAGAATACAAAAAAGATGATAGCGATGTAAATGGTAAAAAAAAATGAACGATTATAAAAGTGCAGAGTGCCAATCGGGCAGGAAGAGGCGTAGGCGAATTACATGCAACCGCAGCAACACTGGCGATTATGCAATTTGCCACAGTAAATGACGACTAAATAACGACGTCAACCTTGAGTTGGTTTTACTTCCTACTTGTTCAATTTGCCATTTAACCGAACAACTTTATATCGTCACGTACGCGGTATCCCAAAGAATCGAGAAGAGCGGCGCATTTCTTAAATTTCGCCGAATATAAAACGCCCGAGTTGCATAGAAACGAAGCTTTCACTGCCATCGTAATCTACTCGGAAACAAGCTCCGGGAGTATCCGCTCGCCGAATAAAAAAAAAAAAAAAAAAAAAAAAAAAAAAAAAAAAAAAAAAAAAAAAAAAAAAAAAAAAAAAAAAAAAAAAAAAAACTGTTTTTCACGTCGAAAATTAGGCCAGGTTTCATCCGATCCACCGCGTAGGTAGATCCATCGGTTCACAGCATTTCCAAAGCAGATGGGAACGATTAAATCGACTCTGCAGCATTGAGCATTTCCATCGCCACCCCGCACAGCGCGGCTTCATCGCGCAAAGCTTATACGGAGAATCTGCGACTGCCGATTGATCTGCAGTTGCGCAATTATCTTATGCATGTAAACTCGCGATTAACACCCGTACTGCTCGAGGGTCTACCGAAATCGTATAAAATAACCATCGCCCATAAATGTACAAAAATATCCCGCTTCCTGCTGCAATTTTGATCATCGCGTGAACGAGGCGAGTATACAGGCGATCAATGAAGTCATACATGGGCCATTCTACGTGAACCGGATCAGTCACCTCTCAGATATTTTTTTAATTTGGCATGTCGATTGTCCATGGGGAGTTAGATTTTTGTGCCAAAGGATTTTTGAATTAGTGCAAATTTCGATTTATTATGAACAATCGAAAAATTGAGAGGCGGTTTCTTTAAAAAATCATAACTTCGTCAAAAATGATGTTGGATTCAATTTTTTTTTTTTAATTTACGCGGATGAGGCTATAGATTTATGAAAAAAATAAATGGTGCCAAAAAAATTTATTTATCATTTGTTTATTTGACAATGAATTTTTAAATGATTTTTAAAACACTGATGGATAGCACCGAAAAATTAAAAAAAAATTCTGACATATACTTTGAACTATACTACAGCCTGTGAATTAATTTCAGAGATGCGTTCGGCTTTGTTTTCGAGTAAAAAATCATCGAAGTTGGCGGCGCGCATGAATTCGAGCTCGTCGACGCCTATGCGCGTGATGACGCGCGTCGAGCGACAGAGACCCTATCTACTCTCTACGGACGCTACTTGGTGTACGCTCGACCGCGGTATTCACGAGTCGTTTTCGCGATGATAGACACCGTTAAAAAATATGGAAAAAATTCCATAGCTTCCCCATAACACGGCAAAGCGATAGAGTTAATTCCAGAGATGTGTTATTTCTCGTTTTCGAGATATAGGGACGCATTGGGACTCCGCGCTCGCTACTTGGACATATTAAGACACAATAATATCTCGAAAACGAGAAATAACACATCTCTGGAACTTACTCTATGGCTTTGCCGTGTTATGGGAAAGCTATGGAATTTTTGTCAGATTTTTAAACGGTGTCGATCATCGCAAAAATGACTCGTGAATTCCGCCGCCGAGTGTCTACCAAGTAGCGAGCGCGGAGTCCCAATGCGTCCGGATATCTCGAAAACGAGAAATAACACATCTCTGGAATCAACTTTATCGCTTTGCCGTGTTATGGGGAAGCTATGGAATTTTTTTCAGATTTTTTAACGTTGTCTATCATCGCGAAAACGACTCGTGAATACCGCGGTCGAGCGTACACCAAGTAGCGTCCGTAGAGAGTAGATAGGGTCTCTGTCGCTCGACGCGCGTCATCACGCGCATAGGCGTCGACGAGCTCGAATTCATGCGCGCCGCCAACTTCGATGATTTTTTACTCGAAAACAAAGCCGAACGCATCTCTGAAATTAATTCACAGGCTGTAGTATAGTTCAAAGTATATGTCAGAATTTTTTTTTAATTTTTCGGTGCTATCCATCAGTGTTTCAAAAATCATTTAAAAATTCATTGTCAAATAAACAAATGATAAATAAACTTTTTCGGCACCATTTATTTTTTTCATAAATCTATAGCCTCATCCGCGTAAATTAAAAAAAAAAAAATTGAATCCAACATCATTTTTGACGAAGTTATGATTTTTTAAAGAAACCGCCTCTCAATTTTTCGATTGTTCATAATAAATCGAAATTTGCACTAATTTAAAAATCCTTTGGCACAAAAATCTAACTCCCCATGGACAATCGACATGCCAAATTAAAAAAATATCTGAGAGGTGACTGATCCGGTTCACGTGGAATGGCCCACATACATATATCCGCCGCATGGTGGAATTTGCAGTGTTTTTTTTTTTTTTTTTTCCAATTTTTGATACACGAACGATGCGCATTGACGCGTGACGACTAGCTGATTGTATAAAAGATCGTATGTTTCAAGGGCGTGCTATACATCGCGAGAAGAGAATTAAAAAAAAAAAATTATAATCTTTACAGCAATCGTGCAAAATGAGAGGCCAGAGAAAAAAAAACTAATCGTGTAGCGCAGCTCGTGTATATGTATACATGGTATATAATGCCAATTTCGTAAGTGCACTTTACATGCACACATTATGTAACATCGAATAACCGGATATATCTTCGTGCAGAACAATCATCACGCAAAAATAGATAGCTGGTGTACATTATTACGTAATTGAGACTGATTGTGAGTGCACACCTATTGCAGGTAATGCTAAATGTGCCTTACTACGGGAAAATCGCATTGAACGAATCTTGGAAAAAATGAATATATTTTTTTTTGATTGAAACTCGAAGAATGAAACCCCATTTCCGTTTCATGTTCAAATTCATCAAAATTTCCGTCCGAGTTGCCTTTGAAATGTTGAAAATGTTTTCAGAGACCCCCGTCATCGGTGTACGGGAAACGCGGGCTTTTTAATCATCAGAATTTTGAAAAGCGAAGCGAAAGCTCGACTCCCCTAGTTTTCAACAGAAAGAAGTTACCCACTTTTCAAAGAACACGGTTCACCTTTCGAACCTGAATTCTATCGCCAGAGTTTAACCTATACGATTCAAACTAGCGGAGTATAATTTTACGAAAATTCAGATGAAAAGTCCGAGTGAAGTATATCGTGAAAATCATAAATCGATAAATCGCGTTACGTCTTCGAAATACTTTAGGAAACGTGACGTAGACAGGAAGACGGAACCGTTAAATCGGAAGAAGAGATACAATCTGTACATTTGATATATCGTTACCGTACAGCTGCACATACATGTAAAACAAAGAATCTGAATATAAATTCAATGATGATATAAGTTGAAGCGCGGTGATGTGGACGGAAGAACGATACTTCGTCTGAATTCACGTTGCGGGTATATAGATAGGTACGTATATCGGAGAAGAAAAGAGGGAATATTATACCAATAGGAATACGCGCAGGAAAAGAGGAGAACGATCGAAAGTGATCGAGAAACTACCGAAGAGCTTTCGTTCGTTCGGGAGTGAAATGTAAAAACAATAGAAGCTTTGAACCCCGCCTTTTCAAGAATAGATTTATCCACATATCCGGAAAACGACTGTATCCGGGAAAAAACTATGCCTACATCTTAGCTGACATGAGAATCAGAAATCGGATTTCCTCGAGTGTATTAAAAAAGTAAATTCTAAAAGCTCTCCAAGTTAAATTGAATTAATTCGTCTCATCGGTAATTAAAGTCTCGATGAAATTTCCATTGTTACAAATATGATCTCCGTTACTTTTTTCCGCCGACTGAAAATTGCAAGTACAAATAATAATAATCCATTGTTTGTCGGTTCGGAAAATAGAGAAGAAAAAAACTTTAATATCCAGCAAAAACCAATCAAACTACGTATAGTTGCTGGACTTTGCATTTCGCGATAAAGCTGCGAGCCATGGCTGTAAACTTGAATGGAATAGAATCAAAAAAAAAAAAAAAAAAAAAAAAAAAAAAAAAAAAAAAAAAAAAAAAAAAGGAACAAAAAAAACGGGACAAAAAATTCCATATTTTGTTTTGGAACAGCATATATAGTCGGTACTTTGTTTTCTCGCTCAGTTTCCTGTAAAAGTCTTTAGACAAGACGAGAGTTTTGCTTCTTTCAACGGCAATAAAAGTATGAAACTCCAAAAGGGGAATGGGCGAGTAGGTATATTTATTGCAGAAAGATATACGTGTGTACCGGGGGCGTATAAAAGTATATAATTATTTTCACTTTTTTCTCTCCGCGTTTCTTTCCTGCTCACGATACCAGCGAATTTACCGCGAGTTGTCAGCGTCGTATCCTCCCCATACCTATCTCTATACCAGAGAAGGAAGTAAAAAACTTTTATAGCATAACGGCAGACCCCGTGTAGTTACGATACAGCTTTGACGATACCAACTGTTTCGACGACGACCCTAACTCGAGTACTCGAGTATCGCGATATTTCGCTTCGATGCCACTTCGCGTCAATTGGCGAGGAGATGCAGAGGCGAATTAAATCTATCCAAAAGTGAGCGGTTGTTGCCGGTGGAGATATCCATTAATTATTTAAGAAGGCGAACTCGTTCGCAATTCCACGGGTCTGACTATACGGGACGGCGAGAGAGAATTCGTAACGTGCCGACCCGTTGAATTCCGCATACCTATGTACGTTTCATCCGGCGTCCGTTTGTCCGACAGAGTTTGATCAGGACCCCGAGATCCCAAAAGTATACATCCGTGTATCCTGCGAGGTAAGCCTTCCCAAGATCCCACCAACATCGACGACGAGATACGATATATTATCGAACGATTCCACGAGTTCAATCCGATCGTTCTCTACGGAGACACGCGTGAAATACAAAATAGAAAATTTCGATCATCGCGCCGTAGCGCGTGTTACACGTGGCAACGAACACGATTTCATTTACGCTTTTCTTTGATTCCTTATTCCCATTTTTTTCAAATTAATTGCTCGACACGGAAAACATATTTTTAATTTTTCAACAACTGGGTTACCGAAGTTTGACGATTGACAACCTAAAGAAGGATCAAAATTTGTGTCGCGTTCGAACAAAGTTCAAGCACATGTACGTATCTCACTTTTGTCGAGTATTTTAACTTCGCCGGTAAGTACACGTGGCATGTGCTGCAGCGTAGAGCTATGTATAAAATAGATTTTGCACCCTTATTCCAGGAACGTATCCCGCGTGCGCGGGTCCTTCAAAGAGGAAGACGATAACCTTGTTTAGTACTTGGTAGAACTGCGTTATCAGTTTTGCTCGCACGTTTGCCACGCCGCGGTACACTAACCGAAAGTTAAAGAGCAAAGTGTAAAGCGTACGTTTTATGTATACGAAAACAACTCCGTATCAGGATAACATGCATCACGGTATATCAATCAAACGCGAAAATTCATGCGCGTGTCCGAAAGAAGTAGCTTCATACATTTATTTCAATTCACCGGTAATTCGATTCGATTGTTTTTCCTTTTTCAATCGACACGCCGATAATCGATCATCGCACACAAATTGAATGTGTTGTTTTTTGTGTCACCTATACCGAAAGTGATAACTCGAGTGGCTCGTTGCAGGAGCTCAATGTTCGACAGCTTTTCTACTTTTTTCAATGGCACGGAAGTAAAATTTCGCTTTCATGAATCAGTAAGAGCTTCCTCCCCTCTCGCCCTTGATTTTTTTTTTTTTTTTGCTTGTTTCGGACGAATTTCACAATCGTACGAACTATTTACTAAACTCTAGGCTGCGTTGTCGTCGTCGTCGTCTCTGTAATTATCACTTGGCGCGCGTAGTGCGACTACCAGAGTTTCCAATTTGACTCAGAGTTCCAAGTCAAATGAATGGCCTTCGCTAGGTATAACTACAAAGTAGTCCATCTCTAGAGCTGACTCACAATCAGAGTCGAGCCCTACCGCATGCCCCGGAAGTAGGTATAAAATTAACCATATAATTAATCCTTGTGCGCACAGCGTTATTCCTACTTTTTTTTCTCCGATTCATCTTTTTTTCTGTGGCTGTCTATTTGCTCTGCACACATCTATACCGTTATGCTTAATGAATTTTCCAGAACTTCGGCAAACATAGACTGATGTAGAATCAGAAAATTCATTCCAGATTCGCTGTATCGTCCGAGCAAATAATGACTCGCTCGGCGTTTGTTTGTTTGTTTGTTTTTTTTTTGTTTTTTTTGTTTTTTTTGTTTTTTTTGTTTTTTTTTTTTCTATTCAAAAGTAAGTGTTCCGGTAGAAAAAAAAAGAACACATACGACTCGTTGAGGAATGGATTCGTTTGCGATTGTCTTCTTTTACATTTTTCTCTCATTTGATCGATACGAAGTGTACCATCACCCGTGTACATGGTTGCGGCTATGGTATTTTACAAGCCATAGGTTACCGCGTGTAAACTTTGACAAAGTAGCGAGGGAATAGGGGAATTTCAGAGGATAAAGTGGATATACCGTTGGTGACGTCTCAGGATTTCTCAATATTCGCTCACTCGGATATTAAACGCCGTATCTGGTTACTTTATCAATCACTCTTCCCGATTCCACGGTAGATACGCCGATAACTTTCAAAATTCAAGCTGATACATATGTATACGGTATATTGCTAAATCAGCCTTCGACATATTAAGGGCAGAGTCGAGGGCTGAGAAACGGAAGGGCTTGACCCAAATTTTTTGAATAACATCAAAATTTGCGCTTCGAAAATTCAGTCGTTTATAAATTGTTCCCATTTTCGGGTATCGATAATTTTCGTGGAATTAGAAGATATGAAAATTACTTGAGAATAATTTAGATACTATCTGATATTTCAGTTGTTCTTCGTGCAATTTCGCGTGACACGGCAGGCTGAAATTTCTAGACTATTACAAAGCTGCAAACTATGTTTTCGAAGGATAAATGTATTCACATACAATGGAGAAAAGAGACGAGGAATGAAAACAAGGGTTGTTCCTCAGAGTGTAGAATCTGAGATGAAACACAAGTGGACGATATGACGGCGACAAACCGAGCGTTGTATGTTTTGAATTTTTTCATCTACCTCCGCGGTGACTGCATAAATTCATAAAAATAAGTGTAAACAAGAATTTCCATACGAAGTTAAGCTAAGCGATTGAGGGGAGCGACCGTATAACAGGAATAACTATGTATGATATAGGTATACGAGGAAGGTATTCGTGCGTGAGATGTAAAATCGTCAACTTCGAATAAACTTGTGGGATAATTGGATGAGTTCTTGGAATTCCAATTGAGTTGCGGCGTAGCAAGCGACTGTCGCGAACCATGCGTTCCTTCTCTCGTTAAATTTCCTTTTTTTTCACGCAGGTACTCCGAGTAGCTTTTTCCGATTTTAATGCGCTGCAGCACGACGAGACTCGCGCTACATGCGAAGTGATTTTCCGCACCGAGATTGTAATTGACACAATAATTTTGAACGAACTGTACCAATTTATTCGTCCATACATTTACTTTGCACGATCAATTTTCATCACATTGGCCCATCAAAGTGATTCGACTCGGATGGAACCGACACACAGGTAATATAGATTCGAACACACACCGCTCGGATTCGTTTTTCGAATTTAGAAAATCTGAAAATAACGGACGAAATTCAAGAATGTTCTTTTTTTTCGTGTCTTTTGCCCAAGCGCACTTACCGTGCAATATGCGGGAGTGACTTGAAATTTCGATCTCCATATTTTTTCAATTTCAAACGTCACCTCGCAAGTCAATGTTCGTTCACGAAAAAACAATTCTTCGCGCCAAAGTTCTACTCCATATCGCGGAGGGGATGGGAAAAGGCAAAAAAAAACACCTCGAACTTGCTCGAAGTGTTGGAGAACCATCGAGTTTTTTCAGTTTCATCGAATTCTTTCGCGATCCTGGCCAGTCGCGATTTGACGAGGAAATTGAACATTCGTCAAACACACGTCGGCGTAGGTATAGCTGATGTTCGAGCGACGGGTGGACGTATAATCGTTGTATAATTATGTCGAAAGATAAATTAGCGAACTTATCGTACCCCGATATTCTGAGCATCTAGTATCGGTTAATCGATAGAACCCGAATGGTTTGCGCTATTATGTTATTCCGCAAACATAGTATGGCAGAACAGTGACTATGGTAACTACAGAGATACGGGGCTTGGTAACGGACATTATATAGTCGACAATGCAAATGAGGGCTCACGCGATCAGTAGTAGGGCAAATATCGAGTTCGTTACATTAGACCGACTAAACCCTCCGGAGTTATACCTATACCGCTATAAAGTTACATACGATCTATAGTCAGCTTCCATGGTGCCAGATTAGGTTTCTATCCCCAGCGAGAGATCTGCGGCAAAGGGAATCTGGCGCGTTGCACACCAGCCGGAACAACGTCACATCGGACGTGCAGCGAGTGCGCCGCGGCTCGCGCATTTCGTCAGTTCCCTCGGGATTTCAGAAACACCTGCACCGTGATATAATGAGCAATATCCAGGGTGAGTGCCGTTTGTGTTCAGGAGGGTTACTGAATCGTTGCAAAATTCATACACCGGTACGTCCTGCGCGAAGTACCCACTTGAGGAAAATTTTGAGGCAGTGTCATCTTTTCGAAATACGCTTCCGCACCGTGAAGTCGCATCGATTTTACTTCGGCTCGCGTATATTTTAATTATCAACTTCTACCACCTCTCGCGATTTTTTCGCAGGCATAAAACGATGACGGCAGATATTACGAAATACAACCAGAATGCACGGATGATGAAAAATTATTATTTCCAAAGCTGTGTAATAAATATCGGGGCACCTATGTAATTAAGAGTTTTTTTTGTTCGATTACATTATACATATCCATCGATTGTAATTACCAAGTAATTCGAATATATGGAACTTTATTACCGACGATTCGAATTCGCAGCTCGGATGTGGTCGTATAATAATACTCCGGTGATCGCCGCACCAACCGCGAAAAAGGTTACGTACCTAACGCGTATGAGCATTGCTACTTTTTCGATTTTTTCCCGGAGAGAGAATCGAGTAATTGTGGGTGCTTCTACACGTGCATGGGGTTTCGCGGCTAAAGCAAATTGATATTTTGGTAAATTTGAATTGAAATAATGAGCTCTGAGGGACAAAATTTGTGTGTAATTGAATTAGGTGAAACTTTTCAACCGAGACAGGGACTCGGATAGGTGACGATCCCTCAGAGCCACCAGCCGCCTCTGACAACGAGCAGATCTGGGCTGCTCGGATGATAAAAATTATGAGAAACATAGACAAATAAGGTTCGCTCTGCCGAAGCTACAGCTCCGACTGACCATCTCGTCTCCCGGCATAATAACTCAACTTCTGTAGTACGGCATACACGATTTATCATTAAAAAAAGGCAATCGTTTAACAATAATTTTACACAGTACTTGATAAAGCTAACTTGATTCTAATAATCGACTAAAAATCTGAGTTCAATCCCGTGAACGATAAAATAATATTGAACCACTAATGGCTGTTCTGTTCATTGAGCAATCGGTCTGAGATGAAATTTGGTACAGCTAAACTCTGTCGTTGAGACGCGTACTGGATGAGTTCGCTAATGTTTAAGTTCAAATCAAGTCTAACATCGAGTGCGATTTTACGTTCGTTTGGGAAATGGAGCTAATATAAATGATTCCAAGTTCACTCGTCTAGTTGAGACTACTAGCCAGCGTGCAAAATTTGATCTTGACCCGACAGACGCCTTGCCAACAATCGCGGCTGGTCCCCCCGTTTTGCGAGCAGTTTTGTACCTGCCCATGACGTCACGGACGCCATCTTATTTCTACTCCTGCGCTCGCAGCACTCGGTGGTCGGTTGGCCAGCTGATACGTTAGTAATAACCGATAAAAAGGATTTGATCTAAATAACTTACGTAACCCCAAAATCAATTTGTAGGCTATCTTTCAAAATTCTCCGAAATGGCGAGCTCAGCAGAAGAATGATCTTTCCAATTTAAAATTCAAAAAAGGCATTTTAGATCATCAGGTGCAAATTGGCGAAATATGTATTGAAAAGTACTAAGATGCAAGAGAAACGAGTTGACCGAGTTTCAAAGTCCGGTGCCATCCAGAGGTCTGCAGGACATTGCCCATAGAAAATTCAGTTGCTAATCCGGGCCTCACGTAGGACAAATACTTCCAAACTCTGCAAAAACCTGTCCACAACCCTATCTGTATCAAAACTTCCGTCTCGGAAAGGAGATTTTTTTGTGATTTTTTCGAAATTTTCAGAATGGTCATACTTTGCTGAAAATCGATTTTTTTATTTCAAACTTCTGAAAACTGAGTTTGAAAAATTAGGCGAATTTCGGTAGAATGTTCATCGAAACAGGGTAGGAGTTGCGTGCCAATTTGAGATTTTCTCAAAAAACCATCGAAACAAGCCGGGTGTTTGAAAATTCGGAACTTTTTTTTTTACCGTTCCCGGGTGAGGCGAGCGCAAGAAAAAAGATAGGTCGAAATAAAAATACTCATGTCGAATGCATTCTTTGGCGTAGAACGCCCCATATGTATACCGAAATCTATGCATTAATTAAGTATGAAGAGGAATAAATTAATTCAACTCGCCGACAAGGTTTTTCCGTAGTTCTAGAACAGTGAACTTTTATAATATAACAAGTACTCTATAGAAAACTTGGAAGATTTCCCAAAACTAATCAGTTTTAATTTAATTAATAATGAATACTTATTTTCTTATTAACAATCGGAACTTTAATACCTCTTGTCAGATTAAAGAACTTCCCAGCGTTCGTCTCATTGTCACCGTACTTTAATTATTCTGAGTTTTTACTAACACCTCATACAAAACTTGACCCGATACGAATTTTCCAGATCGCCAACTGCTACCGCGCTGCGCGAAAAAACTTCAAAACAACATAACGGCAAATTAAAAAAAAAAAAAAAGAACGACAATAAACGACTTCAACATTTTTTGAAAAACATTTCCTCACAATATGAAAATTGGGGAGGAAAAAAACTGGAATCCAATAGTGAGAAATTTTGTTTCCTTTCCCTTTAATCGTATGCATTGATTTTCACGTTGAAAGTTTATAGGAAAGAAGCAAAAAAAAAAAAGACAGTTCAAAATTAGATCACTCCGACGTAGGAGTACGAAACGAACGTGCACCCTCGATCCGGAGGATACCTAATTCACGCGGTATAAAGATATCACTGCGGTGGTTGACTATAGCACTCTTTGAATATGTGCAGTACGGGGCACGACACGACCTGAACGACCACTACAACTAGTAATACGTAGGAATCTCATAAGCAGCAGTAGCAGCAAACTCTTGAATAACTTGCATTCATCCTTTATAAATGGGTGCTACTATACGAGGGCATGCTTAACTTTATACATATAAACTGCGCTGCTCATAAAAGGGATTACTATACGATTACATCATTACACCGTAGCACACCACATCGATATAATGGTTTTCGTCCAAGTGTGCTGCAATCTACGGGTACACGTACACGCGCAAATCGCACTTACATCACCGTTGTCGTCGTGTGTTGCACGCAACTATTCGTTTTTCTTTTATTTCTTTTAGTTTTATTTATTCTTCTTCCAACCAGCGGAGCAGGTCGTCCGACTAACGCGATGAGCCGCTTTTATTTAACATAATTTCACCATGTGTGATCTACTATGTTATGACGTCTGTAAAACACATACGACTATTTCCACACCATTGAACCCATTGAACGTGTAAAATATAATTCGCTGAGATTGGTCAGCTTCGTCCCGTTGTTCGTTTACTCAATTTTCCAGTAAGGGATGTGCCCGCGGGCAGCGTTATTCCAAATCGTCACTCAAAAGACCGCCGAAGAGGAAAAATAATTTGGGGAGAATTTCTTCGCTTAAATGCTTTTGGGATTTGAAATACGCCGTTTCTATGTAATGAGAAGAAAAAAGCCCCTCGAACAATCGTGTTGACATAAAAATTGTACCGTATATTATACTTTGGTTACTTTACAAACTGACATGTATCTACAGCATCGAATGGACGATTTTCTAGCGAGCTAGTTTCTTTGTGCAGATCCGACAAAGAAGGCACATCGTACAGGTCGAGTCGTCGTCTACCCTGAGCTCATTTCTTACGGGATGTCGGATCTACGTACGTAAGTACACGCGACTCATCTAAACGAACAACTGAATCGGCACAGCGAACGCAAAATGTACATTATTCCATCGCCTCCTTCGTCGCTCTCGAGTTATTGGTACGAGGTCGCTATGTAAATATGTACATGCAATTACCGGATTAATTTTGTCGCTTATAACATCGACCGCTACGACGACGACGCGTCGACTCCGAATCGTTGGATTACTAGTTGTGAAATGTACCGTGATATTAGGTAATAGCGAACAGCTGATGACCATATATCGATAATCGAATTAGTTTCCACTTGACAAATGAAATTCCCATGTGGAATTTAGTATACAGGGTCACTCGAGATACCATTTAACGAATCAAATTTGATGATTTTCAACGTCGAATCTTCGTGATCATTCCATCATAGATATATTGAACTAGATCGGACAAGTTGCGAAAAGTGAGAGTCATAGGGTATTAAGTCGCAAAATAAGAGTGCCAGCCCAGAGCGCCCTCTGCGTTTCATGGTAAAACAGACCCTTCATCGACCTCTGAGAGATTATCGGTCAACCGCACGAACGATCTGTAGATCCAATCTTCAAATTCATCCTTATAGACGGTGACGCGCGACAAATATAACACGCTCGTCCGGACTATCGGTATTACGGTGCAGCAGATGAGCTTCTCTCATCACTAGGATGATTTCAGTGCAAATGGATATTATGATAATTTGTTCACATTTGAATACAAAAATCTGAAATACAATATTTTCTGTAAGGAGAATTATTCTTGTTCGGTTGAAAAAAATTTCAGTATAGTTCGCAATATTACGACTTTGGAAAAAAAAAGTATTTCATGTTCGCTAACACAAACTATCGGTCGAAAAAAAAAAAAAAAAACTGAATTTAACTGTTATTTTTGTTGGGGCTTGCGAGTAGGAGTTTGTTCGTTGTTCAGCTTTTTGTGAACTTGTTAATATGTCACGATGGAAAGATTTTCGAGTACAGAAAAAATTTAGAAAAAAAAAACCAAAATCAAAATCCAAAGATGCCGAGGAAAGAAGAATTAATTGAAAATCAATTGGGGAATAATGATTTCTAAGTGAGAAGAAAACTTGTAACAAGTTTTTCAAAGAAATTAGATTGTTCAATTAATTTTCACTGGAACTTAATTCTATCATTAACGTGTTGTCATTTTCTTCGTTTCATTTTCTTTAGTTAGTTTATTTTCTACCGACCGACTTAGGGTCGTTTGCATTTGTATCCAAACGAACCTAAGTCGAAATTTCTTATGTCCAAACGAACCCTGGGCAAATTTTCTCCGTAGAAACGGATTCTGTCTAAACGATTTCTGTCCAAACTAACCTCACTCACACCAGCAACCAGGCTTTAGCTCGCCGCGCATCAAAGCGATGACACTCGCTTCCCAGCAAATTATCACTTTTGCACCTCGCTCTTTTTTCGTTCTTCTAGTCCTATAGTCTAGTCAACAAGTGCCTTTTGGTCAAATTTGAGTTAGCCTTCGCCGAATTCAATGTAAAGGTGATTTTTGGATCCAGAATGAGCTCGAGAAACTTCAGAAATCGCATGACAACGCGGTTGAAAAAATTACAAAAGTAATAAACAATTTAATGGAAAAAAAAGTAGGGTTCGGTTTTTTGCGGATATCTCGAAAACTATTGCGGCTATCTGAAATTTGATCTGAAAAATATTCAAAAAGAGCAGAAAACACACTAAAAAAAAGTCCAACCTCCCTGAACTGCACCACGAATATTTATGATTTTAATTGAGCTATGAAAAAATGACCGATGACGCCTGATTCAGCTCCCACGCGCGATGCTCGTTTGGGAGACATGAGCAAAAAAAAAATTTATTCAACAGTTTATATATGAATATTGAGGGTTAAAAAAATTTAGGTACTTGCTGGACACTTTAATAAACAATAATCAGTTGGAAAAAAATTAGAACCAGAATTACTCATTAACTGTTGATACGGCAAGTAATAATACGATAGTAGTAATTTTCGTAACAAAGGTAAGAAACTCGAAGAGAACGAAAAAATTCAAGATCCATAAATTTTTTAAATTAAAAAAAAACTGGAATTTTTTTCGTTTAGAAACCCACACACAGTTATTATTGTATCATATTTAGTGATAAAAAAAAATCTCGCTCGAAAATTCATTTGTTTATAACAAATTGTTTATGCGAAAAACATTTTGAAAATAATTGAGAAATTTTTTTCCTTCAGAATGCCAAATAACAATTGAAATTATGATTTAAACAAGAAAATGTTTTCTTAAAAAAAAAATGTCACTCCTTTTTTTATATTTTTAATTTTTCTCCATAGCTTCAAGAAGTGGAAGGAATTTGAAACTTTCGGTTTGTTAATTATCCGAGTTTTTTTGTTATTTGCCTATTGAGAAAGAGTTTTCAATTTAAAAAAGCATAGTACATTGAAAAATGATGAATAAATTTTTTTTCCAACTGATTATTGTTTACTAGAGTGTCCAGTACGTACTCGAATTTTTTCATTCCTTAATATTCATATATAAACTGTTGGATACATTTTTTTCGCATATGCCTCTGAAACAATCATCGCGCGCGGGAGCCGAATCAGGCGTCATCGGTCATTTTCTCATAGCTCAATTAAAGTTATGAATATTCGCGGTACAGTTCAGGAAGGTTGGACTTTTTTTTTGTATGTTTTCTGCTCTTCATGAACCTTCTTTCAAATTCGGGATATCTGCAATAGTTTCCGAGATATCCGCAAAAAACCAAACGTGGTATATTGGAACAAAATTTATTCGAAGAACAAGCTATTTGCTTTTAATCGTGTCAATAACTATATTTTGTTAAATTTCATTATTATAAATCTCATTGATTATCGATCCGTTTTTTTTTATTTCTTTCTTTACGAAAAGAAGTTCATATTGTATTGTCATCCAGTTATGAGGAGTGTTTGAAGTTTCAAATATCTAGTTCATTGGGAAGTTGGTTTAAAATCGATTGCAAAATTTTTACTGAACAGACAAACAGATAGACAAGAAAGCGGGTTAATAAAAACTTGATAAAGAGGAACGCTTCGTTACAGAGTCGTATCACCAATTGAAACAAAATAGATTCCACAAAAGCTCTATACAGAATGAAATTATTTCTTACCAGGTAGAATCTGATGTGAAATGTAAAAATAATTTTTCTGAGATAATTTTTTGAACAAATTTATGAGAGTAAAAAAAAAAGTTCTTTAAACAAATTCAAAGAAAAAAAAAAGCACTTCACCGTTTTTGTGGATGCGATACGATAATTTGAAATATCATTCTCTTTTTAATTCCAACACGTTATTTTCGTGGTCAATGGTGATCCGGCAACGCTGCGCATAAAGTTATCTCGAGTATATTGTAGAATCAAAAGTAGGAATTATATATATATATAAATATATATTATATTTACTCGGTGCAACATTGCCAGATCACAGGTTTTGTTTCAGTGTTCTAAGATTGATACACTATGATCAGATATTAGTTCTTACAATCATCCTCGGTGTACAATGCATCGTAAGCTGTATACATAGGCAATACAGAATACATATGGGTACGTATGTGGCAAAAAAAAATTTCTCTGAACCTTGTGAGAATATTCATCTGAGATTTGTGTAAAAATTTTAGATTTTTAAAAATTATTGATTCTAATTTCAGCAGTTCAAAGATAGGCAAGGATGTCATATTTCGGAACAATGAAAAAAAATCTCGATACACCTTTTTTTTTTACCAAATTTTCCATACTTTTTGAAAAAATTGATTTTGATTTTCCATGGCCTTTAAAATGACCCTCTCGGTCATTTCAAGTGCCAAAATTCCTCGTTCAGAAATTTATAGAATTCTAAACTTTCTAATATCTTCTCTTTGTCTTCTGCGATTTTTCTTCAGAAGTTTTAGTTTTTGCGTGTAAAATTAATTTTGTATATTATAATTGCAAAATGATGATTATGAAAAAAATGTTTTGTACGAATGCTGCTTAGCTTTTCTTGTAGATTACGAATCTGCAATACAAAATATGGATTTCCGCTCGGAAAACCAAGTGACCCTCAAAACCCCCATACAATCCAGCTAAATTTCAATATCCATGGTATTATTGAATTTTCCTTCTATGATTCTGCAATTTTTGTTTCAAAAATTTTCCAAAATAATCCTCAGTTTTTGAGAAAACACCTTGTAACACTTCGAAAAATATATCCTGTTTATATGGAGGGTACAATCCACTATGCCGTGCATTCGTGCATTTTTGGATTTTGTGTTCTGCTTGTTGAGACATTACTGCAATAATTTATCACGGGTAAAACAGCCATGTATAACTATATCTAATATATCACGTTAAAAATTTATGGATACCGTGTATAACATGGCTCATGTCGCTTGGTCACATATCTGTCGGTCAAGTCGAACAGTTTCATAAAATTATCATATCGACCTGTTAAGCAAATCATGGGGTTTTAGGTAATTCTGTGAGTAAAACAGCGTCCTGAAGCGAAATCCTCAAAAAAGATATTTTCGCCGAGCGCGCCGACTACATTCATGTCGCGACACTACAATTTGCCAGCAACTTGTCCGATCTAGTTCAATATATCTATGATTCCATGCCGAATGGAACAAAATTGAATTAGAAAAAAAACAGTATTTCATTCGAATCGCGGCAACGTCACAATAGATCATTCAACTTTGTGTAGAGCAACATAGAAAAGAGAAAAAACAATTACATGTCGTCTGACCTCTCAGTTTTTTGCTGTCATAATTAAAAATTCCATCAATTAAATTTTGATTAGTCAACAGCTATTTTTGACTTCACTCCGTGAAAACGGCCTATAATTTTTATATACGATAGTTTTCGTTTCGTAATCGCTATATGTATAGAAGATCGATATGTATACATAGATTAAATAGCTGATTATTATACAATTTGTCTCCACTTAGCGGTAATCTGGATCGAGAATATATATATATATATCTCTCTCTCTCTCTCCCTCTTGTTGATTTACCATATGGCTATCACATAATATACATATGTATGCATATTCGGCCGCGAATAGAATATCCTTGAAGCGAAATTTGACGAGAATTTTTTCAGAGTCGATCAGATCAATGCCCTCTATGTGCCTACATTTATTTCATCTAGAGTCTCGACACCGAGAATCTATAAAAACATCAGCTATGGAAAGCGCTGTAGGGCCGACTGTTTTATCAAGTGTCTCCTGAATCAACGGCATTTTGGGAAATTTAAATCCGTTTTTGCGACATAAATCGGAGTGAAGCTTTTATTTGTGTCTAATTTCAATGACACCGATGTTCGGAGAGACGAGATCTCATAATAGCTGTCCATGCACGAACCCATTTTATTCTTCGTCCAGCGCTTTGTGACGTCAATTGGCTCTTCTTCTATGAAACATAAGTAAGAGTAGAAGGTAAACTCGATTTCTCGCTAACGCGCAAACCACCGCTACTGACGCTACCGCCGTCTACAGTTCTGCCGTTGTCCCGCAAGTCGTCACGAGAGCGCTGCGATGTTCGAACATTTACGAACTTGAAACGAACGCGAAACTTGAGGCCTTGTCCACCTCTAGGATGGACGAAATCAACGAATTCGGACTTCTGAATCCGTCAGTCGAAATGATCCAAGTGTTGACCCGCCAGCTCCGCAGTGACAGATGTCAGGTTATGTTATGCATGAAGTTTCACGCAACTAATATCACGAATATACGTATACGCCTAATAATTCTCCAAGCGTCGGTATATTTGACTAGGTTAACTAATTTGTTGATTTGACGTGACAGAGATTGGAGTCCAAGATTCGTCGCTGTACAAACTATAGCCCGATCGAATCCTGTCCACCTACGTGACAGTTGGCGAGCCGGTGATGACCTCTCTGTTCCAATCTTACTTATTCTACCGATTCATTGCAATTAACACTTATTTTTTCCTCACAAGCGTATCGTTCAAGAATTACATTATGGAACATTTTCCCCGATAAAGCCTGCCAAGTCTCACGATCTCCGTTTGAAGAGATTTTCATTCGTTTCTTTTCTTCTTTTTTGTTTTTGTTGAACACTTTTATTTTCATCATTCCAAAATTTGTCGTCTCTTTTAATTGGTAATTCAGTGTGTCTGTCTAATTCTAGCTTCCTAGTAGAGTTCCATATAATTGGCACATCAATTAATTTTGATGATTCTCACTCCGATTATCATCCATTATTTCTAAAGAAGATATTCATGGACTTGGCGAATTTTTCGGCACGGTAGGTATTCTCTGGGGGGATCTTATAGACTTGAGCAAAATCTTCAAGGCGAGTTTCGATATTTATAGAGCCCAGTTTATATGTACCGCATATCTGCAACCTTGTGTACATAAAACTTGCACCGGTCGTTTGCAGTCAAGTTATGGTATACGTAGCAGCATGTAGCAGCTTAAAAAAGCTTTACCGCGCCACAGCTGCAAACGTTTGCCTATTTCCTTTTCAAATAATAATTTAAACTCGAACATTTCATATTGCATACGTGTATATGGAGTTCATTAATTCGGGTTTGTGTGGATCAGGTTCTTGGAATACCTTCATGAGATGAAAGGCAGCTAACAGAAATTGCGTTCCGAAGCAGCACCGGCATCTGTAGATACTCGTACAACTATACGTACGCGTACGTAAGTATACCAATACCACGGAAACTGTGGAGATCGGGCGTGCCTCGCTCGCTGCTAATGGAGACGCGATGATATCGAGAGAATCTCTGGCATTTGGAAGAGCTCCGTCTTCCTCCTCCTTTTCGCTCTGCAGGACCCGAAGCAGAAATTTCTAAGGTATAAGTATACGGGCGCGACCCTCCTTGATGCCTCTCCTATCCTCCGCCGCGACGAGTACCTTAGAAAACATCATCATCTCCTACGGGGAAGGAGAAAGAAAGAAACGCAACGCAACTCGTGAATCAGAAATTCCACGATCGAAAAGTAAAGTCCGACCGACCCATCGATTCGAACTACTTGAATTACATACCTTGGCTTCATTCCGGTATATTCACAGGTTACTTCTATCAAACGCCGGGACGTACGCTACGACGCTTTTTTATATTCTATCGAAAGTCGGCAAACGAAAACGAAGAAAGAACAAGCATCGGTTAGCTCCTGACTTGCGTCTATAATATTACTGATTCAATAATGATAAAAAAAGTGAATAAAAACAAAATTCCTCTCCGCTATTCGAAATGAAAAGCCGAGGTTGGCGGGGCGAGCCTAATTTTGTTGTTTTACATGAAACGAGAAAGAATTTAATAAACATGAAATGGAAAAGAGAAGAAAAGAAAGAAGAAGACATCTTTTTTGAGTTTTTTGGTTCGCTGGAGTCAAATAAACTTTTGGAAAATGAAAATCGCACGGATACGTAATGGACGCGTATCATAATACCTCGTGCACGTGCGACGTCATTCGCTCTCTATAAAAGCGCAAAACAAAAATCGAAATGACGAAACGCCAAGGCTTCCGAACGAGAAATGATCTCCCGTGCGAGTCTGCTGTACGCAAAAAAGCGACGAGAGCCAATGAATACAGATTAATCGCCGGCGAAAATGAGTATTTTCATTTGCTTTTCGTTGTGGGTCAAATATCTCTATCCTATATGTATACACGATCCATGTTTCACCTTCGAAGTGTCAAGGAACGTATCACTGTCGCTTTTGGGACACGGTTTGAATAATTTATGAAAAAAACGCAATACCATAAGTTTGATTTAGCGAAAAAATATCGTATGACATAACTTTATTCAGAACCAATCTCACAGTTGGTATATGTGTTGCGATTGTCGGAGCCAAAAATTGAATAAACTTCGAACCATTGGAGCGACTGTTTCCTAATAAATTTTGGCCCAAGAAGCACGAACCCGTCGACGAGACTACAGAGAAAGAAGGAATCGACGGTGCAAGTATTATGCGTGTAGTTACGACCTATACCGCGATTCAAGAAAACCAACGAATGATGAATGGATTTTAATAATTCAAACAACTATGATCGGTATTAAATAGATATAAATAATTCCTCTAGTTTGCATTAAACATTGCTAACACAAAATTTGAATATCCGCCACAAGTAGCTCTCGTCCTTCCGCTACACCAAACCGCAGTCATCATCATTCGTTCACGCTTATGCATGTAATGTATCGAGCGAGCGACGTTCCAAAATGAAAAAAAGAAACCAGCGCAATATTTATTATCCATTAATACCGCAATACATAAAATCGGAATAATTAATACCAGGAGCATCAATTGCCTCGTTAAAAACATCCAATGATGGAATCACAGCGATATTGCAATCGCATTAATTTATGACCCATTCACACGATATCGCGCCGCGTTACCGGTTATTCTATTATCTCGCGTTATTTTCCGACTTGGGATAATCGACTTGAAAGATATTAGAAATTACAAACGCCTAACTTCAGATTTGCATAATCCTACTCGATATAAACTTCGTCGATATCATCCGCAGCGGAGATTTAATATTATAACAATAATACATTAAGGAGCTACCGGATATGCTGGATTAGATGGCGAACGTTTTATTACGATGGCTATACGCGTATTCTCAACTCGAATTATCCTATCTGCGTTCAGAAAATACATCCGCGGGAATGGAAGAAATTCAATCTCTCCGCGACGGATCTGTAGAATTCCTCAACAGGATTGCGCGCATTCGAGTATATAAAGTAAGCAAAGACCATGAACTTCCGTCGATTAGTTATCTAAGAGGCTGTTGACCGCTACACAATTGTTTATGAAACTTTACGAGTAATCGGTTCAACTCTATTCTGCACTGATTGTGAAATGCACGTATCGGAGTATCGGGTCGAAGTCCCCGTCGTGCTTTTGTTTCTCAAGGCTTCTGATTCCCCTATTGTCGAAGTAACATTGATCGAATCGGCATCGATATTATAAGCTTAATTTTTTCAATTCCAAGTTTCATTCGCACTCTGGATTTAACGGGTGAATAATCAGGGCAGGGTAAGCGAGACTGTTTTACCTAATTATTTCCGATTCGGAATATGCTGCACTCTTTTGAAACAAACCAACGAAGATGAGCTTTTGAGAAATAATTACGTATGTGGAACGGAACTTTGGCAGGGAGTCTTTTTCTTTTTTTCTCTCTTGTTACCAGCGGGAACGATAGCGTATACATCGACCTGCGCCGAAGTGAAACTTGGAATTAAACAATAGAGCTTAAAATATTGCCATCCTAGTTAGTATCCATGTGGTTCAAACTTTTTGATAGCATCCTATGTAGTTGGGGCGCAAGCACGGTAGCGCGCATAATAATAAACAGTTCGAAAGTGTGCCACAGCGAATCTTCAGAGTCCGTTGCCTTCGAGGAGAGAAAGAAAGAGATGGACGGGAGCGGCGGGGGAGGGAGAGAAAGAAGGGATGATGACAGGGGCTGAATTCGGAGTATAGAAACTTAAGATGAACTCGCGAGCTTGCGAGCTATTCGAAATCAACTCTCATGGAAGCGCAAAACGCATTCCATTGCGCTCGAGCAATCCAACTTGGACTCCTTGTACTCCTCTAGGACCCTCCAGTTACCGCTGCCGCTGCCGCCGCCGCTGCTGCTGCTGCTGCATAAACGTGCATATATGCATGCTGCACATCCATGTATGCAATTGAGAAGTTTCCTGTTTCTATATCGACCGCACGTGTCTCAAGTTGCACAGATGTTCGAACGATGAACGTGTCTCGCGGTTCGTTCGGATCCATGTGCAGTACTCGATGCACATCCTATGAAATACTTTTTCGGTCTCGAGAATGTCTTCTTCATCGAATTTCACATCATCGAAAAGTTCTCGCGAGGTTATACGTACGCGTTGATTCACGTCGGGAACATGTTTTCCATAATTCCTTATCGAATCAAGTTCACGACGATTTCATAATCTCGCGGTATTCTTTCGCCCGAATTCCCGCAGACCTACTACGACATGGAATTTCATTTCCCGAATTCCATGGGAGCAATTTCACGGATTAATCGCGAAAAAAATTTACAGCCCTCTATAACTCATGGGATGCCTGTTTGATATATGGCGTAATTCATCACCACTATTCGCACGGTATTAATTCGTTTCGGAGTTTAGTGGAACGCGTATATTACCCGCAAATATGAATTCCAATTTTATGTACACAGAAAAATATGTGTGTAGGAACGGCGTGCGAAAAGGATATACAGGCGATCGAGGGTGTTCCAATAATTCATTGTAATACTCGATCATCCGCCAAAAGGATATTCAAATTCATTTGTCAAATTCGCTTCGGCTAATAGATATGTACTTCGCCTAGCTTTTCTCTATCACGCGCGTATCTGTGCATACATATACGTCTGGCTAGCTTTTTGGTAAATACATAATACGTACGTCATATATGTATAAACGCAATCCCATTATTACCTACTGAACTAATGATCGCATCGTTTCTTTGACTCATAAATCACTGTAACCGGCTCCTGTACCCAGTTCGGTGGTGATATCCAGAGCATCGGAATTTTCCAAAACGCAACGACATTCGTTGATACAAACCTACGAATATGTATATTCGTAACGCATAAATCACTTGAAAACGTAAAATTATGACATCGATAAAAATGAGAAAACTTGTTCAAATAAATGAACGATTTAATGTACCGAGCTATCGAAAAGGGTAGGTATATGATGATAACAAACGTTGAACAAAAAGAGAACCCTGAAAATATATTACCCGCGAAAGGTTGCTTCGACGACGATAATGAAAAAAAGGTAGGCGAAAAAAAGAAGGACAAAAATAACGAAGAAGATGAAGTGCCTACTTTGCGTCTATGCGCACAAAGGTGTGACAAGTACAGCCAATGTTAACACGACTAATTATGTACGGTGTGTACGTGTGCGTGGTACAAGGGTTTCGTCACTTTCGTTTCCATAGTCGCTTCCGCAAACCCCAACATCCGCCACCCCGCGAAGGGTACGAAACGATTTAACAAGGGAAAAGTACACCCTCATTTTGCCGTTTATTTTTCCGTCGGAAACAAAGAAAAGCAAAGCCTAAAAGCCGGTTTAACAAAAGTTGTACAATTAAAATCCGCCCATACTAGATCCACTTTAAAGCCAAATCCCCCGACATTACAGAAGAGTCGGTGAAAGTCAGACGTATGTATGTGTACAGCTGTATATTTTTTTAGAAATGAATTCGCCGATAAATATTCACGTATCGATCATATATTCCTATTCTCTTCTATTTTCATACGCGATGCCAATAAAAAGAGTTGGTTTACTCCAAATTTAGACAACGATGCGGTAATAATTATAATTTTCAATAGCTTCGGCGATTTTGAAATTTAAAAGCGGACAAGAGCGAATGCGTTCCATCTATAACATCCGGCCGGAACAAATATCGGAGAGAATCGATTCCTCCGTTCCGTAAAAGTTCCTCTACATATACGTATAAATCCAAGTGATTGAAATATCGGATGCAAATTCGAGACGAATTTTTCGATTCGCAACTTATTCCGAGAAGAAAAGGAAACGATTCCTCGCCAGGCCCGGCGGGGTCGACGAATATAATCCTGTGCAGGAACAGCAGTTTCTTTTATTTTATTACAGCAATTTGTATGGGCTTTCGGCTTTCACCCAAACCACGCCTTTCCATTCCCTTCTACCCCCGGAGCACCCTAAGCGAAGAACAAGGCGGAGCTGCAAACTGCATAGCTTTTGGGGTTCCGCGTCGATTCAACCCTCGGTGTCTGTAGCGTTACACAAATACTGTACTAGGGTATATCTGTACATAATACATGGATACGCGTACATCTCAACGCGGGGTATATTGGTCGATAGATCTCCCATGGCGATAACAGCTTCGTAAGGTTAAGTGTCGAGATTAGTAGGCTTTACGTCTTGATTGATAAATCGTTTATTTACTGTCCCTGCAGACGCTTGTATAAGCTATGTAAATATATCGTATGTATGCATAGGTATGCATGCGTGTATCATTACACACATGTATATATATGTATAATATATATATATACATGTATATGTATGCGCGAATGGGTGGTCCAACGACTTCCCATTTCTCACGAAGCAGCACGGAATGTCGCCATGGGGTTCCGTCAAAACATATTGCGCGCAGACAGGCTAGATAGATAGGTAGGTAGCTAACTACGGCTGCTGAAAGTAATTAAAAAGAAGAAGAAGGAGAAGAGGGAAAAGAAGAGTAAGGAAAAGGTCTTCGGGATTGTTTCTGCAGGAACAGTTATAAAGAACGGAAAACGAGGACTCGGAAGAGGAGTTTTCACCGTGGAGTCAGGAAAGGCGTATAACGCATCTGTTATTCCCCGTTCTCCCCTTACGTATATTTCCATCTTCATTCTCTCTTTTTTCTTTTAATCGTTCTCTCTTTTCATTTCAAGCTGTACAGGTCAAGTTACGGCCCTCCAATATGACTTATTTTCTACTAAAAGATAATGAATTGTTATTATAGTTAAAGTTAATTCAATATCGTGGAAAAAGACCACGGATATTACGTATACAAATAATTCCTTTTTCTCGCTCGAAGTGGTATGAAAAATAGTAAAAGAGTAACGAACAAAGGGGAAAGTTTGAAACTCAAGGAAACATAAAACAGAACGCGAAAAACTGTGCTTTAGCTCCGGTATACAGAATGCGTACAACTTAAGGATAGTTAATTCTTTATACTCCAAGTATAGAGGGCGCCGATACAAATTTTTTTTTCTTTCTGTCTTACAACATCTCTACTCCTAATCATTACCGCGATAAACCGTGATGGAATGCGATGTGACAAAAAACTTTACGAGGTGGTCCGACGAAAATATCCTAATTAACAAAAAATACCTCATTACGACACTTTCGGATGCTCAAATTGGGAAAAAAGAAGGAAAAAAAGAATCAACACAGAGAGGTAGTAACAGAGAATACATAACACAAAATAGACGCCCGTATACATTCGGTGTGAACATCAAAACAGTGGGCAGCCCACTGGCGGTATATGAGCCACGTATGGTGTGACCAAACGATAAATCTTCGTCTCTGGGATAATCCGTGGAAAAAGCGTGCGGATGAAAAAAAAAAAAACAAGCAGAGAAAAAAGAACAAAGAAAAGTAAAAAGGAGTGTATCATCCCCTTGTCTCACCGGTCGGTCCCTTAAAAACTAATGAAATCATAAGAATAATGAGCTATCCGTCGAGTCTGGAGACACTTATTTTGTGTCGAGCTTTTTTGCCACCACCCTCTATAACTCGCGAGACAGATGTAAAAGGAAAAAAAAGAAAGAATAACCTGTAAAGAGGAATGGAAGGAATGTCCATATGTATGTACATCGATTCCATAACTCTGATTCAATCGGCAATTTTTTCCCCCGTGATTAATTCATCTACAGCTATCTCTCAACTACTTTTTTCAAACCGTTTGGGAGCTGCGAATATTTTTTGAATTCGTTGCCGGATCACTTCAAAAAAAAGTTCAACGATCCTGGAATTGTTAAAAAGAGATTTAACCCTCACACCACCCGCAACAACCCCCGTGTATTTTGAAAAACGGGATCATGATCATTTTGAACCAATGTTCGTCTTGGCTTTTTCATTGAAAAATTGCAATTCAAGGTCGCTGTAGGATATGCTGTAGTTGAATTACCATTAGCCCATGGAACACCATTCCCACACGGATAATACCTTATCTTACGCATGTTTCGTAGAGGAATTGTTATAAATTCATATAATAATATTTGGTGTAAAAGTTTAGTCGGATTCTGAATCTCTTTCGGGGTAGGAACATCGGCCATATCTATATGCGGGTGAGCCGTTTCCTGCCTACATTATCGTAATTTAATACACACTAAATAGTGCCTATATCAGCGAGTGTTGTGAATTATAATTTCCTACCCCTCGCGTGCCATGCATTCACTGTATAACTCCTCCTCTCCCGCAGCATAAGCGGACAGCTTCAAAGGAATTCTTTTCCCTGCCCCTCGACCCCTTTTTCACTCCGTCGCAGCAGAGTTGGGAAATGTTTGAAAACTAATAGGATAAAATTCTACAGCTTTTGAAGCGAAAGAATATCAAACGCTTTTCGAGGGATTCGGAATATGGAAAGACCATTCCGTAATCACCGATTGTTAGATGTAAAGATAATTTTCGTAACCAGGTGAAAATACGTTCGATTATTAGGCCGAGCCGGAGTGCAATTCGTATGACAGCCGAGAAGCTACGAATATCAACCGAAGGTATACGTCGACGGGTGTCATAAAACCGACAACGAGACATTCGCAGGTCACCTGCAACCCTCGTGAAAAGAAAGCACATGTAAGTTTGATGGGTACGTCGTCGCCTCACATTTCGAAGGATCCGCGGAAACCATCCACATCCATTTACCAATAGGGATGAACGGTCTGCACATTCCTACAATCCGAGACATCACCGAAGCATTTTTATAAATGTAGTAGGAAAAACTAGGCGATCCGGAGCTTCCGTCAGAGAAAAGTGCTCGACAAAATTCGCACGTTTTACATCGCCCGAATTGTTTTCGGCAGATGTCGCGGAAAAAATTTATATTCATTACACTCCGTACGTGAATTACATGAAATTGAATAAACGCATTCCCGATCAACGTGGAATAATCATTTTCCCCCATCGCATGGTACCGCGACGCGGTAAGCGAAACTTTTCTCAACGTATAGACAAATTATTCCCTCGATGACAATAATAATGACAATGTAATTATTATCAACCGGAAACGCGGGTGAACGAGCTCTACGGCGGTGAGCGTACGGTGTAAGATAGTTAATAATTTCCTAGCATGGCGGAGAAAAGTTTAAATGAACGACGGAATAGGACAACGAACCGATATAGGTATACAGTACATAATAGTACGATGCGACGTATGCGTATCACGAGAAGTGATAGATAACGCTCGTGACGATTGTTGAAGAGAATTTGCAAAACGCAATTGAAATTTCGACAGACTGACGTCGCACATACGGTCCCATGTCTACCGACATGTCTCACGTATTAATTCCGTTATAGGTATGCCATATACACACATATACGGGTATAAGTATACTTATACGGTACATGTCGATATGTGTAACAGTTATAAACGACGCAAGTTATAACAGCGGTCATGCCTTTATGATCAAAGACACCTCGTCATCAAGGAGCGTTTGATGTATCCTTTGCTCGACTAACACGCGGTCCGTGATGTTCTCTGTAATACAGTTTAGCTCGACGATATAACTGAACGTTATAGTTGGCACCCCACTTTGCCACTCAACTTCGCTGTCATCGACCTATGCATAAATTTTTTCGACAAAAAATAATCCAAATCAATTGTACAACTTTTCGTTGGCGGATCAGCCGCACGAAAAAATTGTCCAAATACATGGCGCCTGGCGGTACCGGCAAAATGAAAAATTATAACGAATTTGAAAAATTTTGCTGAAAAATAAATTCTCTCAAACTATTTTTCAAGTTCACCGAAGACCATCCGTGTTTAAGATTAGTTAGGAGCCTGAACGTCGTTTACTCGTTTCCATGAATACATTCGACTCGTACGCCACCATCGAATTTTGCATATTGTGATGGTAAACAAACATTGAAACACCGGAGCCCTCCGTGACGACACGCGGAATGACCACGGGACTCTCGCGATACGTCAGAGGCGAGGATAGCGCTGGTAGCGCCTACATCTCTGCAGTTCACCCGTTAGCGAGAAATCGAGTTTACGTTATACCGCATCTACGTCGTACCTGTACGAATAGAGCTGACAATGAGCGGCGGAAAAGTGTCCGGAGACGACGACGACAACCTTTAAAATATTCAAATATTTGATCGTGAAACGGGCTCAAGCGTGGATAACTGTTACGGGATCTCATCTCTCCGAACGTCGATTTCATTGAAATCAGGCTCAAATAAAAGCTTCGCTCCGATTCATGTAACGAAAGTGCGTCCGAATTTGCCGAAATGCCGATGATTTAGGAGGTACTCAATAATACTGTTGGCTCTACAAGGCTTTCCCTGTCTCTCGGCTCTACAGATACTCGGTGTCGTCCCGTTCTTTTTAATGCACTTGGCGCGAGACTTCATACTGAGTCTCTTGATACAGATTCGAATGAACAGCCAAAACCAAAAGCACACTCTACTCGGTTTTCCGACATAACCACTTGTCCGTACGTCTCGTTAATTCGAACTCACGATTCCTTCATTCCAAATAGGTGGAAGAAAGAAAGGTAAAGCTCTGAAGCCTTCTCACGAAATTGTTGGATGTGCAGTTTGAAGTTTTAATGATTTCTCTTTTCATTCATCTTACTGATCCTTTAGACTTTCCAATTTTTTCCCTCATCAAATGCACAAAAAAGTATTATCTCACAACGAAGTAGGCGGATAATTAGTTCTTCGAAAATTTACAAAAAGATATTATTCTGAAATGTCAGCTCTCAATATCAACATTAAGAGGTCTATCATAGCAATTCTTCATTTTTTCTACTGAGTGGGTCAAGCATGTTCTATAAAAAAGCTTTGTTCGTAAGTTATTTCATTAAGTTCACTCCTTTAAAAGTTATTCGATGCTGCTAACTCCAATAGTAAAAACTTCAACGGCGAATAACTTCTGAAGGAGTGAATTTAATGAAAAATGTTAAGAGACATTTCTTGTTGCGCATCAAATTTCATTTAGGAGTATGTATTTCATTTGTTTAAATATCGTTATTAGCGTCAGTTACGAAAATCTAAAGTCAAAAAACAAAATTGGCAAAATACTTCAATGTCCGAATTACGATTGCATAGGAACGGCTGGTTCGACGATAACTTACAAGCAGAGCTTTTTTGTAGAACGTTCCCGACCCGCTCTGTAAGAAAAATTCAAAAATTGCGACGATAGATCTCTTGATGTTGATATCAAGCGCTGAAATTTTCAGAATAATGTTCTTTCGTCACGCCAACTAATATTTTCAAAGTACCGTTGGAAAAAAAAAGGTCAATTTTTTTCGCCCAGTCTAATACCATAGATATATTGAACCGCGAGTTTACGTCGCAGCAACTCCGGATGCCCGCCAGCAAGGCGATCTCGTCGAGCTGACGGATTCGGCGACGGAGGTAAGGCAGAGAGTACGCCATCGCCAACCGAATCCGTTAGAACGTTCGAATCAACCAACGTTGACGGTCGTCTTGAAGATTCGAGGTTGCATTAGGTCAATGGTTAATGCGACACTCGCACCGGATGGATAATTCGACCATGAATACTTGCGGAACAGTGGAAGGTTTGACCTTCGGTTATCTACGATATTCTGGTTAGGTTAGGTTGGTGGAAAGTAATTAATAGCAGACTCTCAATTAATAAACAGTCGGAAGTAGTGGACGGAGACACATAATCGCCAGGTAGGTGACGAGTATTGTTTCATGTTTAAAGTAGCTTTCATCATCTTTTATGTTAATTCAGTACGAAGTAACATCGAATCACGTAATCAGCAGGTAAGTGACGAGCGTTCTTCATTCACTCATAGGATTTCGTACAATGAGCCATTAAAATTGAATCAACAATACTTGCGGCCTACCTGCCGATTACGTTTCACGGTTTTTTATTAATTAATTGTAAGTCTGCTATCGATTACTTTCCATCAACGTCAGTTAACCAAAATGTCGTGAATAACCGAATTTCAAACCTTCCACAGTTCCGCAAATATTCATGGTCGAATTATCCATTCGGTGCGAGTGTGTCATATTAACCATTGGCCTGATGCAACCCGTTTCACCAGAATTGCACGCTATGGCGAAAGCTAATTTCGCACGTGTAGTCGTGATTTTTTTTTTTCTTTTATTTTCTGAAAGCTCCAGTAATAAAAAAGGAATAACTCCAGAGCGATTTCGTGTAGTTGTGAAGTAAAAGATAGCGTGTCGTTCACCATGAAACGTAAGATACACGTGAAAAACGAGATGAAAAAAGCTCTAACAACAAACTCTAGTTTTCTCGACAGTGTAGTCGTACCGATGTGCGGGAGCATCTTCTTCCGTCAGCCTCTTCTCGAATCATTACCAAACACAGTTAAAGTAGATAACTTACTCTTTCACAATTCCCTTAGAATTCCAAACGAAAACTCTTGGCGAAACATGCCAAACAGGTAACGGCAGTGGTAACAACGTGCGCTACGGTTGCTACGTACGTACGTACGTACGTATGTATTAGAAAATAGGTACATAACAATACAAGCTCATCAAAACTCTGATAATCCACCTTGGGATACCGGCGAACGAATGGAAACCTGCGCCTGAACATTTTCCTCGCTACTATACGCGTAGGACGTCTGCAGTTCCCTCGACTGTGATGCCCCTCAGTTTTCGATAGAACAACCACTCCGTAACTTAACCCGTATGAAATTATTGTTTCTATGAATAATCCCAGATTGCATATACATAGAGTCGACCCTACGTACGTACCGCGACCACCACCGCCACCCTCGTTGAAATTTCAAACCGTGGCAAACTTCGGCGAGTTTTGTTCCGTACGAAACAGCTTCAGAAGGTTCTCCCAAGATCTCCTCGCGTTATCTTCAGATGCGTTGGGATTTTCTTCGGAGGTACAGAGAATCGTACGTGGCATCTGCACGTATTCGAGGTCGTCCTTCGGCCATTCTGGTTATGCTCATTGCTCGTGCTTCAACGGCGACTCTGCTCCTATCTGCGGATAGTTACGCGCTCAAATTTCGACCTTTCCAAGTACAACGTACGACCATACGACCGAATCCCACACCCTTTTCAAAAATCACCTCGGGATTCCCCGATTGTAATTTTGACGAAAGACTATACATGGCTGATAAGAGAACCTGCACCGTGTCGTTCAAAATTGTGTGGCGTTCACGACTTCCTATCGGCTCGTCGATACGGCGTAGAACTAGCGGATGTCCTAGTTCAAAATGTTCCATAACGTAAATGGAACACTAACGCGGTGGTAGGTGGTGGGTAGTCGATGCGAAACCAATGTGTGAATTGAATAATTGAAAAAAAATTCAACGAGTGTAACGTGACGGTAGAGGAATTTACATCGCTCGAATATCGCGAACCTTCGAAGAAAAAGGGAACAAGGAATTGATCAAAAAGTAGGCCTTTCACGGAGATTGAAATTGGGGTAAAAATATCGCTGCGGACGGGTGTTTTACCTTTATTCGAGGTACGCGACGGTCTTCACATCCGTAAAGATTGTGGATAAAATGTCGCGTGTAGTTCAGAGGACGTTGATATCTCAGCACCTGTTGCCAAAAAATAATAAACCGTGCTCCGATACACGAGGCCGTACACGTATAGATTAGGGTGTGCAGCGTACTTTCGGCTAAAAGTATCAATGTCAAAACTTGTATCCTCTTGATGGCCGTATATTATGTATGAAAAATGTTCAAGAGACGCGGTTCAACCGCGAAACAACAAGGTAGTTATACGTTACACGAGGTGCGTGGGTACGTAATGGCTAAACACACACCCCACACCCATCAATCCCCGACCTCAACAAAACCAATATTCCGAGCACCGAAAAATTCCGCGTGACTTCGTACACCGTATCCCGCAGTCTCCGGACGCGAAATGCATGCATATAATATTCATAGCCAAAATAGTCCTTGAGACGCCCCCGAGGTACACGCGTCACGTCGTCGTCGCTTCGTTCTGGCTTCTGCGAATGCACCGACTGCAGCAGCAACAGCGGCAATATCAGCGAGGCACCGAGGCGCTGAGGACATCACCTGCGCGACTAACAATAAATGAAGCGTGTACCTCGTACAGGTATACGCGGGCTTCGCTCGTGACCTTGTCAAGTCGCGTTGCCTCCTTGTATCCCGAGTACGTATACATAGGTGTACGAATATGTGGTACATATAGATACGCGCACGGTGTATGCGCGTATCCGCGATTGTGTTCTACTCCGGGTAAGTCCCGGTCGTTGCCCCTGCACGGGATAAACTCAAAGACGCTTTTTTTGGCGACGGCGAAAAGGGGGCATTGCGGAGCTCTTGAAGTCTCAAGGGAGCGAAGGCGGCGAAAATCCGTCGACAAGATACGGGGGATTGCTCGCGCGACTCGAAAAATAAAAGGCAGAATAAACTTTGGAAATTGCTAATTAAACGTGACCCTTACTCCAAACGATATCATGATTCAAATTTCGTATCTTGGTCGTGATTCGAATGCACAGAGCAGCAGACCCCGACATTTTGTCCTTGATAATGGTTACACCCACGTCGGTGTTTACGAAGAATCGAGCAGCAGCTGCCGCTACCGCTACCGCCGGTGATCCAGACGCGGTGTATCGCCGGTCTCTCGGCAGATTCCAGTTTATACGATCCTTGGTCAATGTCATACGTTTCATTAACCGGATATACCGAAGATATTGCAGACGCGTCTGCGTGGATATCCATACGTACCGTACGTACAGGTAAGTAAAACGCACTCGTGAAATCTCGACGCGCAACAAATATGACAAAAAAATCATGGAGTGGAAACAAAAGAGCGAAGGTACGTACGTACAATGTAATCGACATAACGTCAAAAATAACAATAATAACTGAACAAAAACGGGAGATAGCGTGTGAAATGTTTGTTACGTGCAAAGATTAATCTCGATGGCGATAATTGCGACGTACGATCCGTGCAGAGATCGTAATAACCTAAGCCAATCTTTGATAGGCGGGTAAATTTTTTCTCAAGTAGATGCGCGAAACCGCCTGTAATAAGGGGGAAAGTGTCGGGAAAGCTCGCCAATTTATCCCGGAAGTGGAACACTCGGACTTGAAGGAACAAAAGATATGGAGCTTAATTTATTACAACCTCTGGAGTGGTATTTTCGCTGTTTTAAAGAGTGCGGTAGAACGGTGAGGAGTCGCATGCACGACGACGCTACACCTACCGTACATTACGGTGTTGGGTCGATACTTTCAGGGGTGAAACAAACGCGAAAATCGTACGTGAACGTGCGAATAGAAATATAAGACGGATTCCCAGTTGTAGACGTATAGTCCGGCGAAAGACCTTCGATCGTTCCGAAACGATCGTTGCGTTCGTTGCGAAAAGTTTCTTCGATCCAACTACCGCGAAACCAACAAAAGTCACGAAGCCAAGCGCAGCGCGAGGCAGGGAGATAGGAACGGGGGAAGCAGCGAAACGTGGATGGGCATAATACGCCGTCGTGTGGATGCCGCGCTGTTTAACGTTCTATGTTCTCATCTGTGTATAGACGCAACGGCCGAGCCGTTCAGACGGCATGGCTAACTGACCATTTCCGGAGCTATGCTCATAGAGAGTAGCACTCCGTACACCGATCGCGACGAACGAAGGTGCCGTACTAATTTGTTAAGCGAATCGACTAATTGATTAACTAACACCTCTTTCAGCAGCTGCTTTCGTACGTACGTACCAATCAAATTACACGTATTGAATTACACCGCACAGGAAATTTCAAACAATTAAGCGTACCTGTCCACGGAGGCAATTTAGAGTTTTAAAAACATCTTGAACAACAAAAGTGTGTTCAAAAAGAAAAATCTTACGAGTCAAGGGTCCTTGCTTAACGAGGGTACGGTGAATTAATATCTCGTTAGAAGAGTCAGAGTTTGAATCGTAAAGGAGAACTTCATTTTTCTCCACATCCTTCTTCTCCTTCTATTTTTATCATTCTCCTTTTTCATACCCCCTCATTTCTGGTCTTTGACGATCCGACCGATGTCTTATAATATACTCGTGCATCGGGCGTCTTATAAACATCTTATCCTTTTTCTTACGGATTTTTGACGTCTGCAATTTTGATCGCAGGTGTTTCCGAGGCAGATCTCAACACGTACGAAAAAACTGCGAAAGACGATCGGTGTATATAAAACCGATCGCTTCAATCGCGAAATTTCATGCGCTTCGAAGTATTCCTTTGAAAACTAGCGCCAATATTGAACGTAAGCACACACACGGCGTACACGTATCTGCAGTACTTCCGTTCCGTCCAATTTCGCTGCATTATAACTGTCCTATTTATATTAGTATTTACCTGTATTATACGCCGACGAGCGACGGCCTCGTCTCTACATTGTTACGTAGATGCATGCATGTGTAGTACCTCGTGCGCTGTACGTACGCCGAACTGCATCCGTTACGTAAAACGAATCGGCAACTGGGAATTCGAATGAAGTCAAAGAAAACAAAACGTACGAAGAAAAAAAAAAAAGAACAAAAAATGTTCCATGCAACGAATAGAAATAAATGCAACACTAGGAATGTAAAAACCTACTTTCGAGGTGGAAACAAGATTGCACGCAACGTTTAAACGTTAAAACCCAAGTTCGTAACAGTACTCGACTAAACAGTCCTCGTTTTCTACTGCAATCTCGTTAAAACAATAGATTTGTTTTTTTCTTTCCTCCTTACGGTTTTTTTCTTCTCGACTCCTATTACGTCTATAACCGAGAGTAAAAACGAGGTGCTCTCCGCAGTTGGAAATGCTATGCTATGAAAGTATGTACGGTGCAACGAAGGTGTGCGTTACGGGTACATGCGTGAAATATGTATATCCGCGGTGAATTCCGAGTCTTTAGTGAGTCGAGATTCGGTAAACGAACGAGAAACGCGCCGGTTAAATATCGATGCATACACGTCGTACAAACCCTGTACCGTGGCAGCGACGGTGACGATGCAAGGGAAAATGAGGAGACCGACGAAAATCGATGACTACAAGATACGTGCAAACCTGCGGTTTATATCAAGGTACCGCACGCGCGACCTCCAGATATTCACCTCACGGTCATCAATTAGTGTATTTGCGTTCAAAACCATTGATGGAACAAAAAAAGTTCCCAAATTCTTCCCGTCTGCGTCAGGGCATTCTATGGTCAGGGTCTCTATGCCCGGTACAGAGCGAAGTTATAAATCTCGCCTCCCAATGCCATGCGTATTATGGAGATATGAGAGAGATGAGCTCGATATACGTATAATTGTACGGAGCATTACGTGGCAACTTTGTACCAGATTTCAACCGGCAGCCATTTTTTCCTTCCTGGATAAGAAGAGGAGAAGAACAAAAAAAAAAAAAAAAAAAAAAAAAAAAAAAAAAAAAAACCAACAACAACAACAGCCAAACTCGAAATGGCCGCGAGTGTTCGAAAACACATTTGAACGGAGATGTCGGGAGTGAAGAAGCGAGCAATCATCGACGTGGATTTGTAACGAGGTTAAAAATCACCTATAAATTTGGTACTATGACTAGCTACTTTTGCAGAGCGCAGACATGTTGAGATGATAAGATAGGGCGGGGGCGTACGAGGAAGTTTGAATGTGAATTTTCTGAATAATTCAAACGTGAAATCTCGAGGCTGGCTTCAGAGGGTTTATAGTCGAGTAAGCGAGAGAAGTACGGGGATGAAACTGGGCAACAAAAGTTGAAAAATATATATATGTATATATACTCGCGTACGAGCGGAGGGTGGGTAAAAAGGAGGCGGGATATAGTGGGGTAAGAAATTCCCAACGGAGTAAAGGAAATCAACGAAACAACACGCGGCGAACTAGACGTCCTCCGATCGATCACATCAAATGGGAAATATAAGCCGCCGCCGTCGCTGACTAAAACTTCCCGCCCCCTCGATCAATAAGTTCCCTTTATTGATATTTATAAATACCTTAAATATAGATTTCATAATTTGGTTAGCGGTGGGCATATCTATAAGCTAGGTCGCGCACGCGACGTCGTTTTATGGTGTTGTAAGCCTGTGCATCAGCAAACCGATATTAAATCAACGAAATGTGTGATAATGTTACGCAAAATTCGTTAATTCGCAAAAACAACCATCTCAAGAAAGTTTCAAAATTAATTCCGAGCGATCGTTAACATCGCCCGTACAGAGTATAACCTCTACGAAACATTTTTTGTTTTTGCGCTCTATATTTTTTATACACGTACAACAATTTTCACGTAACTTTTGAACCATTATATACCTGCAACATGCCTGTATAATACCAACGTAGATTTCGCTCTCGCGTTTCAACAACGGTAACAATAACATAACCAACGAACTAGCCGAGCAGCCACGGTAAATGCGGTCAGGTATTTAACATTTACCGTGAAAGACGGCGCGCCCATACCGAACCCGACCGCGTTGGAATATATTCTTATATACCTGGATATATACGTATCGCACAGTGCCAGTAATGCAATGAGCGAATAGATCAAACAAACGAACGAAGCTCTACCTACATAAGTATTCACCGAACAGTCGCCGAGTCGTGACCCTGATAACGCGCCTGATGCACACGCGACGATATCTTTGCTCCGCAGCTTCAATCCTCGTCTCACTCACAACAATATACGCGACCTGCTCATTTTCACCCTCCGTGCCACCGTAACGCACGTTCGCAGTTGAAGCCCGTCATTCCCCCCCCTTTTTTCTCTTCCGTTCTTTAGCGCGACGCTGTTTTTGATCGGGACTTACCACCGGCGCCTTATCCTTCACTCTATATTCATAATCTAACCCCATCCCCTCCTCCCTCCTCCCGCCGCCCCGTGACGTTTTTGCAAAGAGGTATTACACTTTGTAAATAGTTACACGTAGGTGCGGATGAAGAAATTCTCCCCTTTCTTCATTTCTTTTTTTTATGCACCATTTTTCGTCATTTTTCTTTTACTTATCGTGTCCAACCGTGTCGATATCCGGAATTTGTCTCCTTTTCGATCTTTCATTTAAGTTGAATACCGGCAACGACTCCAAAAAGATCACTCCACTTCGCGACAGCGGAAACACGTTTGCATCATTTTACTTCTATAGAAGATATCGTACACCTACTCCTACACACACGCAGAGGGAATTGAACTAGAACGGATAATCAACTGCAGTCGTGATTTTCGGCTGTGTGCAAAAATATTTGAAACGATGAGAATAGCGTAAAAGCGTTGAATGTATACATCTGTCATCGAACGTGTTTGGTAAAAGTTTGACTTTATACTCACCGGTAGGTTGTCCCCGTAAAAATGTTTCGTCGATGAGACGATTCAGTTGAACGACAGTCAAAAATCTCGATGATTAAACTACACACGATCACACTATGTATACGTTATATATACCTTTACAATTAACTCTGATTTATTGTCAATTTACTCGCGTTTGAATACCGTTTGAAGAATAAACACGAATCATTAAGAACAAGTGTCTTATTCGACGTTCGTTTACCTATTCAGTTGTTTGTTTATTCATCTATTCCGTCATTTTAGCGTGGACTATGCAGCGCGATATAACATAGCGACACCGATGACAACGGTGACCACAAATAATGAGACTATAATAAAAACACACCGTCAATTATTTAGGCGATAATCGTAGCAACGGTGGTAGGGTATATGTACTACGAGTTGCCGTTTGACGAACTGCCGAAATATTCAATTAATTGATCGGGAGGGAAGCGGGAGGAGGGGCTGAAAGGGTGAAAAGTCATGCGAAGAGAGGGTTGTTATTGTTTCCTTTACCGGGACGATCAATTCATAGCATCGTCGAAGCGAAGTGCAATCGTTCAAGATCACGTACGTTCCGAATGAAACTCAAATTTTTTCGCGACAGATTACGAATGCAAAGGCGCCACGCACGTAGGAAACGCGTTAAGCTAACCGTTCACCTGGTACTCAGTGTACCGCGGCTGCTGGAAGAGTACTGAGTGGTGATCGCGTGTCTCTTTGATAGCGACAAAACAACCGACCGGTAGGTACACGGCGCTGCGGCGAAACGCGAGACCGACGCGAGGACGAAGATACGAAAGCGCAAGTGCGAGGAGCTTCTGGAGATATATAAGACCGTGATAGCTACAGTCGACCACGATCCACCAAACTCAACTGTCCGTATCGGATGAAACGGGAAGCAAAAGAGCTTTTTCTGGTTCTTCGACAAGCATGCTCTGCGGGAAAAAAGAACCGAATTGATCGATCGAAGAAAAATTAAAGAAAAACAAAACAAAACAAAACAAAAAAACAACTATTTTGAGTCGTTTTGATTAGCAGTTTTTTTTGCTCGATAATAGAATGGAATGATTTCGTCGGGTCATATTTAAACGAATGAGTTTGAGTGAAATTTGAAAAATATCATATGGTTGACATCGATAAATTTCCAGTGAAAATCCCGACATAAATTCATTCAAAGTTTTCCCACGTCAGGCTCTTGTTTTCTAATTTTTTTTTTTTTCTTTCATTTGTTTAGTTTGTCATTTATCGTTCGCGGTTGTCGATTAGGAAGCGATTCAAAACCGACCCTTTATTTTCGCCGTACTGAAAATACCACCCAATTACTATGAGGTCTATGCCGATGGGGTTTGGTTAGGGTAAACATAGCTACTGATTGGAGCATTTGTTCTGACATGAAACACCGCGAGGATTTAACATCGGGACTTGGGATTAGCCGATATATGAAGCTAACGAGGAATCGCGACGTACCAACGAGAGCCACGATTTAAAGAAAAAAAACGATTCGGTTCGATTCGTTTCTCCGATCATTCGATTTTTTGCATCCAATAATTGCGGTAATAATTGACAAAGCTTACAAAAAAGTTTGAAAACAAATTTTATATTCTTCGTTACAGCTATGCGTTTCGACAAGCTACAACTCTGATCGGTTGGGAACGATTGTTTTGATTTTTGAAAGTTCATCCACCGCATGAAACGATAATTGATGTGGAACTAATAAAAGCGCTCCACGGTGTTATTTTGTCCCAGATCCAACACCCAGACATCAGACGCGACTGAAAAACAATTAAAATTACATCAAGCCCGGTTTTCACCTATGCACAAATTATATAACCTAAGAGTGGCATCTCTGTATTGGGTGATATCAGATTTTTAAATTTAACTGCACGAGCCGATGTATATGAAAATATATAATATCCAGATTTTTTCATTTCATTCGCACAACGTGGGTGGAAACAATAGTCACATTGATCGTCTTCTCTACAATCTACAAAGTGAGAGCAGAAGGGGGAGAAAAAAAAAGGTGCAGTTCGTCGTTGAGAGGATTGTATAGGAATCGTAAATATGCAAAAGGTTATCCAGTATCTGATGTCTGGATGGTGTGAGTTAAATACCGCGGGAAACAGTGATGTAGATTATAAACCTACAACTGCTTTACATTTCTTGGAAGTTTTAATTGAAATCTCAATAATTATGAGATACGAACATCAATTATGCAAAGAGATCAACGGTTGAACGAGCAACAATAGATCTTGAGAAATTTAAAGATGTTAACTGGATTTCCTACAACTCTCGTACTTTTACCGCTGAATGGATTCCACTTCAATATATTTCTCGTTATTTGAGTTGATTAATTAGCGCAGTTCAAGACGTTGCTGCATGCAGAAATTAAGAAGTATATCGTCAAACACCTGCAGTAAACTTCACATCAACAGAGTCTCGCGCCAAATATAACTTCGAACAGAACGGGTCGACGCCAAGTATCTTTACAATTAACGATAAGGCCAACTGTTCTATTGAGTATCTCTCAAATGATTAGCATTGAGTGACACTGAAATGAAGGTCTTCACAAAATTTCAGCTTAATCGGAGGTGGGGGGTTTTTGGAACTTTTTCGGAATTCTTTTTCTCAAATTCAAACAAAATTTGTCTTTGGCGGGCTGAGGAATTATCACATGAATGGCATCTGATATTTTTTTCTAAAAAGCCCACAGAGTCCCACTACCTCCAACTTTTATCATTTACTTCTTTTTCAGTTTTTTTCATCCAAAATTTCCATATTTATTCTGATTTTTCATTTTTCCAATAAGACTAGGTGTCATGCGTTTCATGTACTGGGTGCGATGATTGATTTGGATCCTTTATACTCCTGAGAATTTTATTTTCAGTTATTCTTGACGAACGCTGGTGATTTGGTGGCGATTGATTTGAAACAATTAATGTAATTAGCAATGTTTTTTTCACTTGACGTGCTTCTTTGGGTTAGTTACGCCCAATGCGATGTATTATTCGTATGTGTTACACAGGAGTCATGTAGTTTCTCATGTGCGTTGATTGGTCAATAATTTATCGTTAGGTGCTTACTGCCATTTGTTCGTGTTTTTGAGTATCGATTAATCCGTCACTGCGATTACTAACCGCAAACGGATAGTAAAAATTGCATTTTACACGGGCAGATTGAATTCAACAAAACGGAATGAGCAACTTGATTTTTATTTTTTAACTATTTCTGTATACATCGATTTCGTACGTGCATACTTAATGATCGTAACAAAGCGATCGTTAGCGATTTCCTTGTATGCATGGTCTTTTGAAAAACACTTGAATAGCAATTTTTTTCATGCGATGACGTAAAAATTTGTAGTTATTGTACTCGCCTTCCGAACGATTGTTCATCTTGTTTATCAAATCCGTTAGAATGAAGGTTACAATTTTGTCATAATTTCTCTATATAATCGAACAATCAAAATATCAGGATGTTATTTTCATCAACTCCTGATTAGCGAACTTAATGTATTAATTTTTGCCTTTTTTTTTTTAATCCCATGTCTAATCTTAGATGGTGAAAGAATTCAACCAAGTTCTTTGGCAAAGTTTCAATCATTTTTCACAAGTCAATATATTATATTTGCGCCAATTTTATCTTACCCCTACAGGGACAGAGATTTCCAAAATTATGTGTATAGCTGGGTACCTCTTAAATTTGCGCGACATTCGTAAAATTACGCAATAGGTATATCGTACATATACGGGGTGGGACATTTAAAGTAACCAGAGCAGTTTTCCCCGAAACGATATGGAAAAATGTTTCGGACAATAGTTCCACGGTTTCAAGGGGGACACAAGACGGTGTTTTTCCTATAGCTTCAACGTCAAAGTATCAAGGTACTTTGGAGGTCAACTTTGTTTTTTTAAACGGTATGGTGTATTTCTGCTCGCATAAATCGAAAGGGCACTCAATTCTGGGTTAGAAAGTACTGAGACGTCAACATGAAAGAAGTCAACGGGTGACGGGATATTTCGTGAAATCGGTTATCTACATTTTCCGGAATCGTTAGAAATTCCGCTAGAATATGGTTTGGATGATACTAATTCTAAGCTTGTTATGCTGCGTGATGTAAACACGATTGGACCGTGATTAATCTAGATTAAAATCATATCAATCCTCTCGTCATTCGTGAATCGATCCATTCTTACTTTCGATCCAATGGTAAACACAAAAATCACATTTGGCGACCGCCGAATCGACGAGCCTAACCGTAAAGAAGTCCTCGTTTGGTTTAGAATAAATAAAGCTCATTCTCATTCTGATTTATGAAATATCTCGTCACCTGTTGATTTTTTCATACTGACGTGCGAGTAATTTTTAACTCTTGCACAGTACAATTTTTAACTCAGCACCCTTGCGATTTATACCGAAAAGAAATACCATGCCGTTTGGAAAAAAAAAACGTTGACCCCCCGATGACCTTGATATTTTAAATTTGGAGAGAAATGAAAAACACTATCTCGCGCCCTCCTTGAAACCATCAAACTATTGGCTGATTGTGAAACCTATTTCCATATCTCGCATCGTTTCAGAGAAAATTGCCCCGATCACTTTCAATGCCCCACCCTCTATATAATGTATACATATGTAATATGCGTTTCACTTCGTACCGCTGTTCGTGCAATGGCTTTTGGAATATGAGATCTGTGAGTTATTTATGAAAATTGCCACAATCGCTCAACCAACAAGGGCCGCTGTTATGTCCGACCTTCGTTTTTCCAACCGCAACTATGCCATAAGTGCGAAACCTCCACGGTCAGAATCACTTTGAACCACAGCCCCGTTGATTCGGTTTATTTTTCCTATTTTTCTTTTCATCCGATATAAAATAAGATTTTAAATGCTCGACAGTTTCGAGGGACTGCGCACGTGGTGGACATTGGTGATTTCATATCTGTTAGAGACATTACAAAATATGTATAATAAACGAGTTTACCGTTAACCGCGTTGAGAACCGAGTGAAAAAAAATTCTTTCTACAATAACATTGTAAATACATGTAAATACTACCCAATCACTTGATCCCCGGAACAATCGAAAAATGAATAATAAACAAAATTTTGTTGGACAAGATAACTGCTCTTGAACTTGAAAACCTATAATGGCAATCTGTTATACTATGCATTGCAATAGTATCGGAAGAGAGATAACGGGCAACTTTCCCTCATTTATTTCCACGCTGTGTACTGACAATTAGAATTTCAAATGTCTTACACATGTTATATACGAAATGGAAAGTTGACGGCGAAATTGAAAATTGTAAGAAAGATTTTTTGGTCGATGATTGCATATATATCAATGGTAATTCTTTGACGCAATGATATGTTACTTCACCCATATTTGACGTGCCGAAACATACCATAAAAAACGACGTGATCGATTGAGCACTTAAATTTCCATTGGTAGGAATAAAAGTCTCCTGGAGTTCTATTTGAAACGTACCTATTTTAAAATCAACTCTCTTTTCAACATCAGTAAAACCAATACGCCAGTGTGTGTGCATACCAATACAAAAGTACAATACGCAGGAGTGAGTCAAGTCCGAGGCCTAAAAAAGGCCTGAGGCCGTGTTAACAAATGTTCCAATGTCAATATCGAACTATAGTCGGAGTGAAATTGCGTAATTGAGTTTCGAATGCCATTCACCCGTGTAACAGCGCATAACTATAATGTATGTATGTATATCCATATAGCACGCATGCACGGATAGATATAAATATAAAAAAAAAATATATGTAATAATGATATCGACTTCTCTGGGACCGACACACGTCGGTATTATTAGTATCTATGGTATTAATACTAAATTTCCACCCTGTTCTCTATACATTTGTATATGCACTTCGTTTCGTTACGCATGATGGTCGCGTACAACATGCAGTCACACGTCCATCACCAAGTTAACATACGAGTAGCGATGAAGCCGTACTGATTATCCATCATGCTGGCCTTGTGCATACACACGAGGTGCAGAGTACAAATCCCTGCATATCCGAACAGTTTTTTTTACTCATTTTTTTCCATCTTTCACGTATGTATGTGACCGATTTGCTTCGGCGATCGGAACGCGAACACCGATCGACCCGACTTTTAACCGCATGACCATCGATCGATCCAACGGCCGGTCGCGGATACGAGAATATCGGTCGCGTTTTCCCATCGGAAGTGATTTCGTTCATCAATTTAGGAATGAGATAAAATTAAAATTAGACGAGACAGCGATCGGCCGGTCATCGCACTTGCGTTTCATGCCAATGCGTGCGGCACGGCCATTTCTTTTGTCTGAACGATTACGTCCCATGAGCGTCATAGGTATTGCCGATTTTAATTTAACAATAAGAATTATCTTCTAAATATCACTTGAATGATTAACTAAACAGATAAGGTTTTTCTAATAAGAAAACTAATAATATTTCAATGCGAAGGAAGACCAAGGAATTCACGACAGGTATTAATTTCTCTTCAAACTTTTTTGTTCTGATTTTCAAAGTGCCAAAGCACCAAAAACAAAAAAAAACTGAACAAACATTTGTGACTGAATTTATTTGTTCGTATCAGTACTAATAGAGAATTAAAAATAAATATATGAAACTTACCATCTTGTAAATAACTGAAAAACTTACACGATGTTATTATGGTGGTTGAACTTGTAAAATAAATTTGACATATTACGAACTACATCACGTATTGGAAATTATACACGTCACGGTATAGCTCCTACGTAACAGTCGTACGTAAAGTGCTCCACGAGTTAATGTGAGATGTAGAATAGATAGGAAAAAATCAAAAAATTATCACGCTCTAATAAATGTAAGTGCATATAACTTTACATTTCAATAAATAAAAAGTAATCGTTCATTTGTCGTGGTGCGAAGCACATAAGTATGCCTATACTCGTACTCTCCTGTTACGATATTATGTGCATATGACGTTATACGATATAAACAAACATCTCGATGAACCTGTTAAGGCGACGTTGTTTTTTATCATCCGATAATAATGTAACCCGACATAGTTTTCAACCGTTCAATTTATTTTATTTATTTGTCAACGATGTGAAATACGTTGATTTCAAGGTTTTACCAACCGTATCTAACTCTCTATGAATATACAGAAAATTAGTAACTAATGAAAAAAAAAGATAACTAATTATAGTAGTTATTGCGTACAAAATCAACTGCGGGATACTACACTAAGCACAAAAATTAGCGGGCCACCCTGTTTTTGCTCCGAAAAACGTCCAATTTCGGAAACTCATAACCGCTCGAAAAATTGAGGTAGAGAGTTGTAAAAAAAAGTATTTTGAAGCGTGAAGCTTCACCTTTCAGATGCTAAACCCTCTCTGGTACGTGTATGTGCGATTTGCTCGTGGCTGTGTCTGTGTTTGTTTTTGTGTGTGTTTATGTCAGTGTATGACTAAAATCGCGTGTTACCGCCTCTTTGCCTCATTATTTCGCGGCATCTCTCGTGCATGTTGATGCAGAGGGTTTGGAGCCAAAAAATACCGTAGAATTAACGAACTATGGGGTCCTGATCTCTGGTACGCACAAAATGCATGCACACTTACACACGAGGTAAGGTACGAGGTGTAAATCCTACCGAGCAACCTCTACATAGTACACCTTGGGTAATGCTAATTCCGGAGGTAATGGTTAAATCTTCTGTTTGCGTTCGGAGTTGAATAACGCGATGGAAAAAAAAGGATAAAAAAAACGCAAGTGCGCATTTTATAGAGGACAGTTCAAGCTTGAACTTGGTATCACGGGCCACCTATCCCGCCATTTTTACGCGACCTACAAAGGGTCAAACTTCAAGCTTTCACACGGAGATGCACAGGGGTGCATACGGAAGGTAACAGAGCTTCGAAAATTCAGATAAGGAAATACTGCAATAGAGTTTCCTTCGAATTTTGGTGTCCTTCGAAATTCTTGATCTCTACTGACCCCCAACAACGAATCCTGAAGGATAGGCCCGAATTCAAAATATTTCGGGAGATATCGAATTTTCAAAATTTTCACAAAACTGCTCCGAGGCGCGCGGAGCCATCTTAATACGCATGGATCATCGGTTCCTTTAGGTCGAAAATAATTTTTCTATAGTGATTCTTGATCGTCAGAGAGTCACCTTCCAAACTATAGTGCCAAAAAAAAAATTCAAAAATTTTCGAATCCGCCATTTTGGATCCAGGCCATTTTTAAGTTTTCGACCAAAAGGGCATAACATTTTTCGATCGGAAAAATCTTAAAATTTAGGGTCTGGCATACCGAAGAATCCCTGCAAGTTTCAGGAGGGTGTTCGCCTTTGTTTTTTTTTTATTAATTCTTTTGGTCGTAAAAACATCGATTTTACGTGAAAATTCACTCATGCGGTCGAAATTACTGTTTTTCAACCAGAAGGGCATCATATTTTTGGATGAAAAAATCATGAAAAATCAGAATTGAGCATACCCAAGAACCCCTACAATTTTCATGTGGGTGTCTAACTTTGTTTTTTCTTTTTTAACATTTTTGGTCAATTTACGACAACCAATTTCGTATGAACTCGATTCAACTCAATACTCGTATGAACTCAAAAGACATAAGACACCAGATCAACAAGGCGATACAACATGAAAGAAAAACAATCAGCCCTTTTAAGGGCTACCACTCGACATGCAAACGATATGAAACGGAGCTACTCAAATAGCTTTCAAACAATTCAAAACTAAAAATTTGGTACACATACTGTTGATAATTTTACAATATTCTCTCTAGGTAAAAGCGTATTATTTATTTAATTTTAATCGAGTTCATACGAAATTGGTTGTCGTAAATTGACCAAAAATGTTATAAAAGAAAAAACAAAGTTAGACACCCACATGAAAATTGTGGGGTTTCTTGGGTATGCTCAATTCTGATTTTTCATGATTTTTTCATCCAAAAATATGATGCCCTTCTGGTTGAAAAGCAGTAATTTCGACCGCATGAGTGAATTTTCACGTAAAATCGATGTTTTTACGAACAAAAAAATTAATAAAAACAAAACAAAGCCGAACACCCTCCTGAAACTTGCAGGGATTCTTCGGTATGCCAGACCCTAAATTTTAAGATTTTTCCGATCGAAAAATTTTATGCCCTTTTGGTCGAGGACTTAAAAATGGCCTGGATCCAAAATGGCGGATTCGAAAATTTTTGAATTTTTTTTTTGGCACTACAGTTTGGAAGGTGACTCTCTGACGATCAAGAATCACTATAGAAAAATTATTTTCGACCTAAAGGAACCGATGATCCATGTGTATTAAGATGGCTCCACGCGCCTCGAAGCAGTTTTGTGAAAATTTTGAAAATTCGATATCTCCCGAAATATTTTGAATTCGGGCCTATCCTTCAGGATTCTTTGTTGGGGGTCAGTAGAGATTAAGAATTTTGAAGGACACCAAAATCGGTGACCTACGCGCAGAAAGGTGGCCCGCTTGACAGAGAATCCCCCATACACATACACACCTATGTTATACCATATTGAACTATAGTACGCAACCACGCACATAATACGCCGAGTGCAGGTAGATGTGCTCACAATTTGTACACGTATGTATGTACACCGACCGTGTTCATAAGTGAAATATGTAAACACGACGCTATCTGATTTAGGTTCTCGCAGAATATCCCTAGTCGAATTTACAGCAGCGCCACAGCAGCGATCGGGGGATCCGGCGCCGCTCGACTCGCATCGACCGGCCGCGATCTGTTATGATCTACGGCGTGCTAACCTCACAAGACTGACACAGCCATTCAACGATGATTTAACGATCAACGAGACGCGTTAGCAGTCTGAAGGAGTTAGCAGTTAGAAGTTAGCATGCAATTATCCTTAATGCGTCTCGTTCATTGTCCTTTTCTTACAACACTCATTTCGAATGCATCAATGGCAAGTGTTTACTCTGTCATCGACGGGGATCATCCTATCCTATTTAATTCACCATATCATTCTTCTGACCAAAATAACAACATCGGTCGTGGTTTCTTCAATATTATCGACAGATAATCCTAATATTTTCGGTAAACACGCCGTAGATCATAACAGATCGTGGCCGGTCGATGACATCCCCCCACCTCTGCTGTGGCGCTGCTGTAATTTCGACTAGGGATATTTTGCGAGAACCTAAATCAGATAGCGTCGTGTTTACATATTTCACTTATGATCACGGTCGGTGTACCCTGCAGTAGAGAAATACCTATGTCACGCGTGTATCTTTTGCCAGCGGTATCAACGTTTGGTAATGAATCCCCTGTCCCCCTTATCTCTTCCCCGTTTAGCTATGGAAGTCATACACATTAACATAATTTGAGGTCGCGTCTATCGTGTGAAACATTCACCGCGCGCAAAGCGTCGTGGTAGGTAAGACGTATGCGTATGATACGATTATATTCGTGTCATTTACGTACATACGTACGTACGTACGTACGCAAACACCAGTGGATTCATAAGTGGAATAAATTGGTTGGTCTACGGTAAAATGGAAAACAGTAACAAAACACGAAATATTTTATCAGGATTTGTAGCTCTGAGGTGTATTTTTTGATACGTCGATGATGAACAGATGATCTAATAAATTGCAAAATTTTGTCAAAATTGACAATAAGAAGATGAAGAAAATGTAGAGGGAAAAATATTTCAATCGGCTATCATACGGTCACATTGAATAAAAAAGTTAACTGCATTATTTGATGGATTTTCGTGGATATCTGAAAAGATGGTGGTTTCAACACTTTCTTAACTGTAACTGAAAAAATAAACCATTGTGAGAGTGTAGTCAAGTGTGTGGATATACTCACCAATATTAAAAGTATTGATACGTAAGGTAAAGTATCGATAATATGAAGTAGATAACCTTGTCCTTTAGAAGTAAGCCAGAGTCCTTGGCGGTGATCGTTATTCGCACTTTGATCGGCTTCATATACACTCCCATTTAATTTATCCACTCGGCCTTATACGAGGTGAATGTAAATCGTGATTGTTATGTTACGATGGAAATTACAAAGAAGGTAGTGGAGACGAGAATCTTTGTTATCCTAATCTAATCACCCGTATAATAATACACATAGGTCTTCTCATTTTGCTGGTGATTGGAAAGGGAGATTGTCACACCCAGGGGATACATATCTGTGTATTACCGATTCGGCGTTCAGAAATAGGATCATTGCAGTTTCGCTGCACCCACTTACAGTCTACCTACATAAGTTCGCATGCACGAGATCCGCACGGCTCTCATTGTCAGTATACGAAAACCAACGGAGGACGATAGCATGCAGAATTGCAGTCGACTCTTTACGCTGAATTTCTTGTTCTATCACCATCTCCATATCTGTCTGAATAAACATTTTCTTAGTTTTGATTGTAAAATTGACAGATTATAAAGTTGTAACGATAATTGGTTTACCGTGATGATAAGATTGAATTGTAAATTACCACTTTAAAATTTCGTTGGTTAGGATGCAAATATGTTTGCAATCCAAATTTGCTGTAATTTAGAACATACTGCAGTAATGTACACGAAGAAGAGCTTTGTCGACGAGGTTCTACGTTCTACATTTTGTTCGGTCTGTCCACTGTAAGATAAGGTCTTTCATGATAAATTCATGTATGACAAACAAATCTTTTCTCATCATTTCGCTTAGTTTTAACTATTTAGCAAAGCGTAGTACGACATGAAAATAATAAATTTTCATGTTATACAACTCTCCTCAATTTGAATAAATCAAATTCTTCTCAGACGTAGTATACAAATTTCTTGCATTACATATATGTATGTATTTCTATACGAAACGCGGGATTTCTATTTTTTGGATCCATGATGACAACCTTTCGAATTTCCGACTATACGTCGAATGCGTATATCTTATCAAAGTACCAAAGTGATCATGATACCGTTATCATAATATTGGGGTGCATAGATCCTTTATTTAATAAAACAATTAATTGATAAACCTATTTTACACATGCGCACCTACTTCCAAAACACCCTTGGTCGACCTACTCCTCATTTATTTGCTACGCATCCACCATAGTAGCGTTGAGTAACTATACTGTATAGTAACTCAATGGCAATAGTGATAAGGTAGTGACCAGTGGTAGTGAAGCGAAGTTTGAATCACACAACGCCATCTGTCAAAATTGGATCAGAGTTCTGGGGTTACGGGGTTCCCGTGGTGAGTTTATATTACAGTATTGCCATCTGCGTAATTGTTAGATAAGTTCAAAGGCGATTCGGAGGGTAAAAGGCCGGTCTAAATAGGACGTTTATTCAACTCATGCGCGCTATTCATGTTTTATCGCGCCTAAAAACCGAACCCTAAATAGCCGTTTACCGACTGGTGACAATCACTTGTCATAACTCAATGGAAATTTCTACAAGCTCGGCAACTGTGGAGTAATGAAAATAAACGTAACTATTTTCTGAGTTGTAACGAAACAGAGAGCTGTTGTTACCCATTGATGCTAAAATTGAGATGCCGAATGTTTTTGACATGGAGTTTATTTGTTTATTCAACTCATGCGCGCTATTCAGGTTTTATCGCGTTCGTTTTTTAGGCTTCGTTTTTTAGGCAAGAATGAAAAATGAATAACGCGCAATTGTTGAATAAAATTGTGGGCGCAACATGTAGGCTAAGTCATGACTTAGACTACTAGTTACGCCAATAACTATTACGTTCCCGTTCCCGCTTGCACACGTTCCCGTGTACGTAAGAAATGAGACATGGTCTACATAAACGCATACGACTTGACGTTTGACCAATGAAATCACAGTGAGTCAAATGGCGCGAGTTTGAGATCTAGTGTTTGAGAGCGCGTGCATTGAACCAACCAGACCAACAATAAAAACATTGAGTAACTATACTTCGTACTTAGTATAGTTAGTACGAAGTATAGTTACTCAATGATAAAAATGAATAAGGAAGAACTCGACCGGAATTTAATAATCTTGGTGGAGAGGAATCGACACCTCTATAATAAAGAAGTAGCAGGGCATAAGGACAAAATTCTGTATAACAATACTTGGGCCTCAATTGGGGCCAAATTAAAAATAACCTGTATGTATAAATATAAAATACCTTATTGTATGGTTTGTATTATGGAATATAATGGTGAATATTTTTAAGTGAGTCGAAACAAACTATATTCTAACTATATTTTATTGTACAGCCGACGATGCTATCCGGAGATGGAAAGCACTGCGTGATCGTTTCAGCAGATTGAAACGTTCAAAATCGGAGATACCATCAGGATCAAGCTCTGCACAATCTGAAGAGTATTCTTGGCCACTATATGATGCGCCTCAATTCCTATTGCCTCATGTCAAAAGTAGGAAGTGAGTAGTGTGGGTTTTGTAACTTGTGGTGACGTAATGCAAGCTAAATACAGCGTAACATGGAATTAAAAATTACAGTGCACTATACGTATAATAATATTTGAAACCTCATATCGTGACTGGAAGTTGCCTAAGTTTCAAGCAATAGAGTGAACACATTAATGAAAGAATGCAATGGTGTACAACCACATAATTTTTACAGATCGATTGGGAATTTTGCATCAACTTCATCACAGAGGCAGAAATTTGAAGACAGTCCAGATGAGGATGATACCAAATGTGAGGATGACTTGGAGTATGATTCGGATGGCATGGATGTGGAATGCATCGATGATTTGGCCGTGAAAGAGTTTCTCTTATCTGAACATCAAAAGAAAATGTTGGAAAGGAAACTTGAAGAAGCAACTTCTCAATCAAGAAGGCCACATCCAGTACAGCCCAGTTCCTCAAAGGGTACAATAGGCAAAAAAAAAATGCAATAAAAACAAGGCAACAGATGTTGAGGAGCATCTGATCCAAATATTGGATAGTGTGCAATATTCTCTGAAAAGAAGAAGTGACGACCGACAAAATGATGTGGAATGGAACTTTTGTGTTTCATTATATGCATCACTCAAAGAAATGAAAAAATCCAAGCGGAAATACTTCAGATTCAAAGTTGCTGAACTGCTGCATGAACTGGAATCTGATGACTCCGACTAAGGTATGCTTCGTCGCAATATGCTTTGTTGAGTTTTATAGAAGTTTCGACTTACAATATAAGGTTTATATTATGGATGAATTAATAATTGGAATTTTCATTTCAATGCTAACATAATAACCACTATCACCAAAGAAGCGTTGAATTACTTGACGAACTGTGGAGCTGTGTACTATTTGTGATAAAATGTTTTTCTTTCAAATACGATAGTTCATCAAAATAAGTATTTAAGTATTTTTATATGCCAGGTTAATTTTTATAACAAATTTTATTGAAAAATAAATATAATGTTGAGTGTATATACTGTTCTTATTTGACAATTTCATGGTTCTAATAATTAAAATTTACCTCTGTTCACGTGAGAGTACTGCCATTCCACTTCACCCTCTGTTGATACAAGATAATCTGCCAGAGTATTTCGTAAATTTACAACGGAGCTTGCAGAGCGATTTGAACCAGTGCGTCCCAGGTCATGCATCTGTGACTCGTAATTTTTTCGCCATTCGCCGGAAATTACATTGCCGTCTCGATCATATGTACCGACATAATTTTCAGGACAATAACTAGGTTGTGCGATTGAATCTTCATTTTTCAAAAAATTGTGCAAACATAGTGTTGCACAAACTATTCTCTCAATTGTACCGACTTCAGCTATTATGTTTGTACGAAAAATTCTCCACCGACTCACTAAAATACCAAATGTATTTTCTACAACTCGTCGTGCTCGGGATAGTCGATAGTTGAAGATCTGTTGCTTTTGTGTTAACTTAATTCCTGGATATGGTCGCATGATGTATCGCTTCAGTGGAAATGCCTCATCAGCTGCTACAAAATATGGAAAACTTGTATCAGTTCCAGGCAACGATTTATCACACGGGATTCTCAATTCATTGTTATCCATTGCTTGACCAAAAGCAGACTCTTTAAAAACCCCCCCATCGCTCTGAGATCCAAACGGCCCAACATCTGCGAGAGTGAATGAGTAATTTGCATCGCAAATTGCCATTAAAATAATACTAAACGTTTTTTTGTAATTGAAGTATTGAGAACCAGATTTCTTAGGACATTGTATCATTATGTGTTTGCCGTCCATTGCGCCTATACAATTAGGTAAATTCCAACGCTGGTTGAATTCCATTGCTTTATTTTCCCAAATTTCTGTGGTTGGTGGCTGCAAGTATATTTTTGACAAAACATCCCAAATGACCTGGCAGGTCTCTCGAATGATGACGCTCACAGTTGATTTCGAAACATAGAAGCTCCAAGCTGTCAGCTGCATGCTTCCTCCATGAGCAAGATAACTGAAATATAGGAAGGATTACAGAGTGTGACGGATCAAAACCATAGAATCGTAATTTGAAAATAATAACTCAGTACACGTGAAGAATAAACTTACAAGATTGTGACGACTAGGCGATGTTCCAAACTGAGTGGCCTTCGATTACTTGACTTAGTTAGCCTTGCTCTCACAAGGTTATGGAGCTTTTCAAATTGATGGACAGTCATGCGTGTGTATTTAAAGAATTGCTCATTGTCGTGTGTCATTATAAATTTGAAAAGATTGTGGAAGTGGCCGTATATCTACTACGGTCCAGCAACATTGGTCGAACCCACCAATGACGTTTTTTGGCACGTTTTTTTTTTACACGTCGCATAATCGTGATGATTGAATAGGTAATGAGACCATATAGCACCAAATTTCTATGATCATCATCCATTGTTGATGATACGATTTTTTAGAATTTGATTTGTAATTACAACTTCTGAAAATGACGTTGATTACAAATAACGCGATCTTCAAGATCGTGAGATCGTCTGCTATCACAAGCTCGTGCGCACGCACCTTCAATACGATTGGCTGAACGTATGAAAATATAAAATATTTCAATTCCTACGGTTGCGGGAACGGGTACGTAAGTGGGTGCGTTCCAATGTAGACCTAACCACGCTAATGCACACATTGAATTTCTAACGGATACGGCAACGGGAACGTAAACGTCCTATGTAGACTGGCCTTAATGGTAATGACGAAGGGTAGCGAGGTTCGCCCATATAAATTTACATTCCCCACATAGCAGCGTAGGCAACTTCATAGGTCAAACCGGCCAAACCTCATAGTTCAGACACTGATGCCAATAGAAAAAAAAGTATACTCACAGAAGAATGAAACTAATTACGTAATGACTGAATCGTTTTTCACATAAGCCAACAATAAAAAGTTTAATAAATTGTACGAATATTACACCACATCAGTACTCATTCAGCCCTTAAACTTTTCTGCTGACTCGCTATTGAGTTTATCAGGAAATATTTTAGTGCTGAGGTTTCCATATTGCCACTTTGAGAAATCAAAACACAATAGAAAATATAAGCAGTGCAAAGTGAAACGTAATTCATAAATATTTTTGACGTGGAAATAGGACGAGAGAAATGAAGTATTTTTTTGGTTTCCGAAATGGTGAGTAGCTATGTTTCTCGAAAATCGGTAGTGTAAAAAAATCATTGTGAAATATAGGTGGACAAACAGAAGTCAGAATGAGAAAATGGCGATTACAATCTGCAATCGTGCGATCTAGAAAACTGCATCAAAGGATAATTGCAAAAATTCCGAGCGAACTAAAAAAAAAATAAACAAAATAAAATGGAACTCCTCTAATTGGTTGAACATTTGCAGGATGTGAATCATCTTCGTTAGATTTCCTAATCACGCGATTCTTTCCAGGTCTAAGCAGAAAACGGAGTTAAAACTGTGGCTACCAATTATAAGATTCAACGAAAGTTAGTAAAAGTTGATATTCTCGTCTTTAACATACCAATTATCTTACGGAAGTTTAAAATTTTTCTTTCATAACTTCGTTTGATATGGCAACTTGAAATAAACTAATAAAGAGAAAAACAATTTGGGTTATAACTATCCCAGAGCAAGAAGAACCGGGCTGATGATCATATGTTAGCCCTAAATTTAGTCTCAGTAAACTAAGTATTGTTAGAATAAGGCTGTTTACCCTAACAAATTTTGAGACTCAAAAGATAAAGTGACATAAGAATCGATACAGGATGTGATCACCGCATGTGCGATAACGTAAGAAAAAGTTGCAAGTCTATACTTGTTGTTGTTTTTCTGAGCAACGAACCTGGCAGTATGTCTCAAGAGCACAAGTGGAGACCATGGATGCCATCAGGAGCCGAAGAAGCAGCTGGTGGCGAAGAATCCATTGAAATTTATATTGAAACATTGATGGGCCTTGCCTTCGAAATGACTGTTTCGCCCAATGATACTATAGGGTTCATAAAACAGAAGATTCAACGTGCCGAAGGTGAGTACAGTTGGAAACGTATGTAACACATGTCAAGAATTGCCATAGATTTTTTTCCATTCAGCCCAACAATTTTGATTGAAATTCATAATTCTGCTTATAATATCATCTCTACCAGCCTCATGTTGACAAATTTATCTGAAAACTTGGAATCATACCTAAGTCCTCCTTCATTATGGTCCCTTTTTGAATATTTCAAGGTTTTTGGAAGAAGTTTATAGCATATTATGAAAAATAAGCTAGTGCATCATTTTCCTTCCTAATGTTCTCTTTACGCCATCACAAAATGCCCAATTTGTGTTGAAAAAATGTTTACTAGCGTTGAACATCTTGCTACAATTTTCTATTTGAATAGCAAATATGATTCAATCTATCAAATATGCTGTTATTTATTTTATTTTTGTAGGTATTCCTGTATCCCAACAGAACATAGTGTACAACTTATGTGAACTATCCGATTCGAGTACGCTTCTGGAGCATAACATACGGGAAGGTGCTACCTTGAAGTTAGTTTTATCAATGAGAGGTGGACCCATCAGCACGCGTCGTCTTCCTCAAGTCGATGACTATTCTATCAGAGAACTTCGTGAATTTGTGGAAAACAATAAGTTAGTAATTTTGTCATGTCTTGCATGCGTGATGAATTTGAAGTGCCATTCACAGCAAGCTTACACATTTGCATGGCCTAGAATTGAAAATCTCCTGATATTACAGAGAAAACATGATGGAACAACTGCCACCCGGTTGTCGGGTTACCGTACTCGTATTCAGAGAAGGCGATTCTGTTAGTTTGTTCAAAGTGATCGAAAATGATGATGGGACTTACTCCCCTATTGCCGAATCATGGAGTGGATCCTCAATCAGGTAGATTTCACTCACAATAATATTTTCATCTCTATATTTGAACGACATTAATATTACAATTCAATATTGAAAAAGCCATTCAACAAATGCTGCTATGACTGCTCATTTTCTATTGAAAATACCGTTAATTTTATTTCTCCACTTGTTTGCATCTACAGAAACATTTTCTCTGATTCTGATTGCGAAGAAGTGGCTGAAAGATTGCAAGAAAATTCCACAACCATGGGAAAAATGCACGCTCTCCGACAACAAATGGAGAAGCTATCATTTCAAAAGGTACTTGTTTCAAATCGATACATACGCTTATTTTCATGTGAAGGATTTCTGAAACGGGTTGAGGACTGTGAGCTGTAACTGATTTTTGTGTTTTAGTCAAAGAAATCTAAGAAAAAAGATGAAGACGAAAAAGGGATTGTCAATTCTTTGTCAGGCACAGACAAGCTCGATATAGTACGCAGAGAAGACGAACATTTTAGAAATACTTCCCTCCTTCCACCAATTACAAGTCCGAAACTGCCTGACTCAATTTCTAATAGTTTTAATTTGAGCAGTATGCCGAAAAAATATCGAAACCGTAAGCCAAGAGAGCTCAAACCGTTACCACAAGAATACTACAACGCATTGCGAATGCCATCGAACAAGGAATATGACGATATTGTTTCTCATAAGCTTGTGCCTAATAAGTTAGAACCTATAAATCACGAGTTAGCATTGGATCACAAAAGTTTTGGCTTAAAAGGCAGTGAAATGATTTCTCAAACGAAAAATTTCGGGCATATCGGAAGCGAAATGATGGCTCGAAAGAAACGCCAACAAGAACTGGCCAATAATAAATCAAAACTTTACCCATTGGACTCGTGTAATAATATGTATCTGAACGCAAATTTCGAAAGATACGACCCAACGAATTGGCAGAGAAAAGAAAATATAGATAAGGATCTAATTTTGCCAGACCTACGAAGAAAGAGCTTTGACAGTTTTCATGATATCAATGCATACAGATCACACCGACATTCTCCTACGTTATCAAACCATGAGAATATGCCAATGGAATGTTCTGCGCCAAGTATAGCCATCGTTGAGGAAGAAAATCAGCTAGATTCAAACTTCTCACAAAATCCGATCACAGTCACATCAACAGAATCGACGACTGTTGCCATATCGCAATTACCTTCAGAAAGGCTTTCAAAATCTAAGGGCATACCTAAAAATCGATTTCGATTACGGAGGTATGGGTTAGTATTCACTGATCACGAACGTCCAAAGACGTGCCCGGATTTAAAAGTTTGTCAAAAATCGTATTGCGATTTGGTGTCCGAAAAAATGACCAGTTGTGAAGAATCGGATGCTGATTCAAAATGCGAGTACGGAGATATATTTTCTAAGCACAAAAGTTGTGAAATTACTCAGGACAATATCAGTGGCAAGCACATTATTGAAAATCCGAAGTTTGAAAATGGATTTGTCGACCACAGTATCTGTATGGAAAATGTCAATGATTTTCTGGCTCAACGTATGTCTGAGACCGCTGCGTATGATTATGAAACAGAGAAAGAGTTCTCTAACTTCAACGTATCGGATAAAACTAGGTTATTCCATCAATCCCTTTATAACAGAATAACGACAGGGCGCAACTATATCGCTCACAAGTTAGGTGAGTCGAGCTTTGAAAGTGGAGAGACTAGCTTCCCCAAATACGATAACGCTGAAGGTAGACTACATAATCCGGGGAACGACTCTAATGTACACTTCTTAGGCAGAGTAAAGAGTCCAGTACTCAACACTAAGGACATTTTTGAATCGAGTCAAGAGAATAAGGATAGTCTTTTTGGGTTAGGAAATGATAGTGGAAGAATAGCGGAAGCATCTAGTTACGACAGCAGCGAATCAAGTTACCTTCAGCTCGACACAGCTGAATTCCAGACAGTTACTGGTGCAGAACCACAATTACAGGTTCTTGGACGAGTTCGAAGTCCTATTCTTAGTACGAAGGACATTTTCCACGTAGATAATCAGGAGTCCAACGCATTTAAGCCTTCAACTTCGAGTAGATTAGAGGAACTTGGTATTGAACAAAAAATCAAGATTCTCGGAAGAGTTAAAAGCCCTGTGTTGGCCACGGATAACTACAATTTTGAAAATGACCACGCTTTGTACGACCCAAATCCCTCTGATGCTGCCTTTTTTGAAAAGCAAATCAAAATATTAGGCAGAGTCACAAGTCCAGTTCTTTCATCGGATGAGTATAGCTACGACAAAGAAGATATTTTGTACCGTCCAAATTTTCCAGTCAATGATAGCCGTTTGGATAAACATATTCAAATTTTGGGTAAAGTACCAAAAAGTCCACCCAAAGATAAAAAAAATGTACAGGCTATCATCTCTAATCCTCCTAAAAAGTCGACGGTTAAGACACGTTGTTTCCACTGCCACAAGCGCCTCAATATCACCAATATCTACAATTGTCGATGTGGCAACTTATTTTGCTCAGCCCATAGGTATTCCGAAGTCCACGGGTGCAACTATGACTACAAAACCGCAGGCAGAAAATTTCTTGAACAGAATAATCCCTTGGTTACAGCCCCAAAACTACCCAAAATATAGACTCGATATAAATCTGCCCAGTAATTATAAAATTGATCTGTATCTTCGGAACCCCAGCTGCTATTGGTATGTTGCATTGCATCTACGCATACCCATATTACGCAAAAGTTGTTGTGTTTGGTGAGACATTGTGTAGTAAGGGTGATACATGTTGGTATATTGTAACTATTAAAAGAAGAAAAAATAACGAAAAGCATTGAAAAAATATAACTAGTGTCAGGCTTTGTATTCGTCCTAATGTGCAGAATAGTTACTAAAACATTCTTTTAGTGTCATCTATATATTAGTTGATAATTTTGACAAAAAAATTCGCCGAATTGACTAGAAAATTAATTCTCCGGCTAGCATAATTTGAAAAAAAGTTTCGTTTAAAAACTAAACCTTAGGATTATTTTCTATATAAAATGCCTTGTGTAATGTAATAACACGGATCACTATCAAACAACAATCAATACATTATAGATTATAAATATTATTGAGAAATGCGACAATTTTAATGTCTAGACTATCGACGTTTGTTTTAATTCGTTTTACGAATATGACTACATGCCTCACCCAATCCATTTGTACACTGCAACATTTCTAGACCTTCACTCTGCTATCGCCAATGGCCTTTGTGTTGACTCCCGAAATTGTAAAAACGAGAAAAGAATAAAATAAAATAGATTCAAAACAAATGAATGAATAAAATTCTTATTTCAGGGTGGTTACGATGCAAAAACGCACCTTTCCAAGTAGCACGCTCATTAATGCTATATAGGTATAAATGTATAAATAATATACAAGTACACACATATATATACTTATATGTATATATTTTTATTAATTCAAGTAGTAAAATATTCAACTAACTTATATCCTTCGTACTATAACGGTTACACGATGTATGCAAGATCAAATTTTCATCTGTTATTGTTACGAAAATTTGATAACATAATACAAACGACTACGATCCCCCGGTAATTCTGACGCATTTCGTTATAATTGTCCTAAACTATCAATAGATAAATTTCATAACGACAATTGATCAGATATTTGTCTATGGCTTTGATTTTTGGTTTTATATTTAACGAATTTTATTTGATGCGAATAATACACATTACAAGTATCTAATATCTACTTGATTTATTTTTTAGATACAATCGTAAACGAAATACATAGTTATGTACTTCATTTGTATGTTTCAGTTAAATAAATGTTAAACTTGATAACATCATTCAAATAAATAAAGGTATGGATTCCCACCGAATTGCATTTTCGCATCCACATTCTCATCTCAGATATTGGAATAACAGAGTAGACAAAATATAGCCTATTACAGCATCTGGAGACAAAAAGACTTCCATTCAGACATTCTACAACATTGGATGTTATTAATTAGATGACTTGAAAAGATTTCGATAATCAAACAAAAGCCAAACATGTACATTGAAGATTCGTAAGTAGCTGGAATGAGATCTCACTGGAATCACAAATAGCAATCATTCGCAAGATTACGTATGTATGTACAACTAAATATTGAGTATCCATCATTTATTACTAACTACACAACATAGCCAGATTGTCGATTTTTCAAAAGTTGTAAAGCGAGCTCTTCATCTTCAAGTAGGGTAAGCCCGTTGTGAGAGGAAAATTTAGATCTTTTGCCGTCTTTCTTTCTATGACATTCATCAACATCTAATAACTTTCTTTTGGGTGTTCTGAAATAATTATATATATAAAAGAACATGGGGAAACCATATCTACAGGTAGATATATATATATTATATTTAAATATACATATTATACATACGTACATATGTATATGGGCCATTCCACGTGAACCGGATCAGTCACCGCTCAGATATTTTTTTAATTCGGCATGTCGATTGTCCATGGGGAGTTAGATTTTTGTGCCAAAGGATTTTTAAATTAGTGCAAATTTCGATTTATTATGAACAATCGAAAAATTGAGAGGCGGTTTCTTTAAAAAATCATAACTTCGTCAAAAATGATGTTGGATTTAATTTTTTTTTTAAATTTACGCGGATGAGGCTATAGATTTATGAAAAAAATAAATGGTGCCGAAAAAGTTTATTTATCATTTGTTTATTTGACAATGAATTTTTAAATGATTTTTCAAACACTGATGGATAGCACCGAAAAATTTTAAAAAAATGCTGACATATACTTTGAACTATACTACAGCCTGTGAATTAATTTCAGAGATGCTTTCGGCTTTGTTTTCGAGTAAAAAATCATCGAAGTTGGCGGCGCGCATGAATTCGAGCTCGTCGACGCCTATGCGCGTGAAGACGCGCGTCAAGCGACAGAGACCCTATCTACTCTCTACGGACGCTACTTGGTGTACGCTCGACCGCGGTATTCACGAGTCATTTTCGCGATGATAGACACCGTTAAAAAATCTGGAAAAAATTCCATAGCTTCCCCATAACACGGCAAAGCCATAGAGTAAGTTTCAGAGATGTGTTTTTTCTCGTTTTCGAGATATAGGGACGCATTGGGACTTTCCATGCTCGCTACTTGGTAGACACTCGGCGGCGGAATTCACGAGTCATTTTTGCGATGATCGACACCGTTTAAAAATCTGAAAAAAATTCCATAGCTTCCCCATAACACGGCAAAGCGATAGAGTAAATTCCAGAGTTGTGTTATTTCTCGTTTTTGAGATATTATTGTGGCTTAATATGTCCAAGTAGCGAGCGCGGAGTCCCAATGCGTCCCTATATCTCGAAAACGAGAAAAAACACATCTCTGAAACTTACTCTATGGCTTTGCCGTGTTATGGGGAAGCTATGGAATTTTTTCCAGATTTTTTAACGGTGTCTATCATCGCGAAAATGACTCGTGAATACCGCGGTCGAGCGTACACCAAGTAGCGTCCGTAGAGAGTAGATAGGGTCTCTGTCGCTTGACGCGCGTCTTCACGCGCATAGGCGTCGACGAGCTCGAATTCATGCGCGCCGCCAACTTCGATGATTTTTTACTCGAAAACAAAGCCGAACGCATCTCTGAAATTAATTCACAGGCTGTAGTATAGTTCAAAGTATATGTCAGCATTTTTTTTAAATTTTTCGGTGCTATCCATCAGTGTTTTAAAAATCATTTAAAAATTCATTGTCAAATAAACGAATGATAAATAAACTTTTTCGGCACCATTTATTTTTTTCATAAATCTATAGCCTCATCCGCGTAAATTCTAAAAAAAAAATTGAATCTAACATCATTTTTGACGAAGTTATGATTTTTCGAAGAAACCGCCTCTCAATTTTTCGATTGTTCATAATAAATCGAAATTTGCACTAATTCAAAAATCCTTTGGCACAAAAATCTAACTCCCCATGGACAATCGACATGCTAAATTAAAAAAATATCTGAGAGGTGACTGATCCGGTTCACGTGGAATGGCCCATATTACGGTGGTCCTTATTTTGGGTATGTTTAAATTTTTTTTGACAATAGTCCTAAATCGGTTCAGAATATATCAAAAAAATACCTGCCAAATTGCAGCCCGTGATTTTAATATTAACCCGTGCCCCACGGCAGTCAACGTTTTAAACGTAAATAACATTTGAAAATGTCATCTCGTTCTTTGCAATTTTGTAAGTCGTTAACATATACATATGTATATTTAATATTCTGAACTGAATGGTTTCTTATAAGAAATTTAACACTTTACAAACAAGGTCCGTTATGATTTTTCGCTGACTAATAGACAAAAAACAAATCATAAGAGACCTTTTTTGTAAAGTGTTAAATTTCCTATAAGAAACCATTCAGTTCAGAATATTAAATATACATATGTATATGTTAACGACTTACAAAATTGCAAAGAACGAGATGACATTTTCAAATGTTATTTACGTTTAAAACGTTGACTGCCGTGGGGCACGGGTTAATATTAAAATCACGGGCTGCAATTTGGCAGGTATTTTTTTGATATATTCTGAACCGATTTAGGACTATTGTCAAAAAAAATTTAAACATACCCAAAATAAGGACTACCCTAATACCATAGAATAAATCAATTCATGTTGAAATGAAACTCCTAAATCGAATTACCTGTCAACCTCTTCATCTGCCTGACTACTGGCATCAGATTCCGTAGCGCTACCATCGTCGAGCTTGCCATAGATTTTATCTGGATCAGGCAGCCATGACAAATCTGGCTCATCTTCGTTGCTACTTTCATCGCCACTTTCCTCGCTGCCAACTTCATCACCCATATCTTGTTCTGATTCTTCATCAATATTTTGTTTACTAGCTTTGATTTTTTGTTTCTGCTCCCTGTGTTTTGCTTTTATTTTGTCTTTAAAGCGCTGTTTATCGAAACGATCCTCCTCTCGCAAAATTGCTTTGGCCTTTTCAATATCGATTCCAGAACGCTCTTCATTTTCATATTCACGTGCTACCTCAGACATTTTAGATTTGGTAGGGTTTACAATCTCCTGGAAAAAATTCATTTGTTTTTACTCTGAGGAATTTTAACTTTATATTGTTTTACATTTCGGTTTCGGGTAGGAACTCTTATTCAGCTTGAAAGATGGGATTCTAACTTGTATATGAAACCTGCATTGAAAGCACCGGGATGTTTACAAATGCACGTCAATTATTAATATGAAGGATTGAGTGTACTGTGCATAATAGAGCATTACGATTTATTCGTACCTGGCCCTCCTCGTCAAAAGTAGTTTTTCTGTTCGGAACAATCTTTTTCTTCAGAATTTTTTTAGCAATTGCAGCCTTTGTAACAATTTTTTTCTTTGCTGTAGTGGAATTATCTGTAGTCTGAGTGACAGCTTCTGCAATGTTGTCACTTCCAAAATTATCGTCATCCTCAATTTGAATATCTCGTCGTTTTACTTTCAGAATATCCTCATCACTATCACTATCATCTGCAAGTAAAATATCAGACAGAACGTTTAATTCATGTTAAGTTTCATTAGAATCTTATTTACAACGTCTAGAAATGACCAAAAATAACGCTTGAAAGCATATGTATACAAGCATATGTATATTTACCATTGCCGAAGAACATATCGTTTTGATCTTTATGGCTAAAATTTTTAGCAGGATGCTCTTGAATGTCGTTGCTACCAGATATTTCCGCGTCAGTGTTGTTGTCAGGAACGTTCTTATCATCACTGTCTGATTCTCTCATGAACTTGTTGAGTCGTTGCGATGTTTTAGTGGCACTAATTTCTTGTTCATCATCGACAGACGCAATACCAATTTCCTTCATCGTTGACACACTTTTGGTACGTTTACTTTCAATGGCTTTGTTAATTTTTTGAAGAAATCGTATTCTAGGTGGTATCGCCAACCCTAGTGATCTGTGAAGAAAAGTATTTATAAATTCTAAACAAAGCATGTGTAAGTGCAATAATTGGCTTGTGTACAAAACTTGAAAGAACAAGAAAAAAACTTACTTGGCATAAGCATCGGTATTCAATCGATGCACATCAAATATACTTTTATCTTTCATAAGAAAAACTGATTTTATGTAAGCGACAAAAGCTCTCTGAGCTGTGTCTTTCAGAGCTACATCCCTGGCAAGCAGTGCTTCCATTTTTCGATGTGGCGACTGGAGTTTGTTCGGGTTAATTCTACATAAACCAAACAGATTGCATCATTGACACACTCTACCAAGAAGGGTAGAAGTTAATTATTTGTGAACAATATTTCGGTTACTTGATAAGGTTGATGGGAACTTTGTGTTGTTGAAGTTGATCTATCATATTGATTTCACTTGGTAATAAAACTAATAATGATTCTCCACCTCGTTGGAATCTGGCTGTTCTACCTGCCCGATGTATGTAAGCATTGGCATCTTCTGGGCAGTCCATTTGAACGACCCAATTCACAGCAGGAAAATCTATGATTGTGAAAGAAATGTCAATTATTAAGTTAAAATATACAGTGAATATTCAATTTTCTGATCAAAAAAAAAGTGACGTACCTGCAGGTAATAAGACCTAGCTAAACGATATTTGTAATGAAATTAAAAATATCGAATTTAATCAATAAGTTTTCATGTCAATCGTTATTTAAGGGCATTTTCTATAAAATATAAATAAAAAATGGTAAATTTTACCATAAACAAAACCAAACCCTTACATGTAGGCCTTATTTTACTATAGAAGGGTAACAAGGCCGTTTTCAACATTATCAAATAATTAAACTATAATTTAAATATACTTAGAATTCAAGATCAATAATCACAATATTATAGCTGCATTCACATGATTTTTGATCTAATTTTCTCTTTGTTGACGGTAAGAACGGCTATTTATTGTTTATATTTCATAGAAAATGCCCTTAAATGTGATCAACATTGAAACTTGTTGACATTTTTCATTTTATTACATATATCTCTCGACTGGGCCTTATTACCCGACGGGCCTCATTACCCGTAGGTACCTTATATGCAAAGCACCTGGTACACCATAACAATTTTAGCGATGATGCAAAATCTCATTGAAAAATTACCTAATCCTCTAGCAGCAATATCAGTTGCAAAAAGTACAGCGTGTTGCTTTTTACAGAACGCTTCATAAATTGCCATTCGTTTTAGTTGATGGAGTGTACCATACAGTGCCAATAGGCTTACCCCTGGTTTCAAACGACAAAACATTTCATTGGCATATTTCACCTGAAATTGTATAAACTGTATACATCTAACCAACAATTATAGAACAAATTGGGTAATTCGAAGATTAGTACCTGTTTGCAGCTTGAGAAAAATACAAGAATTTTCTGCCGAAGATGATTCCGAATAAAGGACCATAACATTGACATTTTGTCCTCTAAAGTACAAACAACATAACTTTGCTGTAAGCCTTCAGGTGTCTTATGCACTGCATGCTCATGGACAGATACATACATCGGATCCTGCAAGCTTAATCGAGCTAAATCCTTAACTGACCTAAGGTAGGAGAAGCAGCATTAGTGAGTGTCGATAAGTCATCATTATATGCATATCAAGTTATCATGAGTGTACGTACTTTGTTTGCGTCGCAGAGAAAAGCAAAGTTTGCCGCTTGGAAGGTAAGTTCTCAATAATACTATTCATTGTCTGTTCGAACCCCATATCTAAGCAACGATCAGCTTCATCAAGAACCAATAGCTGTAAAAATAGCGTGATATATTGAATTTAAAAAACCCAATTTCCAGAGTAACGTAGTTTTTTAACAGAGCTCAAACCCTAAAGAATCATTTTATTCATACACGCACCTGCATATTCACACAGTCAAACAACGGATTTTCATCCATATGTTGCAATAATCTTCCAGGTGTACAGATGACAATATTGCACTGATGCATCCGTTTTTTCTCAAAATGCAAGTCTTTACCACCAATGATGAGTCCTGCTGACAGGTCATGATATCGACCAACTTTTCGCAAAGTTTCATATATCTGATAAGCCAATTCCCGTGTTGGCGTAATAACAAGAGCTCCAACAGAATCTAATCTAGTCCATTGTTTACAATATAGAATTTCCAAGATCTGAAAACAACAAATCGAATGATTTCTTTGCGAGGTTCGAAATGTACTCTATGTCAATTATGGATGAAAGGGTTACCGGTATGAGGAAAGCTAGTGTTTTTCCACTTCCAGTTTTAGCAGCTCCTAGTATATCGAGCCCTCGCAGCGCTAGGGTAATGCTTTGTCGCTGGATATCAGTAGGCTCTAGGAATTCATTTTCCTTGAGACCTTTTTGTGTTTTTTGGGACAGTGGTAAATCAGAGAACTTCTTCACTTTCGATACATCAATCTGTTTTAATGTCGGTAGAAGCAAGGTAGAATATCAATATAAGTTCGATATTTTGTGAAACATAGGTTACAAATATTTATGTAAGAATCTACGCGTAAACCTACATTGTTGTAAGCAGCTTGAAGGTTTTTTATTATTTTCAATTCTGGATCATGTTTTTTCTGCGTATTGTATATCTTAAATTTTGTCTTCGTTTCTTTATTAGACATTTTAATGAATTGTTTAACAAATACTTTTTTCTCAAGCCAAACGCATGGAACCACATGGCCAAAGGTGGCACATGGCTGCTAAATTTAAATCGTTGTCTTTTACTGGTGAGTGCTGCCCTCTCTACTTTATTCGTGACGTTGAAGTCATAGTTGAAGTCGGTCAAAGTACAGATCAGACGGACGTTCACTGAACATTGGTAACGACAGTCAGTCCTGGGTAATAGTTCGAGGCCACAAAGCGGGTTTGGCGTCATATCAGACTCCTGACTTACCAGCCGAATCTGCCAGGATTCGGCAAGGCGTAGGCGAGATTCGTTGACTGACTTACAATATATCTATGCTAGTAGAATAATCCATAAACTGAAATTCAAAATTCTTACTCTAATTTTATTAATCTCTTACGATTAATTTAATCCTGTTGACTATATCGCGTTAAATAAACTACTGACTTATTAGTAAACTAATGTATAAACTGAAATTCAAGATTTAAACTCTAAATTTAACAATCGCTTACGAATAATTTAATGCTATTTACTGGCCAAGATTAAATATTAATTATAAACGTACGTACGTATGTACGTACATACATACGTACCCACAAAAGATATTCTCTGAAGTTGCTCAAAATTCACAAAATTCAGTAACAAAAATCCCGCAGCTTTTATGCATGGCTGGTCAGGAAAATAGCGATTCGGGAATTCGAACGGTTCGGGAAAATGACGGTTTGGGAAATGGCGCATTTCCGCAAAAGCATTGACCAGAGATGGGAGTGGAGCCACCTCTTTATTACACCGTGGTTTTAATGTTACTTCGGAAGATATGGTGATCGAAAAGCCCTGTAGAACATGTACGGATTTTAAGACGTGGGCCAAGATACAAAAAGAAACCTTCGATTCAGAGAAAGTAAGTTATCCTTTATTTTAATGATTATAGTACATCATAAATTTCAAACATTACATCACATTATCAGCAGTCTTCATTTGTAGCTGAGTTTGAAGTCATGGCTTTCATACCAATGTTCAGTCAACGGTTTGAATGTTCAAAATTATTATTCCTCTTATTTTCGGATGGAAAAATCATTCCATAATTATAAAATGAGTTTATCTGTTAATATTGATCCAACCCATTGTCCTATGTTCAAAATATTAACAAATATAGCTTCTCATGAAGTATTGATCGACCTAACCTATTGCACAAGTTAACAAAAAAAAGTTTTTTTAAATTGCTAATGACAAACTTTGATTCTATGTATTGAATGATGAATATTATTCTATACATAATACTAACTTTGTTTATTCATTCATTTACATTTATAATTTGTAGTTTATTATTAATTATGATTTCTCAAGTGGAGTGATTGAAATACAAAACCGAAGTTTGTTTGTTCAATATATCAATGGTTTAACCGTTAATGTTAGAGAAAACAGGTAAATTTGTCTCAAACTCTGAATCAAACATGAATTTTGATTTCTACAAAAGCAAAGTTTCATGGAATAAAACTATTTTTTCTTTCATTAGTTCGCATATTCTCATTATTTAAAATTTAATTTTTTTACTTCACAGAAAACAGATCACAAGGTGAAAGTTGACCAAGGCTCTAATTCACAAGCAGAATCTAATGCAATCGTAAATGCACGCAAAAACTGTCCTCTTGATAAAGATGAATTGGGCTCAAAAACGTGGGCCTTCCTTCATACTATGGCTGCTTATTACCCTGAACAACCCACTATTGAACAGAAGACGGATATGAAGAAGTTTTTTAATTTTCTATCCAAGTTTTACCCATGCAACACATGTGCGGAAGATTTGCAACTGCAATTAGAAAAGACACCACCGCAAACTGATTCTCAACACCAATTGACCCAATGGCTTTGTAACATACATAACGAGGTTAATTTAAAATTAGGCAAACCTTTATTTGATTGTAGCTTAGTTAATCAGAGGTGGCGAGACGGTTGGTTAGATGGTTCGTGCGATTGACCAATCGATTCTTCCTCAGGTCAGTCTGAGGTTGCGACGTGTACATTTTGCTTTATTGTAAATGCGGTTTGAAGTCTATTCGTGCTCATGCAAAACGCATAGAAACATACAGCTCACTAATTTTTAACTTAATCATTGACGATAAACATTATAAACTCTATTGATGCATCACATTTGATGTTATCAGATGTATCTAATGTAAATTAGCGCAAACTTGAATGACTAGTAATATTGTTGGATTTGTGCCACTTCAAAATTCAGTATTGGAAATTGTATTTCCAACAAAAGCCGTATGTTATTATGTATTATTGAATATTAGATTGTCCTTAAAATCAACTATTGGAAAAATTGTTATCAGCAAACTATGTTCTGCAACGTCATTGCAACAGTACAAGGAGAGAACCCTTATACTGTGTCATTGCTATATTGTACATAACATAAATATATAGATATGTTAATATTTGTATATTGCTCTCATCAAATGGTGTATAAATAATGTAAAATGGGAGCATTTTTCGTTTATGGTATGAAATAAAACCGCTCTGAATATTTGTACAATTATCCAAAAGCGTAAATTTTTCAAAATCCGTTAAATATCCAGAAAAATTCAACCCTCGCCGCAGTCGATTCAATCTTGGAATTTTTTGTCGAGAAAAAAAAATGTTATGTAAATTTTTTGTTCGAATTTCAACCTTTGATTTCACGTACATACATACGTACTGTCATAATTATCATTGAGTAACTATACTTCGTACTAAAGTATAGTTACTCAATGTAATTATGAATCTACCATGACACGCTATGGTAACACGTACTTTGGAAAACTATTTTCGCACGACTCGTCTTGTGATATTGAATTAATTTTTTCCATATTTTGTTTTACATAATATACCTATGTATACGTATGTATGTATATGAATTCGTTGATGTATATCATTCGTTGTATATCATTCGTTGCTAAAGATTAGTACAGACGGTGCAGTTAAGTCAACGCTGCAATATTCTTCGTTAACATTTAGCGGTGGAAATTCAAATCTACCGGAAGTTTGTCTGGTTTGAATAGGGCAGAACCAATCATATGCCTCAGAAGTAACACTTCAAAACCTACTGCGTTTTGCTGTGGAAGCGTGCTAGCCACTGACTGCGAGCAGAATGTTATTGGTTACGTTTTAACGCGTGTTAGAATTTTCAGTCTTTCGAAAGTAAACTTAGAAACAGAAACGCAATAATGACAGTCAATAAACAAAAAAACAACGGTTTTAAAGGTATTCTTAATATACTATACATCTTAGACGATCATCCTAACGTTTCAGGTGACTGCTATAATGTTCTGTATCTTATCAATTTACAGTAATTTGGATACGATATGAGGACCAGGGCTTAGATCGGCATCAGATATTTGTTAAGGAACACTCTCTGCGGAGACAACAAGCTGAGTATCCTAAAGGACGTACGCTGTTCATATTGAATATCCCACCTTATGTCGTAGCTGAAAGTCTCCAAAGGGCTTTTTCAACATCTTGTGGCAAAGTTCAATCAGTTAGTTTTGCGCTGCGATCTGATCAATCTCTGAATGGATTTAAAGTTTGTTATGTTGTCTTTGACCAAGAGGCTGGATTGGATAAGGCGTTGTTATTGCGTGAAAATTATGTCTTGACCTTACATTCTCCTGAAACTTCTATTAATGGTATTTCAAGTAAGTAACAATTATTCTCTTCATACTAAGACTCAAGGAGTGCAAATTGAATTTTTTTCATCCCAATGTTCAGAATGGTCCAAAGAATACAACAACTCTGTCTGCAATGAAAAAGAGACTCAGAACGAAATAGAAGAATACATGCACAAATATGATCAGGGCATAACTGACCGACTGATGCAAGAGAATACCAAAGGAGAAAATGAGGGAGATGGATGGGTGACGGTGTCTGGGCAGAAAAAAAGAGGACAGCGAGCGATTATACGAACTGAATCAGCGATTGGCAAAATCCGACAAAAACAGGCTGCCAGTAACAAAAAAAAGGAACTACTTCATTTTTACACCTTTCAGATCCGAGAGTCGAAGAAACAAAGTAAGTTCGGCCTCTAACTACCAGGAATTGTTATCTGGATAAAAATCCTGTATGCAGACAATAGACGCATCCCATATCATTGTTACAGATTTGGCAGAGCTGCGTAAAAAATTTGAGCAAGACAAGGATAAGTTACAGCTACTTAAGACTAAGCGAACATTCAAACCATTTTAACTATTAATCGAACAATCAGCAAAAATGTAAATTATCTAGAAATATATTTTATATGAATTTCATCAATACTGCTGTTTGAATTACACCCACTGTATCATGAATCTCGGTTTAAATCAAATGCTGCACAACGTAAGAAAATATTTGCTTGTATCGTACAGAACGTTTCGTTTACAAACTGTACAACAATATGATAGTATTAATTCATATTCAATCTCTGCTTGACGATTATGTTGCCTTAGCTGTATTTGTTTGCAAAGTCCATTCGATGAGAAAGTGTTGGTACGATAACGGTTGTAGTAATGCCAGTAACTCTTCTGAAATTAAAAATGCTCATGGGTAAAGCATACTCTCAGTTGATTTGTCTGGAAATTCACTCCAGTTCGAACACAGTGATGAGTAAATACAGATTAGCTCCGTACGTTTGTTTCCATAGATACAATTAGCAGACATTGCAGCACTCACAGCTTGTGCCAGTCTCTCTAGAGCTAGATCGCGTGAGGGAGTCTGTAGCTGTATCTGTGGGAAGTTTGATAGTACCCTAGTAGTAGCAGCCAAGTGTTGCGCAGAAATCGCATGCTTGTTGCTACCACTATTTTTGAGTCTCAGCACAGAGTCCATGAGTAGCTGTTGGATCTTTGAGTAAAACTTTTGTTGGCTTTCCTCTTCATCGGTACACATGGACTCATTCCGTAATGGGCTTAGCACACACCACCTAACATCACACAAACAGATTACGACATTTATAATTGTTAACAGAATTTAATGATATTGGAAAAAAAATGGTCTTACCTAAAAAGACCGGCGATAGGGGTGATTGGAGTCATTGGAATTCCCCCGGTAGGCAACGCAGGGTTATCCACGAGAGAAGTGAGTAACAGACTAGGATTTTCATTTATCCAATCACCGATTAGTTTTAACAACTCCGTTGGTGGATTCCTATCTTTGTAAACTTCTCCAACAGCGGTAAGAAGGTTTGCTGTGAAGTGAGCTGCTAGCACAGGTAATTGCTTCAATTTATCAATACTACTGGGTGTCAGGACAAAGTAATCCTGTAAAATGTGACGAGCCAATCCAACGCTCTGTGTAGAAGTAGAACCTAGCTGCTGCATCCATATACCAGTTGCGTTCAAGACTGGCTTATTTTGGGTTGCGATTGCCAATGATACCAAATATCCCAATATTGTATGTCTGGAACTCTCAGCAGGGAATAATGATAAAAATACAGCATTACGAACTGGAGGGCTACCACCAGAACTTTGGAAAAAATCGCTTAAGACTTCGACAAGTTGTAACTCCTGTATTGCTGCTGGTATCATACGTTTCTTACGCCTTTCAATTTCCCCAAAGACAAATTCTGAAATCATGTCCATTTGGAGATCCATTTGTTTACCAGGCTTTGCACACAGCATCTCTGAAGAGAAAGTAAATTGACCATCAGGATTGAATGATTCTACTTTAGCCCTGATTGATCCATTAGCCATGATTTGATTGATTCATTTTGAACTCTGAACCCCTTGAAATACCAACCGATTCTGCATAGAGCTTCTCGTGCGCAGAATGGAAAATCTAGCTTTCTTAAAGCCTGGATCAATTCAATACCAGACATTTACAATATTTATCACAAACTCTTTCGTAAAAAGCGATTGACACAAATGTTGTGTTGTTGAGGTCTTATCAATTTTACCGAAGTATACAGAACAGTGACCGTAGTAGTGGACGAAGTCGGAGCTAACTCCGAATCGAGCTTCTAACGAATAGTATTTCTAACGAATTTTCGTCGTGTATATGTGTGTATATTTGACAGAGTAGGAAAGTCAACAAATAAAAGGAAAGCACTGAAAGATTTCATCCCTTGAATGGATACAGGTTCTGCAGGCTTCTTAGTCTGTCTGTCAAATCTATCTATTCTTAACGGTTAAGTGACGTAATGCACTAGTGAGACGCCGAGAGAACAATTTAGACACTAAGGTTTACCAACTGATGATAATGGTACTGAATCTTGTATACATTGTATACATACATATAAATTTATATCAATGTATACCAAGATAAACCGTAAAATTGATTGATACAGTTTGGATGTAGGTCTGAATTCGTTGGTTTGGATATGAGTTATCGGCATAGATATATTGCTAGCAGATATAAGCCGGAGATGTGAAACTAACTTCGGCTAATGTAAATATTAACGGAGTTATTCTCAAGGATGAAAAACACATGAAATAGTTTTTAACACTTCCCGCTCATTGGCTCTGAGCCCTAAGCTCTCGAATTTGCCAGATGCGTCAAGAGCTCCTGGAATCTTCGGAGTTCGAACGTGCCACCGGTCGCTGGACGTTTCCAGAATGGGTTTCCTTTCCAAATGGCTACATCCGCATACGACACGCACCTCTAAGTACGTACGTCATACGTCGGCGTTGAGTGCGAACGCGATGATCTGTAACCAAATGCACATCGATATGCAATCTAAGCGCATTCGCAATCAGATAAAACGCTTGGCCAGTGATATACATAGTATGTATGTATAATACGTTTGGCGCTTTGGGCGATGAATCGCTTCGGGCATGCGCACTGCCGGCCGATGCAACGACGCCGGGCGTCGAATTTACCAGATGCGCCCGGAGCACCCGAAAACCCGAGAATCGTCTTTGATCGTGCGTGCGTAAACCTTCGATTATATTGCGCACCGGGTGAAAAGCGGTCTACCTATTCGCAATCGACGCCATAATGTAATTACGGGTGCATGTAGCCATCTGAAAACGAAACCCGTTCCGCAAACGTCGGGCGGCAGGTAGAAGGTTCGAGCAGGTTCGAGCTCCGAAGCACCCCGAAGATTCCGGGCGCTCCGGACGCATCTGGTAAAATCGACGCTCGACGTCGTCGCATCGGCCGGCAGTGCGCCTGCTCCGAGCGGAGCCATTGCTGGAAAGTTCGCGCGGCGTCGAGAGATCCGAGCGGGAATATAAATAGGTGCGAGCGCGCGGATCACGTCAGTATTCAAACGAAAGCCAAGCGAAACACAAGTACGAGAAGCAAAATTGAACGAGATTCGAGAGACGATCTCTAACATTGCAAAGCGAACAAACGAGTTGGAAAGTTCAAGGACAGACGTAAATCAGCGTAGAACGAGTGAAATAATAAGATCACATTGTGAAATAAGCAGCGACAGAATAATAGAAATGCCCGCAATTGGAATCGATTTGGGAACAACCTACTCCTGCGTCGGGGTCTGGCAGCAGGGAAAGGTCGAAATCATAGCCAACGACCAAGGGAACAGAACGACCCCCAGCTACGTCGCGTTCACGGACACCGAGCGACTGATCGGAGATGCTGCCAAGAACCAGGTGGCGATGAACCCCTCGAACACGGTGTTCGACGCCAAGCGACTCATCGGGCGGCGATTCGACGACCCCAAAGTCCAGGCCGACGCCAAGCACTGGCCTTTCCGGGTCGTCGACGAAGCCGGCAAACCGAAGATCCAAGTGGAATTCCGCGGCGAGACGAAACGTTTCAACCCGGAGGAGATCAGCTCCATGGTGCTGACGAAGATGAAGGAGACGGCGGAGGCCTACCTGGGACAAAAGGTCAGAGACGCGGTGGTCACGGTACCCGCCTATTTCAACGACTCGCAGAGGCAGGCGACGAAGGACGCCGGCGCCATCGCCGGGCTCAACGTCCTCAGGATCATCAACGAACCGACCGCCGCCGCCCTCGCCTACGGCCTCGACAAAAATCTCAAAGGCGAGCGCAACGTCCTGATCTTCGATCTCGGCGGCGGCACCTTCGACGTGTCGATTCTGTCGATCGACGAGGGTTCGCTCTTCGAGGTCAGGGCGACCGCCGGCGACACCCACCTCGGTGGCGAAGACTTCGACTCACGGCTCGTCGACCACTTCGCCGCGGAGTTTGAGCGCAAGTACAGGAAGAATCTCAGAAAGAATCCGCGCGCCGTTCGCCGGCTGCGCACCGCCGCGGAAAGAGCCAAGCGAACGCTTTCCTCCAGTACCGAGGCGAGCGTAGAGATCGACGCCCTCTTCGAGGGAATCGACTTTTACACAAAAGTGTCGAGAGCCCGATTCGAGGAACTTTGCGCCGACCTCTTCCGAGGAACACTCGCTCCGGTCGAGAAGGCGTTAGCCGACGCGAAGATGGACAAGGGGGCGATCCACGACATCGTCCTCGTCGGGGGTTCGACGCGTATCCCCAAGATCCAGAGCCTGCTGCAGAACTTCTTCTGCGGCAAGCAGCTCAATCTATCCATAAACCCCGACGAGGCGGTGGCCTACGGAGCCGCGGTGCAAGCGGCCATCCTGAGCGGCGAGGGCGACACCTGCTCGAAACTACAGGACGTACTGCTCGTCGACGTCGCGCCGCTCTCCCTCGGCATCGAGACCGCCGGCGGGGTAATGACCAACATAATCGAGCGCAACGCCCGCATCCCCTGCAAACAGACGCAAACGTTCACCACCTACGCCGACAATCAACCCGGCGTCTCCGTCCAGGTCTTCGAGGGCGAACGAGCGATGACCAAGGACAACAACCTCCTGGGACGATTCGAACTGAGCGGCATCGCCCCCGCGCCACGCGGCCTCCCTAAGATCGAGGTCACCTTCGACCTGGACGCCAACGGGATTCTCCACGTGACCGCCAAGGACACGGCCAGCGGACGCAGCAGCGACGTGCGCATCACCAACGACAAGGGTCGCCTCTCCCGCGAAGAGATCGACCGCATGCTGGCGGAGGCCGACCGGTACAGAGAGCAGGACCGGGAGCAACGGGAACGGGTCGCCGCGAGGAACGAACTCGAGGGCTACGTCTTCACCGTGAAACAGGCGTTGCAAGAGCACGCCGAGCGACTCCCGCAGGAGGACAGGGAGGCGGTCGCCACCATCTGCGAGGAGACCGTCCGTTGGCTGGACAACAACTCTCTCGCCGAAAAGGACGAGTACCGAGACAAATTGGAGGCGCTCCAGAAGCGGTGCTCCGCGGTGATGGCCAAACTTCACCAAGGAGCTGGCAACGCCGCACCCGGGGCTCAGGACTGCGGAGCCCAGTTCAGGCAGGCGGGAGGAAACCACTCCGGACCCACCGTCGAAGAGGTCGACTAAAGTCGAGCCGCGCTATACCCGTACCCGAAGTATTGATGATTTGTTCCTACCGATGACATCGCCGTCACCGGTGATTGTACATAAATAAATGTAAAAATAGTGCAGCGCATTTATTGTAAACAGCTTAGACCTAAGATTAATTTATTAACTGACGGATGACTGATGCCGAATGTATGCGTGTGAGACGTTTCCATGGTACGTGAATAAACGAACAAAATGTATACTTTTTATAATCGCGCGTTTTTATTCCATCAAGTCAACCTTTTTTCTCCCCCTTATTATCAGTTTGCCACGCTCAATGCGTCGTTCATTCTCTTGATGTCGTGCATCGCGCGAATGTCATCGTGGCTTTGTTCAAATACTCCCGCGAACAGAGTTGTTGTGAAATAAAATTTCATCGTCGAGATACTACCTAATCGTGCAGTCGATGACCCGGTCATAGACTCAAGTCCGTTCCATCGTCAAAAATTCAGCTCGCGACCCATTTCAAATTTACAATCCTGCGCGGAAATTCGAACACGAGAGCAGCGATACCTGGCGTTGACTGAAGATTAGTTACCAATCATCATTCAACGCTCGTGTTGTTCAGCTCTATCGTTGCTTACACCCCCATTGCCTACCCATAGTTTTTGAGTAATTTCCAAAAACTGATGTACCTGTTTTTTGGAAATTTGATTGTTTATAACTTGTAATTTTTTATGTGTGTCTCACAGTTTTGCACGTTTTTCTAGATGTCATTAAAAATCCAATGAGCTCTTGCATATATTTTAATCTGCAGTAGCAAGAATTTTCACGTCATTGGATTTGCAAACTAGACATAGCAGCGCGTGCAAGGATCTCATTTTTCGGCCATCTACATTACATCTACAGTCCCACACAGGTTGAGCTCACCCACACTGCGGAAGCTACTCGTGTGTGTGGGATCCGCGTATCCAAGCCTTCAAGATACCTAGTAGCGCGCCTTGGTGGCTGGATACGAAACCGTTTTTTCCCTGCCGTCTCAGGTTGGTCAAGCCCCTCGCCCTAGCTTCACTTCTATACCCATATCTACACTCAACGCACCTATTGCAACGAATTCGTAGCAATGAATTTCGTTGATTCGTAGATAGTGAATTCGTAGCCTATTGTTAACGTAACCTATCTACTTTATCAGTGTTTGTCGTTCTCCAGTAGTTGAAACCCGTAGGAATAAAAGCTGGTGAAGTGCCGACTCTGATGAACCACCGAATTACATCTGTATAAATATGCAGGACCCTAAATTAATTCCTATGTTGATTAGTAATTAAAGATTACTATAGCGCGTATGTGGATGATCCCTACAATAGTTTAAGTAGTAGAATTCACGTAGCTTGAGTTCAATTGGGTCAGCATGGAGCCGAGGTTAAGCGGTAAGTTTATTATGTTTGTTATTTACCAAAAGAAATCGCGCCCTAGATAAAGGATATAGTTAAATCCATAAGCAATGTTTAGTTGTCTTTTCAACGATCAACTTGTAAAATCCACTAACTTGTCATACCTAATAAGAACGCATCTGTCCGATTCAAAACTTTGTATCAAAATGATTTATATTTTATAGACTCAAGCGACAGTGAAAATGACCCTCCCCGTGTTGGCTTTGGGGGGCAATCCAAGATCAATGTTATCATTGAACCAGAGGAAAGTCTAGATGGTGATGGACAAAAATCATCTAGCTCAGATACAGAGCCAAAAACAACGATGAATGATCTCAGTCACCAATTGATAAATGAAACACATTCTAAGTTAGGACGAAAGCGGGGCCATAAAAGTACAGATTCAGAAGAAAGTTCTGCACTTCCTATCAAAAGAAGTCGTAATGAAGATGTGGCACACAGCAGCAGTACAGCTGATGTCAAAGTCCATAGAATGATGGCTAATATGGGTTATAAGTCAGGAACTGGGTTAGGTAAAAAAAGCCAAGGTCGTTTAGAACCAGTAGAAATGTCAACCCAGCGCGGTCGCAGGGGTCTGGGCCTGCATATACCAGGTTTAGATGCTGCGAGTCAGCAATGGGATCCAACTCTAGAAGAAATAAAAGTCCAAGAGGATATGGACTGGTTAAGAAATACGCACTCTTCAGCACCAACTATAGACGAATTACAGAACTGGCTGGAATTTGGGCCCAAAAAGTCTGTAATTGATGATGAGCTTTCATTCTGTAATGAAGATATTCTGCGAGGTGTTTTGAGTGCAAAGTCTGTATTCGATAGACTTGATGGACATGAGTTACGACGTGCTCGTACACGTTCAAATCCATTTGAGACAATTCGAGGAGCATTTTTCCTAAATCGAGCAGCTGTTAAGATGGCTAACATAGATAAAGCTTGTGATTTCAAGTTCACCGAACCGCAGAATTTACATCCAAATGAGTTATTATATTTTGCAGACGTTTGTGCAGGACCTGGAGGATTCAGCGAGTATGTTTTATCGAAAAAACAGTGGCATGCTAAAGGATTTGGTTTCACACTGAAGGGGGAGAATGATTTCAAATTAGATGAATTCTATGCAGGGCCGTGTGAAACTTTTCATCCATACTATGGACCAAAACAAAATGGAGATGTCTATGATCTTGAAAATCAGACAGGGTTTCGCAATTTGATAATGAAAGAAACTGGAGAAAAAGGGGTACATTTTATGATGGCTGATGGTGGTTTTTCAGTTGAAGGTCAAGAAAACATCCAAGAGATATTGTCCAAACAATTATATTTATGCCAGTGTCTAGTAGCTCTTATGATTGTGAGGGAGGGCGGCCACTTTGTAGTGAAACTATTTGATCTCTTCACCCATTTCAGTGTTGGTCTTGTTTATTTAATGTATCGCTGCTTTGATCGGATTTGTATATTCAAACCCAATTCTTCTCGCCCTGCAAATTCTGAGAGATACCTAATATGCCTGCATAAGAAACCGAATGTGTCACATGTAACAGAATATTTAGCAAAGATAAATAAGAAACTTCTTCACCCAGGGCAAAACAATGTCGATGTAGTTCAAATCGTATCTCCAAGCGAATTAGAGAGTGATAAAAATTTCAAGACTTACATAAACGAGTCGAATGACATATTGGGTAGAAAGCAAATTATAGGGCTCATTAAAATAGCTGCCTTTTGTAACAATCCTACTCTCACGGAACCAACTCAAGCAGACATGAGGAGGGCGTGCCTGGCTCATTGGGGTTTGCCGATCAAAAGTCGAACGGCGCCCAACGTTGGTAACCCTCAAGCACGCTTGCAGAGCCTATTTACAAGTTCTTCTCTGAGCTTCCTCTCGGCGTCCCACAATGAACTTTCAGAAAAAAATGTCGCCACTTTAGTTGCTTCTCCATTGGACTGGTTTTGCATGCCTAGTGCATCAGGCAGAGAATCTGATAAACAACTGGCTATGCTTTACCTGGGTCTTGGAAGATCTAATGTGTTTCGATTGGAGAAAGGCACCTGGATACGTGAAACGAACCTTACATTAGAACTTCCCGCAAATACCCTTGTGTTTGCGGAAAAAGTCAGTGAGCTGCGGGGGGAATGGCGCTCACAGCTCAAAACTTTTGCTCTTCATATTTTTGACGCTCATTTCCTTGGTGGTGTCAATGTCAGTCACATGCATTTGACCGAGAGGTAAAATAATTGGCAACACAATCCTTAAACCCCAATTTGGTGTGAACTTAATCTCTATTTCGTTACAGAATGGCAAATATAACAAAATTCTGTAATGCTCTGAGGAAACCACAAGATCCGACACATCAGCAACAGTACGCACGAGTGCGTGCTAAAAATCTGTATAGACTACAAGCAGGCTTGGAAAACGATTTATATCCACGCCTGAAAACTCGATCCATGAAGAGAGGTGGTTCTCCAGCTATGACCTATGAACCAAAACCGGACTCTAACTTAAACGATAGAAGTAGCGATGAGCCCTATTATTTCGTGATGAACAGTATCCTCTTTTTAAAAGCAACAAAATACCCGTGGTCCAGAAATCTGAGTCGTTCAACAAATCACCACTATTACTTTAATTGTAAAACGAACGAAAAAAAATATGAAGTAGACAGGCCAGCTAATGCTGTTGCTAAATTTGATGACAGTTTTACAAAACGAATCGTTTGGTTTTGGCCACCTTCTCGTGACCTGACTCGAGATGATCTTGCAAATAGGGTTAGAGCCAAGCCCTAATTCTTCTGAAATGTTGACAAAAAAACCTGCATATCAAAGGTTATTGCAAATTATTGTGATGAAGACTATCAATTAATTGACCATACCAACGTTTGATTCATAATAGTAAACTTACTTATTTTGAAGAATGAGTAGGGCCGATACTCAATGCTGATAATTAGTGCAGATAAGTACCAAAGCTCCTCATTTACCATGAAAGTATATCGTCAATTTCTGTATCTTACCAATTTCTGTCTTCTATTGTGCCATTCTTAAAAAGAATCTCATCTTCAATTTTCGTCAAATAAAGCTGCCTTGATTGAAAGACAGTTCTGTTCAAGATGTTTCCAAAGGACTTGCTACATAAATTTGAAAGATGAAAATTATCAGTACCATTATCATTTTCAATATCGTTATTATTGTTATCCAAATGTTGATCATTTTCTCTAAAATGAAAGAAAAATATTTATTTTTGTCAAAGATGTAAATTACAAAACTTTTCCGTAATCATGCCTCGTGTACTTATACAATTTCATTTAGCGTTCATAATCTGAAGAAATTGACCTATAGATTTTTAACTCAGATTTTATAAAGTAAAAATTTTTATGTACAATCTTTCTCTCTTCAAAGAAACAGTATCCACGTAACAACGTTCAATGATGATACGGCGATTAAGAAATGATCAAGTCTTTTATTGTAACATTGTAGTACCATCTTCGACTTGGCCAGAATTCAGCTGCAATTGGTATAATTTATTTTTGGTGAGTAAATAAAAATGACTATTTGATGCGACTGCTCCTAAAACAAGATTAGCTTGTGCTTCGCAGCCCAAGTCAATAATACGCTGGTGACCAATTCGAGAATTTCCAATTGGTTTTTCGTATAAGAAAATGTGCCTTGCATGTTCCACTATTGCCACGTACAAACCATCTGCAACAAGAGTAGTCTTATTCAAATATGTACATCTTTTCTATCCTCAGTCCGAATCATCATAAACAAACTGGTTATAGCAAATTTTTTCATTACTGAGCTCGCACTTACTGGGAGAAGATATGCAAAACTTTTTGTTCGTCTTGCTTGCCTCGACGTATCCAAAACCAGGAAATGTGGAGATGTGCTTCAAATTCCATTCATCACCATCATTTTCACTAGCAATCCAAAGACAACCGTCGTGATCGTGTCTCAAGCACAGAATCTGTCCAGATTTTACTTTTCGAGTAAACATTAAATGGTTGTTTGCACCTAGAATTGCAAGATGAGTGGTCTTGTGTGAACTTAGATGGATTCTTTGTAGGTGATTTTCTCTCTCTTGGATATCACATTCCTCAAGCTGCTCCGAGTTGAATCCTAAAATTGGATGGCCAGTCTCAATATCTGGCTGAGATGTACATAGATGTGCTAATCTGAAATTGAGAATAAAGATGAATTGTGGGAATATGAGAGAAATTCATTAGAATAATGTAGAAAAAACAGTATACCTGCTATGCACTTCAGATGCTAATGCCTCATTTGGCAAGCATTCGCCACCGGTATCACCCTTGATTAATTCATGCCACATTAACCCAGCATCGCTTTTAAATAGTTCAATTTTCAGTGTATCTTTTTCATGTGACCATGTTGTTAAATCCGGATCCAACCTGTGTCCGCTTTCGCCAGTTATTAATAGGAGATCTTGACATCTGATATGGATATTATTAGGCTTAACACAGACTTTAATTTGATTCTTATCGACTCCGTCAAGAATTTTCACCCAAACAGTTAGAGTGTCTTCATCCTGAGACCAGCAGTATTTTGGTATATTAATTTCTTGACTGTTATCTACTGGTAAATCATTACATATTGGATTTGAAGAATCAAAGACAAATGTGGCAGAGTCTTGGCTCATTAAGTGTAAATACATCCCATTCGACTCTAAATTAGCATATTCAACAGCTCCCTTTACTCTCAGAACTCTTTTGCTAGCAAGTTTTACATCTGATAATAGTTGATCTGAGTCTGTGGAAGAATATGAATACAAAACGATTTCCGAGTACTTTTTACCATTATCCTCAATTATGAAGCACATTGCGACATTAATTAAAGATTGATTTTTCACGCAGACCGAATTCAAAATAATACCAGGTTCAATATCGTTGAATATGGATGATCGTAATATTTGTGAACCTTGTTTTAATATTATTTCCAAATTGCAATGGCCATTTGAAGCAACAATTATGTTCTGAGAGGCAAAACTCAGAGAAGGGTTATATACTGGGCTAACAGACTCCAGTGATGCTTTTGTAAGGGCATATATAAATTCTAGAGTACCGCTCCCATCTAGGTACCATAATTCGTAATCCTTGTTAATGAAGTAACATTTTTTGTCAAATGGATTTTTAAACAAATGATTGTGGTATGCAAAAGACCTTGTTTCAAGCCAAGAATCTTGAGAAGCAGAAGGTTCGACTCGAAGCACCTCTGAAAAACCAGACAGCGTGATTCATTCTCTACTAATTACAGATAGCATGTGCTATTTATCAGCAACTACTTTTCAGATTCATATTATGTTGAATATGTAAGATTGCAATGATAATTAAGAATCATCTTGTAAGTGAAATTGGTGCATAAATGCTCAAACTGCATAGCTTATGCTGTACATTATTTGTTTACCTTTCTCCAACCTTTTCTCTAAAATAAGAACTGGGTCGTCGACGAATTGGTATTTCTCGAAATCGGGGTCCAACAGACCCTTATCAGGACGCAGTTCGATGATATGAGGCATTAAACTCATTATTTTACTGTAGAATATTCACGATGTTCGTCAATCACAGTTTGGATGACATCTCAACATCGGTTGACACCGGAGAGATGTTCAACCATGATTCAACTGTTGTTGTACGCATGACGCCTGTACTATAGAGATCCTAACCTGGAGCCAAACCTCCCACATGTTTGACGGTTTGTTATAGGTTTGTAGTTTGTAGAATCTCCATGGCACGTGCGGACAGTTGTTAAATTTTCAATCTAGGTAAATATAGCTCATGCAGAAATATCATACAGGATTACAAATATATTCATTCAGCGTGAAGTCCAAATAGATTAATATTACGGGACGAGATACATATTCAGTAAATAAAGAAGTAGAGAAGTTTGTCTAAGGTTAGGCGTATTTATAAGAATGCTCATGCTCAACCTCTCCCGGAATCTCGTCTCAATTGTGCACTGGGGTATTTCAGGTCCTTGCAGAATAGTTCTGAATTTTTGTGAAGACCGTTTTTCAGTGGACAGCCTTACACTGTGTATGCTAAATACTTTTTGATATTTAGAACAGAAAAATCATGGACAAGGTTGATGAACCGATGGCTGAAGATGAAATACGGGAGGAAGATGAAGATGATGAAGATGACGAAGAAGACATGGAAGATGAGGAAAGTGATGAAAAAGAGGAACAGGGTAAAATTTACTTACCAGGTCAACCGCTAGAGAAAGGAGAAGAATTGGTCGCAGATCGTTCAGCTTATAGACTGTTGCACCAAGCACAAACAGGAGCTCCATGTCTGAGCTTTGATATCATCAGAGATGATGCTGGAAATTCACGTGAAGCATATCCCATGTCAATGTATATTCTCGCTGGTACGCAAGCTGCAAGAACCCATATGAATAACTTACTTGTGATGAAAATGTCCAACTTACATGCCACAACTCGAAGCAGTGAAGACTCCGATGCTGAAGACTCTGATTCTGACGACGAGGATGATGAAGCTCGAGCACCTGTTATGACAGTGGCTTCAATAAAACATCAAGGCTGTGTGAATAGAGTTAGGTAAAAAGTTTTGTGGAGCAGAAAACAAATCAAATAGGGTCACAGATAAAGAACAAAATGTATCTAGGGTCAAATCATCTTATGAAAATCTGATATTATTCTGATTGTTGACAGAATCATTTCTGTATTATTGTTTCAATAGGTGTACGCATGTTGGGAACAAGGTTTTGGCTGCAAGTTGGAGCGAATTGGGACGAGTTTCTCTTTGGGATTTAAATGAACAATTAAGAGCCATCGATGACCCACTGTTACTGAGTAATTATCGCAAACGAACCGAACAAGGGGATAATGGAGCAAAGCCAATATTCACCTTCAAGGGTCATCTCCAGGAGGGATATGGTTTGGATTGGTGCCCTACCGAAGAAGGATCTCTTGCTTCAGGAGATTTTAAAGGCAATATTCACATTTGGCACTTAAGCGGTAGCAGTGGAGGACAAGACTGGTATGTGGATCAAAGGCCTTATAACTCTCATGCACCGCACAGTGTTGAAGACTTGCAATGGTCCCCAAATGAAAGACATGTCTTGGCATCCTGCTCCGTCGATAAAAGGTTTGATACACAATTTGCTGGAAATTAATTCAGTGTTCTATCTGATTTTTATCAATACAAATTTTAACATAGCACTTCTTTTAGTATTAAGATTTGGGATACTAGAGCAAGTCCTCAAGCGGCATGCATGTTAACAGCAACAGAAGCACATGGGGCTGACGTAAATGTTATCTCTTGGAATCGAAAAGAATCACGTTTTCTTGTTTCTGGTGGTGATGATGGAATTTTACATATCTGGGATCTGCGGCAATTCCGTCCTACTGGTACCAAACCAGTTGCAACGTTTAAACAGCATACATCACCAATAACCAGTGTTGAATGGAACCCTGACGAAGCGACTGTTTTTGCATCTGCTGGTGCTGATGATCAAATCGCACAGTGGGATCTTTCAGTGGAAGCTGATAACATGGAGGAAACAGACATTCAGTTGGCAGGATTACCACCTCAGTTACTGTTCATCCATCAAGGGCAGACAGATGTAAAAGAATTACATTGGCATCCGCAATGCCCAGGAATTCTTATATCTACTGCTCATTCTGGATTCAATGTATTTCGTACAATCAGCGTATGAAATGCATTTTATTGAAATAAATTACCATAAAAAACTAAATGTCTATAAACTTTATGATGTACTGGAAGGAGAAAAGAATACAGTTGCACAGAGAACCGTATTTGGTACACATTACATAGATACAGAGTATTTTGACCCATCTGAAAAGTACTCGAATTTATGGGGAACTTGAGTTATTGGGTTCAAGAATCATTTGTAAAATATCATCAAATACTAACGATCTATGATTTATTGGTCTATGCAAGTGGCAGAGTTATTCAACCCATGTGAGTCATATCTACTTTCAAAGAACAACTGCTGGTTGGTCTCTACAAATCTGAACGGATTTTGAAACCAGGTCCAGGTGGTGGGCTAGTTAAAGATGAAAGATCACCCGCTGGCTCAGCAGCGAAACGGTCTGATACCTGAGGGCCTGGTGGTGGTTTTTCTTGACCATTCTTTAGCGCATTTATTATTTTCTCTGTAGTTTCCGCAGTGAGATCTTCCTGTTGATGAATAAATTACAGAACATCTAAGTATATCCATAAAAAATGCAATTGAGATTCATGAAATTATGCAACTGATACAATTGATTGAAACTAATTTTTTTTCTTTCATATAACAGATTGCTCAACTTCGTAAGTTCAAGGGGCAAAATCACTTTAATAATAATTTTGGTAGATCTGTGAAAAAATATCGAATAACGCATTTCCATCACTGCTCTTGAGAATGTTATTAATCAAACCACATTTTTCTTTCATACATACGTAATAGTCGTCATTTATTTGAAGCATAGGGGCATTGGCACAGGCGCCTAAACATTCAACTTCGATGACAGTGAAAAGTTTATCAGCGGAAGTATGGCCAGCTTTGCAATTTGTTACTTTTTCAACAGCTTGGAGCACCTCGTCAGATCCTCGCAGCCAACAAGGTGTGCATGTACAGACCTGGACATGGTATTTTCCTATTGGTTGACGATTGAACATGGTATAGAATGTGGCAACTTCATAGACACGCATATTTGGGAGTTTGAGAATCTCTGCAACTTTATGCATTGCTGAGATGGGCAGCCAACCGTGCTGGCGTTGAGCCAAATCCAACAATGGCATCATAGCTCCACGTTTGTGACCCTCGGGATATATCGCCAGGATTGCTTCAACTCGTTTTTTATTTGCCTCATCAAACTCAAATGGAGTATTAGGATTATTTTCATTAGAGTCTCTGTGCTGTGAACGTAATAATAACCCTCCTTACAGGATTTGGTAGGAAATATCACCAGCCAGTCAAATTGCTGATTAGTAATGCTCGAAACTTACAACAAACAAGTGATCCGATAAGCGGCTTGCGGAGGATTGCACTCCTCTGACATTTTTCAAAGCCTTCAGAAAAAAAAAAAATGTCAGGAAATTCTTCGTGTATGCACAGAATTCGAGGTTATATATGAGAGTTACATAAGAAATGTTCAATAAATTAGATCACACAATGGAAGTAATAGCCTCACCATAAGGCTGCGAGCCTTCTGTAGCGTCGCCAGCATGGTTTCTAATTACGTACTACTTTTGACGTTTACGTGCTGTATAATAAAGTTTAGGACCTATCAAAATACTTGTCGAGCGAGTATGCCCACCGTGGACATTGAAACCGTACAACAGCCCAAACCTCTAGAGACGACTGATGTGACTCATGTACGGTGAGAGGTCTCACCACTCACACATACGCTCAGAAATATGTCCAGCATTTTACAAGTGAACTACCTTCTTGTTTCCACTTGCTCTCTGATTTAAGTAAGCGTCAGCTGCTCCAATCCAATTTTATTCAGTGATAAAACCGTTGAGTGAAGACTGGTATCAGTCTTCACTCAACGGGTATAACGTATGTTCAAAAGAAAAATCATCACTGCACGAGTTTCCATTTGTTAGTGAGAGTTTGTTGCTCGTCATAAGAGTCATTGTGTGTTCCTATGTCACGTTCCTGCTCAGTGTTTTTACCTCTCGCCGTTCGAAAACAGATATCATACTTTGGTGAACGCTAGTAGTATTGAAAATGGCAACCGCGAAGCGCCAGTTCGATAATAGATCGTCTAATTGTTTACGAAAATATAAGATATTTTTTGTCTTTGGCATCACTATATTATGCGTCCAAGTTTACCTAGCTTACACGTTTTTTGCATTCGAGAACGAAAGCCGTGGGGTCATGAAATCATCATCAAACGAAGTAGGTATTCCAAGAGTGTTAATTTTTCTCAATTTACCTGAATCGATTAATTTTCATTCTCACTCGAACCAAGGCTTATAATCTTAATCGTGTATTCCTTCGAAGGCTATATTGTCTGTTCCTGACAAATTGGACACCAACACAATGAAAGGAAGCCGACGCAATCGGACTACCAGAGTGAAGTTAGATGTAAAATTACTGAATTTTACACCCACTTGTGAAATAAGTGGCAGAGAAGCTGTGAGCGCAATCACACGAGCTCAAACTCAGTCATGCAAGCAGCACATTGCCAATGTAACTTGTCTCAGTCAACAGGGTACTCTGTATCCCAAGAGTTTGAAATCGTCCTGTCAACACTCGCCGGGTTTTGTTCACAAACCCAAGAATTTAGGCTGCTTTAAAGATGACAAAACCCTCAAGGTTTTGACAGGTTATTACGCCATTTACAAAAGTGAAAATTCACCCGAATACTGTGCTAGTATGTGCCTACAATCAGGCTATGTTTATTCTGGCGTAGAATACTCGTTAGTATCCAGTTTAAATTTTGATCTGCTATCATCCTCTTTATTTAGTACATTTTACTTATCAACACAATTATTGTAGACTGAACCAGAATTTTTGTATTACAGAATCGAGTGCTTTTGTGGTATGGAGGAACCACCTCAAGTGCGGCGTTTACCCGACTCAAGTTGTAACATGAAGTGTCCTGGAAATCCGAAGTCGTCTTGTGGGGGCTATTTGACCATTAATGTCTTCTGGAACGGGATACAAAGTACCGTTGGTTCTCAGTATTTCAATCGATGTCTTTTTTAGTTGCTCTATCAATTTTTAGTCTACATGGTACTCTATTGATATACGCAATTCGAATAATATTATACCTACTATGAGGTAGTCCATTTTTTGCCAATTTTTCATCAAATTTACAGAGTGCTATGAAATCATATGACATTTAATATTTTTGTATCTAATGGGCTATTTAACTGATGTGCTGTCGAGCCTCTACTTTACGATGCAACCCACGATTATTTTGGAAACTTATCCACAGTTTATGAGGCACTTTTTTCAAGATTTTGTTCTTGCCCTATAGAGCACCTAATTTCAAGAGGTTTCTATCGTTAATATGGTTTATTGGCAAACTTGATCCCAATTATTTTATAGAATTTAGGGCACAAGAAGCAAAGAATACCAGTTCGAAGGCATCTAAAGAAAAGCCTGCTCGGGTAGCATATTTATTGACTGTTAATGGGAGAGCTAGTCGTCAAGTGAAGCGTCTGATCAGTGTACTCTATCATCCATCACACTTCTTCTACATTCACGTCGATGCGGTAACTAAGAATATAATTGAGTGCTGGATACCGATGTAAACAATCGTGGGATACTTCATACCTTCCAGGCCACTTGGGCTATCTGGATCGCCGTGAGGCCAGGTCAGCATTTCAATCAAACTGTGCATCGAGAGCTTTAGATTAGTCTAGTCTAAACTATCAATTCTGCTCAAACAGTGACGTCCCTGAGCATTCCTAACAAATATTCTCAGAGTCCATAGCATAAGCCGAGAATCATGCCATGGTTTTTCACCTTTGGTATCCAGCACTTTTCTTGTACTATAAAAAACATTTCGATCCAAAAAAGTACCTAAAAAATTCAGCTAATCTTACTTTCTTTCGATTCTTTGAATTTGTTAAAAATATAAAATTGCTCAATAGTGCTTTTGGATTACATCTTATATTTACATCAATGAAATTTGTAATTATATGTGTTTTATTACAGAGACAAGATTACATATTCCGAGAAATGCTGGAAGTCGAGCGAAAATGTAAAAACAAGAACATAAGAGTAGCTAGGGGCGAGGGCCTGCGTCACGCGAGTATTTGGGGTGGCGCAAGCCTTTTAACAACCCTTTTAACTTCCGCCAACGAGATGTTGTCTCAAGATCACAACTGGGATTTTCTCGTCAATTTATCAGAGTCGGATTTCCCTGTCAAAAGCGATACGAGACTTACCGAATTTCTCTCGCTGAATAAAGGCATGAATTTCGTCAAGTCTCATGGTAGAGAAGTACAACGTTTTGTCACAAAACAAGGATTGGACAAGAGTTTCGTCGAGTGTGAAGCACGAATGTGGCGCATAGGAGACCGCAAGCTACCAACAGGTATCCTATATGATACTCACTGATATTATTATTGTTACCACCTGAATCTATATCCTTACTAATCAATCAACCAACGTATAGCGCTTGTCGGTGGGGTATTGCTGCATGGGTTCTGTACCAATAACTTTTAACAATGCTAACAGGTCAAAAGATCCCAAAGCTAAGCAGACATATATTCCTCACGACCGATCTAGCCCGTTACTGACAGAGTACGCTATATTTCTACTATTCAAAGACTAGTCTTTATTTTTCATATCACAGGTATTCAAATTGACGGAGGAAGCGATTGGGTGGCCCTGAGTCGAGATTTTGTTGAATATGCCGCTGATCCGAAACCAGATCCCCTGATTTCAGGATTGCTGAGAGTGTTCCAACATACACTCTTACCTGCAGAATCGTTTTTCCATACAGCTTTGAGAAATTCACGATTTTGTGATACTTATATCGACAACAATCTTCATGTCACAAACTGGAAACGAAAGTTGGGATGTAAATGTCAATATAGAGCTGTCGTCGATTGGTGCGGTTGTAGCCCTAATGATTTCAAATCAGAAGATTTTGGAAGAATACGTAATACCGCCGATCGTAATTTGTTCTTTGCTAGAAAATTTGAACCGACTATTGACCAGAGAATTATAGATCGTACCGAAGAATGGATATATCCCTCAAAAGTGAACGCCAGTCAGAAATTGAAGGGCTATGACACATACTGGCAGAGCTTATATCATTATGCGGATGTGAGCCCACTGGCTGATGACACACTGTTGACAATATCGAATTCCTTAGCTCGCCTTACCTATAAAAATTTAAACATTGACCCTGATATCTTTAATCATATAAAGTTGCTGGAAACTACCGCATATTTTCGATCGAATAGTTTTTTAGGGATATTGATTCGATGCAATGCAAATACCAAAGATTTAGAAAATTTAGAATCCTCAACATTTCAGAATGAATTTCCAGAGCAAGTGGAATCTCTAATATCCCTGAAACGTAATATCACAATTACCAAATCCTGGCAAAATCGAATACGTAGCCTTATCGTCAATACAGAGTATGATCAAAAGGAACAGACATTCAGAAATTTGCTTGGAGGAATCAGTCCGATATCATCACCTATCCTAGCATATGAACTAACAGTAGGTTCTATTATCATGCGAAATCTATCAGTCTTATGGGTTGATCCCCATGGGCAATTGGCAGATGTTAATCAATTACAAGTGGATGAAGTTGTCTTGGTATGTGACCTACAATTTTTGGTCTTTCTCTTATGGAACAAACTGTGGGATAGATTTTCCTAATTATTCATGTGTTTTCAGTTTGGTCACGTAAAGCCACAAATTGTGGAACCATTAGTCATTGGTACTTGGCATGTGATCATTATGGCAGAGTCAGACTTGGTGGCTAAACTTAATTTTCTTATCACACCATTGGCATATTGGAGGAATCAAAAGATCACATCGAGGAAGGCTCGAGAAATACACAACGGTCCTATGATACCTTACAAAGTAACGCACAACACCAATCACCGGTGGACCAACTATCTAAGCTCCTCTACCGCTACTAATGTCAACTCAGGTTACACAGAGCAGAGAATAGGCCCAGAACTGGACCGCTGGATCGATGCTCTGGTATCTGAATATTATGGAATTAAGAATACATGCTGGACAATGCAAATGTCAAAAATCCGTGGAAAACTTGAAAAATGTGGGGAGACTTCTTGGAGTTCGCTAAGTCCCGATTATAAATCAGATGTATGTAACTTATGTTAGGAAATCAACCGATTATGTGCCATTGCCCATTCCCATTTAAATCTTGATTAAATATTTGTATGATCATCTCGTAGATATTTTTATAATGACCGTGACTGTAAATACATCGTTGTATTTGTATTTATAAAAATATATACTATGTGCCACTTTTAACATCGTCCAACGTTTCCCTTCTATCTATCGCAGTTGGTCGTTAATGAAAAAGTTGGATAGCGACGGTGCGATATATCGAATGCGAGTTCATAGGGATCTTTGGTCGTTTCGTAGCAAATCGTTTCAAAAGCAGATTTGCCTCGCTCACTTCGGTGCGTAAAGCGGAATAGCCATCCAAACTGATGATGCTTCGACTTTCTGGGAAGTTTATCGCAAGATGTCGGGGGATGTTTTGCGCGACGAGCGAGTACTATGCTCTCGGACGAAATGACTTGCTTATCGTGGCAAAAGTTGGTGAAATTTTGGGTTGAATTTTAATCAAGTGTTAAAAAGAATTAATCAAAAAAAAAAAAAAAATCCGACGAGTGATGTATAGTGCATCGAAGAATATAAACCAGTGAATATCGTGTTTGTAAAGTCACAAAGTAATACCCAGTACACAAAGGATCTCGTGCAGTGATTGGTCTGGCAAGTTCTACGTCTCCTTGATAAACGACTATCTTTTTGCAACCATCTCTTTATAATTAATCAAATTTCTCGACTTTCTATAAATCTTGGCCATCAACTAAAATCTTCACTAAATAAAGATCTCTCGATTAAAACCGAAACATTGAAGCCGATAGAGAATGGGTGGAAAGGCAAGCACAGTCGCACAGTCTGGGAACGGGCAATCCTCGGGAGCCAACGAAATACAGGGGTTCTCAATACTCCGATCGTTGCCCGGGGTCATACAACAGGCACAATCACAAACGTCGCGTGGCGACAGTAGACAAAGAGCCAGGTCGTTGAGTTCAGTCCCGGATTTGTCTTCTGGAGAACAAGGGATGGCCTCTTCGGTCGGTGTCAGTGTTGGTCAGGCTTTGGGGCTTCCTCAGCTCGATTCTGACGACACTGACGACGACGGTGGTCGAGTTTATGCCGCACACAGTCTACCCTCTCACATTTGGTCCTTAAACGGTGAGTTAGCAAATGTAAGGAGTTTTAAGACTATTAATTTAAACGTGTTACTGACCTACGTGGAAGCCTTCCATTCTTTTCATTCAAAATATCTCGCTGCAAAAGTTACGTGACCATGCACAAATTTACCTTATTTTATTCATGATTCCCATTTTGTGTCACGCGGCCAAAGTGAGGTTATAGACGTCATCGATGGGTGGCATCCGTTAAAATATAGGAGGGTGCGATTTGTTTTGGCGCGTGTTGCGAGGTGGTTGGCCTGGTAACCGTATAATCAATGACAGCTAGTATTTTATTCTACTCTTGACGTTAATTTTTGAATTGGTATTCAACATCAGTGGCCTGGTATGAACTTTCAACGCATAAAAAAATGAACGGGTGCATTGATAAGCTCCAGTAATGGGTTAGGTTAGAATTAATATGGGAATAATAGTAAGCTCTTGTTTAAACGAGACTGAGACTGAAGCAGTGCCTGTGAACCGAGTTAGACGGGTGTTCTATGGTATATTAATTGACTTAAATCATTCATGAGACATCATTGTAACCCATAAACTTATAGATTATCTTTTTTGAAGGTTTAAAGTGTCCTGTATGCTCCAAGTTTATCCTACCCGATGACATAGAGTGCCACTTGGTCATGTGCCTAACCAAACCTCGTCTCAACTATAATGGTAAGAATTAACGAAACGTAATAGTTTTCTACAATCCACACCTTAATTTCATTTAATTTTTACTTTTGCAGAGGATGTCCTAGCAGACAAGAAAGGTGAATGCGTTATTTGCCTAGAAGAATTGCAGCCTGGAGATGTAATAGCCCGCCTGCCTTGCCTTTGCATATATCACAAAAAGTATGTAAATTTGATTTGTTTATTCTTGCAAAGATAGGTAAACACTAAGGTGGCCCAAAAATAACGAGTATTTTGTTTTTGCATCTTTTATGAAAATATATTAGTTTGATATGTTTGAAGAACCCCCTCCAAATACCAGCTCGAAAAAAAATGTTATAGGGGTTGCTCACAATTTAAAAAAATTTCCATAATCGTCAAAAGTTGATTTTTTTTTTTAATTTCAATTTTTTTATAATCGTTCAAAAATGATATGGAGATTTTGAAAATTTCATATCGATGTATTGATTTCTAAAGGTTACTCCAATTTTTTTTAACTCTCAAAGTGAAGTAGTACTTGCAATGTTTTGGAGAAAATCTAAATATTGAGGGACTTTTGATTTTTTGTCTTGAAGTTGATATAATAATGAATAGAAATAAAGCACGAGATCCATATCATTTTTGAACTAGAAAATAATAAAATGAGGAGTAAAAAAGTTCAAATTAGAAAAAGGAAAACAAAGTTTTTACGATTTTCGAAATTTAAAAAAATCTTCAGCAACCCCTATAACATTTATTTTCGAGCTGATTTTTGGAGGGGGCTGTTAAAACATGTCAAACTGATGTATTTTCATAGGAGACTCAAAAGAAAAATACTCCTTTTTGGGCCATCCTAGTATACACACATCAAATTTTAGAAAATTCTTAAAATAAAATTTGGCGTTTGATTTTCTGCATTGCAGCTGCATTGACAGATGGTTTCAAGTGAATCGCAGCTGTCCTGAACATCCTGGTGACTGATTTGCATTTGTGAGGTAGATGATATACTGAAACAAAAAAAAAATACTGGAACAATTTGTGGCCCGTGGGACACTTGCCAATAGAACGTGGAGCTAAGGAAAATGCAAATATGAAAAAAAAAACTAGTCAAGGTGACCGCTAGTCCAATGGTGGTTTGTGTGTAATGTGGTAATGGTGAATGGTGATCAGCCGACCTACTAAAAAACACAATTGAATTAAAATGAATTGAATATAGGGACAAATAAATGAATCCTTAGTTGGTTATTAAAAGGAGGACTTACAAATCGCCATAAGATTCATCAATACAATGCTATTACTTATACGTATCTATAATTAATCCATTATTACTCTATCGCTTATTATGAATTGTACCATATTTATAAATTTTACTTAGTTTTATCTCTTGAAATCTATCCGACTCTAAGTGGAACCTTTTTGGAGAAGCAACTGGGTGGGAGGATAGAAGAAAGTTGACAAGCAGATGCCTAGGGGAGGCGAAAAAATGAAAGAGGGGACCTATAGAAAAGGTGTACTCCACCTAATAAATAAGTTGACTTCTGCTCTTAAAATGATTTTTAATCATAAAACGATAATGTGTTGTTTTTGTTGTTTGTTGGGGATGTGCACTAGAAAGGATATTTTTGATACTTTCATAAAGGGAAGGACAGAATGATGTATAAAGTTTAGAAGCAGATGACTTATCGTAATGATGTTGAAATTATAGTAAAAAATCAATAAAGGTTCTAATTTAACCTTCCTTGTTGAACTTGATAAAAAATTCTGTATATATATCAACATATACATTTGTATATAATACACGCATTGAAGCAAAATAATAAAAAACGAAGGAACAAACGAAATGAAACAGGAAAAAATCTACGTTACAACCATAGCCTTGTATTTTCACTAAAGTAACGTAAGATATTGTTGATGTTATGAACAGTAATAGTTATTGCCGTAACTAGTAGTCTAAGTCATGACTTAGCCTACATGTTGCGCCCACAATTTTATTCAACAATTGCGCGTTATTCATGTTTCATTCTTGCCTAAAAAACGAAGCCTAAAAAACGAACGCGATAAAACATGAATAGCGCGCATGAGTTGAATAAACAAATAAACTCCATGTCAAAAACATTCGGCATCTCAATTTTAGCATCAATGGGTAACAACAGCTCTCTGTTTCGTTACAACTCAGAAAATAGTTACGTTTATTTTCATTACTCCACAGTTGCCGAGCTTGTAGAAATTTCCATTGAGTTATGACAAGTGATTGTCACCAGTCGGTAAACGGCTATTTAGGGTTCGGTTTTTAGGCGCGATAAAACATGAATAGCGCGCATGAGTTGAATAAAAGTATTTACATTCGCAATCAACGGAATTTATTTCATGGCCAAAATTCGCCGAAATTGGAGTAGCATCTCCAAGGTCAACCGTATTTACGCAGAGAACATCGAATTCAGAGCTCTGAATTCGTTGAAGGATTTATGCGAAATGCTATGATCGAACTGCTGATGCGCGTTTCCGATATGTAATTGATGCCACTAGCGATCGCAGGCACGTGATGATCACTCGCAGTCGGTTGCTGTCAGTATTGCCAACATATCGATGTTAGCCTGCTGAACTAACTGGGTTTCAGCCACTGAAATAGAGATATACAGCTTTCAAATATTTGAGGTTATAACGAAACTAGTGGTTCGGGGTACGTGGGTAAAATATAGAGGAACTCCAGCTTCACCGCACTTTGATAGAGAATAAGTTTATTGAACTCGAAAGTATATCGGGGGCTGGAAAACAAAGCCTGGCAATCATATTTTGTATGAAAGTGTATCTGAAGTGATTTTTATCGATAATGTTAGTTTTTAGTACAATTCCGATCCGAACAATGCGGGAGTATGGTATGGCCGATCTGGCCGTTTGACAAATATTTTTTCTCTATTCGGAATGTTGTGGTGAATAAACGGGTTAAAATGGTTAAAGAAAAACTTGATTCCATTCGTATCTACGATTCGGAGGGTTACAGGAGGCGAGCGGCTTGTATCTGTGTGAAGAATGACCTCGAGGATGAGGTAGGCCACCGAGCACCGTCTCTGCAAATTATTATTAGCCGCATCTAGTCCCCTTGGCTTAACGCGCGTTATACAAGTATTCGCCACCTCATTGTAAGCAAATATTTTACCCGACTAGAATTTAACTACGTTTCTCCGTCTTCTTTATTTCGTGGTTACCTAAACTAATAATTCATAATCAAAACTGCAAGGCAAAAAACAAAATCGTGAATTATGTAAATTATGTACAAGAAAATTCTGACAACTGCACTTCTCAAACTCTCAAAAAAATTTTCATTTCACATGGAATACGTTTTCTATGTCTCCTGTAATGGTTTTCTTGACAAGGTTATGACTTTTCGCTTAAAGAAGTATTCAATTTGAAGCAGGCCTTGCATTATCATTTTCCTGATCTACGTTTCATATTGATAAAAAGAGACCAGTATTAGCAAGGAGATTGGGTCTTGGTATTCAGGTACTATTGGTGACGTCCAGCCGAAGGCCTGATAATTGGATAGTACCAGGAGGTGGTGTAGAACCTGAAGAAGAACCAGCTGTAACAGCTCTCCGGGAAGTCAAAGAGGAAGCTGGTGTTCTGGGACACTTAGGCAGGTGCCTTGGAATTTTTGAGGTAATTTGCTTTTACATACCCAAATTCCTTTCATATTTTCTTACTTGACCTCTATTTAATTTTGAATTAGATAAGCGGAATTCTATGTAATAAGCTTTGCCAGCGTTGGTGCGAGATATATTTATTTGAAAGCATAAGATACTTCCTAATTGGCAAATACTGTTGTTGTTATTGCTATTATCACCATAACAGGTTTTGTCTTATCCATGACCATATCAAATTTATGAACCACCACCTGTCACATTTTATAAGTTTATCAAGCAAAAAATTCATTCTGGAAGAAAATTGTATGCAGAGGTCTTTTTTAATGTTGTTTATAGAACGTGGAGCACAAGCACAGGACGCAAGTATGGGTAATGCGGGTGACGGAAGAACTACCAGAGTGGGAAGATTCTCGAGCTATTGGAAGGAAGCGCAAATGGTTCCCAGTCTCAGAGGCCCTAGTCCAGCTGGCTCAGCATAAGCCTGTTCAACGCTCCTACCTGCACAGTCTTCACAATACGAATCCTCACCACAACAATACCAATTCTCCACATCATCAGCATACAGCCTCTATCCAATTGATGAATAACTCCACGATCAATCCGCATATTAACAAGCACAGCTAATACCAATCATTATACCCAATCACCACCCAAATTCCAATCAATTTCTATGCTCTTACATACTTTGTTGATTCTTTAACAGAACGATAATAACTACTACCTACTGGGTTTTATACATTAATCTATAATAATTACTTATTATTATTAATATAGATTGCTAATAAACTGTTCCGCAAGGGAATTACACAGTTCTATTGTTTTAGTTCTATTATATTTATATATATATATTTATGTTCATATATATATACATATATAAATATATGTATACATATATATCATAGATAAATATATATTCATATGTATATTTTACACGTATGCTTTATTCATTTTTACTGATCAAATGTAGCCGTTGTATGTTATCATAAATCCTGGATGCATTAATGCAGATCAGTTCATTTTTAAAACAGAATTGAAATTGGCTACCTATTTCTCAATTCTGTTTCGACTGTGTAAGCTCATTTAGTGTCCAGTTGTGCAAGCTATGCCGTGTATCCGAAATAAATCATGCTAGAAATTAGGCAGAGTAATTAGTTTTGTACGTGATGAACATTGTTGGATATTCAATTTTGGATTTTGCAGTTATCACTAGATTGCCTACAAATCATGGTCAACTTATAACTGCTGAACTTTGTGACGCGACGATTATTACAATCTTATTAATTCCAAGACTTAAGTAGAACGGTTTGATTATCTGATAATTTCCTATATCTCAGTTAAACTCTCATATCAACACATCTATGCAATATCTTGTTCTAATAACAAGAAACAAAATACACTTTTTAAACTTATTTCTTGAAGATTAAGATTTATTTTATTACAACTATTACATATCACAGTACTTGGCCAAAACTAAGCTATGAGAAATAGTCTTGACAATATTTATTTTATTTTTGCCAAACCCAAGTAATACTCGAAACGGGGGTCAAAGTCTATTGCGAACTAAAAATTGGTCTTCTATGCTACTGCTCGCGTTCATAGCTTCACCAGGTGTATATGTTAAATTCTGTAATTCTGCCTTACTACTTATTTTAATTCAATAACAGTTCGGCATTTTGACATCCACATTACAGATGCATTGGAGGAAGTATAAATTTAAAAACTGGTATCATTGTTGTTAATAGCTAAAGCAGTATAACTTCATTCGAAAATGGCAAAGCAATTTGTATGCAATTAATGTAGGTCATTACTATGGTGGACACAACAAAGATGAGTATAATAGTTGAACATTGATTTGAAACTCAATTCAGTGAAACAAATATTGATGCTGCAAAGTGAAGATTATTCATTCGATCTGTCAATTGATTAATGGTCCTTTCTCCTTCGTTATTTGTACAAGATAACCTTCGGCATGCTGGCCTAGCAGCCCCTTTACGCAACCATGCCAAGATCTCTTTGAGCCTAATTTGTGATCCCTAGCATTAATAATGTATGAACAATTTCGCAAGCTGATTATTATCAGCCACCCAAAGGCTCTTTCGTTTTCAACTCTGTGTCACCGTACGCAGTCCTTTAAAATAAAATTCAAAAATTACTGGGGGCAGGAGGGGAATAAGTTTTCAGTTAAATCAAAGCAAATTAGTATTACAAGTATCCATTGAAAAAAGAATATGGTGCTCTAGCTATAATGAAAATACATTTTTCATGTCAATAATAAAAATACGTACGTAAACTTCAGAGCTCCATTTGCATTATGTATCGAATAGCGGATCACGTTCTGTATCATTGAAACTTGGTCACAGTGACAGTGGTCACAGTGACCCATGCACGCATACACATTTGACATTTGACAGCTCTAGCTCGATAGTATTCAACATGGCCGTTCGTGCAGAGGTGAGTTGCCCATGTATCCCTATTTATTTGAGCAATTATCTATCATCGGAGCATGTGCGTAAGATAAAAGTATGGTTAAAATTTGAATTGTCACAATATGAAATTACGAACTATGATAAGTTATGAATTAAATGCGGTCGATAACGTTGAGCTACGTCCATGGATATTTGACAGTGTCATGTATATCTGTATGCGTAGATTTCGGAGAGCAGAGAATATTTGATAAAAGCTTTAGGGTCCGTATTACGTAATTACTAATTAACAGAAGATATTATATCATCACCGTGTAATAAATAAATATTAGATACTCGTATAAAAAAATCTTAAGTTCCGACAGTTTGTGATAAAAAAGTAAGGTTAAGTTGAATAGTTTCTTACAGTAATCATATTGTATGTTTAGTGAGGAGGTAAGATCATCTGTCCTGAAAAAACCGTCGAAACGATCATTATTTCATGTCTTTATTGCATGTTCTAGAAGTTAATGTAACATAACACAATTGGGGTCTGAGGAAAGTGTTATTTAAGAAATAACTAAAAAAGGAAAATTATGTTCGAGTCTCCGAGAAGTCTACAGGAGGTTTGTGTAGACTTTATTTGCGACAATGTATTGGTATTGTGCGAAGTTCATTCCGGCGAGTGTGGGTTTCCTGTTAGTACTGTGCCACCCACTGTTCCTGGTAAGTAGCTTCATTATATCTGTTATATAAAATAGTGATCACTTTTTAGATAATTTTGTCATACTTTTAAAAAAACCTCTGTTCTGCATCCATAAGTTCAGATTCTTTGCAATAATTCAACTCTAATAATTTCATGAAGTTCATTACAACCATAGTCAACTATATGCCATACCGTCAACTTTATTACATCTTTTACTTTTCCAGCTGAACGAAGTCGACATGCTAATATTCTTTTTGTTATCAGGAAATATATCATTCGTTTGAGTTATGTTATAGAATAGCATCATTTTACGTAAATAATAATATTTCAAGAAATAGTGACAAATATTTACATTTTCGATTATCAAATTAGTCATAATCTAACGTGGTACCATTGAAATCGAAGGTTAATACCCATTCCAACTGAAGATAGTTTTAAATGTTCTTAAATGGCATGCTGGTAAATTAATAGGCACTGTTTGTCATCTTTATGAACGTTACACTTGTTACAGTTTTGGTTTTGTGGAAAAGGTTGCACAAAATGATAGAGGATAACTTTTGCCGATGTTCTTTCAGATGAAGAGACAAGTATAGATGACAGTATATCAGTTTCGACTGTGTCATCAAGTAATAGTGGAGCATCTCTTAGTTTATCTACAAGTTCAACGACAACACTCAGTTTCAAAGATGCCGATGCATTTTTACCTGCTGAAATCTCGGAACAACTTTTATCGAGTCTATGCGAAAGAAAAGCATTATCAGATTTGACTATTACATTATTTGATTCAAAGACAACCAGATTAAGGTATGTCTATAAACTGGTTATGAGTTGTGACTGACCTCTGTAACAATGGCAGTTTTTTTTTTACTATGCTTGGGAAAAACATTTATTTTCAGGCATGTACGACTTAAAGATGCTTCGAGTCTTTCAATAAAGGGTTTGAAGGTTTTACGCCAACATAAAGTTGTAGATTTGGAAATAAATGGACTCAAGGTAACAGTTAATGATCTGATTGGCTGCTTAGGGGACTGGAGCTTACAAAATCTTAGATCGTTGAGTGTGGCAAAGGGTAGTTTTATGGATTGTTCCAGGTAAGTAGTTTCCTGACCATTGAACGATTTGATTCATCTCTTTAACTCTTTTCTCATGTGACAACTTCCAGGTATTGCGTTGTTATGGCATTGAGCAAACTACGAGCATTGCAGACCCTAAATGTTTCTGGAACAGAATTCAATAAGCACGGTCTTGAGATTGTTGTGGACGATCTACCCCTTTTAGAAAATTTAGATATTTCTTGCACTAGAGTCAATGATATAACACCATTGAGAAAATGTAAAGATCGACTGAAGACTCTGACAATGTATAATTTAAAACTCAGTGGCTGTGGCCATGTGATACCGGTATTATTGGAACTGAACGAATTGAGAAACCTGGATATATCAGATGAGAGAGATTCCTTCCCATTCGAAATGTTTGTTCCAGCTAGATCTAAAATAACAGATCTATTAAAAGCTAAACACTGCATGCCGTATCTAGCTAGTCTAGATATCTCAGGTAAAAGTAAATACCACCTCAATGTCTTTTATTCAAAGAATTTTTTAAGGCTTGTTTCTCTTCAATACTCCTAGAACTAGATATCGTAGAAATTTGAAAACTCATCTCCAATAAATTAGGAATGTTGTTATTTCTCTTAACTTGATTATCGAGTCAGACAAGTTCTAGATATCCATATACGTTGAGATGTATCTGACTACATTTTCATTCGGTTCATTTAGAAGATATGGTGAAAGTTGATCAACAAGCCTTGATTTCTAAGACAGATAACAACTGACTGCTGCTCTTTTTCATCCATATTCTAGGAAAAGATCAAATAGATGCGAAAGATTTAAGGGCATTTGTTAAAGCTCATCCTCATCTACGATTCTTGGGCCTTGTTCATTCAGATGCATGTTATGAAGACAGTCTTGTGAACCCATTCAATGAGTACTACAGACCTAATCTTGTGGTTAGTAATATTTCAAACAATAGTATTTGACAGGGATGAACCAGATTGAAAATTCCGTTAAATATCATCATTTATAGGTGAGTGGTACCGCGTCAGAACCACAGATCTTGGAATCCCTGAAACGGTATTGGTGCCGCCCTATTTATGTTCAAAAATGTCTGTATAATTTGTTTCGTCTGACGCCCAACTTTGGTGAGCCAAGAGTTGATGTCATAAAGCTAGTTTTGCCAGGCATGAAGGCTCATCCACAACAGTTTGGCGTACAGATGGCAGCAACAGCTTGTCTCTACAACCTTACAAAAGGAGAATTGGCAACAAAAATCCATCCATCGATATTAAAACAAATTGTTGACTTGACCCTCACTGCCATGGAGTCATTTCCTAACCATTACCAATTGCAGAAAAATACTTTACTGACACTATGCAGTGATAGAATATTGCAAGAGGTTACTTTTGATAAGTATAGGTAGGTTGAAAGTTTAGGCGTGTATCCTGTAAGCGTATGACATTCGTTGCAAATGATTCCATTGCTGTTGGTTATATGTATAAAAAATGAAAAATTTCGAATTTACTTTAGATATTGTCTACATGTCTGTTTCAAATTACGTCTTTGACGTTCAAGATATTTATGACATACAAGATATTTATCTTCACAACCTTCTGCCGACAGGTGTGCGAGGCTTGTGATGAACTGTCTATCGGCATTTGATGATGCTTCAATGAACCGAATGTCAGTGGCAATTTGCTCAATCCTGGCAGCTAAGATCTCAACAGATGAAACGTCTATGCTGGGAGCGCAACCCCAGTATATGGCCAAACTGCTAGCGATGGTCCGGTCCAAGGTGCCAACTAAATCTGTAGATATTACAATGAAATTTACATTGAGCGCACTTTGGAATCTGACGGACGAAAGTGCCACAACTTGCGCTGTATTTCTCGAAGAAGGTGGTATGGCTCTGTTTCTTGAAGTACTAGAAAGTTTTCAAGGCGAGTCAAGTGTCGAAACCAAGGTTCTGGGTTTACTGAATAATATTGCAGAGGTAATTCAGCCGCGTTTCATTTGCTGTGAATTTTTACACATTAAAACTAGTTTTACAAACTTGGATTCGGGTGATGATATCGCTACCAATTTACGGCCTACATAGGTACCCCACCTTAGACAGTGGCTGATGCAACCTCGTTTCATAACGATGCTGTCTTCACTTCTGGATTCTGAGCACATTGATGTATCATATTTCGCGGCAGGGATTGCTGCACATCTATTAAGCGATGGACCTTGTGTGTGGGCAGTGATACCTGCGCTACCACCCAGATCTGAGTTGTTGGATCAACTAGCCCAAGCTGTCGCTAACTGGCAAACACCGGGAGGTGAAATGGTTGCTTACCGAAGTTTCCAACCATTTTTTCCACTATTGCGTTGTGCAGATGCACATCCTGTGCAACTATGGGCTGTCTGGGCAATACACCATGTATGCACTAAAAATCGTAAGTTCTGTTATTTGATGGTGCCTGCTAAAATGGCTAGACTTTTGCAAAAATTTCACAAATAACGTCATTGCCCAATTATAGCTAAGCGTTACTGTGCGATGCTATCACGGGAAGGAGGTGGTGCGATCCTAGCATCTTTGGCCAAGGAAGACGGAGAGGGATGTACTCAGCATACAGTGCGTACTTTGTGCCTCTCTGTGCTCGAAGCACTCGCCACACACTGTTGACCTGAAGTACACTTTATAATTTGACTATCAAATACCATCTATTTGGTATACTAGTCAATTTCATTACTCTGTGGAAGCGAATTTCGATTCAATGATATACTTAAAAATGTCAGCGCAATTCATCTTTAAAAGAAACATTGAATTTAAAAATTCTATATACATTAGGGCGAAGTAAAAATGCTTGAGTTATCATGATTAATAGCCTTAGTCTGGACTAGTTGTGACTCGATAATTGTAAAAAAAAGTGCTTAAATTTGAGTCCATCTCAATCCTTTGACCTACTCCAAAGTCGGTTACACCTATCACTGATCATTGACGACAAATTCGTTCATATCTATACTCCTCAATACTGAATGGGTTCCTACCTGGATCTTAGAACAGTCGACTAATTTTTTCTACAATCTGTGGATTCTGTAGTGCATATAAACGTTCAACATTTTTGCAGGAGTGAATCAAAATAACTCATCAACGCTCCATTTTCAGTGATGTCAAGTCACAACTTCTCCGTACTACAGCCACCTAATCTTTGTAATTCTAATATTTTTGCTTTGTACCATATTATATACGTAGTTATTACTGTTGACGGAGGAAAAAGGCTGTGAAGGATGACGCGTGGTCTGCGCTGCGAAGGCAGCCATTTCCAGGGAGGTGAAAAAAATTTATTTAACTCGAGCACGTAGTGTTAAAAAATTTGGCAGCACAAATGATTTTAAAAATCAATGCTTAATATTTGTAATTCATCACAGAAACCACTTGACTGTGCTAATTTGTTGATATATTTTAGCGTAGGGACTGAATACTTGCAGCTGAAAGAACAAAGCCAGACCTTGTTTGGCTTCCCCTATTATAAATATTGGAAGATTCATAATCTGATATGAACAAGGAGTTTTAACCTGCATAAAATGGGTCGAGATATTTTATTGAATTTTATTATTCAATTTTCATATTATTTAAATCCACTGAAAAATTTTTAATATTGTTTACAGTGTACTAGATATTTGTTACATAAAATCCATCGTTATCAACTTTCAAGAAATATCAAAGGGGTAAACATAAAGCAATATCTCAAGTTTTTAGCTTGCTTTGTACACATCCTGATCCAAAATGCTACAATATTTGATTATATCATTGTATGTAGAGTTCAGTATCACTGCCTTAGATTATATTCTGTCAGGACGCGTTTAATTTAAGCATGCACGGTATGAGACATGTGTTTACTACACATGCTCGAAGTTCCAATAACAATTGGAACAGGCATCCAGCAAATGCTATTGGATTTCAGATAGCGGTACCAAAGTGCAGATCTGGTGAAGTTTTTATTTTTTCTTCACATCGTTTTTGAGCTACCCTATGTCAATCGCTTGGAAGTTTGCTCATTTATTCAGCCTATAGTAGATGATGAAAACTAATATTTTTCAATTGGAATAGTACGCAGCCATGAAAATATCCAGGACTAGCGGATCGCTATTATAAGTTTTACTGTGTTTACCACTATTAACTAGAGTTTGATCCTTGTTCGTAGCTGTGGTGTGCTTATGCAGATAATGCCAGAATATATTGAACTCTGTGAATAACGGTTGCATCCACGACACCAAAAGCTTGGATTCGATTTCTCCTTATTCGTCAGGATCACGTTAATAGATGTCTAAATATTTATACATAGAGTAAATGAGGATCCATTGTCTCTGTAGTGTAGAAACAGAGAAATTTGATAATTACCGAGTACGTGTATCCTTATTGAAGTAGAATGATTGTTAAAAATGGCATTAGCAATGTTAAAAATAAAAAAAAAAAAATGATACAATGCATTATAATACTACGAGCCCTATGATAACTATACATAAATATATTACACTATCTGATATAACCAAAGTGCAGCGCATAGATTGCAGACTTATTCAAAACCGATTGCTATGTTTTTTTGCATTCAGAAACTCTCACTTCATTCTGATATCATGATCGAAAAGTACCTAGCTCTTGGAATCAGCAGTGTTGAAGCTATAGGGAGTACGATGAAATATCTTACATCAGAGTTACACCGACGTAGAAGTGACTACATTAAAACGTATCTATGATAAAAAAAATTGATAACATACTTGTTTTTTGTATGTTACTGAAGTAGTAAAGCTGACTTTTACAGATGGTATTTTTAGAAAAATAGGACTATTTGCCACGAATTGTGAATAATTTTTCCAACAAAACTGCATTTACAGACAGTTTTTCAAAGTATTGATCACAGTTAAAAATTCCAAGTAATGAACTAGATGTTGAGCTTTTACTGTATTTTGTTACTATAGAGAGGTCTAAATCTGACTCACTTACTGACTGATATTCAGATCCTCAAATGAATGCAGGCGTTAAATTATGGCTAACATTAGGGCGCTATTAGCAATATTCACAATAAACGTAAATATGAATTTCCCATATTACTCAAAGCTGAAATAGAGGAAAGGCACTATTGTTCTGTTCACGTTTGCAATGTTATCGTATGAGAATTGTAGAAATCATGAATTATAATAATATGGATTGATATTTACTATTGTCATATAATTATACATACATGTGTGTATTATACATACATATGTATATTATACACAGTTAGAATTTCTTTTAGTGAAATTTTTCTATAGGGTTACCATCTCCATTTTAACAAACCCATGTTGATCACCTTAGATTATGTAGATTTAATATATCATATTTGAAACTGTTTGGAAACAATTTCAAATAAAAAAGATATTACACCACCTGTAGTACAGGAAATAACACCTTAGATCACCCTTCCACTATTGTCGCTGCTTTTATCGATACCATCTCACTATTTGTAGGAAAGAATTCTCAGTTTCTACCCTATAGATAAGATGATTTTATTCAGTACGACATTTCCGAACAAAGTGATTTTTCACTTCGAAAGGGGGCTGCATTTTACGAAATTGCCGAAAAAAAATTTCTTTTTCTCTCTTCTACAAACAAGACATTAAACATTTGATTGTTCAACTTAAGAAATATTTCGACTACTGCTTGTAAGCGTTCACAAGCAGTCATAATAGGGGTAATCATTGAAATATTAATATGTTTCAAAATAATAAAATATAGATTACTGCCTCATACGTTTCAGATATGGTACCACAGAAAATTGATCAATTCATGTTCATCAAATGCTGGAAAGGGGTAATTGAAGAAATTCTAAAATCATTGTGGTGAAAGCACGATAATGTAAATATGAATTTTTTTTGAAAATCTTAACATATTTATTTATGCTATGTAAGTATTACAAGGTGTTTTAGGGTACGCAACAGATAGTAGACTTAAGTTAACGGTCTATTCACTTTAATCATTAATAATCGCCCGCTACAATTTGTGAAAATTTCGAAAAAGTATCGCAGTTATTTTGTAATGATACGAGAAAAATCGTAATAATAAACTTGTGGAGCTAAAAAAAAACTACAAACTACGTTTAATCACAATCTGGTATTAAATGTTCATGAACTATGGGAACATGTTTGCATTTTTTTTCATCGGTATTATCAGTCACGACTAATTTACTGCAAGAATATCTCGTAGAATGACATTGAAAATGCATTCGTGATTGGTATTGTTTGATCCCGAACAATACATTGATAATGATCAGCTTGGGCGATAATTTTCACAGAAGCAAATGCAGGAGCACTTTCATTGATTTGGTAACCTTGTGAATCCTTTACAGGCAATACTTTGGTTGGTGTTGTAATATTTTTCTGAAGGAATTATTGCGTTCTATCATGGCTGCTTGTTAGTAGTATTGATCAATTTTAAACTTTACATTTCAAAAAAGCTACGCCTTCCGCGTGCGTGTCCATACATACCTATGGTATGCATACCTACATATAGAAACTCACTCGATGTATATATTTTAATTGGGTTTTCCTATACAAAAATGCAATTTTACCATCACTTGGTAAGAAAACTTAATTTTGTCATCGCCACAGAGCAATTGATTCGTAGAGACAATAAGAGATATTTATATTATCACGTTAGTCATCATGTAGTTAGGCGGTAATTTATCAAGTAAAGAAACATATTGAACATTGTGCAACGGTCTAGTCGGCGTTATCATCGATTAACGTTGAAAATTTCATTTTTTACTGCATGTACGACTAGTCTTGAAGAATTTGGATTGGCCATATTGGTTTTGAAGTTAATTTGATGCAAAGAAACTATGTTTTATCATTCACCTACTGTAATGTAGCTTATCTAGAACAATAAAATCAATCTAGTAGAAATGCCTTACAGATAGAGTGCTGTTAGCTTTCAATAATTTTCATTTCTATGGCGTTACATATTACAATGAAACTGAAACTGTCATAATTTGGCCATGTCCATATCTGTATCATGAAACAGTTTCTTGAAAATTTGTAAACATCAGATATTGCTTCGTCGGTATATACATATATATCGGTATATACATAATATTTCAATTCTCGCTACAATTGAAAAAAAATTATATATCCTGGGTCCTTCCAAATTTTCAATTTTTTTTTCTATTAATAAAGTATCGCATATCAGAATTTAGGAAACATTGTTCAACATTTTATTTCTTTTTTTTTCAAACAAGTATCTAACATTGATTTAAGTCAGTCAATATATCATCTGCATACATGTATCTACTGCAGTCTGGCATCCGAACAGAAATTCAGTTTAAAAAAGTTATTCTTTCAGAAGATCTGTTTCCTCCACACTAGCCACAAAATTGTTAGCAACGAAGCTTTGCATGCATCAAACACATGATGAGATTATCGGGATAGATGATATAGCTTTTGTCTCTAGCATTCGTTAGCTCTGTGAGGCGCAGTTTGCTGAGCGTAGGTCTTCAATCGTCGAGGTTTTGCGACAGCAAGAAGTTAGCTGCAAGGTTTTCATTTTTTTCACAAGCGAAATAGGCCTGAAGAGCAAGGTGCTCGGGAAATCCTAGTGCCTTCAGCCTTTCAATAGCTTCCCTATCTTGTGGCGTTACTTGAATGACACCTGCTCCAGTACCAGCCCCAGCGCCAGCGCCAGCACCAGCCCCAGCACCCACTCCGGCACCGACACTTCCCGTCAGCCCTCCTTGAGCTACTGCAGCGGCTGCTGTCGGCGTTCCTTGAACTGGTCCTCCGGTGGCACCAACTACACAACACAATAAACAACAATGTTTGAATTTCTCTCAAATTCTGTATCTCTTCGATACACCTCATGAAATCACTGAAGTTAGCTTATTGTTAGTATTCCCGAAGCATTTTGACTGAAAATTGAAGTTTGTGAAATTCTAGGGTAACACACATTTCAGACTCTTGCAAGATCTCCGAAAATTAAGAAAATTAAATACCAGGTTCGTTGAGCATGCTAACAAAGGCTGCCTGATTCTGTGAAATCAATTGCAACAGGGCTGGATTGGTTTGTCCAATCTGTTGGAGTACAGCATTCAATAATTGCGGATTTTGTTGAATCACTTGACGCATCTGCTGAAATTGTGGCTGGGTTCGTAGGAATGCCAAGGGATCCTGAGCTTGGTCCTGAGCTTCAGGAGGGTCTTCAGGTGGGTCCTCGAACAGCTGAGCTGGAATTCCAGTTAAGAGATACTCCACTGCTCTATCCGGATTGTTAAAACTTGCCCTCAGTGCCTGTTCTACCTGTTCCCGCTCATATCTATCTCAAACGATAAGTTAAAACACTTTGTTAGAAACCAAACAAAAGTCGGTACAGATATATAATCCGTAGAGCGAGATATGTAAATTTTACTAACCCCATATCCATAATATTATTGACCATGGTATTATATTCTTCCCCCATTAGCAAAGCACTCTCGGCTTGGGCTCCTGCAGGTGCTACTGCAGCTGGTGGATCGAGCACAGCTGGTGATGGACGAGGAACTTCCGGAGCTGCAGAAGTCACAGTGTCTGCTCCTGGACTGCAATAGCACAAGAATAGATCTGAACAACCATTTGGTCTGCAATTTTTTAACATCAATTTCATGTGAAATCTGTGGTTTCAGATGACGATAGGATACATTGGTATCATTGACGTCAATTTGGTGATGAACAGCAATGTTTTAAAGCCTTCATGCAGTTTGTACACGTGGTATGTATCATATATATTTTTGATGAAGTAGGCATAAAACTTCAGTTTTGCACCTCTGAAGGCGTAGAACAAAATTTTGCAAAAATCATAATTTTTTGCTAAAACGACTAGTTCTGAGTGTTGTTTTGCAATGACATTTTTTTTTTTACGAATAATTATACACATATTCAATAACTTTCGAGTCTATTTCCAGTTAATTAGGGGGACTCCGCCCCTCAGGGACTTTGCTCCTGCGCCCCCACCCGTGGCTCCGCCCCCAGACCCCCGTACAGCTGTGTGGTAACGGTTCAATTCCATTAATCTATACTATCTAGTGGGCATTTTCCGCCAACTGCATCAAAAAATAACGTTTGCAACTCAGGCATAGAATTTCTGCCTTTGGCACGATCGTGCCACATGCAGGCCAGCGTTACCGGCCTTTGTGTACAGCGATCGCTACTCGAGGCGTACAATCCTGTTTTACGCCCTTGTTGCAAAAAGCACTATTTTACACTACCCCCACATTGATTAATAATTCTCAAGATGACTACCTCTGTTTTAATGGGAGCAATACAAATATACCTAGCTGCTCTGTGTTCTTTGTTATTGTCACCATCTGCACGTTGTTCCTCGCTAGTACTCGGCCCAGCGCCAGCCTTAGGTTTAGTTACCATAACCACAATGAATTTTTTTTCATCAATGTTGTACGTAGTTAAGGGCTGCTCATCGGTCAATATTTTTCCTGTCAACATAGAAGTTCAGTCAAAATTCTGTTACGTCAGCGTAGTTTCATTGAGGAATAATATCTTTTAAAATAGAAGCGTAAACGCTTGGTGAGTCACGTATCAGACCTGCCAGAATATGGTGAGGTACAGTAAAATCATGATGACATTAGGAATTGAAAAAATATAGGTTATGGTACGGAAATTGGCCTACCTGCGTATATAAGTTTTTGATGGTGAGCCGGTAAACCTTTTTGAACCTCAATCTTGTCTTTCAATTCTTTAACCTGAAACAAGTATAGAGATAATAGTTACTCAACGATTTACAGAAAAGAAAGTCACAAAATTGTCGGTCACTTTTAATGCAGTTTTTACTCACCGTTTTCGAGGGATCAATCTCGACGGTGAACGTCTGTTGTTGAAGATTTTTGAGTGTTATAATCATTTTAAATCGTCAGCTTACACTATGGGTCTAATTAGTGTAAATTGAGGGCGAGTATCCTACCGATCTCACGAAATAAAACGATGTTTTGATAGAAATTTTTGCGCTGATGATTCGGCGGTCGGAGATTCTGAGCGCCATCAACGTTTTGACAACGTAATCCAAGCTGTAGCAGCAGCAGGAAACAGATTTTTTTACCATCCAATACGCCACGGTTGAGGTACGTAACCACTCGACAGACGGTCGTGGTGGAAAAAATGAATTTCTTTTTGGTTTTCAATGACAAGAGGTTTCCAAGAGGTATTGAGACGGATTGTATGTTCAGTGTCGGAGATAGTATGTCGTACGGATGTACGTATGTATGTACATACGTTTGTACACCTATGGTAGAATACACTCAAAAGTGGCAGTAAATTTTCACCGATAACAAAACCTCCATACAATAGCTGCATTGACTAGTTTCTCCAACCCGCCACTGTATCGTCAGCGAAGAAATATACTGACCTAGTGGCCAAATCAGTAAACATTTCGCAAATGGTGTAGGTGGAGTTTTCGTGTGGTGTGTCGTCAAATTTTGCAAAGAAATTGAAATTCCCTCAAGATGACGAGTATCACCGAACCCACTACATTGCCGAAAACCAAAAAACCATCTGGTGAGTGATAATTCTTGTTATATGACCGATTTCGGTTGACACGGAGAAAATGTATTCTAGAACGTATCTGACAAGTCGCGTGCAGAACTGTCATTACGTAATTCTCATGACACATTATTGATTTTAGACTCAAATATCACCACTTCTTAGCCATTTAGTAATCAACTTGATTGCGTTATGCGCCAAATTTCTTAAAGCGGCCGTGTGTAAAGGAACTATATATCAATGTCTCCTGACCGTAGATCATTCAATTTATCTATTAGTCTGTAACCTAACCTAGATCGGAGATGGGATAAGATTGATTTCTTAGATGCTTTGTAAAAAGTCGATCTTGTAACGACGTAAACGCGAAACGGATACCCGCAGTATCTGAATACATTCCTTTTGGTCTTATCCATTTTTTCAGATAGCGCTTTCAAGCAACAACGACTTCCTGCTTGGCAGCCCATCCTCACAGCTGGAACTGTGCTTCCAACTTTCTTTGTAATAGGAATAGCTTTCATACCAGTTGGCATTGGACTGTTGTATTTTTCGGATGAAGTCAAGGAACAGACTATCGATTATACGAATTGCAATTCCAACAATACAGTGGCAGGCAACAGCACCAAATGCGCAGACATTATCGCTCTGAATCCATCAGCAGACTGTTATTGTGAAATTGACTTCAAACTACCAATAGACTTTGGTGGGAAAGTCTATATGTATTATGGTCTAACAAATTTTTATCAAAATCACAGACGATATGTGAAATCTAGAGATGACAATCAACTTTTGGGCCAACTAAGTTCTTCAGTATCCAGCGACTGTGCACCGTTTGCATATAACGATTCACAAGTACCAATAGCCCCCTGTGGAGCCATAGCAAATTCGTTATTCAGCGACGAGTTGACGCTATGGTCGGAAAAGCATGGAAAATTTGTTCCCTTATTAAAAACTGGAATTGCTTGGCCTTCGGATAAATCTATAAAATTCAGAAATCCTCCTGGGCATTTGGAAACGGCTTTCCTCGGTTTTGACAAACCTAAAAATTGGGTCAAACATATTTATCAACTGGATACTGAGAACCGTGAAAACAACGGGTTCCAAAATGAAGATTTGATTGTGTGGATGAGAACAGCGGCGCTTCCCACTTTCAGAAAGTTATACAGAAGAATTGACTACTCTCAAAATGGCTTCACAGATGGTTTGCTGGCTGGAAATTACAAACTTTACGTAAAGTATTGTAAGTAATAGTCATTCAACCATATGAAGTGATGGTATCAATCTATATTTCTTCAATTTATGATCAAACAAACAATAATTGTGACGGCTTTCCAGTTCTGAAATATTTTTCTCAATTTCAGCATATCCCGTATCAGCATTTGAAGGTACCAAGCGGATGATATTGAGTACTACATCACTTTTGGGGGGTAAAAACCCATTCTTAGGTATCGCCTATATAGTAGTGGGTTGTGTCTGTCTCGTGTTGGGAATTGCATTACTAATTATCCATATCAAATGCTCTAAGAGGTGAGTAACTTTTATGAGTTCCCTTTTTCAAATATTCAAAACATTTGTTTCACTGATTATGTCCGTAGCAGTGACATGAGGGTATTGTTAAAAGAAGAGTGGTGTAACTGAAATGGTTTATGTAATTCTCGTCTTATAGTCCTCAACTACTACAAAGTACTCTGAAACATTGTCAATAATGTTTCCATAAGATTTCCGACCCCACTGCCTTTAAGGTCATCAATGTCAGAAGACGGATTAAAAACTTATGCTCACACAGTGTCATGAATATATTCTTTTAACTGAACCATGGATTTCTAGGTCTGCACTCTGCTTTTAAATTGTATCTAAATTAAAACTCAATTTGGAACTAGTATATGCTTTCTAAATTTTGGTTAAATCCTTAATTTATAAAAGGAATTTGTGTACTATACATTTGGTGATCGTTTAAAAAAATTTTCAATTGATAAAGTTTTGAGGCAGGAAATATGTACATATTTTATGAAACAGAAGTACATACAATTCATTGTTATAATATTGTACGTGTGTATGTTGCGCAGCAAACTAATGTAAGAGGGGCTCCCAGAAAATATGATTAGGGCTTCCTAGTTGTTCTTGTAAGTGTTTGTTGAATCGTCTTATGTCTCCCCAAAATTTTTCAGCAAATAAATGCAAACCAAAAACCACTGAGTTCATAGTCTGCTTTCCACACACATTTGTTAGCGCCAAAAGTTCTGATACATTTCAATTCCTTGAAGGATCATCTTCTCTTCGTTTTGTCATGTAGCTTCGGTTCGTACGTTCAAGTGAAGTTTAATTCGGTACTTGAATTCAATGACAACCACACGAACTTCTTAACTTCTATTTTTTCTATACACGTAAGATTTATCCGCAATTGCCTGATTCCATAACTACTTAGCAAATTTTTATAATCTTGTATTTTTGTAACTCAAATATTTCTATTTTCATGGATAGAAATATTGATTAAAAATTTTTTCAACCAGAACAAGGAGCTGTAGCCCTCAGTGGATTCTAAGTCCTGCCATTTTGTTTAAATTGCTTTAAAAAAGTTCAAGTGCTATGACGCATGTTACTCCTGGAATTGCTCCTGTAAGTGTATGCATTGCAGCGTATAAAATAGGATGAATATTTCCAGTTTTTAATGAATATCAAATGATTCAAACATTACAAACATCACAACAGATTGAATGAGAAAAATAAATTCCTTCAAAATGGAGATCATTGTAACTGATCACTTATTTATTCTTTTGGGTTTCACCAGTCTTTAGAATCATTCCTTATTTATATTATCGTCTGGCCAATATTGATTATTTAGCAGTCAGGAATGCCTCCTGAGTCAATAGAGTATTCCGACTTGAGATGAGTATGCAATTTGCGATTTGCTATTCGTCCATAAGAGGACCTGAGTAATTATCACAAACCCAATGCACGTATTGCAGCAGGTTGAATGAAATATGTGTGAAAATGAATGCATTTTTCGTTTTTAAGCACAATTATTGCATGGATTGTACGATAATGTGAACATTGTTATAACTAAATAACCCATGAATAGTAAAGTTGGGTTTAAAACCCGTATTAGTACTATAGTTTCAAATTTAATCATGATCCACAAGCGACTGCATGAGAATGCAGCATTAAAATTATGAAGCTTATCATTAGGCTGATATTGAGTAGGAACTTGGTACAGAAGTAGGATTTCAAGTAACAAGTTGATTAACAGAGAATGCTTGCAAAATTGACGAATTTTATTTCGTAATGTCATTTGGATATTACAAATAGGTACAACTATTTCATCTATAGATTAAAATATTAATTACCCTTCTACAGATATGGCTGTGGCTAAAACGAGAGTGTTATTTTGCAGGTACTTTATGTAATTATTGTACATAGCATAAATTTCCTATGCCTGTGAACGTTTCACCAACATTTGCTTGCTATGAAAAGTCATAACTAGACATTACTCTATTGACCGTTCAATATTTTACAGTACAAACCAGATGATCAACGTTAACTCCAATACACCGTACCAATGAGGCACTCATCACACGTTATTCGTTCACATTGAACATCTACCAATTCCAACATTCAGGTGTCGGTGAAATTTTTATCAATGTTTAGCGCTTGAGCTATGTCATAGTATTGCTAGCCAGTACAGCACAGAGGTCAGTGACACTAAAAAACCATCTCTTATTTGCCTAAGAAGAAATTTAAGTCATAAAAGCCTTTAAACTGATGTTAAATTAGCTTGGAATTCATATAATATTTATTCATTCTTGTGGTTATGTGAGGCCGAGCGAGCAATGCATTGTGAAATTTCTAAACGTTTGCGGCACGTTCGTTCTTGGCAAAACCTAACTTAATTCTGAATAATCTTTGCTGTCAATTTATGATATCTAATCGACTTATTCGGCTATAGCTGATTACTTTTTTTTCAACTTTTAATCAATGTAAAATGCTTAGTATGGCCTGTATTAATGTCGTGTATCAAACATACAATTTTTGACAATTTACTGTTGAAATCAAATAAGAACAGCAGGTATCGCTAAGGCCATACCAAGTTTGTAGATATAATGTCTAGTTATCCATAGAAATCTTGAACAAGTTTGAAATAAAAATTGATAAATTGTTTCCTGACTCACTCCAGATGGATATAACTGTAATGTTCTATCCAGAATTCTAATTCATTCATCAACTCCTAATATTCGATTAGGAGTGACTTTTATATAATCAATGTGCCTCTGCATGTGATAATTTAGGATGACTCGTTATAATTATCTATTTATATGTATATTGCAATTTTCTATGACTGTTCCCACGTTATTTATAACACATTGGCATCATTTCAGGTGCACAAATTACCAGTATTTTATTTAATAGAATCAATTTGAATATTTTACCTTCAAGTTATAAGTTAGTTGAGTAAGTAAATAGTACTGTAGTTAATTGTCAACGACGTAATAAATTGTCTGAATTGATAATCTTGAAACCTTGTTTGTTTTCATAACCTGTAAAAAAACATTCTGACCCGGATTAGCCATACATACACCGCATACTTGATACGCGTACCAAGCACCAAATGGCGAACCAAATCATTTGGTGCACACGGTATAAACAGTTGCGTATCAGGTTAGTCTTTTTTTTTTTTTTTAATTCCAGCAGGTATAACTCTAATGAGTCATGTCCCAAATAAACTGTATATTCGTTTAAACTCAACCGATTCTTCTCTCGTTTAATTCTTATTTAATTTCCTTGTTATTACTACTGTTCTTATAACTAAACACTTAAGTTATCCTTAACTTAGTTTTTATCTATTAAAAAATTAGATTCGTATAGTTAGTCCAGTTGCAACTCTTAAGTTTGATATTTATCTGTATGTAATTCTTATTATCACTAGAATTCTTTTAATTTCTAGTTTATTTGTTTTATTTATTGAAGTTTTAATTTATATTTTTATATTTTGTTTCAATACCCCTCTCCTCCCCCTCTTTCTTTCTTGTGTCTGGTCCAGCCTGCAGGAGAGTTCAGAGCGGACGTCAGAACCCGGTCCCTGTTGGGATGTTGCCGCGGCTTCCTTCCTGTCCGCCTTCTTCTTGGAGGGAGATTACAAGATAGTAACAGAGGATCGACTGAGACAACAGAAGAAGGAAAGGTTGGTTAGACCTCCATGTTATGGAAAATGATGTACCCTAGCAATCTAATTATTATATTTGGGTTATCTGAATGACATAATTTGGCCACAGAGGTGTTGACAGGAAATTGGTTTGATTCTAAAAATTGTGTTAGCTCAGGGCGGCCTCTTTGGTATCGAGGACAGAACCATATCAAATGCGCAATCGTTTGGGGACTAGTTTCGCACGAGCACATTTCGGAATTAATTATTCCCATTCTGAAGAGGTGGGCTTTGCACTTCGTGTGGCCCGACTTTATCCTGTTCACGATGCCGATTCTGCGCCGATCCAGGCCTGAATGCCGAAACCAAGGATTAAGTTCAAACGGTCCTGAGTTGGTGATAAATTCTCTGCCCTTGCCCGAGGGCCCGGAGGCATATTCACTAATGTAACTTTTCATATATTTGATTTTTTCCTTCGTATATTTACGAAATAAATCAGTAGAGTGGATGAGGTTGTAGTCTATGCCTGGTTTTTTGCTTGCCGCTACTGCAATTCTATCAACAATGTCGTTACCTATGATTCCCGAGTGGCTAGGTATCCGGATAAGTTTTATATTTTGAGCATAATCAAAGGCCTTAGCCAGTTCAGATTTAATGAAGGCGAAAGTGTTAGGCAAATTAGAGTCTAATCCTATGTGATTTAGTTTGGTAAGGCAACTGAGTGAATCGGAGCAGATGACGATTTTGTTTTCCGATTGCCTTGGAAGAACTAGTTTGATAGCCTCTGCAATGGCTAACGCTTCTGCGGACAACTTGAAATTGCGCACCCCATTTGCACATGCGCGATCGTCGGCATTTGTTTCGCAGAATGTCCAACAACCGATCCGATTTCAGATTTAGCTGTCAAATACAACGACCTAACCTGAACTTTTCGATGAGTGTATTTCTGTCGACATTTAATTAATCTCTCATTCAATTGATCAATTTTATTTGATGCTATGCCACCCTACTTATCTGTGTCTGGTTTTGTGTCGCATTATTCACTTGACACAACATACCTCAGTCATATTTAAATACGGCGATCTCAGCTGTATTGGTGATCGACAATTTGACAGCTACAGCTGAAATCTGAGGCTGTTGGTACAACACGCTAGCAGATGATAAATTCGACTGTCGTTTTAGTTCACGCTTGCGCACAAAATCTGGGTGCGCAATTTCACGTTGTCCGCTCTGTATATGGAGGTGAGATGATTCAACCGTAGCGCCTTGATTTCACCCTTCTTTTCGTGAAAGACTCCTAGACCACATTCATTTTTGGCTAGGTTCACTGAACCATCCGTGTATATAGGATCGTAGTCTTTATATTCCTGCCGAAGGATTTTTTGAAGATCTCGTTCCGGGTGAGTAGAGCTTTGAAGTAAACGACCGGCCGTGATGTTTATGTCCAGTTTCCTAAATTGCGACCTGTAGCTAATATTAAACGTATTTAATTTGTCAGACTTCTCTATAAGTTTCTCAATAGATCTTATTTGTTCCCAGCACGCAGTAATTATGGAGGATCTGTTGCCTCTCTGTCTGGGATTTTGCGAATCCAATACATGGCTTTGACAGTTTTCCGATGGTGAAATTGTTCCTAAAACTGCATTTTTTCGTCAAGAATCTTTTCGTAAGTTGTTGGATCCTGCCGCCAATGTTCGCTATGCCACTGAGGTGATGTAACGTGTTAATGGGGGTGGTTTTCAGTGCACCCAGGCACATTCTCAGCGCGCTGTTTTGAATGACATTAAGCTTATGGAATATTTTGGGATTCCCCGCTGGGAGAAGATAATTGCCCCATTCGAGGCCCGGTCTGATCAAGGCCTTGTATACGTTGAGCATGGTTTCGGGGTGAGCCCCCCATTGCATAGAGCTGATGGTTTTCAGAATGTTGACCAATTTTTCGGCTTTGCTTTTAACGACGTTAAGGTGAGTTTCCCAAGACAGCTTATAATGCCATGTTACGCCCAGATATTTGGCAGATACCCCATTAAAGATCTTCTGGTTGTCAAGAGTCACATAGCAAGAGTTGGGTGGAATATGTTTGTTGTTCCCGGAGAAAATAAGCAGTTTGGTTTTAGTTGGCGAAATTTCTAGCTTATTAAGTTTAAGATTTGTTTGCAGTTGGATTAGGTTTTTCTCCAAAGCCTTCATGACCCTATTTTTGGAGTAGCTTTTATTAAATATTCTAATATCATCTGCAAACGCAGAGAGAGATATATCTGGGTCTAATTTATCCTGTATATTACGGATATATATATTGAAAAGCGTGGGACTGAGACATGAACCCTGAGCCAGATCCTTATTGGAGGTGCCCTGGAAAATCTCCTCGTTGTGAATGTATCCATGTATTTTTCTATTTTTAGAACAGTTGAAGACGTATTGAACTAAGTGCTGTGGGATCTTGAGGTCTACCAGATGTTGAATTAGTAAATCCGAGTTGACATTATCGTAAGTGCTCTGGATATCGACAAATAGCACCCCGGAAGTCAAGCCTTGATGTTTAGCAATTAGGGTTTCTAAGTGGAGATTTATGATTGAATCATGGCACGATTTCCCCCTCCTAAACCCATTAAAGTTGGAGGGGAGGATTCCCTTATTCTCTAGCCACCAAACAAGCCTATCATTGATGATTCTCTCAAGGATCTTTTGTAAGCAAGATGACATAGCGATAGGTCTGAAGCTTGTAGAGTGGGGTTTTTGGATGAGAACATTATTAAGTTCTTGCCATTTTGTGGGAATGATTCCGTACGCCAGGGTCAAGTTAAAATACTTGGTTAACCAACCTATAGCCTTGGACGGTAACTCCTTTAATAGATCGTAGCTGATTAGATCTCTACCAGAAGAGGAACCCGATTTGGCCAGGTCTATAGCCTGACGGACTTCGATAATAGATATGGGATCATTTAGAACTGGAGAAGAGTCCCTATTGTATTGGATATTAAAATTCGTTTTTCTGACTTGAGGCAGGCAAATGTTTCTTAAGGTACGTAAGGCTTCTTCATTGTGATTGTGTAGGTTATTAGGGGTAGATGGTTGGAAACCATTGAGGTTTTTGTTTTTAAAACACTTTAGCCCGTTCCATATGTCCCCTAATTTTTGGTTAGGGTTCATTTTGATGCAAAAATCGATGTAATTCTTAGTTCTCTTAGACTTGAGGGTCTGAGACGCCTTTTTAGCGATGGCATAGTACTCATTTAGATTTTCATCATTGCTGTCAGCTAGGTATTTCTTCATGGCCTCTCTACGAAGAGATATAATACTTTTGCAATCTTTGTCCCACCAGAGAGTGTTGCAGTGGTTAGTTCTCCGGGGCTTGTGAGATCTGTCATCGGGAATGATAGTGCCAGCATTTTTTGCAGCAGAGATGATGGCATCAATGAAGAAGTTGTAGGAGTCGTTTATATTCCGGAGATTGAGATTGTCCTGGTAAGCTCGTTGCTCCATATTCTCCCTGAAGAGATCCCAGTTAATGTAACAAAGGCCTATTTTTTTTTTGGTTATTATAGCTTGTGGACTGCATTCAGAAATAGAAATGAAGATGGGAAGATGATCACTGAGGCGAGAATCCTTCAACGTGGACCATGCTACACGGGGAGCTAAAGATGAGGATGTTAACGAGATGTCTGGAACACTTTTTCTATTGTGCTCGATATGAATTCTTGTGCTCTTGCCAGAGTTAGCTATTATGAGGCTCGAGTGGGTGATTATGTCCGCCAGGAGTATGCCCCTGTGGTTGATGAGATCACTACCCCAGTTAAGATGGTGGGCGTTGAAATCTCCCGTTATGATGACGTTCTCTAGCAGACTAATGTCGTCTATGAATTTTGCAAGACTTCTCCTATCAATAGTCACATTGGGGGGAAAGTACAAGTTAATTATATTGAGGTTTTGATTGTTGAGTCTAATCGATAGGTTGATGGTTTCGACTCTGTCGGGAGTGCTTTCAATTGTGAATGTGTTGTATCTTGAGTTATTTTTGATATATATCACTAGACCGCCCCCTCGACCAGCTTCCCGGTCTTTTCTGACGTAGTTGGAACCTTTCATTCCGACCCGAAGATTGAAGTCGGCCGTGAGGAATGTTTCAGAGATAGACAGAATATCACAGAGGTTCAGTAATTGCGAAATTTCATTTCTTTTGGAGTGGAAGCCCCTGCAATTCCAATTAATAATGTTCAGCATAATTGAGGTAAAGCGTGGATTTGTCTGTATAGAAATTTAAGTGTGGATACTGTTGTTGTAAAGATATTGGGGCAAGCGTCTCTCGGTGGCCGATATCTAGGCAATATCGCCTCGAAAGGCCCCCTTTTTCCCCCTCCTTGTCCAGACTCTGGTAGGCTAGCTGGCTACTAGCAGACCTAGTCCTGGTGGGCCTGGGTTACGAGCTAAAGCGTGGAAGTATAAGTTGGAGGGCTCGTACGGAACTAAAATTAATAAGTAACCTAATCGTATTGTTAATTATGTCTGTGTCTTTTATAGTTCCGAAACTGGCTGAGGGTTGCCACCTGTAGAAGAATTAGGCTAGGTGGACTCCGTATTGAAGAGACTCTGCAGCTGGAACGGATCCTCCGAAGGATTTAACGTGCAATGAATTGTTAGAGCTTCAATAGATTTATAGGTGGAGATTAACTCGTGTTGGGGTCCCAATTTATCCGAAAGCTGGTCCAGCATACGCGTTGAGAATTTTTGAATATAGTTGAAACCCGACTTTCTTATTGCCTCTTGGAACGATAGTTCAATGAACTGGTTGGGGGAATCCGATTCCAAATTAACCTCTTGTTCAGTAGTAGAGGTCCTTATATTAATTTTCTTAGAAGTAGGAAGGAGAGAGTTATAGTAATTCGTAAGATCAGATTGTAACATTGATAATATGAATAAATAACAAAAAATTGTATATAGATAAAATTGTTTGAGAAAATGTATAAATTAAAAGTTTATTAATAAATCGTGGTAAAAAAAAATATAAAATAATGAATGAATCAACATGAATTGTATGACGTGTATAAAATAAAAATATGAAAATTAACAAAAATAATAAATATGACTGTACTCAAATAATTAAAAATTCGACGATGCCAATAGGGCGTATAAAGAGTGACATGAAAATATCAAAATAAAAGAATAAGTATACGTACGAATTTATATAACAAAACAAAGATCAATATAATCGGCCTACAAAAGAATAATAAATACATGTAAAATAACTAAAAGACAACACAAGAATGAGATGAAAGAATGAAAATGAAAATGATTAGTAAAATTTCGAAAGTGATGATATCGTGACCGTTTTAAAATGGCGTTGTCAATCCTCAGCTAGTTCGTCATCCAAGATCTTCCTCCTTTTCCAGGCCTTCAGGTATTATATAGATTTGTTCAGTCCGTGATATTAAAATGCAGGCTCCAGGTAGCAAACATGCTCGAAGTATTCAGGTTTTATTTTGAAAAAGAAATGTAAAGATGACGAATGTATGCTGTGTATGTGTGATGTATATCGAAGAATGAGGTACAGAATTATGTATATTGAGGTGATCACCGATCTCGAGGAAGTCCTTTTAAACTATGTTCTTTCTTGCCTTGTACCTCTTATTACTCCCACTCTTCGCTCTCTGATCCTCAATTCCCCTTCCGACATTCTGTCGATCATTTGATGATTCGTTACAAGATGAAGAAGCTATTAAATTTGACTCCTCGACGAGGATGTTGTATTTCACTAAGAAATTCTCCTTGACAAGGTTCTTGGCCTCCTTGAAGTCAATTCCAAGTTGGGTTTTGATGTTGATCAGCTCCAGGTTGAATGCGTGGAATATACAATCTTTATCGCTGGCTTGATGTAGATCGCCACAATTTGCGCATTTAGGAGAGTCATCACAGTCCTCATGTGTGTGCGATTGTCCGCAGTTCCCGCATCGGATCGTGTGCCTACAGGTCTGGTATATGTGTCCGAAATGTTGGCACTTGAAGCATCTCTTAACCTTAGGAATGAACTCTTTAACCTCCCTGAGGTTGAAGTAAAGGTGGACAGATTTGGGAAGATCCGTACTGCAGTAGATTTTAGAAGCTCCTGTGCTTTCCCATGTTACGCCACCCTCTGAGGAGGTGGTTCTCTTTTTAAGAACTTCCGCTTTGAGTATTATTTTAGCCGATTGCGAGTCAAGTCCTTCTAGGACATCCTGATTATTAAAGTCCTTGGGTAAATCCGTAATTATACCTACTTTAAAGATGGACTGGTCGGGGATGATTCCTACCTAGGAGGAGTCAATCTCAGGTATTAGGGTTTCCACAAACTGGTTTGCCTCTATGAAAGTATGAAACGTAACCACTATTTTTTCAATACCTGATCGAGAAATACTACAGGCCTGAACTCCTTTGTTTTTTAGGATTCTCCCAAAAGAAATTGGATGTAGGATGCCTATATTATAGTCAGGTCTGATATCTATCACAAACACCAAAAATGGGCCTACATGTTCTGCGTTATATCTGTTGTTTAATTGTTTAAGATAAGACACTTTATTGAATCCCGAATTGGTTGAAGGGTTTGCTGACCTAGGCGTGGAGTTGTTTTGTGGGATAGAATTACTAGAGTCCTCGGGAGCTTGCTTGGCCTGTTGGAGAGAGCGCTCCTTAGCAATTTTATTAGGATTGTTGATTGAGTCCTCCTTACTGCTGTTGTTGCGGTCTCTTTTCCTATTTTCCATCGGGACGGAGATGTCGTATGAGGAATTTAGCAGGGATATTGGGATTCTACTTTGGTGATACCTTAAGCTAACAAACCTTCAACGATATGAGGGATAGGCTACGAAAAGACAGGGACACAATACCTGGGTTTTGTATGATTCTTCTTCTATCCGCACGATTGATAGTAGGTGCCAGATAGTAGTTGCTTCGGGCTTCCTTGTGTTTCGGTTGGCGAGGTAGGGTTATCTCGCCACCTGCACAACGAAGGCGACGAGATGCTGAGGGAGAGGTTACTCCTTAGTAATTAATTTACTGGTTGAGTATTCCGTTTAATTGGAAGCTGATAGTACAGAAATAAACTGGGCTGATAGAGAATTTAATATACCGAAAGATTACGATACTTTAAGAATATATTATTCAATCTAAACACGTTCCGACTGGGCTGACGCCATCTTCGGAACTCCAGGTTAGTCTTCTGAACGATGGTTTATTACTACATCGTTGTCTTCTGATACCTCTCAACAACGCGTAACAACCGTTTGACAAGTTGCGGCAGTGGTTGCGGTGTAAACAAATGATGCGTACCAAACACCTCCGTGAAGTTGGCCGGAAAGTTTCGATTTTCCAAAAAGAAACTTCACAGATCGATTGTTGGTCGTTTGTAGGTGATTGTTGGATAGGTAAAATTGTTTGTTGGATTATAGTTTTCTAACCAAATCCAAAATTGTGTTTTGCATAAAGTTAGCCGGATGATTTTTTATTTTCAATTTTTTACACTTCTCAAGGGGTCCAATCGAAACGCAATCGTTTGTTGGATACGAATATAGCAATTAAAACATTTGTTGGATTACGGTTTGTTCAAAAAACTGAAAAAAAAAAATTCCGCCGTTCAGCCGGGGGTCAGCACCGTCGGTTATAATCCGGCGTGACGTTAGCCAGTTGATATATACGGTTTTGACGTTCCTCCGTATGTCTTAAAAACGCTATTATTTTCTAATCCGTTTGATCGGTTTTATCATCTGCATCTAATCGACGCTCTTCTAATCAACAACCAATCTTTTGTCGGTAGGTCAGGATTAACGCAATTGAAACGCCCATTGAAAGCGAAACGATAAACCCTGAGCCCATCAGCTGGCAGCGTCAATCTCTGAGATCTATACAGGTGAGCATTTCTTTTTTATTTACTTAGGTATAGCTATGTTGTACTTTTGATTTATAATTGACTCGTCTCTTTACGATTGAGTTAAGGCGTGGTGCATAGATCTGAAATTTGATATTCAATAGATGGCACACTTTTTTTTATCTTTATTTACTTTCCAGATAATTGCTGAGGAAGCTTCGAGGGTGCTGATTGGAGGGATACCCTACTACTATCTGCATAAAATTTCTGGATGAAGGTCACAATACTTGTGCAATTGCAGGTAAGACGAAAATCATAATATACATATGTGTGTATGAAGCTTAAGGGTGTCCCAGCGACCCCCACCACCTGTTACTTTTCCATGGTTGTGTGACGTCTGTGTGAGCGCAATCGCATATTGCAAATTTCGCCTCGGTAAAACAATGGATCGGTCCACACAGACAGCTGGCCCTGTACATGTGCGAATTCCGCCTAACGTCTTGCAACTGGATCTACACCGTTTCGTACGAAAAAATTGAACTAAACTAACGTATTGCACTCCTCACGATGCCTATTAGTAAACTCGCGAGTTCGACGAGATAAAAAGAGCTAACTAAACAACAAGAGTATACCTGAGCTGGATTCTGTATGATAGCTTTTGAAAAAAACTTAAACTGGTGACTGCGATGTCCGCGTTCGCGAATTTTGAATTTTGAGGCTGTTTGAGGCGGAAAAAATAGTCTACTACTTTGCCCAATTTTCGTGATTTATTTTCGGAACACATCAAAATAATCTATTTCCGGCTCACCACTTCCTGCGCAGAAATTCAAGTTGACCTATCACAGAGCTTCTACGCGACCCAGGCACCGCCAGCTTGGATGTGTCAGAGCACGCAGTCTTTGTACACGAACATTTGAGCATCGTGATTGGTTACCTTGAGTATTCTGTAACTCGGAAACTATCTGTTGCAGGAGTTTTTGGCAAAGGACTTTTCGTTTGGGGATTCCCCGGAAAATCTGTGCCCGAAATCTGTCGCAGTCAGCCTGAAACATCCTGTATATTCAAGCATATGAAAAATTACAACTGACGATTCAAATTCCTACCTGCACATGTAAACTGTTCTACGTAGTAACTTCCATTGAAGCTGCAGTCTATCCAATATTTTTATACGTAATGGATACGTGTATATCAATTTGATGTGTAACATTTCTGTACATATATCTAATTTTTCATAGACGTACATATCCTCTCGCTCCGAAATTCGGCAGGATAATTCTGAAAGGAGAGCTTCGTAGTACATTGTAGAATTTTTCTTAAGGTCGAAATTAGAACTCTGCTAACACCTGCACAGTAAAAAGAATTAAAAACTATCAGAATCTAGGTCGATAATTATCAATAACATTTATAGTTATAGATCCCAGATTGACACTGCCAGCTGATGGGCTCAGGGTTTATCGTTTCGCTTTCAATGGGCGTTTCAATTGCGTTAATCCTGACCTACCGACAAAAGATTGGTTGTTGATTAGAAGAGCGTCGATTAGATGCAGATGATAAAACCGATCAAACGGATTAGAAAATAATAGCGTTTTTAAGACATACGGAGGAACGTCAAAACCGTATATATCAACTGGCTAACGTCACGCCGGATTATAACCGACGGTGCTGACCCCCGGCTGAACGGCGGAATTTTTTTTTTTCAGTTTTTTGAACAAACCGTAATCCAACAAATGTTTTAATTGCTATATTCGTATCCAACAAACGATTGCGTTTCGATTGGACCCCTTGAGAAGTGTAAAAAATTGAAAATAAAAAATCATCCGGCTAACTTTATGCAAAACACAATTTTGGATTTGGTTAGAAAACTATAATCCAACAAACAATTTTACCTATCCAACAATCACCTACAAACGACCAACAATCGATCTGTGAAGTTTCTTTTTGGAAAATCGAAACTTTCCGGCCAACTTCACGGAGGTGTACCAAACTCTCGCAGATGACTTTTGGTGAGAGTACCAACGTTAGTTCGAATGATGCTCGCAAGTTAGCCGATGTAAACGGATGTGTACTATTTCTCTTGATCCGCACCAGCTTAGTACGAGTTTAAATCTATTAACGGTGTATTTATGGCCATTGTGAGATTACTGATACGCACGTGCACGGAACCAAGGGTGTATTCCGGAATATACTTGAAGGTCTTGAAGTACTGCTAATTATGAAGTCACGCAGTTTACTACCAACGACATTCGGTCTTCGGTTTTCTACTGCCGGAACGGCGCCGCCATCTTTGGACTACTTCAACTGCTTCACGTCTCGGAACGCAGTAGTCGCAGTTAACTACGTCATGAATTCCGCGACGTCACTGACTGGCTACATTAAGCTGTCACGCTGTTTCGGAACGCGGTTGCCAGCACTTGCAGTACTGCAAGTATATTTCGGAATACGCCCCAAATAGCACGGAACCTAACCTCGAACGAAACTTGGACACCAAGGAAATCATCTTTCGTAGAGTGATAAACTTAGCTGACCGTAGGGTAGTCTTTCAATGCCAAGCTCTCTTCAGTCAATGCTGATAGTTTGTAGGTCGAGCTCACGTCAAATGGGGTTGATCTTCAAAAGTCGGACTTGTTCCATTATTGAGCTTTTATAAGACACGCCTTCGAAGTGAATGCTCGCATTTCCATTGGCTTACAGCTTTCACAATCACGTGCCTACGCACGGTGCCTACGTTACTCCCACCCATCCTTGTGTGCTGAAAAGTATTTCAATTATTCTTAAACGGTTCCTAGTTTAATTATAGGCTATCGACACTTAACTCACGAGGAAAAAAGTAGTCATCCATTAAGATTTTTTTCGGCTTTCAAAGAAGATTCTCACGGAATCATCACACCGATCGAGGTGTTCGACATACCTGGATGAGTCTACGTTTATGTCGCTCTTACACTGATGATTAATGAATATGTTATGAAAGAAACGCAGTACAAGTAAATCGATCAAATGGTAGAATTGATGTTTGGAATATTCATTTATTTACAGCAAATACAGCGGCGCTTATCTGAACTAAAACGGCGATCTTAGAGCGTTTAAAGGTGGAGGGGAGAGGCGATAGGTTTTGTTTGATTGTTTATGACGTTACCGCGTTGGACCAATGAAAGTGTTTGTTTCCGTGTTTTAAGGGGGGGTGACCCCGTAGCTCGGGGCACGTTAACAAGAATCCTATGGGTGAGTGTTTACTAGAAATTATTTTAGATTTTCGTATTATTAGGCGAGTTGCCTGTACGGGGACCCGCCATGTTTCTCCCCCTACGTCCATGCTATGCACGGCTCCTAAGGGGACCTTACGAAGCTTATTAGGACTCCCTGTGTTTATAACTATTTTCGTTGTAGATGCGACGCAGTTTTTCTCGTACCGCGGCCATTTTCCGGTGTAGGTAGATCACCTCATTTCTTCATCTGTTTCTTCCACCTCGCTTTGGCCGATTGTCAGCTCTCTTTCGCTTCTCAGTTGTACAGTGGGGCGTATTCGTTTGACGCTATAGTATTTCCACGAAAAAAAGGACTTCTCATGGAGAGCGATTAGTTTTTCGTTTTTCTATTAGTGCTCCTGCTATTTGGGTTCCGCGTGTACGTTTATTTAATCCCAGTCTCGTAGCTACCCTTGCTAATTTCTGCCCCTTCCCGCTCCCCTCGGAGCAAGGCTTGCCTTTCTCATTTATTAAAATCAAATGATGCTCTTGAATCAAAATATAATTGTATCTTCTCGATGAAAAAATATTGAAAATTCGCTTAAATATTAGACCCTGATATTCAGTGATAATTCACAATATTAAAAATATTACGCCCGACGACAATATATGTCAAGATTGAATGAAAAAGAAAATTCGTTAGAATTAGGTGCATGTGCAAACGACTAAGTTGGTGTAAATTGAGTGTGAGATTTGAGCTTCCCCAGCAGATGCCCAAAATTTTTAGTTTTGTCCCTGAATAACGATACGAATGGATTGGTGTGCGAGTGAATTAGAAGTCCCTCCCTCCTCCTCTTTGCCCCATAGATTGGCGCACAGCCAACTCCCCACTCTTCGTTTTCATTTCACCCCCACGTGTTCCACGGAAGCTGGCCAATGGTGAAAATGCAATCCAAATAACGGCTCGGTTCCATTGGCTAACTGATAAGGGCGAGGGCTTGGCTTTATTTTCACGGCTTTGGCACAGGTAGGGGATCTTAAAAGATCGGCAGACCATCGGGCAGGCCTTGGAGAAGGGAAATTTGCTTTGCGACGTGCACCAGGTTTCTATCTAAAATGGATACACGAAATTTTTATCAGAACTCGAAATTTGTGTACAAGGCAAATTGGAAGATTTTCATTTACCAAGTATAGTGAGGGATATTCATAATTATGATAATCATGAACAATGGATATTCGCATCACTTCGGAGATACAGAAGAAATAAATTTTTATGAAACTATATCGAATAGACAATATAAGCATTATTAATAGTAATACCATTTTTTTTCAATAATAACCCACTGATCTGACACATAATTTGAAACATTTTTGATCGAACTAGATATAGCTCATTCGGATCAATTTCGAATATACAATTCCTTTGACACTAATTCGAAATAGTTAACAATTCCGAATAGTTAGATTAATTTAAACGATGTTTGACCAACTTAGATATATTCACCTTGCGCGCAATTCATTTGGCGTTTTGTTTCAATTTCACAAAGAGCTCTCATTTGACTCCCGCTACAACTTAATTAAATCATGGCATTTGCGGATATCTTATGACATTTATATAGCAGCTTCAATTTGAGTGAATTAGTTGAATTTCGAAATGATTTCAATTTTTGCCCGTCTGATTGTCAAGTATCCCATTGGTGGATTTTCCCGCCACGAATAACGGAACTTTGGTGATTTTCACCTGACGGGTTGGTAAGCAATAAATAGTATAAATATAACATTTGCAATTGTTAGGAGCATAATTGATCATTTACGGGAACGAATAATGCCACGTCACGATAACCTAATCGAATTTATATCATAAACTATTATTGACACGTGTATTATTAGGAATCAATTTGACAAATCGATTTAAAGAGCATTTTTAGGATTTTATCGCCTCGTTCTAATGGCAGCCTTGATAAATACATGATGGCCGTTGTTCCCATGAAGTGAAAACGCTTTTTGGCTCGTCGCGAATGCAATTCTCCTTTTATTTATTACTGATTTTTGTAAATAACCCACTGTAAACAAACCATCAATGTCCGCGAAGTGTCATGCGTGTGTTCAACGTGATGTATATGTGAAACCCGAGAGACTTTGTGTAGCAGGATCAGGATAGCGAGTGGGCAAATGCATTCGGAGGTAAATTGACAATTTTTTATGGGACGCTACCCACATTTTACCATTTAACTATTAATCCGAGTCATTTTGATACAACTCTAGTTGTTTTGGGCTATTGTTTATATCAAATATCATCTTACTTATCAAATTCTTTTGTTTACTCTTGTTACACGTCTTTTGTTTGTGTGACTCGTAGGTGTGAGCACAATATGAATGCTCTCCTCATGCCACACACTGATGTTATAACCTAAAAATGTATCTTATCGCAAATGTGAATATCGTCATTCGTTCTCACAATTATATCAACCATCTACTAATTTCACAATAATTTTTTTTTCAGTATTTTTCTTCAAATACTATTCACAGCAGTAAAATTTAGTTCTTGTGGCTGATTGGATGTTATGATTTCAGGGTTTTCACCGTCTTGCATTACAAAGATCTTTTTGATTCAGGTGCTTCAACCTTGAATCTGGGTTCTGTTATGCTTTAAGGTTATGATTCTTCGTTGATACAACCTGGTCATAACAAATCATGATCATATCAAACAATTCTGCTACCATGCTGATTGTTTTTGTGAAATGTCTTTTGCATAGGAAAATCATGTATTAAATTTAATCATAAATACATGGAACAGCGCTTTGATCTATGAGACTTCTATGGAGCACTTATGTGACTTACGTAGGTGTTCACAATGAGAAGAAACTAATCACGAAGGTTGAATTTTCATAAACAATTTTTTGTTTGTTGCAGAAAAAATAAATGGCCTAAGAACACGTCGTTTAAAAATCAAGATACCTAAATAAAATAATGAAACCAATTGCTTTGTTGTGAATAATATTTATTTAACGGATCAATCTTATTTCAACATCTGTACCCAATACTACACTCGTGGACAACTCGATGAATCACACTCGGAAGACCCTATAATAGTGCAAAGAATGCCAGCCAATTATATCTGGCTGCTGGGTTTAGGATAAAATCCAGACTCAATAAATCTAAGACTCTAAAATTTGATCTTACTTATGATCTGATGATATTAATTGTCAGGTGAAGTGGTAGGTTTAGAAACAATATCTAAATGGATGAAATCTTACAAATGTGCTTTAGACTGAAGTTCAGATACGCCCGAGACACTGTGATATTATTGTTTTTAAATGGATAATAATCATCACTTGAACATGATAAATAATCCTAAGTGAACATGTTGAAATGTAGTTATAAATGATCAACAAATGAGAATCCATATGTACTACAGAAGCATTGACATTGTAATTTTTAAATGGATAGTGGAATAACTTCATTCAAAAAAAGGTTAATAAATAATTAAAGTCCAAGTGAAAATCAAAGCTTTATGGATGACAGGATCAGGAGACGTGGGTCGTAGACGCGTTGAGTGGCGCCGTAGCGCAAATACACATACACGGAATACGCCATTGGAAGATAAATTTACCAGGTAATCTAAATTATTTGGCAAGACTGATACTGTGGGAAATTACTGTACTGTACTGTACTGTGATTATGTAGGAATATATAAACTGTTGATTATCGAAATTGCTGAAAATAGTGACAAAAAATGTGATACAACCTTTTGGTCCTTATTTTACTATAATCAATAATTCTAAATGTGTTTTGTTCCGCTTGTTTGTTTGAGCCCATTGTGTAATGTATTGTTCAATCAATGAACGAATATCACCTTTGCTGATCTGTTTGCAGGTTCGATCAGTGGCTAGAGCGGAAAAGGTAAAAAGGTGGCTGAAGGCTGCCTGGAGTTGCGAGGGGCTGCGTGGGCATGCAGCAGCCTCAGCCACGCCCTCTCCTCGGGGACTCTGTATCCTCTACACCCCCCCCAGCTGCGCGTCGTAATAATCCTGTTGCTGTGCTCACTCATCAGCAGGTAATGTTATAGAAGAATTGAATCACAACGCTTCAGAATGTCTACACTAAACGACTTTATCACACATCAAACGTCAACAAATGAATTGTTACTGTACATTTTTCACATATCCCTTTACAGTTACAACAGCTGCAGCAATTACAGGCACACAACCCTACTGGACAACCATTAACATTCGCTCTCCAACAACCCTCGAATAATGTGAGTTGGGAAATGGTGCCTCATAAGCACAATATTATTCCAAGCTGTTGAAGATGTTGATGAATAAACATTGATCACACTTTTAATTTGCAGAGCCAGGAGCAGAATAATGGGTCCACGACACATGGTAATCACATAGTATACTTAAATCAGTTAAACCAGTTGAATCAAGGGGGAATCGGTCACTCAGGGGCTGGTATGGGCCTACCCCCGGCCACCCCCACTTTTGGGGTTGGCCTTAACATGGGACTACCGTTATCGTTGTTGAATACCTCGCTAACATCGCTCACCTCGAATGCAATCACAACATCAAATCCCCTTCTAAATTTGGGGCTATCTGGCATCAATCCAAGTCTGACAAGTCTGAATCCAAATCTGAACTCATTAAATTCCAGTTTAAACTCTATCAACCAGAGTTTAAGTTCAAATTTGACATCTAATAATATAACTTCCGGATTAACGGGACTCAGCCAAGATTTAACAAATGTGAACTCTGGGCTAACATCAATCAACTCTGGACTGTCTGGTATCAACCAAGGATTAACAGGCTTGAATCCGAATGTAAATCCCAGTTTAAATACTTTAAATTCCAATTTAAGCAATGTGAACTCTAGTGTTTCAAGTTTGAACACGCTAAATCCAAGTATAAGTACAAATTTGACTACAGCAAGTATAAATCAGGGACTTGGTCAAACTTTAAATGCTTTGAATACTGGCTTGACACCAAGTAGTATAAGTTCAAGCAATTCGAATAGTTTTCCATTTCAGACCATCCAGAGTATTCAAAGTTTAGCTCCACATATCGTTAACTCGAACATAACGCATATTCCGAATTCGAATGTGTCCCACCTTACTTCTAACTCCAGTGTGTCTTCAATTGCGCATATTTCTAGCTCCGGTGTAACGCACTTACCGAGTTCAAGCGTGTTTACACAAGTTTCAAGTGTACCAACTCTGTGTAGCTCGAATATAACTCATGCCTCGAATATCACGCACCTGACAAATGCTGGAACGATGCAATCTGCGGTGTCTCATGTTCCCAATTCAGGGATACAGCATATCCCACTTTCAAACGATGCACATTCGACTATAAGCCATATTACTTCTTCAAATGCCTCTCACATAACTACCTTTCATCCGCAGAGGCAATTCTCTCAAAATTTAAACCCTGTTCTCAGTTCTGCACAAACGCTAAATAGTGTTAATGCATCAATGAATTCAATCAACAACTTAAGTGGTGTCAAAAATATGCAAAACATTCAGAGTCAGAACATTAGTTCACCCGGCAGTCCATTCTCAATACCGATGAAAAGTCCTGCATCGAACATAGCGCCACCAACACCGAGTCCAAGCCCAAATCGGCTTTTGCTCAGAAGTCCTGCATCAAATTCAATGCAGTCAAACAGAAACAGTCCGAGTCCAGTCTCCATTTCAACACCAAATGCCAACTTCGGAGCACAACTGCAAAGCCCTATGCAGAGTCCAATGAGTGTAGGGCCTATTCAAAGCCCAGCACCCAGTCCGTACCCACCTGCAAAAAGTCCGCATCACCTGGGAGGTGGCAGTGCCATGAATAACAGAAGTCCAGCCCCTGGAGGGAGTCCTGGTCCACCTGTGGTAAATAAAAAAATTCAGCTATTCACATCTAGACTGGGATCAAACATTAATTTGTTAAAAATCATTGATTGTCTTTGTAGAGAAAAAAATGAAGTGGTTTTCTTTACAAGGTCCAAGTTGTTTAATCTTATGAAATTCGATTTCTAGGTAAGGCCCAATACCCCAATTTTGCAGCAAGGGATGCAAGTATTGCAAATTATTCATGGTAACCCACAAAGTTATCAACCAACGTCTGCTCAGTTAGTGACCAGGACTCATTTGATTGGAAACCAACAAATTCAAATTTCTACTACTAAACCTACCAAACAGCCACCACAAATTTTGCCAAAACCTCCAAACCAACAAGGCGGTGGTACACAGCAAAAGCAACAGAGGAATACCAACACTGTTACAAATCAGGTAAATAGGACGAAAATATCAGCCATCAGGGCCATGAGTAAAATTACATTTGTGACGTTGCGCGCGATGTAGATACGCGTTTCAGAATCCTTGTGGCATTAAATCGTTCTATAATATGTACAACATATTCATCGTTATCTAACGCAATATTTTTTACTGAAAGGTTCCACAACAATCCCAGCCGCAGTTGGTTCTCACCGGTCCTCAGACAAACGCCACCACAGCTACGATGATTCCTACGGCACAAGGTCCCCTTTTGCTCAACCAGGTCATTATCGAATATCGCTAATAATATGTTTATGTCTTGGTTTTCATTTTATTATATCGATAACGGATTTTCCATTAGGTCGCAACTCATGAAAAGGGTTTGGATACCATAAATATCATTACATTCATGTACTAATTATAGTATCATAAACGAATTAACGCTTTCATCAAAAGTCAATTGGATACCCCCGTAAAAAATTGCGTTTCAGCTAAATTGATTGAATTCCATGATTTTCTTCATCCCTAATGATTTTTTTGCTGTTAATGCGCGTCATAAACGTTGAAGTTCATCTGGGATTTACTGACTTCAATTTTTGTTGTTAAAAGAGGTCTATTTGCTGGGTACTTGTTGATAGGTTTATTAAAAAAACATAATTTTACTTTTGTACGCTGTAATTTAATGTCTTGAGGTATTGTCCCGTACTATTTTGTACCACGAGTTGAAATATTTCTGTTGCCAACGCCATTTAAATTATAATTGTCATTAAAGTGTAACTTGTGGGTGTTGATGATATTCATTGGGTTTGGTGCATAGGTTCTACCGTCATCGGGGCCTGTTATCGTTCAGCAGCAGCCCGGTGGTGTTCAATTGATTCTACGGACACCTGCGAATGCTCAACAACAAACACATACCGCACAGGTGACGGTTTCATGCATTCATTCATTTGTTCATTCATTCGCACTTGTACATTTAAAAAAAATCGTTATTCAGAGAACATACTGACATAAATGCATTTGCGTAGTTGCCGTTGCCTTGGTTTTTACACCTCATTAAATTTTTCATCCGATCTAGAGCTCATCCATAACAAGCTCATCAATGAGGGGGAAAATTTAATTTATTCATTAGCATGCATTTTGATGTGTCCAAGTACCTAGTTATGTTAATATTTGTGGGGCAGTGTATAACACCTTTCTTATTATGGTGCAGATGTGATATTTGTTAGCATGTTCGATGTTGCTTTAAAACTTATGTTACCATCCAACTAGTTTATAAGAGTAATTTTACAACATACAACTGATTTGCTGACTTGGAACTGAAATACCAGCCCTGTGGTTCAACAGAATAATGCAATAATGTAGTTTATTAATGGTATTGTTTTTCTTTGATACACTCATTTCGAATAACAAATATTTTTATACCCGAAATTATAGCTGACCCAACAACAACTGGTTCGAGTCGTAACAGCTCAAGGAATGCAACTACAAGGTTTAGCTCCAACGTTCTTTGCAGTACCAAATGGATTTCCACCTCCTCCTCCTCCGGTATTGAGACATAATCAAAGTAGCCCAGCTCCTTGTAAGTATGAGATTGCATAAAAAATTCTCGTTACATTCACTGCAATGAGTTCAACCATTTGTTTCTTCATTATAGCGAATACGGGAGGTAATCCAATAGTTATACAGAACACAATGGTGCAAAGCCCGCAACCACAACTTACGCAAGTGACGAATGCAAATACTTCTAACAATTCTCCAAATAGTCATTCAGTGGTAGACCATCATTTATTACCCCCACCTAAAAAAAAGGCCAAGAAGAAGAAAAAAGCTAAGAGAAGAGAAGAGGAACCACCAAAGTTAGATTTAGCTAGCATCATGAAGATATCTGGAATTGGTGATGACGACGATATGTTTGATAACGATTTAGCAACGGAGACAGATACATCGAATCAAATGCAAATCGAACAGAGTATTGATCAGAACCCAGGTCAAGCATTAACACAAGCGTCCATTTGTAATACTATAAATGTTAACACTCCAGCTCAAACTACACAGAACAATCGGAACAATAGTCAGCTATTAGCTCAATTACAAACACCTGTACAAAATCCAATTTCTGGGCATCTGAGATTAGCAGTTGGTGAAGATGGTAGATTTATTTTACACCATACTCCAGAACCAAATCAGCCAGAGATAGATTCTGCTACAGCTCAGGCCTTAATTCGCTCACTAACTCAAAGTGGGGGACAAAATTCCCAAATAATTTCCCAACTTTTGGGCCAGCCTACGAGTGCTACACAAAATACCGGACAGAATCAACCAACCCTACAAATTCAAACGCACAATCGGCAAAAATTTGTAAAGTCACCTTCGTCTGCATCGAATCAAGTTTTGAACCAGCCACATGGCGTGAATAATAGCCCGACAAATTATCAGACCGTGACCCCATCGACTAGCCCTGAAGAAGAACAAATGTCTCAAAACTTGAATGTCCAAGGTAGTTTGAGTAGCACTGTGAATTTGAACACTCGAATCTCAGGAAATTCAAATACACAGAGTCATACAAATGCCACTCATAACTCGAATATGTCACTTGCAGTGAATTTAAACACACACACTTTAATGAACTCATCAAAGAATGTTCAAACATCAAACACTAATCCTCATAATCAGCAACATTCTAATCCTAATATACAAGTATCCTCTGAGACATCAGCCCCGAAAGTGTCGATGGTTTGTCCAAAATTCAAAATTCAAAATCAACGATTCCAAAGTACGAATCAATCAATTGGTTCAAACCATCAACAAAATCTGAACGTGCAAACCCAGAATGCCACGCAAAATCGAATTGCCGCCCCCCTGTTGCATTCAAGTCCGCAACAAACGGCTAAATACTCCATATCGAGTGGTTCCTGTATGCGGAAATCTGTACAAAGTGGTCAATCTGTACAGCATAACTCACAATTGGTTAACCTGCTTCCCAAAAGTACCCAATCACAACCAATCAATATTCAGCAAGACGGACAAGGTGCCCAACAACAAGCGCAAACCATTCAAGGAATACAGGCACAAAGTCTGCAGCATATCTTTCAGCAAAATTCGAATGCTCTGCAACAAAATACTAGTGGCAATCTACAACAGAATATTTTGCAACTAAGTTCCGTCAACAGTTCACAACAGAATACTGTGGCCAGTGCCCAACAAAATACGAGCAAAAATCTGCATCAAAATACCGCTGGTATTCAACAAAACGTTGAACAGAGCATGCATCGAAACATGGCTAACGATTTGCACCATAATTCAATGAATGCTATGAATCAAAACGTGTCCAACAGTCTACAGCAAAATTTATCTACTAATCCACATAATATCGGTTCCAAACAGCAAAAAACGATTTATACAAACACGAATTGCTCGGAAAATTTAGTATCAAGTAATTCTCAAAGCGGAAACAACACACAGCAACAGAAAATTTTGATTACTAATTCCAGTTGTCCATCAACCATGCAACAAACTGATCTCCAAAAAATTCAAGCGGCAAACATGAATTCAATGAATTCCGCTGCGACCAGTATATTCAATAACGCACCTAAAATCACACCAGAAATTTTGAATGCTCTGAGTAACTTGAATCCAAATGATCAATTATTGATTGCTAATGCCAATGGACAAATGCAAGTTATAAGTCAACAACTGCTACAGCAATTTTTAGCAGGACAGCTGAATGTCTCACAACATACACAAAATCAAAATCAGACTCAAAAAATCGTTATCGGAGAGCCAAATTCTAATAATCAGAATTTACAGGGTGTACAAATAAATACTCCCACCAGTCAAATAATTGTCAACAGTTCGGGAGGAGCACCTACAATACAAAATAACATTCAAAACATCGTAGTGCAAGCAGCACCATCGCAAATACCGCAACAAATACAAATACAGAATTCTGGATTTCCGAGTCAATTTATAGATAATCTTAATCAACAGCAGATCAGAAATTTAGGAAATAATCCGACAATTACTAATTCTGCACCTAAGAAACCAAAGGTCACCAAGAAAGCTAAAGCTGCTGGCACCTTAGCTCAAAACACCAGTTTTCAACCAGTGAGTCTACTTTAGTCAAATATCAAATCTGTTATATTGTAGTTATATAGCAATAAGTGTATTCCATTCGGAATGTGTCTTTTGCAAACTTAGTATTTATGTCATCGAACCTGATTATTTGTTTCTCAATAGGTTGTTAAAACTGTCGCGGTATCTCGAACTACAATGACCACGACAACAACGGCTCAAAAAACGAGCATTTGCGATAATTCTAATAAAAGCAATTCCAGCTTGATGCCACAGAGTACAAATTTGAACAAAATGGAATTGCCCTTGATTTCAACTAATGGTCCACAACCTACGTCTATGCCGAATAATCAGAATTTGATTACATCAAACGGTCAATTGGTTCAAAGGGTGCAAACCATACAACTTCCGGCACAGAAACAACAAATGTTGAAGAGTATTCAAACGCAGATACAGGCTATCCTTGCACGTAAGCCTAATAGTCAAACGGAACAGGCTTCTTTAACAAAACTATATCAGGAGCAGACTAGAATTTTAGCCAGTGGCAAAGTTATTAGCAGTACATCACATCCTGTGAGCACTGTAAGTATGGCAATGTTTCTTACGATGATTTATAGAATGGAATGGATTTTTGAGTTTTATTTAATACACACGAAATACATGATACAAATATTCATGAAATGGGTTCTTTCAGGGCACTGAATCAACTATGAGTGTAAATGTTGTATCAACTGCAGTATCTACTACTCTGGTGCCAACCATTTGTAAAAACCAAACATCTACCGCCCAAACGCAAACGCTTGGTAACTCATCTTTGGTTTCCAAGGCAAATACTCAGATTTCAAATTCCGCACCACTCAATATTCAAAGTAACGTCGAAAATGCCTTTATGGGCAGTCTTATACAGACTCAACCTGCGGTGAGTTGTTTAATACAGTAGTATTTATATGTAAATTAAATTTTTATAATGTATCTGTCACAGCGATTGACTTATATTGGGTGTTTCTGCTTGTTACAGGTCCAGCAAAATATTCAATCACAAAGTCCCCAGACTGATAATGTTAAAAATACAAATACAACCGAATGTAAGCAGCATAAATTTTATCAGAATCAAAACCAACAGATGTCGAGTAGCCTTTCTGGTACAAGTACATCGTCGTATCCTGGACTAACTAACATCTCGAGTTCGGTACAAAATAATTTACAAAATCAAGCTCTTAATCAGCAAATAACTGCGCAGCAATCGACGCAATGTCAAACCGATCCGTTGGATATTAAACCGAATATTCAGAGTGTAAGCCCTATCAAACAAGAACTGTCATCACCCATTCAAATTCAAGTCCAGATCGGATCTCCTGCTGGTCAACTGTCATCAAATTCACCTAGAATTGCTAACAAGTGCCCCCAGCAAATCCAAAGCCCAGTGAATGTAAACTCATCCCAGTGCCAGGTTAAACAATTGATTAGCCCAGGAAGTAACAGTCCTCGACAAGCCATTAAAAGGCCTGCCTCAAGTCCCATTTGTCGGCAAATCAATCGTAGCGACTTGTAAGTATTTCAATTGTTACATATTATGTATTCTCTTTATTCATATTTATGTACAAGAGATACTTATTCGATAGTTTTATAACTCCAGAGGAATAGTATAAATTATGTATAAAATATTTCGGATTTCTTCTTAGATTGGAACAACAACTGAAGATAGATCAAAATGGTGCAATAAACCCAGATGTAAACTCTCCTTTCACTAGTAAATCTGATGCATGTAAGCGTTTGATTAGATACCACTGTTTCAACGAACAAGTATTGAGTTCAAAAGATCTGGCAAAGGCAGACGAAATATTTGAGGAAACAGCTAAACACCTTTTGAGCAAATTCAACTCTATGATGAATAAATACACGTACCTGTTACTAATGGAAAGTATGGTAAGTCTTTAGCTGTATTATTTCTTTCATCACATATCTTTCAAGGGATATATTTCAGTCACGTAAATCACTTAGCAGATGTGCGTATGGAGTGATTAAAATTATGTTATTTTTATTTTACAGCGAGAAGTAAGGACTTCTGAATTGATGATGATCGATCGGACGTTCGTCGCTGAAGAACAGAGCATTCTAAGCAGGCTCCGAGAGCAGGAGGCAAAAGCAGATGGTATGTGTGAACTTACAAATAATGAAGATTTTTATTCGTATCGTTTTTCCAAAAAATCTTCTGTTATTCATTATGTTAATATGACCATAGAAGATTTCAAGAAGGAAGAAAAGCCAATGGTTCCAAAGGTCGAGCCTGGTCTGGTGGACGATGTCAAACCTCTGACAATACCTGCTAACGTTGCCGTGAAACGGGAGTTAGAGGATGACTATTCAGAGATGGATGAAGATACTAAACCTTTAATCAAACCGTTAAGTTGTACAAGTGGCGATTACGACGAATGGCTTGAAATCCAAAAAGAATTAGGCGTGTATACGACATCTGGGGATAGTTCCAAATGTAAAAACAGTGGTAATAATAGTGGTGTGATGACACGGACATCAAGAGGTGAAAGGACGCGGGCCAACGGTGAATATCGTGGCAGTGTAGTGAGTTCTGGTCTAATCCTAAAAAACTCTTGCGAGACAGGGCCAATTTCAGACCGTCGCTGGAGTGGGGCTACCGATTTGGAAAGGGATCTATTGGAAGATACAGACAGTTTAGATGGACTAGTTTTAACTTCTCAGGTCCAATGTCCACCGTCGCTGCATCTTTCAAATGACAACGACAACGATAACGATGATATAACTGCTCAGGTTCAATCCGCAATTGATAGCATCTTGAATCTCAAGCAAGGTCCGTCAAACCCCATTCCCCCGCCTACTCTCCCAGCCTCAGCGTCAACGTCTCAGACCACCGAATCTAAAGATGCTGCATTGGATCAGGCTGTAAGGAGCATTCTTGGCTCGTGACCCCCCTACAAAAAAGTTCGTTAAGTGAGTTTTTTTAAGCAAGGTCTCTAGAATAGATGGGGATGTGTGCTTCTTTTTGTTAAAAGTAATGTTTGAAAGATAATTTCAAACTAAATTATAAACATGAGGTCATACCAATCCAAAAACTGTGATCTTTTCTAGCGACCTTGCTATTGAATCAAATGCAAACAGTTATCAATGTGGTATTTATCTCAAAGATAATATTTATTACACTTTAATTATTATTTATAATCCAATCCGTTATAAAAATGGCAGCTATATATACAATGTTTGTTTACATCAGGAAGCGGCATCTTAGTCGCCAACTTCACATAGTACAATTTTGGGTAAGGCTTGATAATTATCACAAATTTGTTACAGTTGATAATGTATATTCTCAGCTTCTCTTTATTACACACTTTTTGTGTGCCATTACTATATTGTAATTTTTATTTAAATAGTAAGATCCAGTATAAATTATGAACTCCATATTTATACAACGACAATTGTTGAGGCAATGACACTGAGTCTATTTACATAGTTTTTGCATTTTTTCCTTTTTGAGATTAATTAATTACCACGTTGAACTAGATGCATTGTGAAATTTTTAATATTAGCTCTTAAATTATCAACAGTTTTTTTTCGCAAAGGCAATAATTATTAAACTAATTACATACTTTCCAATAGAATAGAAGTAATTAATTGAACTTATACTGTAATTCATAACTGTAAATGTGGCTAGGTAGTTAGGTTTGCTCAGATGTACATCTGTTGGTTCGTAATGTAATTTTGTACAAAAGAACTATTTAAAACAATATATTCCAGTTTTAGCGATCACAGTTTACAAATACTTAAAGAATCGGTGAGTTGTATATACGTTTTTAACTATATCATTATATAACATTTATGAAACATCCAATATTGTAAAAAAAAAAAATAAGGAAATGAGAAAAAACAGCATAAGGGAGAATAACTTGAACTTGTTTTATCAGAGCAGAAAAAAAAAATTTGATACATTACACGAGATAGAAACAAAGAATCAAATGAAAAACAGATATTTTGACTGTAGAATCATTGTAATATTTCAAAATCTTTTATGGTATTACATAGAAATAATAGGTGTCAAGAAACACTGAGGTTGAGAATCTGTATAATACATTCATGTCTTATGTTTATGAATAATCTATTGTCCACAACACATACAGGCAGATAAAGGACGGGATATCATATGATACCTGCTCACTTGTTAGTATCAGAATGTTAATGTATTCACAATATTTTCGAAAAAAATTTTTTGCTTTTGCCCAGTTAACTTATATTCTACGCGGACAGAATGATGCATGGTATATTTTTCAATAATGTTCATACATTTTTACACCCAAAAATTTTGCTGAAGGATGCATAATAGAAATTACATCACGGTTTTAGTTTTACTTTAATGATATTGCTGTGTTGCAATCAAGGCATGGTTTGGGAGCATTTTTTATCAAGAAATGTTAATAGCATAGTATTTCTGGGATACTTAATTCTGAACAGCTATTCATTATTGAATTATCATGTCCACCTAATCGGTAAATTATAGAGGTTCTCTCGTTGATAAAAAAAATGAAAAAACAAAAAAACTGTTTCTGGTTAAATCAATCCAAGACTGACATATTATACCGACAAACATGCAAAATGGCATTATTTAATAAATATCGAACAGATGATCCAGTTGTACATAATATTATATTCTGTACCTTGCAGCCACGGAATCTTAACTCCACTTTTACAAAGTATCTATGCTTTGACTCGGTATACACACAACAATCATTTAACTCCACTATAATTTATGTAGTAGATGTGATAAAGTGTTTGCAAAAATACAAATATTTAACATTAATGACTATGTGGATTATGTATTACATTTTTTTTTTTCAAACTTCAGCTGATTGAAACATGAATATCGACCGAACGGATTTAAAAAATAATTTGTAACTACTGTAAAATATTAGTTAATATGGATGAGATATAATGTAATATGCAGTTAAAACTCTTTGGCTCACTACTGCATAATTCGTAATAAAAATATTTACAATTATCGATTAATAATTTAAATTTTAAATAATAATGAATTAGCAATTTTTATGTTCCTATTGACATACTTGATCGTGGCTTTTCGTGCACACATCGACAGAACAATTAATTTATACATTCGATTGGAACCACATTCACCAGCAACCTTGGAAATTTATGAAACTTACATCCGACCATCGTTGTAGTTTTGAAACCCATCTTCTGTAGACTCTTGTTGAATAGAAATGGAATTGAGAATGCCAAAATTATGAGCGACATGAATACCTAAAGAGGATACTTATGTGCGCGATATTGTAACTCGGCGATTGCAGAATGTCACAGATCACTTTTACCGATTTTATTCAAGTTTAACCCCCAAATACAAATGATATGTGAGTTAATTATAAAGCTGTATTATAAGATTTTTGTGAATAATATTTAAAAATTTCATGATTCCTACGGATAATTTGCTATCGTTAACGCCTAATTCAGCTCGATCCACTATCAGTACTCGAAGTAGGTGATAGCAGTAACTTTTTTTGCTTAGACTTTTATCCAAAGCACTCTGTGTAAAGTTTACCGAGATGTAACTTGCGTATCATGCATTTTAGATGGAGTTGCCTCCAGGATTTCGTTCACGTATCTCGTTGAACCGTCCACTTTTAAAAACAATCAATCTTATTTAATAGATCATCTGCTACCTAAATTAAGGTCAGACAATGATGTTTCTGATATGGAAATGGATATACATATATAACATAATATTCGCGTACCATATGTTCGCTACAACCATACGTTATTTTACAAGGCATATTATCAAAATTCTTTACTGTAAGCAGTAGCCACTTGAAATAATTTATAGAAACATGAAACTGACAATCACGTAGGGGATTAGTATCGATGATGAACTCATTTTTCTTTTTATAGTACCGAGTGAACGATTTATCTGTCCTTCCGAATAAAACAGGATCATATTGACTTCGCTTCATTGTAAGAATTCATGTAGATCATGTAGTTGAATGTGTGCGCGAATTAGCCCGAATACAATTTGGTTGTGAGGGATATTTTTTAAGCTGTCACTGGCTTGATGGGATAGAGCTTGAAGCTCTTTAATGAAATTTCTAGGTGAAAAATAAAAAATTTTGTAAAAATCAGATTATGTTTTCTCTTTATATTAATCAGACTACTCTACGCTACTTTAGTTCTTGATAAAATCGATATATGAGGCTTGTATTTTTTGTTTTGAAATCCGTTGCCTCCAAAATCGTTAACATATTTACATAAAATGCTGACTTGGAGTAGACACAAAGGTGCAATGATAATTTTCTACAACGTGTTTAACAAATGCTATCAATAGTAATGGCATGATGGAGATCAGTGGCATGATGTAGAATGATAAATTGTTTACAATTTGAACAATTTTGACGGGCACCACCGTCGCATTCCTAGAGTGCAGCTTCGCGGATCAAGTAAAACCTGTCATCTTATTGAGACCAGAATTGTGATCCTATCGAACATCGTAAACTGTATACATCTTATCAATTCTGATCTATCGTTCCTTGGTGAAGAATCATTCATGCGATACTAATTGTACGGAATAATGTTCAACAAGTATATGGTCTACACTTATTCACAGTGTATATCGTTTTATCGCTGTATAATTATCTAAAATAGTTCATTTTATTATATTTATCCTCGTAATTGCGACCAGTGACAGAATAACATAGATATGATATAAAGGATAATTTTATTAATTTTGTATATTGTAAATAGAATAAATAATAAATTACTGCGAAATGTAAAGTGATAATGAATGCATACACAAAGGTCAACGAAGTCACAGAATTCATGGCTCCACTATTAGGCACTTTACTGTGTCTTAGCGGAGGTACTATGAAAGAAGATTGAGAAATTTAGTTGAAAAATATTTTCCAATATTCTGGAAGATGTTTTATCACTTTTTTTTCCCATACGTGCTGTACTGTATTATATCATTACAATTTAGTTCTGGATCGATATATAGAATAAGATAATTTTACAACAAATAATATTTAAGTTAAGGATACAAACTTGCTCCAATATTATTTAAAAGTTGAATAATTACTATTATTAATACGCGAGTTACTTCGTCTGTATATTAGAATAATAAATATAAGGAGAAATAATTTTATAATAAAATACGAATTTGAACCATAGTAGGGTGGCTTTCAGCACGTTTGTAATCTATCACTTCTTTCCCTCAGATTCGTGTCAAGGGGCGTTTTTTAAATTATTTGGTACATAGCACCTACCTGCAAAATATTCGTCGCAACTTCTAATCCAATCATTCTTGGTAAGCAGATTTTGAAAAAAGAATTAGGTATGAATTTTTCACGAAAAAACGACTGATCAGAAACACATAATCATTTTCAATTGCTTTCCATCGTCTACAACCTTCTGAAGTAGTGAGAAAAAAGTTTCCGTAGGCTTAATCAAGGTGCACAGTGAAAAAAAATATTCATTTTGCTAGCAATGACATGAATTTCATCAAAAATAAAAAATCATAGATTCAAGCAACATCTTCTTTAAAAAAATGAATGCACCTTACTATTTTTTGCTAATTATCAGTTACTATAGCCAACAGTTTACATTGGTATTCATAAATGCCTAAAAGTTGGTTAGTTCAGAAGATAAAAATTTGTACATTTTATTGGCAATATATTTGATCGAGTTGAATTAGACTGTACATAACTACATACGTACAAACATAGTCACTATTTCTTATTACTTGTTGGTCAAAAACTATAGTCTTTTGTGTGGACACGTAGTTATACAAAATATGTACCTTATGAAATCCTAATATTAAATATGTTTATTCCATTTCTGTACAGCATTCTTATGTATTCTGTTTTGGAGTTTTGTGTTTTTTAACTTCGTGGAGTTGAATGGAGTTGATTTTAGGCTCGTTCTTTGCCTTTTTTCTCTTTTTTTTACTATCACTATCGCTGTTCTCTTTAATCAATGTTGTAGTTGAAATATCTCTCTCATCAGTATCATCACCTGATTCAACTTTAATTGGGGTCGAACTAAAAAATAGGCTCTTCTTGGAGGTCCCATCTAATCTTTCAGTTTTTTCAACCGACCTTTTGTGGGATAATCTCAACTTAGTGGTTGATGGCTTGTGCTGCACATCGGTAATAACTTTTTCATCCAAATAGTCTGGGCGATTCGTCAATGAAGGTCTGTAGTCAAGATTTGAAATACTTGATAAATTATCAATAGTGTTTCTCCTTTTGACATTCTCATTATTATCGCGCATAACGTTTTGGAAAAAACTCCCATCAGAATCAGAATCACTATATGTAGATTTATTAGTATCAACATATTGTTTCATATCTAACTCATCTTTTGAAATAATTCTGCCGTTACTCATATCCTCTGAGCAAATGATTTTCTTCAATTTTTTAGGGGTCGTCTTTTGAGATGAAGGTGACTCCATCATTGATGGTGGGAATGTTTTTGGTACCTTTCTATTCGCTGGAATAATGTTATCTTTGTAATCCGAACCAAATAATGGGTGTCGTATTTTGAGACCCTCTGGAAATGGTACTGTCATCTTTTCAATAGCTGACAATTGTATGTGCAAAGCCTTTGGAAGTTTCTGACGAACGTGTATAGATCTCACTGGCACAAAATTCACTGATTGAAACAAAAGTAGTTGTTAATTTCCAAAATTCACAAAGATTTGGGCAAAATAAATATCAAGGAAAATATTCTATGTAAACGAACTAGAATTTAAATATATTGAGTCTATTGAATGCATAATAGCGTGTGGGAATATGAAGCATCTCACCAATTTTATATGAGCACTCCTTCTTGTCAGAGTTGAAAACACAAGATATATTGGTTGCTTCTCTTTCGCAAGTTTCATACAAGACCTCCCCAACTTGTAGTTTGTTTTTTCCTCCCAGTTTGACTGTTTGCCCTTTTAAGGCCTTAGGGTCAATCTGAAATCGGCAAAAATAACATTCGATACCGAAATTAACATGAATTTCGATTTTCCTGTTAACCAAAATTAACGAACCATTTTGGGAATTTCCAGGAAATAGATTTCATCATCATCGCATAAATCCTCCAAACCAAAACTAGCTTCGCTGGAATCATGGGACAAAATATGCTGGTGCTCAAAATCCTTAAACTGTCAGATAAATTTCCAGATTTCAAAAGAATGAAAAATGTGATACCTGTACTAAAATAATTCCAAATGGGAGGGTACTTACAGTTAATGGTCTTTTTATAGTCTTTGGCATCAGACTGATAGGTTCGACACTTTCCTGTACTTTCAATACTTGCTCATTGCTATCAGCTTCATCAGCTCCATAAAAATCCGGTTTTTTTAAAATACTTTTCTGATTCTTGGTGTCATTTGGTGTGTACTCTAATTTGAGCTGTTCATTAATTGAAACTGACTTATTACTTTTAGTTATTTTGACTATCTCTGGTTGATTTCCTATAAATGCCATCGACTTGTTCAAAGTCGTATTCAATCTGGTTAAAGAATCAGTATCATCCGAATCTGACAGAGTATGTCTTGGTTTTTTTGATGAAGCGAGAACTGCTGTACTCTTATCTGAACAGGGATGAAAATCAGTACTATCTTGATACTTCCTTTTCAAAGGAGTCTTTTTAAAAATAGGAGATGGCATTATGTCGTTTTTATCTAAACTATCATCTGAGTTTGGTTTCGTATTCGAAGATATCGCAGATGACTTGGAAGATCGCCGTTGTTTGATTGTTGCTGGTTCACTTTTCGCATTAGATGGTCTAATAGAAGTCTGATCTACATCCAAATCTAAGTTGATCTGATTTTTACTCTTTGAAGATCTTTTTTTTTTAATTGTACCATTTGATGCCATATTATTCAATCCATCTTTACTCGGGCTTACAATATTTTCATCACTTTCACTAGAACTTACAAGTTTACATTGATCGGATTTACTTTTAACAGAGGTATTTGCTCTATCAGTGGTAAATGTATAATTACTTAAAATTTGGTCATCATTTTTCTGTACCAAATTCATTTGCCTGTTGCCGGGGGCCGAAGGTGGTCTGGATTGTGTGGGTTTGGATGAATTTTTAGTTTCTTTTTTTCCTACCGTGTGTTTTTCGATCTCTTCATAGCTATTATCCGAGTCACAGATATCTGGTCTTATCTTAAACGGAGAATTGTTTAATACGTTGCTTGGATTCCGTTTAGCAGAAGTTTTCCTATTTATTTTCGACATGATCTTAATCAAATTGTCATCTTCTATGGCAGATTTTGAAATGACTTTTTGTTTGGGTGAAGCTTTGATTGTTTTAGGACTCTTTGTATCATCATTACATTCATCAGCATCGATTACAGCTTTACTAGAGTCATGAACACGATTGTTATTGCCTGATGTTCTTTCATCCTTAACAGTAACATCAATATCATTTAAAGTGAGAAACGCTTTGCAGTCTTTGCTTGCATTACTTGCACTATCTTGGAGATCTTTACCATACAGGTGTTCTTGGCTAGCCTGGCCAATCCGTCCATCAAGTCTCGTATACTTTTCACTGATGATTTCCGTTTTGGTGATTCTGGGTGGAGAGTTTCTGTAAGATTCGAATGCAACTGCAGATTGAAGACCCTTTGGATGCATTTTGTTCTTAGAATCTGATTTTTCTTTTGGTGATGGTTTATCAGCTTTCAATAATGACTTATAATTTTCCTCTCTAATCTCGTTGTGCCGTTGTAACCAATATTGTGATGGTGGTATTTCGTTATCAGAACTGTGTCTATCGTCTGCTTCTTGCCTGTTATTTTTATGCTGAGAAAAGTGGTTACTCTTACTATTTCCATCTTTTACATTCCACTCTTCAGTATTTGTATGAGTTTGTATCTTATTATCCTCATCTGGCATTGATTCCTGTTCAACAATAACTTGATATTGACTAATAGGCGTTTGACTTTTGAACATGATGGCAAGATTCTCACTGGGATTCGGTGATTCAATACTATTGTCATGCTCGTTGTTAATTGATGTCTTATCATGTCTGTCATCTAAGATACTTTTTTTTGATCCATAAGTATCAATTTTTAACTTTCTAGGTTCACCCTTGCTATCAGTATCCGTTGTATGTTGTTTCACCCTAATACGCGATCTAACAACTTCCTCATCGTCAGAGCTGGAAAGCATTTGAGGCTTCAAATCCTGTCTTACGTGTTGCACATCTTGATTTATCTTTTGAGTAAACTTCTTGCCAGCCGGTGATTTTCTGTGCGGTGATCTTTTACCAGGGCTCTTGACAATACCGTCACGTTCAATTAACTTTTGAGACTTATCTTCACCCGAAGCGTGAATAATAGACTTACTGATGGATAGGTTTTTCTTTGGTTGGAATAATTTTTTTTCACTCTCCGAACTATCGTCACTGTAGTGTGTCATAGTGTACAAAATATGAGTAAATTTTTGAGTTCATAAATGATGAATGCCATGTGTCACTAAGTTTTACATATTTGCCAATGTTTTCTAACCTAAAAATTGACGGATTTTAAATTAAGCTCCGTATATTTAGCCCCGTGGCCAGATTAAACTTTTTACTATTCCAATCGATTGTAGTTCATTTGTAGATGATGTAGTGCAAATTCGGACGTTTACTGTCAATCATTCGTGAATATAATGATCAAAACAAAATCACCTAGGGAATTTTGTGATGTTCGCCCTCTAGGCATATACAGCTTCCGGCCTCAGATGGCGCATGCGCAAAAGGTATGATTAATTTTCGAATAATTTGCGCAATTTTGTTTCGCGTATTTATAGAAAGATCTAGTCTATGGAAAGACCGATCGCTTTAACGATAGTACAATATTGTGCAAGGTACGCCTAGTGTGTGGGTCAACATCAAACACACTTGGTGTACGTACGTACGTACGTATGTAAATACAAACTAACAACAAACAATTGCATAATGATTAAATAGGATTTGGCGGCGATTTACGGCAGTGAGGGGCCAACATCACAACATTCTCTAGGCTAGGATTTTGTTTTCGTCATTATTGAAATGATTTAACTGAACTAATGTCGGAAATCGCTCTACAATCACTAATAAAGGAACTTATACAGTCGATCGGGACGTTTGGAATATCAAATCCGGCCTTATGGGGTGCTAATTACAATGCACTTTGAACGTAGTCGTACGCGAATATTTGGTTGGCTTAAATCGGATATCGAAGATTGAAACTTCTTCGGGAATGCGGCATGTTCACTCACATAATTTAAAATGACGCTTGTGTCTCAGAGAACATAACAGTCGTTTTTGCCGTTAAACCTGTGCAAGCATTTGTGAAAAAATTGAATGAATAATTTATAGTGACCCAATAGTTTTATCATGTAATACCAGGTTTTCTGTGATGTGAAATTGCTGATTATTCTCCCCCATCAATTTATTTAATTTTTTCCTGAAATAAGTCGTCAAGCTTATTTGCCAACATGAATTCTGTGGATCATATTTCCAACGACTTTGAACCACGAGCAATACCTAAGCCAGCTCCTCGCTTTGACGTGAGTATAAATTTATCTACCAACTATAGACGTTAGAAGAGAATTGTGAGATCATTACGATTAATTTCAGAATCCACCTGTGCCATCGGTTCCCGAGGTATCGTTAGTCTTTGACAAACCTCCTGATACACAAAATTCTGATTATAATGTCAAGAAATCGCAATCAATTGACAAATTTGATTCCTATGCTACTTGGAAACAAGCCGCACTCTTATCTCAAGAAACAAAACTTGGTTATACCATGGAAAAACCTAGGCATTTGGTTGGATCATCATTAGAACGATGCCATGATCAAAGCGAGGCAAATCAATTACACAAAGGTGTCATCATAAACGAGTCTTTAAAGCATAGTAAGAGTGATCAAAGCTTAACTAAAAGAACACTTGTCTACAATGGTCCTTCAAAAATGGCCCAAAATGGGTCTACTTTGTCTTCCACTAGAAATATCACAATGAAAGGAAATTCAGGTGGTCATGGTCGTTTTGAGAATAGTTTCGAAAATGTTCAAGGTGAGAGATTGTATCCCATATCAGATAAAAATAGAGGGTCATTAGATGGCAATTGGGACAAGCAGCGTAGTTTACCCTACATGCAATATGAGAGTGATAACAGACAGTGTGCTATGCCTATGAACACCAGTTTAAAACCACAGCAAGCTGATACGAATCTTGAATATTTAAATTGTGATGCAAGCATCAGGAAACCAAATATACAAAGAATGAGTATACACCACTCAGCTAGCTCACCTAACAGATTCCAGCCAGATTATTCAAATTCTGCTGGGCAGAATCTAAATTTTCACCCCAGAAGCCACAGTAATCAAAATTTTCATCCAAACATGTATCCCAGATTTCATCAATTTCCACCATTCTGTGATTCAGAGTACGGGTATCCTTACTCTCCTCCCTACCTGCCAAATGGTCGTGAACATGAAGACACTGTTAAGAATTTGTTGCAATTGATAAATAATCAAAGTGAACAAATTAAATCCTTGCAGTCTCAAGTAGAAAGGTTACTAAAAATTCAAGAAGATAGTTTGAAAGATCGGGAGAAGTGCAGTTGCAGGCGTAATGTGGGCTTGGTGAATGAAAATTATGAACATAATACGCAATTCAGCCTTCAAACTAAAAATAAGGATCCTGTTCATTCTTCTGGTAATGGTGTGAAATTATCAAGAGATGATGTGATGGTTTCACAAAGACATAGTGGTACTGTTGAAAAAAATATGATAGGATCGGCAGATATCAGAGAAATGAATAAAAATCTAACTTGTGATTATAATAACCAAAGCTATGATGGGCGTATCAACCCAGGTGTGCGTGATGATCACTTGAAAAATAAGATTTTGGAACAAAAGGTATCCATCGGTGTAATGACTAGCTTCGAATTCACTGTTCAAAATAATCCCTTTGCTCCGGAAATGGAAGATCATGGACCTTATAATGAACAAAATCCAACCGACATTGATAACTCAGGTTCTTGCAATGGTCGTGGAATAGTATCTGCGCATGAAGATGTTCCGAGAACTTGTCAAAATGTCTTTTCCAGGGTTTCAAATTTACCATTAGAGAATATAATTGAAGATTCCGAGAGTCATCTTTCCATGAGTCAGCAGCCAAGTAGTAATTTCCATTCAAGTCCTACGATAGATGAGTTCAAGTCATCGGAACTTGGTAACAGGAAAATGCTTAGAAATGCTTCTGTAGAGAAAAGCCCGGAAAGCGAACCGAAAAATTTTAATAATGAAAAATCCTTTGATACGGATTTGGATGACACAAGTCATTTCCCAAATCAAAAACGACAGTTTTTGGAGATGCAGCAACATCATGAAAAATGCCAGAGATCCCAGGGCTTTAATCATCACGAAAATATATCTACAGTATTGAACCCTCAAACAGATGATGTTCCAAACCACATGTTTTCGGGAAAAACTCCTGCATCTGTCAATCACTATCGACAACACCTGGAAGACCGCAACTTCAATAGACTGATCCAAAACAAGAATATCTATCCTTCAGTTGAGCAAGATTCGGTGAATGTATTGAAGCAGTACAACCTACAGACACCAAATGTACCCTTCTATCAAAAGGAATCAAATTCCCCATATAATCTTGAAGATCACCAAAATTCGAATATAGGAACTATTGTACAGAATGGTCCAGGTACTCGTTTTAACGCCACAAATTCTTTAACACGCATTCAAGAACCAAGATTCCAGCAATCTCCGATGGCTTACCTTGAAGGAAGAAACGGAAGATTGTCTCAAGTAGGAAGTAAAAGGGAAAATTATGTAGAGGACAGTATACTGTTACATAGTGGAGAGTTAGAAATCAATGAGCAGCCTCCACCTAGTCCAGAACCTAGTATACATGTTGAAATGCAAGAATATTCCAGCGACGAAGATAGTGATAAACACGGAGGTGAAATGGAAAAACAAACACCCAAAGTTGGTTGGACATTTTACAACAATGTCTTGGGGCAAGTCAATCAAATTTTGCAAAACTCACCAATCACTAGAAATCATACGGAAAATACAGCAGATAAGGAAAAGGTGGATGATTCAAGAAATAACGCAGCAGCTGATACAGTCAAAATTGCAACTATGGAACAACTAAAGAAACTTGGGATCAGCTTTGTAGAAAACCATAATCCTAGAGATTCCAACGATATTAGTAATAAAAAGTGAGTACAGACACCGTGTTGTTGTGCAAAGTAATAAATAATATTATTACAATTGTAGTTTGATTGTCATTCATTAATTTATCTTTTCAGAGTGACATTCGATTCATCCTATTACCCGAGGCTTGAGTATCGAGGTAACATCACTCAGGCAACGAGTACACTATCTGAGACAGATACAAGCATGCATATGAATGCATTGGCATTGAAATATCTGAGTGATGAACAGCTCGGTGAGCTAGCAATGCAGAAGCATAATGCTGAAACACTCAAACATCTTATGGTCAGCAACGTCCAAGGCACCAATATGTCATTTGCTACTATGCGTTACCTAGAGAGATATCAACTTTTACCAACAAATAATAACCCTCAAGTCGATGGTGAGCTTTCACAAAAGATGATCAAACTGAAGTATTTTCTGTGTTGATCTATAATTACACCAGTACAGCAAATTTTATATTCGTAATTTAATCTGGAGCAAATCTACCTTCACAGCATCCTATCTGAATATGATGTGTTATCTATTCTGCATCAATTTATCTCACAATTTATCGTATTTGCAGATGATCGTAGAATTTTAGAAAGACCAAAGCTCGAAGAATTAAAAAACTCACATAGAGCTCCATCCAGCAGCCAAATGCCTAGAATGAGCTGTCCTAGTAAAATTTTGGATATTTCCACATTAAAACAACAACCAAAGTTGTTGTAGCATCTGATTGAAGGACTTGAAGATGCTGACTTTGTTTTATCACACCGTCTAGTTCTTATATGTAAAAATTCAGATGCACAAAATATTTCCAATGAATTTTATATATGACAGGTCGCATTTGCAGTAGGTTTTAGAAGTTCGGTGATGTATATAGTAATATATTATTCGACAATGTTTAATTAATGAATCAACACCATGCAAATAACACTTTTCCAAAAGATTACAGTTTGTATAATATAATTCAATAGATGGGAAAGGAATGGAAAAAAGAGAATTAATCCAATACAGGTAAATATTTGAAAATTTATTACATGACAGATAAATTGGTTAGATCTGTTGGATTCCTTGAGAGCTCAATATTACATCACCAAAAATACACGATTATAACACAACAGCATTTTTAGATATATGATACAAAAGTATATCCTAACTATACAACTTGACATCATACTTAAAATAAATCAAAACATATCTACACGAAGATTATATACAAACAATAATTGCGACTAATTGCTGCACAACTATTCAAGCCTTATGCTCATTGTGCTCAACTAAGCACAATTTCGATAATTGTATAACATTCCAATTTATTTCAGAGTACACAAGAAGATGTTCTAGATGAACGACTACGTTTACATCTCCCAGATCTTTTGAAGTTCCGAATGTTAAACGAATAATTTATTGATGACCTACAATAGACTCGCATACATAGTTTTATACTCATTTAACATTATACGGAAAAACTTTCTCCACAGCCACACGTCCCTTTGATATTTGGGTTATTGAAGACAAATTCTGCACTTAGTTTCCCTTCCACATAATCCATTTCAGTCCCTAGTAAAGACAGTTGGGCTTTTCTGTCTATTATAACACGAACTCCATCTTGCTGAACCTCCTCATCAAGTTTGTCTTTATGTGTAGCATAATCGAGAGTATAGCTCAAACCATTGCAACCACGCTGTCTAACACCGACTCTGAGGCCAATCTGCAATACACCATAAGAATTTTTAATGGATTTGGAACTCTCGTCGTTCGTTGCATAAAAAAAAGCAAAGCAAGTCTGAAGAGCCATATAACTTATCAATGGAAGATACATTTTGGCATCTTTTTGATGATTATTTTATTATTAATCAACGATAAAGTCAATCTAATTTCCAGTGTCAAGGACAGTGACGACTGTATTGCTTGCATTACTTATATTTTTCAATTTTAATATGTAAAATGAATTGAATTATATGTATATCGCACTTAATAAAAAAGTTATTAATAGGTTGTTAGCACGGAATATTATTATCTATTGCTTAGGACTTACGTATTCGTCTTTGCCTTTCAGGATTTCCTTGATTTTGTTAACTGCATTGGATGACTGAAAATTTGATAGTTACTTAATATCGTTATGTGAGATTGACAATAAGGTTAGGTAATACGAATTAAATTTGTGCTAGAATGTCATGGCTGAAAAAATATTTTTTTTCAAACAAGCGCTGTTTTTATTATGTCGTAAATGTGAATCTACTCACTAAAACTAATGCTGCACGAATGGGAATATTTCTACGGCTCTTGACAGCCCGAACAGTGGCAGCCGCTGCAATTCGCGACGCCATCTTTCTCTGTCCCGTGACGTCAGTATGACTTAGGAATTTCGTGAAATTTCGTAATTAAATGTGCGATTTACGGAAGGTATAATAATTTAATTTAACCAGCCCGAACAAGTCTGGGGAAGAGTGAGAACGTGCGAATATTGAAACAATTTGATTAATTACATAATTGAATGTGGTGTTATCGAGTCGACGTATTGATTTTAATGTCATAACCTCACACTCGTATTCGACCCTGTTCGGACTGAAAAAAGTCAATACGTAATTTATTAACTCGTAGATCAGATCATTGTACAGTTGAATTATAATCGGATTTCGGATTTCGAGTTATTGGTCGTCTCATGGAGCATACTCATAATTAAGATTGTTCAATTTTGAGCCTCTTTTACGTGATTTGTAATTTTAGCTCTACCGCTCACATCCGCAAGGATCATCCATTTGTAGGTTGCGCAAGATAGGTGACGTCATGGCACCATCCCACGTATACTCTGATAAATTTTCATCTTAAATATTTAGTCCTTCGATCACATCTCATAATTACTAAATTGAATTCCGGTAAACAGTGATAAATAAAAAAATCAATCGTTCTGTGCTGCGCTAGTGATGTAACGGTGCTTAATTTCTAATAATGATCCTGTTGGAAGTTCTAAATTTGATGGCTGCGCCCGAATGCAACAGGAAAAAAGAAGTGCGCTACATAGCCATATTCGAGCCAGGGGGGGAGGGGACAACGATCGAATTTATCCCGAGTTGATGAAAGTGATTAATCTACAGCTCTTAAAGTGATAATTGATCCGTACATCTGGTTAAAATATGCCGGTAGTTTAATGACGTTATTTCCAATTAATCAGAAATCAATAATCTGGTCTTCATGTACTGGAAGTTGATTCATCATTGACCGTTATCTTTAACCAAAAGAAAAGCCGCTCATGTCCCAACAGCATGAATCTCCACCCGTAAAATGAGGTTAAATAGCGGTATTTGTAGATCAAATTTTCATCGATAATAAAACTGAAAATTATTTCTCAAAGATACTCTCATGATCTAACGGCTCGGAGTTCCCAAAACGAACGCAGCCGTCTCTGCGCCTCGCGAGTGTGATGCGTAACTTAAATCTGATTTGACGGTGGGGCGAACGAAGAACCGACGAATAATCTGAAGAAAACGCGATGTCGTCAGCTTCGGGTGTGCTCGTTCGGTGGCGGGAGGTACCGAAAATTTCCGAAACCCTGCGTGAATGGGCGAACGCGCAAAAGTTGAGGCCGATGGGTGCCGAACGGCTGTCGCAGGGGCAGTCGGATACTCGACCGGTAGAGGAGCTAGTGGGCCGAAGTGCCGGGACGATGCCAGGCGAGGAGGCACTCGGGAGGCAGGGAGGGCATGCGAGCGGAGCAGGAGCAGTTCAGTCGCCGCCATTGCTGGCCCCCCGCGCTCGAATTCGCGACACTCGTGCGTGGAGCCGATTTTCCGATAACCTAAGCTCCCTGCGAGGGCCCCAAGCGCGCCCCCCTGATGCAGAAATACTGCACCGAACTCACCGAAAGATTGTTGAAATCCCTTGACAAGGAATACAATGTAAGTAAGGGAAAAATCTACCGTCACAGCGGGTCCATCCGCTCACCAACGGCTATCGGGCCTCTGTGGCGTGTGCGAGTGTTCACACACCACCACATAGTTACTAAGTTCATCAAGAACTAGTAACATGTACGAAATCATTGGGATTGATGTAACCTTAAAATGCAGCATCACTATGAGACAATAGTATCTGAAAGACTTATATATTCGAAAAATTACCAACTCACCTTGCTGTCTGTCCAGGGTCAAAAGTTTATGGTGCCTACCTTGAACGACTTGTCATTTGACAAAAATGATACAACGTTCAGGATCTATGAAACCGATAAAGTTACTCATTTCTGAGGGTTTTCTCCCTTTGACACCAGCGTTGATCTATGTCCATTGCAAGAGAATGCACTCCGAGTCCACAAACTATATGGTCCTAATTTTTCTACAAGATGTTAGGGTCTTCGGTAACTTGGGCCTCAATTATCCTTGTAGCTATGATAGGATTTTAGGAGTCTCGGCTTATTTCAGTTTTTTGAAAAGTATATGCATTGAAATTGATTTGTGATTTTGCATTTATATCCCTTAGATCTATTAGTTCTAAATCTTTTCATTTGTGTCAATGTTCATAAAGCGTCGATCTGTTACAATAGAGTTTCCATGAAATGTTATCTTGGACTGTGGTGAAAATTTGTTTTTTGAGAATGTGTTATCTGTGATGATTATTTGGTGTATCGACAGTTCGCGATTCACATAAGTGTGATATCCAGATTTTTTTCTATCAGTGCGAAGATGACCATAGGTCTCAAAGTTTCACTAGGCCATTCACACCTTTATTTTTTTTGATTGAAAGATACGAGAATCATGCGTGAATAAATTGTATAAATATGATAGCAGCGGTGGATTTACACTAGGGGCAGTCGGGGCTAGTGCCCAGGGCGGCAAATTTTTTGGGGCGGCAAAATTTAGAAATCTTTAGAAATTTTCTGATGTTCATTGAAAATTCTGGACATAAAGCCAAAGATTTCCTAGTTGCTTTAATACATAGTAAATTGTTTGCAATAGATTAAAGACTTTGATTTTTCAAAAATAAGATGTCAAAAGTGTATAACTTTAAGTAAAATTTCAGTGATAGGGCGGTATTTTTTAAGTGCCCAAGGGCGGCAAAAATTTAAATTCGGCCCTGTATGATAGTATGAATAAAATCGAAGTATGATTATAGTTTCCGAAGAGTAAGCTTCATTTTTGTCACCTCATTTCACTATAGGAAACCAAACATGATATACGCAAAGTGTAAGCTCGAGCAAATACTTGATTTTCTTTATACTATCCTATGAACTTTTTGATTATCTTATGATCTACCCGTCACATACTATTGAGTGAAAAAGATCTTACACCTTCATAAACAGCAATTTTTGAACTGAAAACAAACGCACTGACTGTATCGTTATCAACTATGATTTTCTTTTCAGAATGGAGAATTTGAATACGAGCTGTAACTACATATAGTCTACGCATTACATTTACCTAGAATCCTAAATCCTTTCTTTCAACAGTCATTTCATTCTCCACAGTCAACCTAACGGTTGAAATAATGTTATGACGTACAATGAAAAGATTTTCTCATTGTGAATTTTGACAAAATAACTTTATTTCAAATTCATGATGTAGTTTCTCTGTAGAGTTCAAGTATCGTAAGCCATTATTTTTTAACGCCCATTGCATAATTTCTCCATTGATGAAAAAAAATAGCAATACAGTCCGAGTTATTAAATCATCAATGATAAGTCATAAGATCCATAAGAATGCACTGAGTTTTGCTCAATGTTTTTCAGGTTGTCGATATGGGAGCTGTTGTGGATGTCATCACGGCCCTGGAAAAAACGACGATTACCAAAGAGGTGCTTGAGGTAATTCACGTCAAGTGTCTACTTCAACATTATTTTGGAATAATTATAATTGCAATGAATAGTCAAGAAACGTGCGTGATTGCCTTGTTCCATGGAATAGGTATAATGTTATATGTCATAAAATTTCAATCGCCGATAAAAATATTCTGTAGTAATATACCTAGAGCAGCATCAAATCTGTCACATCGCGTTTTATATTTTCGAAATTTATTGAACAGGTGCAATGTAATAATGAACTAAACTATTATGTTCGAGAAGATATGTTGACTTTGGGGTGTCCTGAACAAATGTTGGGTGTGCACAATCAATTGTAGGATAGCAAAACCTTCCTTTTGTCAACAATGATGTTTCTTAACTTTTTAAAAACTCAAGTCTAAGCCCAAATTTCTCAGATTCATGGCGTGTTACGTGTAAGAACTTTCCTAATCAAGTATTACCGACCATTGAAAGAAGAGTGTGTTTTCTATTGAAAATGGCAACTTTGAGCATTTTCAATGCAATTCGATTTTAGTGATCGACACAATTCTACTTTTTTTCTATGGTCTAAAGTGTCACTACTATACAGAAAACTTGCTCGGAAAATAATGTCGCACAAACAAGAATTTCGGAAATTATGATGTTAAAGTTACTCGCTTTCTTTCTATCTTTTGGTCTTTAACTGAAATTGTTTAGAATATTGAGTCTTACATATTCCTTGACGAAATTATATAGCATAACAATCACATTGTTTGAATTTCTTCTGTACAAACTGAGTAATAATAATTCATTTTCACCTTGATCAACAAACTTTTATTTTTATTGTGTTTGAAACTTACCTTGTGTGCCTTTTGTGGATGGAAATGTTGGAATCGCCCATCCACAAGCAATTATCAATCAATCGTATACATAATGTATTCACAATGATAGAGTGGCATGTGCTACGAAAATAATTGCTAAAACTTGAAGCCCTTTGCTGAGTTTTCTGTTGCCCAACAAGAGAATATTTAGCGTTACAACATAACCATTTATGATTATACAAGTGAATATCAGCAAATATGAGACAAAACGAGAACATGCCAAACGATGAGAATTTCAACTAAAGTGAAATCTGTTTCAGATTTTGGTATTACTTGATTAGATTTCAATCCAACTGAGCAACTATCGCAAGATTATTCACTTTTTGTTTGATATGTTTAAATTACCTAGATGGCATTAACAGCTCTACTTCTATCTGTAGATCACAAGGCTTGGAAAGTATATCAATGAGCTTCGACGTAAAACGAGCAATGATGCTCTGGCTAAAAGGGCTAAGGATTTGGTACGTCGGTGGCGAGATATGGTTTTGCCCTCGGCCCACACCACACCGCAGCCCACACCGGCTGATACCGCACCAGTTGCTCTTAATGGTGCAAAACCGCAAAGTCCAGCTTTGAGGTGTCTAAAGCCTCAGAGTCCAGCCCTTAGGGGTCTCAAGCCACAGAGCCCTTTAATAAAGGATACTACACCATTGAGGGTTTGTTTTTATTCCCGTTTTGATGTGCGGTCGATATATCATTGCTCGAATTTCAAAAGAATCATAGCTGTCGCATAGTGGTGCCTAGAGCAATTCGAATTTAATTTAGAATTCATAATATATTTGGTTAGATTGATTGTGAAAATAATATTTCCAACATTTATAGGTGCTGAGTCCGGCTCTATCGGTGCATAGTGACCGTTCGCACTCGCCACATACAACCCCGAATAAGACGACGATTAATGCGACAACTAATCACAAACCAAACTTTGACGAATCTCCCAAATTTGGACCTGCCATACAGAATCATGTGACAGAAGCTGTCCCGCGCACTCACAGTTCAAACAAACGCCTGCGAAAAGGTGATTCAGAAAATTTACATTCATCCAGGACTCCAGGTGAACCTTTCACAAAGAGGCAGCGTTTAAATGGAGAAAATGTGAACAGTAGCTTAAATTCGCAAGTGCCTAGCCCCCTGTCAAAGGAGCGAATTCCCGAGAAGTCTGTGGAATCTATTGTGGAATTGGAAGTTCCTATTGGACCCAAAAAACGAGGTCGAAAAAAGGGAAGCAAGTCTGTAAAAAAACAACAGCTGGTCGAAGATCATGTTAAAGAAAAGTTGGCCAGCATGTCACGAAATCCAAAACTGAAAACGACCCAAGAATTATTAGCTGACCTCCAAGCAAGAGGATCTAATTCAAATTCGATCGTGACATCTAGTCAGAATAAAAAGGAACCACCTAGTACAGAGGATGTGCTGAGATCTAGCGAACATGTTGCCAAGTATTTGGAATCGCAAAGCGATATCCTGCGAGTATCAGGCGACAGTGCTTTACAAACACGGCTGAAATCCAGTGATAACGACCGTAAGGTATCAAAGTATAGAGATTTTGGTGGCGGCGATACAAATTCTAACCTTAAGTCTAGAGATAGTCCTCCGAGAACTTCAAAAGACCTAACGGTTGAAGAGATTTTAGCGAAGCTGCCTCCCTTAGATTTAAGCTCAATTGTTTGGAGTGATAATGAAGAGGAAAAAGAAGAGGATGTTGGTACAGAGTGCCGGCAGCGTAAGATAACTCCTGAAGACTTGGAAATTCTCCACACGCAGCACGTGGAAGGTCTAAATGGTAACTTTCAGCCAAAGCTATCATCCCTAACTTTAAACGTAGAAAATGATAAAAACGAAGTGTCAAATATGGATGTAACCGATATAGTCGCGAGTGACTTGTCTAACAGTAAAAAGCAAGAAACTCATAACAAAGGTACAGCCATGCAGACTAGTGATAAATATGGCAGTCAAAAGGACACAGAGTTTCGAGAGTGGCACGAATTGCTGGCCCGGTCCAGCTACGATGACCAGACCCTCCACATATTGCCTTACGTTATAATTGATTAGTGATTTTTATTGTCTATTGCCCATTAATTAATCGATTGGTTGATTAAAACTATTTCTATTAAATTTATGATCATTGGTTATTATTATTCTTATTCTTATTCTTATTCTTATTATTAATATTGTTGTTGTTGTTATTATTACTACCACTACTATTACTATTACTACTATTATTATTATCATCATCATTATTATTTCATATTAATATTAGCATTATTATTATTAATTAGATGTATTTTTTGGTTCGAGTAACGAGCTAACCAGTAATGGATACATCTACAATAGACTTCTGAAGCTCATTCCAAGAACGATAGATGTGTTGTAATCTACTATGAAAGTTTATGTCGATGTTTTTTTTTCTTCGAACTTGGTACTGTGCTCTGTTTTTTTATATGGGTATTACATAAAAATTTTCTCGTTTCCAAATAGTTCATGACACAATAAAATATCGTATTCTATCTGTGGAATACAATTACTTTTTCGCGATTTGCTATTCAAATGGATGAGCTACAAGAAGTATTCAAAATGTATGTATTATCGGCACCGAACCCTCGGATGTCGCGAACGGATTGTGAAGGAGCCCGAAGACCTCGTTAAACTTTTTAATATTAAGATTTTTTTGCATAAAACATGTAAATAGTATATCATAGCCCTGAATGATAATTTTAGCAGAAAGTATCCAATATAAATTATTAATTAAAATAACAATGGATTAATCGTAATAAAAACATAACTACGATAGGTACTTCGAACAATACATGACTTGACTCAGCAACCTTATTCAGTGGCTGTGTAATGATATTCAACTAAGATATTTTGTTTCAAGCCCCTAATATAATTTGATCATTAGAAACAAGAACCATTCATATCACATGTGTTCCTTTAAGCAGAAGACTTTAAGCAGAGGAAAATTGAAGAAAAACAACAAAATGTTAGTGGCATATTATAAAATTACTGTGACTCGTAATTTTCTCTGACCATAAGACAAACGCATAGCTGTTACTTCATAGTTACAAGTTATTTGTTGTTATTACTTGGCATTGTAAAGAATTCCCATTTCGTATTATTCTTTCCGGTCATGTATTGTTCGATATATCGATCATATTTAAAAAGGAAGATGATTTAATGCAGAAAAAATCCAAGGAGCAAAATATTTAGTAAAGTACTGCTAAATAATAAAATATGTGCCGAGATTTTGCGCGTGAGAATGATTTTAAACGAACGCTAAAGATATGCATGAATGTTGTGTTGGGTCGAATGGTATACATGTTAAGTCACAGCGAACACCGAGCAATTTAAAGGCATCAAAAGATGATGTTTCTTTGTCAACGAACTATCAGTTATCATGCTAATAGATAAAACAGAAATATTTCAATTACTGGACTCACATAAAATTATAACAGAATGAACTTTTTTTTCTATTTCAAATTAGCAACTCATGAACTACATTACATCTATCAAATTTGTATCCAAACTTTCAGTGTGTATTGCACAAGCCGGCTTGTCCAATTTTATTATGCTACCTTTCAGTGCGGTCAATTATTAAACATTCTGGAGCGCTAGTGATAATCTTTAGATTTTAACTGAAGGATTCATCGAATTGGCTGGGCCAATTTGTTGCCACCCGTCAAAAAATTCCATTTATTACCATGCTCAAGTGCGTTGTTACAAGCCCTCTTTGGCAGTTTGTCTCCACTATTCAATAATAAATGTTGCATTTTTCGATAAGCTGCTCTTAGTTCTTGGTCCTATGAGACACCACATCTAAACTGAACAGTACTGCATAATAATTCATCAACTCGTATGATTTCAGGTAATAAATAACTTGTATACCAGGTAAACAGAAATTGGCTTGGAAATCGGTTCAACGAAAAATTCAGTTACTAAATATTTTTCAATAGCAGTCGACTATACGCGATTTAGGCAATTCGATTGTGCGATTCAAACTAATTTTCTCTTATAGAAATTGTTTACAATTAGCATACAAATTATACTTACATTTTGATGTTCACGAATCATGTGTGCCAATTATTATCTTATTATTTTCACCAAAGAAAACTTCGTGTACGAATGTATGAGAAAAAAAAACAAATCACCGAAATAAAAATGTTATATCGCTGAGTGATGTTGTCAGAATAGTACAGTATTACCAGGTATGCCTTGATGAAAGCATAACTCTTGCGTTTTCTGAATGAACAATTTAAACTAACGAAGAACAATAAAGCTAATCGAAATATAGGACAAATTGTAATACCGCATTGTGTATCAACAATATCGACTTAACGACAATGCTAAACGTGAATTGCCGGAGAGAAGAGACTTCTAGTATTGTTTGACTTGCAATTTCATCATTATAGATGTACAGGGCTCCAACATCTTTGGTGAACTTTGGCTATCTTGTAGAGAAACATCGTCTTTAAAAGCCTCATGAACTATCAAAATACACTTACAGACTATCACTGAGATATATTAATTATAATTGAATAAATATTTTTCATATCTGCAAACTAAAACTTTTCGTTCTCTTTGTCATTTTATTTTTTTAAAATATCGGCTTTTTGAATGCATTTCGCTATTCGGTCTGATTTGATAATGGAAAGAAGTGACCGTAATAATTATTATCTGATGTGTTTCGCCGCAATTTCATATACTTCCTTCTGTACGGGAAAGAAAGTTATGAGCACTTTTTGTTCGAAAATGGTATATTGGTTAAACTTATCTTGCCACTCTTAACTGTACAAATATACAACAATATACGTCATAATCAATAATACTGCAATAATTGCGTGCTATAGCATTCGTCAAAGACATAATGTCTGATAAATGTCTGAAATTGAAAATTATTTACAAGGATTAATTGCCCACCTTTCATCTAATGATGAGTATATTTTGTTGCGTTGAATATTTGACGTTACTTCTTTCTATTTTTGAATTTTTAATTTCTCTTGAGCAACAGACTTCCATGCTTTTGAATGATATTGTCATTACTTTTTCGTGTTTGCTGTAATGTAGTGTATAGGTTTATAAAAACAAAAAAAAAAAAAAAAGGCATTCGATAATATTTTGTGAGGATATAATAAAATAAATCTATTGCTATTATTATCTTTTTTGTTATAGTCTTCCGACAATATCGCCAAAGTAAAGAAGTTCAAAGGTTCGTTGTCACATAATTAACACATATTCCATGCATGAAATAATGTTGGAATTGATTCAAACGTTTATCACTTCTATCAATTGATTAATGTTTTTTGTATTCCTGAATTCCATGAAAAAATGTTTTATTATGTACCCATCGATTCGATAGGTAGAATAGGTAGAAGAATTTGTTGCCTCTACGAAAACTTGTTTTTGTGTCGATACACCTGGTTTATACAGAAAGTACATAACGTCACTTCTGACCATTAGAAAAAATAAATAAAAATAAGAATAAAAAAAAAGACTGAAAATCATCTAGCAACATTATTACATAATGGTTTTTTTTCATAATGATTTCAACCACTGATAATATATTAGTGATTCTAAGATACTGAAAATGGAACTGGTTTGTTTTCATCATACATTGTCAATAAACATAAGCCATTCTGATGGAAATCAGATTACAGGTCGCTTTTGAATGAACCTTGTGGCAATTGAATATCTTTATTTGTAAGTCACAGGCAAGCTAACAAGCGTTGCAACATATGAAATCTCAAATACGTTGCACGAATTTTCTATTTTGCTTGTCGCTGAAGATAAATATTTTGCCAAAGTTTGGATAATCATTAGATTCCATACTCGGTCTGAGTCGTTTTTAGAACGATAAAAAAAAAAAACTAAGCAATATGTTGATCCTCAGAACGTAAGTCCTGTGCCTTTTGTGCCTCTGAATTATGTTGAAATGATCTGGCACCAAAGAGATATGCAATGACCAAATTTACCGTCAAGTAAAATAAAGAAATTATACAAACCTGAAAACATTTTAGATTTTTTAATTTTCAAGTTCTGTTACTGTCAACACTACACAATTAAGCAGTTTTTGCTTTAAAGTTAATGTTCATACTGCTACAAACAACAAATAAAAAAGGGAAATAAAAATTTTTCAATATTTTTTGCAGAAACAATCTTTCAAATAATTTCAAAGTGCAGGCTTCAATTTTGAATAAATCAAGTCTATTTACTCATCTGTTATGCATTTGTTTCGCATTAGGATAAGCAAGATATTTTTCTTGGGCAGCTTATTATTTTATAATTGAAGAAAAAAGAGTTTAAGGTAGGTAACATTTTTATTTTTATTTTACGAATATGAAAATATTTAAAATATGTACACGACTTTGGACAAGGCACTGAGAGTTTGATGTGAACTTAAAAGCTATGTATGTACATATTCATGTGATACATATTTGCGAATAGGGATATTCTAAGACTTAACTAGTTTTCAACTATGTTAGCACGACGTTAAGTCATGGAGAGTGAATTCCAATTTGTGACAGATTGAAACTCAGTCTCAGGACAAAAGTGTCATATGCAAATCTAAGTCTGTTCGACAATACAGAGAAACTAGTCTTATTTCTTCATCATATTACGCACTTAACTGATATTTATTTATTTTTATAACATACCGGATTAACGAAGATAATAAATATGAGGCTCTAGAGCTAGTAGACATAAGCAAAGATTTTAATAAACGCGCAAGGATTCTGAAATCTTTATGTATGAACGAAGGTTTTCACAGAACCAAAAACTAAATCTAAAACAAAAACTAGATGGGGAACAATCTATTCGTCTGTCAACAAGTTGTTCCCAAAGTGATACCGTATTTCTCACTTGTTTGAGTAATGATATAATGAGATATGTATAATCAAATGACGAAACCATTGGACTTTTACACAAAAGATTATCAGGTTTCAAGAATTGAAAGCTGTATTACTTTTCCGACGTCATTGGTATCCTTCAATTGAATGATTAATATCAATAGATGAGTTCAAAGTGTTCAAGGTATTGATGAAGTTGAATTCATAACGAATTTTACATTTCCATATTTTTTTGTGGCAACAGAAAACAATATGGAAAGTAATATGGGAATGATCATGGATCATTAGGTAAACCAAACAGAAATAAGTCATTGTATCACGATCACTAAAGATTTTCAAAAATGTATGGCTGAAAAAAATATGGTAGTATCATCTTATATACTTTTGATACTGATATATAGAATCGATGCTTTATGATGATTGGATATATTATCAAATGATGAAAGAATTCGATTAAAATTTCAAATAAAAACTTATATTTACAGCCTAAACCCCATTAGAGTCCTGCTCCGCTGATGATGATTTCACAAAAAATACTAAATACGCGGTCATCTGGGCGGCCGACAAGGCCTCTTCTTCAGTCATTGGTACTACATTCATGTCATTGTAGTGATACCACTGATTTCCACGTCTTACGTAGCTCGTGTAGTGACCACAGTCCATTGTACCACCAGCATGTGCTATTATGCATATTGGTTCGTATGTATTTGACTCGTTTAATCCATCAATCCTAGAAACATTACATTATTAGTTAATGAACAGTCGGAAAGTGTAAGATGTAGTCGGTCTGTATATTATGGTGGAATACCTAAATTAGCTAGTTATCCATACTTACAGAAGTGTCGCACCAAGATCCAAGTTCTTTGGTATCTTGATATCTGTGCTTATTTTTGCAAATATCCCCTCACTGGACATTCCATATCTTTTCACCTGCAGCGTCAGAATATTTGGTTGGCGTCTGAACGTAGTACGCATTGTATGGGCATCGTGCTTACAAGTTCCACATGTTAGATGTCTATCTTCTGGTGCAAATATATTTTCTACTGCATTTTGTAAATCGATTGGTGAGAGATTATCATCATCAAACGGGATGTCGACAAAGAGCATGAGATTGTCAACCTTCTTCTGACGATTCTTTTTACAACCCTTGCATGTGTAATGTTCCATTAAATGAAGTTGGAAGTTTTCGTCAATGGGATTTTTGTGGCAAATCGTCTCATCATTTGTTGGAGCAAGTGGTGGGGTGTGTACTTTATAAGACGGATCCGAAGGGTTTGACAATTTACGTAGCTTTGGGCTCAACAAATCTTGAATACTGTGCGTGAAAATTTGTTGTCTACTCTTTGGACTTTGGGTAGAATCTCCGAGGCTATGGCTTCGTTTAATGCCATTATTCTTCGGAGTAGAAATTTCAGCCAAAGGTAACCTTTTGTTGGGGGTTTGCGGTAACTTTACTACTTTCTGTGGTTCTTGTTGATTTTTTGGAATATTTTCCATTTCTTCAAAATTATCTTCAGCTGAAATTAGCTTTCCTAAGTCGGACTTAACGTGATTTAGAAGGATCATCAGAAATTCAGATACATCCTGTTGACGCTCTGAGGGGTATGTTTCGTCGAGTACCCCAAGTTCTTCCTTCAATAATCTGTAAATCAAATTGTAGCATAAATTGTCAACATCTTTGTACGCATTTTGAACAAAAGAAAAAAAAAAGGTCAGCGTGCGGTGCCGGTATCTCTGCAATTCGAGTGAATTAGCATTACACACGCGGGCCACGTTGCATTGTGGCGTCATTCTGAACTATCTATTTTTCAGGCAATTTTTAAGGCAAATGTTTTTGGGTATAAGCTGACGTATTTTGAGCTCAGAAATCCGAGTCTGTTAAATGAATTAATCTCAATCTATCTATTGAAATGATTGAGTTATCGCCAATTGTTTGCTTTTTGGCATCAGCCTGTTCGAATAGAGAAATGAATAGGATACTTTGAATATGATGAATGTCATCTGGGTGGCTGTGCTCAATCGAATTAAACTTTCAGAGAGAAATGAGAATTGAATTTAGACAAGTGTACATGAATACCGCAATGAATTTTTTTGCGTTGGTTTTGCATATTAACATTAGACCATAGTTTTTTGATATGCAAAATTATCCTGCATACACTTACTTTACAGTCTGATACGCCTTGTCCCTTCCAGTGACACCCTTCATCCAATGTATTTTTGTCAACACCAGATACTGTGTCAATTTTGAACAATTCCGAAGGTCGTATCGATGGAATGTGTTGAACAATGGCATAGCGAACAATGCTTGTAGAGTTGCATTAAGCCAACATCTGTTTTCCCCGGGAGGATTGGGAAAGCCACTCATGTGATATGGCTCCTGCAAATCGTTCTCTGCTATCAACATATATTCTGGTGTTTCTAGTTTGTCTATATGTTTGTCACTATCCATTAAAGATGAGACGTTTTCTTCATCTCTATTCCCATTCCATGAACTTAACATTTCCTGGGGCATATCTGACGTATCAAAGTTATGATGGATCTTACATATTTCCTGGAGATTCGGCACAGAAGGATTTGCAATTACGGCAACTTTTGGGTTGAGACTTAGACCAACATTACTAGTCAGCTTTGGTTTTGCACAAGTATTTGCGATCGAAGGAATGTTGTTAGACTTTTGTGACGAATTTTTCAGAGTATCAAGTGCAATCTGCACTTTTTTTGAAAGTGAATTTGCTGAGGATGTTGGTTTACTCGCTGTTCTGCGAAGTTGTGGTTTCATCTGAGCAGGTGATTTCTGGTAAAATGATTTACTGTTAATCACAATCGTTTCTTTTCTGTTATCAAGACGGACTGCTTTGAAAGTATCGAGTTCAGTAAATTTTGTGGATCGAAGAGCCTGATTTTTCAAAGCTACAGTTTCAGGACTTGCAGGTTGGCTTTGCTGTTGCATATTTGAGATGACACTTTCAGATGACTCTATGACTTCTTTGAGGGAATCAGGTGGGATCAATAATACTTCAAATTTTGAAACATTCCCATCGATTTCAGATTTTTTTTGAATGCTCTTTCCATCTATACGCCTTATGCTGATTTCATCGGAATTAACAAATGGTAGTAGAGAGCAAATCTTTGATCTTGCTTCGATATCTTCAACTTCTTCATTGTCAAGTATTGATTGTGAATTATTGTGTACTTGCACTGTCAAGAGAACGTCGTCTTTATCACTTTCATTATTAATGTAATTTGTTGTTTGAAGGTTGACTTTTTGTGCAGCATTAATATGCAACTGGTTGTCATCATTACTGCCAGTATTTTCCACGGTATTTATAACCTTCCTTATTGGCGTCAGGGTGATTTCAGCATTATTGAGGTTCAAATTCGAAGATATATCTTCTGAAGGACTATGTATTAATTTTTTTCTAGCGCTACATGGTCCTTGATGGGTACGTCGACGTTTTGGTGATTGAGTGACGTCTGGGCTCCATGGAATGCTAGTCCCAACTGCTGTTTGAAAAAAAAATAAGCACTGAACTATGATGTGAAACGAAAAAAAATTTCGGTGTTGCGTGAAAATGTTTCCTAATTGGGGACAATAGAAGAGTGAACTTGACAAAAGAAATCAGTTGGACTAATAATTTTACATCCAGTATAGGTTTGTGATAAGATGAAAATCCGGATGTGTGCACTGAAGTGGGCAAGCATGTGCATGAGCATGAATGGAATGACATTGTTTGCAAAAACACTTGAAGGTTTGGAAGTAGTAATGAATGCTCGAAATTGTTAGAAATTTGTCACAGCTGGAGAACAACAGGACGCAAAAATACAGTCAAAATTCAAAGTCACATGGTGTATGCAAGGTGCTGAGTAGATTGGGGTCATCGTCAATATGGCATTAATCAAATTACTCAAAGACGTGATCCTTGCAAAGAATGTGTACTATCGGACGATAATTGTTATCATGAAAAATGCTGACTGACCCACTCAAGTGATATTGAGGTTAGAAGTCTGTATACGTACAAATATTAGATGTGCTTGAAGAAGGTCCAGGAGTAGTCGGCCTCATACTCCGGTGGACCGTTGCCGCAGCTACGGTTATCATCTTTGGTGATCAGATATTGCTAAAAGTGATAAAAAACGAAATGTAGTCACGGGTTTGGATCACATTGAGACATGCTGTTCACGAACTATCGTAAAGCCTAGAATTGAAAATATCATCAACTCGAGCGTCACTAAGAGTAATCAAGCTTTGCATTACGAATCTGCTCAGTTTTACTTACAATCTCCAGTGATAATTGTTGAAAAATACTAACGCACAGGGCAGCCGGCTACAAGCAACGAGCGTGTGCCTTTTGGCGCCCGAAACTGATGCTTTTTTTTCCACAATATTGGCGGGAAATACTTTCCAACAAGAATTCTGGGATAGATGGAATCGGCCAATTGGTAACTAGAAGACCGTTGGCCATAACAAAATTGCTTATGACGTCATTTCTTGCGTCCCGCTACCGAGACCATAGAACAAACATTGCCGTTGTTCTCGCTCTCAACTTTTCAGGGCATGCGCAGGAAGCCCGAAAAATAACGCGATCTGCATTGACTTCGCGGCAACTTCATTGTTTACTGAGTTGTGTATTTTTGTTGAGGCAGTAATGTTTAATCTCCCTATCACAGAATTCAAAACACGAAAAGATAGAATAAAGCTCCGAGGGCAGAAATGAGTAGGTTGAGGGTAGCGTAGCGTGATAAAAAAGATGGTGAAGTGCGTTATTTGTGATGAACGATAGAAGAAGGGAGTCAAAGAAGTTTCGTTTCACGTGTACGTATTGTTATTGTAGACCTTCATCGTAGGCGTTTTGTCATGTTATTATATTTCCTACATGTAACATGCAGGTTCCCTAGCCGCAGCTTCCTTCCCTGTAGCTTCCTTCCCCGCCAAAATTTTGAGCTACGGCTTCTGAAACCAGATGCTTCTCCATCTGTTGACCTATGCGTCGAGAGAATGGAACGGAATGAAAAATTAAAAGTATGCAACAAGTTATAAGTGGAACGAAGTGTCTGTATAAAAACATTGTGGAAATTAATCTAATTTTGATTTGCAGAAATAATGTACCGTACTGTACTGTAACCTCTTGCTGAAGTCTAATGAACAAATGACGCGACGATCAACCTGATCAGCTGGCTATTATTGCTCAATAATAATGATTATAATAAATTCTATTTTCCTATCTCTAAACTATACATATAGGTACTCCGTGACATCCCATTTATCTGTAAATATACTTGGCGCTACCACATCCACGGACCATTCAAAGATGGTAAACAGTTGTCAATGGAAACCCTGGATTTACAAAAGAAGCCTTTGATACTATTAAAGCTAAAACAGCATCGAAAAAGGTGATGTGTAATTTTGTTTTTTATGAAACGGCAATACGTCAAAAGATTGAGTTCAATGGTAAAGATTACATAGGATTTGTTCACATGGGAAAATATTTTGAGCATGACCGTTTGCAATTCACCAAGCAAAACAGGAAGTCAACTAATATAATAACAAGTATTCATGGCAGTATTATCTAAAAGCTCACAGAAAGTTCCGCTCATCTATTTCTTTGTTGATGGCATAACCCGCGCTAAGTTACTGAAAGGTTTCGTGAAACAGGAGTAAAGATATGTTCTATAACATTTGACAGTGCAAGCACCAATAAAGCAATAATAATGGAGTGAGGTACTTGTCTAGAAATACAGAATTTGAAACCATAGATACTGTATCCTATAAAAAGTTTTTGTATTTTATGCCTCACATTGCACAATGTGGTATGCAATGCTTTTAGTCATTTGAAAACTGTGAACACATCCAAAGGAGGAATCATCAGCTGGAATTACGTACAAAAAACACAAAAGAGAGAACAGGAAGGATTACAAACTGATACAAAACTTGCAAAGAGGCACATACATTTTGAAAACGAGAAATTAACGTCAGGCTTGCATTACACTACAAGTAATAGAGTTTCTAGGAATCAACCTGACGAGATTGGTGACAAAAATTTCCAAGGGTCTGCACCTATGGCTGTGTTCTATACATATTTGAAGCTTTTGACATGATAAACTGTGGCACTAGATTTCCAAAGAATCTAAATAACCTACCACTTCAAATGAGCACAGAAGCAATTCAGCTTTTGTACAAGACTGCGATTCATATATTTCTAGCCTTTGAAATCAGATGGTGTGTTGCTTGTTGCTGGCAGACATCACACGGGATTTATGGGAATCATAATAGCTCTTACAAATGCAATTGAACTTTACAGAACTCTATATGCTCAGAGTATGATACAGTGTTTCTTGACCTTTGAAATATTCCAAGACCATGTGAAGACATTCGTTGGTGCAGTTTGAGCCTGTGGTGGTTTCAACACAATCGACTATGCCGACAATTCAAAGCTGCAGATACTAAAACTCTCATACTATATCCAAAGAGCATTGAGTTTGAATAGGTTTACTTAGGATGTCGGTGAATATTTCATTGGATTTGTAGTCAGAAAGTTGAAGAGAAAGGTCACTCGTGTTGAGTGTATCAATCAGCTCGAATATGAACAAACAACAAACTCATTTGTTTGACTGAAAACTAGGGGTGGAATGATACAGCCATCACAGGATGTGACATACATCTGCAATTGGACAGAGAGGGTAATCCGCCAATACGGCACATTCGTAATAGGATGCAAGGTATTTATCCATAATGCAGTGAAACAAATTGTTTTTTAAAATGTTTCCTTGGAGCTGCAAGAGCATGGTTTGCAATAAGAACTTTTTAACGATCACCGCAATCAGCTAATAAATTTGGTAGTTAATTCTTACATTGGTATACAATTCCATCACATTATATAAATACTGGAGTGGCTGATGAGAGAAAATGGCATAAATATAGTAGTCTTATTCAATAACGAGTAAAAGTAGTGTAATTGCAAAAGATTCTAATGTTTTTTTACTTGTAGCGAAGTCTGTTCCGAAATAAATATTTTATGCGCATGTGCCGAAAAGTTGAGACAGAAAAATTATGGAGGATGGAAGTAAGGAGGACCATCTTGTATGAGGGATCACTTGAAAAAGTGTCCACTTGTATTCAGAAAATTATTGTTCGAACACTCACCGAAATAGCGCTAGTGTAGCAAGTGGAAATGACATGAATTTAGCAGTTATAAACAAAGTGAAGTGTGCTGGGTTAAAAAATGTAATATTTCTCTTGACTTCTGTAGTTAAGAATGCAGTATTTCAAATCTCAACTATTTACGTACCCAACTATAATTTAGTAAATAATTTAGAAACTGCTGAAATAACGTACGTACATAGTGATTTGTTTTTTATGAAATTTGGTTGATACATCTTTGTTATTTTAATGCTTTTATTGTTGTTAATACAAACAGAAAAAATATGGAAGCAATGGGAAAACTTTGTTCCGTGAAAAATTGTCCAAGTGGGCGAAAATTAAAAAGCAAAGAAATTTCAATTGATACGTCTCAACCTCTATCTTTTCTTCGACCAACAGTATGTATAATCAATTTCTATTAACTGTTTAAAGATACTGAAGTCAAAATATAACAATTTTATATTTTTTATAATAATTGTCAAAAAAGTTTATGAAAAAATTATTATTCAAAACATTTATTGAAAAAAGTGCTATTGTGTAAAATTTTTTTGTCATTGTTACTGATGAATTATAAAAATTACAAAACATGTCAAATATCTACTAAATTAGGTATCTTATTATTTTCTAAATTAACAGATTATAACTTTCGTAATTACCTAGATAAATCAACCAATTAGTATTTTTTTTAATTTTAACTTACAGACGCCGTGAAAATTAAAAAAATGGAATATGGCTTTGGGCACAACAATGAAAATAACTGAGTATATTTGTCACCTACATTTTAAAGAGGAGGACATCAAGATGTACGAAACGTTCAATATTAAAGGTGACATTACGATTCTTCCTACAGGCAAACAAACATTACGAGGAGCTCTTCCAACAATTGAGCATCAGTTTATCTCTGTATCAGCACATGAACTCCAAACAAGTGTCGTCAATAAATCACAAAACGTGCATTCTAATCAAAATCAATCAGAAAACAAACGGGGCCACCTAACAGAAGAGCATCATAATTAACATGAGCACCAAGAATTGTTACTTGATCAGGGAGTTCCTAATAATTTTATTTTGTGTGATTCAACAAACTGAACACGATTTAGATATACCGTAGTTGAATCAAGAAACTCCCGATGATGTACAGAATGATAAAGAATCTGATGTAAATTCTCTATCAGCAGAGAAATTTTTGGAAAATATAAAATCTTCACCGCTGCCGCAAGGCTGGATGTATTTCGAAAAACCAAAAGGGCTAGAATTTGGGCAGATAAATCCAACAACTATGCAAATTTCAAACCGTCTACAAGTAAACAAGGATTCATCTATTACTGTAAGTATATGGAAACCTAAATGTTCTAGTCATTGTTTTTATAATAATAATTAAATGCAAAAATATTTAGGGCTATTTTTTTTACCAATGAAGAGTCGAATATAAATGACAATATTAGTTCTTTCAACAGTATCTACGATTACTTAAAGTTAGTAGAAAGATGGCCAATATGCGTTGGAACTCAAATTGACAATAACAAGTAAGATTGTTTTTTATAGTAATAAATGAGTCAACTGCTACGACAAGTAAGATTACAAGTAACTTTTTAATAATTACATTAAATTTTAGGTTTTCAAAACTTTGTAAGGGTGTACTTGTTGGTGATGATTCCTATGAAAGAAATCAAGCGAATCCAAGATGTAAATCTTGTAGAATTTTACGTCATCGTTTACAGAACTATAATTCAACTTCAACTGTTTTAGAAAGTACAATTGCTCAACAACGACGTACGTACTTCTAATCTACACAAACGATGTAAACGATGAAAAGAATGGTAAGTTATTTTAATAATTGTTCTATACTAACAATTGAGTTATCAAACTCAATAAGATGAGAAAATTATTTTTTTTTCGACGCTAATGAATTTTACGGTTTATAATTAATACGAAATCTAAAATTCGGTGATGATTGTCTATTTTTTATATTGAAAGAAGATGTACAATTAAACGATATCTTTTTCTTTCAACAGGGAAACCATACTATTTGTACTCTTCCAACGGCAATATAGTATATTAAAGCCTGATTCTATCCAAGATACGTACAATAATTAAGAATATTTTTCTCAAACAATGTTCACAAATGTTGTTCATTGATCGCCACTCATTCAGGAGTTCAGTATTATTAATATTAGTTATTTCAGTCCGCAACTAATGTATAGTGCATTACATTATATGTATAATGAAAATAACATGAAATAATATGAATTGTAATTAGGAATAATGCCATAACCATCATTTTTGAAAAAACTTTTTTGACAGTGTATTTCTATTAAACAATCATATGTCTTAATATTATATTGACTAAATAACGAGACAAATGTTTGTTAAAGGATAATTGCTTATTACCATACATATATTTTACGTTGAATTTTCAAATGAATTTGTATATTAATAGTTTCGTTAAAGTAGTTAATACCTTTGAATAAAATTTGAACATTTATCTTACTATCGAAGTATTGAAAATTTGTACAAATTTGAATTTTTAAATATTTTAATTCCTGAAAAAGCAGAATCTCATGTATAATTTGTATTTCCATTTACTAAATTTGATGCTACTTTTTTAAGACGAGCTAAGAGACCAGTCCTCCGCAGAAGTTTCGCCTCCTTCGACGAGGGACAGGGTCGAACTCTCGAATCTCGATCTGCTGTCAGCAGCTTCCGGCCTCAGGCGGCGCATGCGCTGAAGGCTTAGTTGATATATTTTTTTTCAACTATTTTTCCAATTTTGTTTTTCGTATTTACAGAAAACCGGTCACTAACAATAATCCTGAGTAGATGATTCGTAAGCTACAAACGATTGCACATAGATTACATTGGATTTGGTAAAGATTTACGGCAGGGAGGGGCCAACTTCACAAAATTCCCTAGGCGATTTTGTTTTCGTTATTATTAACGAGTGATTAACTAACCAACGTCGGAATTAGCACTACAATCAACTACAAACGAACTACAATCGATTGTGATAAGAATAAATCTAATCCGGGGAGATGAGGGGCTAATTGTAAGTATATGGAGCTCAGAAGTTTGTAGATCTTGATTTTAATTTGATCGAAGCTATGTCTTCTCGCACACCTAGAGATCCCTTGCATGCAGAAGGAAATTGTCGTAAAAAGCAAGTGAGTATAGTTATTTGATGAAACATAATAATTAAAAATTCAAACGTTGTAGGTTTGATTGATAAATTAAAACTTGAGAAAGTTGTATAACTCAACTGCCATAAAACTTTGTTCAACACAAAAACTGTCAGGTACGTACTCAATGCCAAACGATTATTTTATGTTTCTGGCTTCATCAAATAAATTTTTTTTTGTCAATTTCTTCGGTGGAGAGTATTTTTAAAAAAAATTTTGATTTTTTTTTGTTTGGTGTTGTTGAATTTGTGGTCTCTTTTGCATATAATTTATTTACTTTCTTAGCATGTAATATTGGTAATAAGTTGGTATAGAGACCAATAAATTTGTACAATTAATAGTTGATTGTCTGATTGAAAGCGTTGAAACTCATCCAAATCACACATTTTTGCAGGCAATTTTGGAATTTCTGCTATTTCTTTAAAATTGGGAAAAGCTTGAAAAGAAAATACCTGTGTCAAAAAGTACTTTGATTGGTTTGAAAAAAACTTTACGAGCTACACTTCAAATACTGGACATGCTTAAAAACGAATGTGGATATAAATATTTAATGACAGCTACGTTATCACAGGATCCTTCAAAGGTACGTAATAATACACAAATAAACATAATACAACTATTATCAACGGTATTTGTCATTATGTCTATTACACAATTATTGATTTTTCATTTCAGAGGTTTTTTTTCTGTAATGCGACATTCGTGTGAAGGGAATGATCACCCTGATTCAAAAATATTCGCTCAAGTTTATCGATTTGCATCTACGTTTTCACTCATACGTTTTCCGAAAGGTTGTAATGTTTCTAGCGACAATCTTTTGAAAAATGTAATGAAACCTGATGAAGTTTCAAGTTCTTCAAATCAAGAGCGAGAATCATGGCTTCAAAACATCGATGCCATTCTAGAAGGTACTGAACCGCAAGTGGAACGTTCTTCAATAGTTGAGGACCACGATTATAATGAGGCTGTAACCAGTGATACCGTGCAACCATATATTGCTGGTTACATAACTCGCAAAATCCATAAAATTGTAAAATGTACGGATTGCTTAACAACTATACATATGAATGCAGTAGATGGTCAACGAGTACAAAGAAATGATGTAATCCATAAAATGAATATATATGGTGGACTCATGTATCCTAGCTACAAGTTGTTCGAATTGACCAAGCAATTAGAAGAGTGTGTTTTGAGAGCTGTAAGTAAAGCTTTAACAAATGTTGAAACCATAAGTCAAATAACACACGAACTTAACGAGGAAACTCTCATTAAAGTTGGGTGCTTTTAGCATCAAAGAGAGCTAACGGTTAAGATAATTGATGTTTATATCGTGATGCGGGCTCATTTTTGAGCGAAGTCAGAGAATAAACGCTATGACGGAGCTAAGACAAAAACCAAAATGAGCCAAAAAAACGCCAAATTACATACACGAACGCTGTTTAAAAAAACTGTATCTTATATCGTTAAAAATATAAACTTTTATTCATTTATTGATATTTTAATATATTGTATTATTAATAATAAATATTTCTTGATTGCCTGTTAGACCAGTTTTGGTGACTTCTACATTCAAATAATTATGAAACCTCTATAATATTTTTTCAGCACGCGATTATTGAGTATTTGCATAAAAATGATTTTGCCCTAAAAATGTGATTAACACGTTCTTCAATAAGTAAAAGACTTGGGAAAAAAATTCAAAATTAATTTAAACGAGTAATTTTTAAATAAATAAATCAATAAAAGTGGTCCTAAATGATAAAAAAAAAAGTCACGTGATGCGAGACGGGTTGTGGTTGGTTTGACGTCATTGTGCATATATCAGCGCGCTTATTTAAATCCATATTGAGTAGTAAATGGTATTTTTCAGTGTTTAAGAAGTTTAAATTAAGTTTCTACAACTTTATTACTTTAAGTTTCATTATATTTTATATTTAATGTAAGGATTCACTTAAAGTATTAAAAAAAATTGATAATGGATTTCGCGGATAATTTTTCTTAAAAATCTGAATAATTAAATAGTTCTTGATTATTATAATAAATAACTCTACAAAACGTATTTTCTAAACAACAATCTCAACAGCTGATTACACGTGCTCAGAAAAGTATACCGCAAAAGATTGGCGCCAACTATTTCAAACAAAATATGCACTATGACGTCACATACGCGAGAGGGAGTTACTTATTCGTTTAAATTTGGACTATTTTTTATTTATTAAATAATTTAAATATTTACGGAGAAAAAAATCAAAAAATTCGGAAAAATTCTACAAACTTAAAAAATACAAAATGTTAAGAAATATAAAAATCTTGCAAATACCCATTTTTTAATTTCGGTTATTATTTGATACTATTTCATATTTGCTATTTACAAATAATTGGGGTACTTAGAAATACTGTATAATTTTATTCCATCTTCATGTTTGTCTGTATGTTCTAATAATTAAAAAAAATGCGCTGTAACAAAGCAGAAATTTTTCTTTCCTTTTTAAATTAGTATCCCACTCTAATAATTTGTTTCGCTCCTTTCAAAATTTTTCCATTTGCTACTATAGCGCCACCTTAATTTGCTCACGTTCAACGGACACTTTTTAATATACTGAGATAGTCCTCCTTACCCTTACTTCTACCCACGGACATGGGAAATATATTTTATGTGTCCGTGCTTCTACCCTCCACATGAAAAATACATCGCTCTTTCAATCCAATGGCCTGTGTGCCAAGAAGGTTGCAATCACTGATATAAAGAGACTACGTTTTAAATAGGGCTTGCAATGATCTACCAAAGATCGGTGCACCGTAGCACAGAATAAGGATTCTGTGGCCGTAGGCCGGTCGTATATTCCTGTTCATAGTCGTGGTCGGCCAGTATTTGTTCGGTCAAGTTCAGACGAATAATCAGAATTCACGTGGCTGTGCACTCACCTCTGCAGTCTGTCGTCAATCCATCACGTAGCATGGCTTGTTTGAAGTAGTCACGTGCTAATATTCGTATTTTATCTTTTTGCGTTTCATATCAGACCTGCTGATGGATTAACATCAACAATCAGGCTCCAAGTCTTGAAAAATTCAGAATAACTGAAATTTTCAGATGGATCAACTCGAGTTGAATATTGATCAGATCATTGACAGCAACATAATGTTAAAAACATCGGAGAGAACTGACAAGGAATCTGTAATGGAATCTTCCTTGAAAAAAAGGCCTTTAAATGTACAATAATCTTTTGAGAATCATCAATCAAGTCAAATTCACACACTTTCAGGAACTGAACTTGTTCTAAATTTTATATCATAACAACCAACAACTGTAGGTATTTTTGTAATTTCTTAATAATAAAAACTCGAATTTGCAGCTGCAAGATCTGGTCAGTGACATAAATCTAAGGTGTGATGATACTGAAGCCAATTTCACCTTAGGAGATATCTCTGAAAGTGAAGAAATCTGGGTATTGGATGTGCCTAAAACGGTCAGTGATGTTGCCTAACACAAAATTGAAGCATATTACTTTACACTTTTTGAGCACAGCTGCAAATACATCCACATAGGTCAATCAAAGTCGCCATCTATATCTGCTTTATATATTTTTTTTGTAACATTAGATCAACCCTAAAAACTTCAGAGGACAGACAATAAAACTTGGGGAAAAAAACAACTTCGAAATTGGGAATGATATGTACGAAACATGTTCTCTTCGAAGTCATGATGCTCAATACTTATCTCTTGTTTTTAATACTGGTACACAAAAGAGACCTTATAAAACAGGTAATTTCTGCTAACACCATTCTGCCATCAAAAAGTACCCTGTAAACCATCATGAGTTCTAATAATTTCATTGCTTTTGTAGTTAATGTGAAACCAACAGGATTCTTGCAGATTCGTCAAAAGCTCAAACGTGTTCTGAATGTTGATTTGGCATCGCAAAAGAACGCTGGCGTTCCATTTCCCAGGAATCTTAAAGTCAGACACCCTTTATTTGGTCATGACTACAGTGGAAAACTACTTCCAGCTCCAAAGAAAAATAGGGCGTAGAAATTGATTTCTCAGAATTCTCCGTTCAGTTATACATCTTATACTAAAGATGACAATTTAATACTTCTCTCATTATTTGTCTTATCTCTGCCCATACATACCGCGATCCTTTCCGCAAACTCTAACAAATACTGTTGACAAGCTGTATCTGGTTTTTCCGCAAGATCGGGCCATAATGCAAGGACCTTATCGTATTTTTCATGTACGAATATCGTTTGTAAAATTTCGAATTTTTACCGCCATTTTCCGGTCGATTGAGGGGTGGTTTCCCTCCGCGAACCTGTACTATCGATAGAAACGAAGGTAAAAACGGTGAAGTTTCTATTCAAGAGAACATGTCAATTTCGCGTGAAATAAAAAATTAATGAGTAGTATGGACTCAGGTATTGTTTGTTTAACAATCACTGCATAGTGCGTAGTATTCCTCTCGGAATACCCTGCTTGCAGGATGCAGATGATTTTTCAGGGTGGTGGTCCATTGATTCAGATGAATATAAATAAACAGGGATGCTGTGACGTGATTATCGCGTGTGAGTCGTTTATTTTTTGAGATAAAAAAACAAGCTGTAAACTCAATTGATACAAGTATGAAACTTCTTCATTGTTATTTGTAATGAATTTGAAACTATCGTTATTTTAACAGTTCATTTGAGAGTAAAGCGAAAATTGCGGATCATCATTGTCCACACCCTAGAAATTAAGTATTATAACAAAGATACTGCGACAAAAAGCTGTCATGAATCGGTGCATATTTCGATTGACTGAAAATACGGCTATATCGGTGCAAGATTTAAATATTACGTATGAATTATTTAACAATTGAGTGGCTTTAAAATCAACGAAATCCTAAACAACGAATGAATAAATTCGTGTAGATGTATGCTACGGAAATACATGATAATTACGACAAAATAACCGAATGACATATACAATATATGTATATTTTACCATGCATGGCATTAGAAAAATAATCTAGATAAATATGAAAGTTCTTTTACGAAACATTTAGCAAAATTTTACATCCACTTTAAAAATTGATCGCGGGGGCATTTAAGTGAATATAAGCGTATCGCCGAATTGTGAAAATGGACCATATAAGTGAGTTTGACATAAGACTTGAAAAAGAGGCCTACTATGCTGGGGAGACCATACACGGTCATGTCATTTTACATACGACTGAAAATTTCAAATTGAGGTGTAAGTATTTTTCACATTTTTCGAATTCCATTATTTGAATAGTAAATATAGTCTTTGAAATCCCATTTTTTACATTGAAATTAATGATTCTAGCCATCAGAGTATCGCTGCGTGGCCAAGCCCATGCGGAATGGAAAATACTCGTCAGTGGTGATAGACGAAGTGTTAAAGATGATCAATATTTTGTTGATGACAGACTGGTGATATGGGGCCAAGGTTGTATTATTCATTATTTCATATTTTTCTTTTTGGTTATATAATATGACTGTAATATCTTGTAGATTCCTCAGAAGGTTCTGTGCCAATCTTACCTCGTGGAAAACATCAGTTTCCATTCAGATTCAATTTACCTGAGAGTGCTTTACCATGTAGTTTTGAATCTCGTACTGGCTGTATTCGATACTATGTAAAGGCCACAGTGGATCGACCTTATGCGAGTCCACCGCAAGGTCTTAAATATTTCACACTAATCGGACCCCACATAGACTGTATGGATGAACAATATCTGGTACCAATAGATGTATAATTATCATGTATTTTCATATAACACTTTATAAAGTTTCTCTGTGACTTGAATACTATCATGAAACTATTTTTAAAAAGATCCTTAAAGTTGACCATAATGTTTGTTACTTTTTGTTTCGTCTAGAAACCAATGGTTGGAAATGAAATATATGCTTCCTGCTGTTTTTGCTGCACTCGTAATCCAGTTGAACTAAGTGCTCAATTAGAGAGAAGTGCTTACGTTTCTGGGGAAAGCATTAAATTACGTGCTGCAATTGACAACAAAGGTTTAGAGAAGGCTTGGTTGAAGGTTAAATTAACGCAGGTGAATCAATGTTGAATACACTTATAAACTTTAAATCTGCATTCCACAACTTATTTATCGTTTCATCAAATATGATCCATCATTTAATTTGCTTCCATATCATCTTGTATTAATGGTAAGCACAAAAATTTACAGTATGTAGAATTTTTTATCGATCGCGGAGTGCTTGGAACTAGTAGAGAACAACAAAAAATGGTCTTAGAGTACAAGGGTGATCCAGTTCATCCTGGCTCAACCATGAAATGGGATTCTGGTAAGACCATGGTGCTCCCTGTGTGTCCACCTACATTGATTGGAGTCTGCCGACTTATACAAATATACTATGTTCTGAAGGTAAGCAATACCTCCAATTCGGTTGTTTAGATAACTACACAAATCTATAGATTGTAGTCATTTGCAAAATCTGAGTTTATATCATCTATGGAAGGGATCATTAATTTGCTCCAAAATTTAATTTAATATTTTACAGGTCAGTGTAGAATTTGAAAAAGCGGGAGAAGATCTACAAATGCATTTTCCATTAACAGTTGCAACTGTGCCATTCAGAATACCGAACAGCATTCATCAACCACAAATCAAATATGGTATGCATCCAGTAATAGGACGGAATATTTCTGTATTTTTTTTAGGATCATAGGGGAAAATGAATTGAAGTTGTGAATCTGCAGTGCGAAAATATTTGATCATACATATGTATATTTATATTTGTGACTTTTTGTTATAGACGTTGCAGCTGAACAAGTTGAAGGAGGTTGTTATATAGGACCAGAATTTTTGCTAGGTCAAGTCTATGATGGATCTGATGTAACGCAACCATCTGCATTGGTCTTGTACAGGCCCGTTTACGTTTGCACTACAAATGATTGGAGAGGTCACGGACATTAATACAAATAAATGATTAATGGTCTTATGAAGTTTTCAGGGTAATATATATGAATGTCGTGCAATTAAGAACATTCAATTTTCTATTGAATCCAAAATTATGAACCGACTGAATTTTTACGTTTCTAGCGTTATTTTTCATAGTAGTAAACAGACAGATTGACGTTTGACTTAGCAGAAAAGCAAAAGCTGTAGTAAATAACGTTTGAATATGAATATTACTACGTAATTGGAAGTGAGCTAACACCCCCTGTGATTTGAAAAATGTAAAGTTTTTTCAAATTTACAGTACCAAAATATACATGTCATTATGCTACATGTCATGTATCCAGTACGTTTTTTATTAATCTTGAAAAGTTTGTTTATAACGTAATTGTCGTTGATTGAATATATTTTATATTACGTACAACGCAATGAAACGGTTGCAATAATGATAGATGTTGGGCGTACTCATGAAATGTTTATACATAGATATATCAATAGAAACAGTGATCCCATGTACTTTGAAAGAAATTGCAGATTTTTTGACTATCCCAAAAACAAATACCTCGGAATCTTAAGATATTTATAGCAGGTTATGCACTGCATTTTGTGACTGCGCTGAGAATAGATACGCCTATGTGAAAATAGAATGTTATCAGCCACCTCAGAATGACAATACAAACCATGAACCGTGTAATAGTTCTAGATAGCTGCTAGCTCCAAAGACATATTGGTCTAAAATATTTCAAATGTAAATGATAAATGGTATTTAGTTTTGGAGTATGAGTAATAGTAATAGTCCTAATGCATTTAATTTTGAAGTAGCAAAAAAATCAAGTTCAGTATTTGTATTTAAATGCCATTAAACAGTCTACAATTAGGATGTGACGTCCTCAAGATCTTCTGACAGCAATAGTTGCACACATCTTGGACTTCAGGTTCAAAAGTAAGTGCGTATGACTTATGGTATAAACAATCATGTGGTGGTTGTGATTGAAAGAGTTTAAGAACATTACTCGATTTTTTTTTACTTTAAATAAACTGTGACGCAGTTCATTGTTGCATAAAAGTAGGGAGTTTATACAAACAATGAAAAGTATTTACATTGACGGAAAGTCTCCTTAGCATTACAGCCACCTTTTTCTTTGAAATATCGTGTTTAAAGATGAGAATCCAATAGAAAATCTGTAACGTGAACATTTTAGAAACAAGAGGCTGAAATATCTTGGCCTCTAGAAAAATTTCAACAAAAAGTATTGCCTGGTTATCCGTAGTCATTATGCGTTCTGTGTTGAGAATATACAACGGTGTGCAATTATATTGAGTGTTAGGTTTAAGTCCCTGGAGTCTAGATCACTTTACATTGTACTCTACCAAAGACAAATTTATAATGAAAGACGTTATATATGAATGTATGTTCAATCATATAATATAAATTATATACTGCAAATATATATTTATTCATCAGTAAAATATAGTATCATATTTATTAAAAACAATAAGATGAATAACGAACTTGGCATTAGTAGTATTTTAAATGTTACATTTATAAAGTTTCAAATACCCTACAATAATAAACATGTATTGATTATGAGCTTGTTATTTTAAATGGAATTCGTGAAAAACAAACAAATAAGGTTACACAAATGCATTTCAGAGAATAAAAAATCATTTTTATTGTATTCACTTATGTCCAAGTAGAAAACGTAACATCACATTTGTTATCAATGTATTTACATGAATCAATGGAAAGTTCCCTCCAAAACTGAACTGATCCTTAGATTACATCCTAAACTGTACAGTCCAAAACTGAAGTGGTTCTGCAGTACATTAATGACACATGGCCTATATTAGGTAACTTATCAACAAAAAGCTTAGGAAAAACAGAAATTGCAAGATTTTACTGTTATTGGAAAATTTTGAATATCACCGATCCATTGATAATATTCTGTATCGGGATATTTACAAAAATTGAAAACAGGTACTACTTCAATCAAAGATCCAAAATAATCATTTCTCAGGTTGGTCATTTCCAATATTTTTAAACAAGGCTTCTTTGTAGTTAATGACAGACTAAAAAAGACAATTTTATTGAGTAGATAATTTTTCATACTGCATTCAGTGGTAAGAGGTTATGCGAATATGTCAAAAATAGTTAATCTTTCTTGATGTACCATTGTGACTAACAAAACAACTCACTACGTAAACAGCACTATAACTTCTCTATCAACGATTACTTGCAGCAATAGATCTGCCAATACTTGCTCACGTACTGCAATATGTTGATCAAATTTGAAACATGAAAACCCGCACTAATTAAACTCAGTAGTTGCAACTTATGTAAGAAAGACAGAAGAAAAATACCCATTGTATCTAGGAACAGAAATTTCACATCACTTCCATACTGTTCTGTGTATTTTCAGTAAAACCTAAGGTGGATGTGGGGGCATCTTGTGTTGTTTCCTCCATAGTTTGTTCTGCCATACTGTCAGACAAGTTAGTACCGGTAGAATTGACTCCATCATCCCAATTTATTTTGAATCGAGTAACTCGTGGCTTGTCTCCAAGTATATTTCTCTGTACTTTTTCAAACAAGGGTTGAGTTGGAGGATTTTCGCGCAGTTCAGTGTCTGTATATTCATTATTGATGAAATAACCCACTCGAACAAACTCATGCCCTCGATAAGAACAGGTTAATAGCACTACAGTAACTCCTAAGGCATCATTGACAGGAATTCGACTGACGTCAGGTGGGTCAGCCTGTTTGTAAAATCATAGTATCAAAATTTCATCAAAACTACATGATTAGGATGAGTTGAATAACGTTGTCAAGTCAATAATAAATTTTTACCTGAAACACGAACATGTGTCTTCCTTCAGGGATAGGACCAACATAGATTGTATCAAGAACTTGATCAAATTCTTCTGACTCCGCACTGCCGACGTAAATCATTTTCCATTCCAAATCTGTGAAAAATAATTCATGAAAGAAATTGAACTTTTTTTTTTTACGAAAAGGTATTATTAATAACACAATGAAAATGAACGCGCTATTGTTTGAAGTAAATATTATCGCTGACTGAAGTCAGCATATTTAGAATGAAGAACAACCAAATATTTCAGGGCAGAACATTAGCGAAAAGACAGGACTAATCCGAACAATGCGAAAACTGACATAACCTTCAGGGTGTTATGCATGTCCTAAAACTTAAACATAACGAATTTGGTTTTGCCAGATAAACGAAAAGGTCATACCTTCTTTGAGTTCTTCGATACATTCAAATGTGACTTCGAATTGAAAGGGATTCAGGAATGGTGAGGGATTATCCAATACAGCCACATTTGCAAGTTGTACCTTAGCCATTATTATTAGTTTTCCAGAAGCGTAGTAACTGAATCTGAGCACAATACAATTAACCAATTCGTTTGGTCAAGTCTTACTCCTTGTGTTAACGCGAATAATTAATAAAACTATAGGATTCTTGCTGAAATTATAATAGATTTAGTGAGCAAACATTTGTTTCGCGGGACTTCGAGGTTGGCTTGGCGGCAAGTGAGATGAAATACATATCCGTAATGCGACGTCGTGAAACTGAACGCAGTCAAACCTGGTCAAACTGTTATTGGCGGTCGAAACATTTCCTACCTTTTTCCGGGGGTGTTCCTAGCTATTTTCCTATAGCAATTATTTTTGGTTGTGAGGTCTCTTTCAGGAATGGCGCTCGCCGCGGTTCTCAAAATTCATTGAACTTCTATTCTTCATTTTAGACAGCTAATTCAAATGGTATGAAATTCTGAAACTTCAGATGACTTATAATTGTGGCTTACAAACATTGGAACAAACGTACAGACTGACAATTATCTGTCAAATCAGCTGTTTATTCATGGAAATTTGGCATGAATAGAGTGTAGCTCCGTTGGTTCAGTTGTGTAGATTAGAACTAACCACTAAACGCAACCGTCTGAATGAAGTAATTTCCGGCTCTCACGAGAAGACCCCGCGAAAGACAAATCAAAAAATAATGTCATCGACAAATTGACAGATCCACGAATTTCATCTAAAGGATGAAATCGCAATCGCGTACATTGATTTTGATTTATTTGTAGTTATTGTCATTACAACAACACCACCCTCAAATTATTTGCAAGTTTAAAGGGTAAATTCTATTCGAGGTCGGGTTTGGTATTTGTTTTGACGTACTCCTTTTAAGGGTGACGTCCGTTTTTGCGCACGCCTACTGCGCACACGGCTACATTTCGTCGACCATAAAAATTTCCCAGTAAAGAAAAGATTTGTAGTGGAAAAGTTGAGACGTAAGTAAACATTTGCTAAATAATGCAACATTTCTACTGTAAATTATTTTGGAAAAATTCTCACCCTCGCGCAAGTCACTGAAATTGTTGAGGGTTTCAAAATGAAATTAAAAAAATTTGCCACTAAAAAGATGAAATTAAGGTTAAAACAGTCAGCTCCCAGGGTCCCCAGAAAAGGTTTCCTGGGAAATTGTAGAAATTGGATAGTTTACATCTAAGGTTCGTGGGAGTGGCCGTCTATGACTTTTGTTCACATATCATTATAACGAAAAATTAATTTTACAAAACTCCTAGGCCAGTTTGCGCGTTCATTTGCTATACCGATTTTCAGACATCCCTTCGGTACAAGTTTCAGGGCGTTCATAACGTAACACGATGAAATAATAATATGATGACTAATTTTACCTCATTTCATTTGCGATATTCATAAGCTGTCGCGAATCTTTCCAGTTAATGTTATTCGCTCACATTACCTCGCCCCTACCTCCCTCATTTTTCCACCCAACCTCCCCCCCCTCCCTTCCTTCTTGTCTCTTCACTACTGCATAGTGTTATTCGGTTACCTTCCCCACCCGCCGCGTCATTTACGTGTCACTCCCACTCTATAATTTTCCACCGTTTTCCTATCACCCCTCCTATGCCTATAACATTTCCCATCAGTTTTAACAGCTGTTTACGTTGTCTTAATTCATCTGTGAGTCCTAGATATGTGAAAAACCGTTGATAAAGTATAAACGTTTGTAAAATATATTTGGTAATCAGTTTAGCTATCTTATTACAATAGTGGTATGTTACTAATGTTCAATTTCTCATCGGTATCCTTTGTTTGAGCAACTGACAGTTCCTGTCAATTTTATTGTTCAGCGTTCTGGACTCACCGTATACATATTTATGGTTTGTAGATACTCAAGGAATTTTCAATTGTTAGACACACATATATGTATAAATAAATTAATTAATTAATTATCATGGTGCAACGCTGCAAAAAATTGCAAAGTTTTGTTAAATACTCAATGATACAAACAAACATAAACTGAGTAACTGACTGAAGTTATTTGTTACGAATATAAAATGTCTCTATCAGTTGGTTCTTACGTTTGACTAAATTAGTGCCTTGAGCATGTGCATCTTTGGCAGATAATGATTAAAGCTTAAATCATTGTTGAACTGTTTGAATGAGGAAGTTAATACTCATCTTGCATCAAAGAACTGAAAATGCTTTTATTCTATTCTAATATTGCAATTGAATTTTGTTACTTTACGTATCGAAATACTACATCATAAAATAATTTCTTACAAGAATGACTCACTTTTTTAGTAGGCTCAACTTAATTCATAATTATTACATATTTTGTCTTAGTGTTGTAAATCTTTCGACAGCCTAGTTTTTCAATGTCATAATATGTTTTGTAAACAATATGAATTTCAAAAACTACCCGGTTTGTGCAAACTGATATACTGAACTGTATATTTATAAACAAAGTATTTTTGCTCATGTATAATTCAGCATTTGTTTAATTGGTTTTGTAGGACATGTTGCATAATGATAATATTTTGCTTACTTTCTCCATTAATATCTTGTCCTACTTGATGAAGGTGAGATTAATTCTAGATATAATGTATTTGTCAACAAGAAAAACACATAGGTGGGCTTAGACCCTAATGAATACTAAGGCAATAAGTCTGTACAAAATTGAATGATGTGTCGTGCCCACAATTACAGTATCATGAATTTTTTTTTACAGATAGTCATTGGTACTAGAACATAACCTAGGATCTTGGGCTTCACCATCGGCTTAGTGTGAAAAACATTTGCATAGGTCCTAAACGTGAGTAGATCCATAGTTATTAATCCATGAAAAGTCATGAGTATCATTACGAACTCAATCTATGTATGATTATCAATTTGAAATTCATCATCTCTGAATAATTATTGCTCATTATAGTTCAATGAATCCTGGGTTCGTCAGGCTCAGGTTATTTTGTCGAATGTGAAGTCACGTAATTAAATTCTTTTTATCCCGCTACTAAATATTGAGAATTGGTATATTATTCGGATTTATACTCATGTACAAGTGCATATGTGAACAGAAAGTTCCATAAGGTCTAAGAGGAATCATTAAATATAAATCTATGCTCTGTGGTAGGTCTGCTGTGTTTAAAATTCAAATTTCAAATAGTATGTTACGAGTTGACAATTTTGTAGTTAATTCTCTTCGGGATCGTTTTTTTGTACATACCGTTCAATGATATAGCTATTTAGTTTTACAATTATTAATTTTGTAATCATATGTATCGGAACTGTCCTTGTGGACGTTTGTGTGGGTAAATATTTCGTGAACTGTGGTTATGTGCAATAGTATAAAATCATATGAATCATCAACTTTTTCTGTGTTTGGATTTCAAACTAAGTTACTTCAATCTACATCATTACAATTAGGGATAATTCTTTATTTTACTTGTAGGAACTTTGGGCTTGAGACGAACTTCAATTGTCATCCAAAACTTGTTATCTAAAGTTGCAGTGAAGAGTATGTCTGTGTTAAATCAAAGTGGAGAAGATGCGGTGGAGTGCCCCTTGTGCATGGAACCTTTGGAGGTTGACGATCTAAACTTCTATCCCTGCACTTGTGGTTATCAAATTTGCCGCTTCTGTTGGCACAGAATTCGCACCGATGAAAATGGGCTTTGCCCTGCTTGTCGGAAAGCCTATCCTGAAAATCCTGCTGACTTCAAGCCCCTAACCAAGGAAGAAATTGCAAGGTATGTTGACTTTTGCTCAGTCTTGGACTAAAATCACTCTTAACCTATATTATTAGTTCACTATCAACACATACTTGGAGATTTTATTATCGTCATGATACTTTCAGTTTTAGCTGGTGTCATAATCATGTTTTTCTGTTTATCATTAACCAGCATAATGAGGGATCATTATGCTGGTTAATATTCTTATTCCAAGTGGGAAGGAACTGCTCTGAGGAAAGAAGATGAACATCTCTTTGATTGTCCTGTGCGTCTTCTCATATGTCAGATGTTTGTTTTAGGTTGAAAGCAGAGAAAAGACTGAAGGACCAACAGCGAAAGCAACGAGTAACTGAGAATAGAAAACATCTGGCAAACGTTCGTGTCGTACAAAAAAATCTAGTATTTGTTGTAGGCTTGCCAATGCGACTGGCAGATGCTGATGTGAGTATTAAAAGTCTCGTCAAATCTATGAGATATTAGGAACTAAATTTCATTTTTCAAATGTTTCATTCTTTCTAGGTTCTCAAGCGACATGAGTATTTTGGCAAGTTCGGGAAAATTCATAAAGTTGTCATTAATCAAAGCACCTCCTATGCAGGGTCTCAAGGTCCTAGTGCATCGGCGTATGTCACGTATCAGGTTAGTTCCAGCATGGTTGAGATCCTTTTGAAGTGATTGTTTGACTCGCAATACTCCTCTCTATTCGAATATTAAAAAATATGAAACTATGAAGAGTTTTCTTGAATTTTATCAGCTCGAGTACTTTGAAAACTGATTATGTTAAATTCGTGCGTTAACCTTCTTAGCGGCAAGAGGATGCACTGCGTGCAATAGAAGCAGTGAATAACATATTGGTTGATGGACGGACGGTTAAAACGTCGTTAGGAACCACGAAGTACTGTTCACATTTTATGCGTAATCAAGCATGTCCGAAACCCGATTGTATGTACCTCCATGACTTTGGCGATCAAGAAGCATCGTTTACAAAGGAAGAAATGCATCTAGGCAAGCACCAGGAGTATGAGCGTAAACTTGTACAGTCACTACACGCTCATGCATCTGCGTTACAACGGTAAATTACCATTATTCAACCATGTGTTTTGATATATGAATACAAACCTGTGGACATTTGTAATATTGTGTGATTTTGACCTTTCTGATCAAGTGTCCAAGAATGATGTGCTCTTCAAACAAAAGACATTTTTTCCTTTTACAGAAAACCAACGCCATCGCCACCAGTGACAGGTAGCACAGTTCGGGAAAATGGTACGGCGAATCCACAAACAAAAGAGGCATGGCCATCGTTACAACCTGGACAGACTAATAGTATGTTGAATATATAATCTTTTTTGATTGCTCTGAATAAAATTAGTCTGTCCATGACTCTCAAATAATGAGATGACTTTCACAGATTGGCTAAAACAAGCTAGAATCATGAAAAAGAGTTCGATTCAAATACAGTAGTCAGGTTATGATTCAGAAACGTTGCTTATTCGTGAATTTTAGATGTCTAGTTTCGAACTTTAATTTGACATGTTTCGAAACTTCTAATAGGTACACAAACAAATAGTAAAGAACCGTCTCCAGCAATAAATACGCTGGTGCAGCAGTCCAATGGCACAAACGGAAGTGCGAGTCTACAGAACCACACAGCTGCGACAATAAATCAACAAAATAATAACAATAAGGGTGAAGGAGGTCTGAGTCGCAGAGGCAAAAGTAATAGCGAAAGTAAGGCACAGGCCGCACGCAACAAACATAAAAACTCACAGAACAAGGAAAAACATGGAGTTCGGACAACTTCTCGATCTGAATCAAATTCAACAAATGGTCAAACTAGTTTACAGATGTCGAGTTCTTTGCAAACAGAGTCTCGGAATTCTTCAATCGATTCAGTTGATGAAAACACACAGAAACCGAATACTAGGAGTCAAATGGATCAACACAATACACAAGTTAAAGATCAAAACCCATCAGAATTCCAGAACGACGAAGCAAAAATCAATGGAGTTTTAGAGAATGGCGAAATGAGTCAATCTGAAAGCGATAGTGATCCACCAAGAGAAGGTAGTACACCAGCCAGTATAGTTTCCAGCACCGAAGAATCTACCCATCACAATACTGGGTTGGTGGATTCCGAAGAAATGGGCAATGTAGCTGTGTTAGGTGAGTTCTTTATACTCGCCGTTATTTCTGTCTGTCTCGATTGTTTTTTATTGAACTGAATTCTGTTGCTAGAGTCTCCGCGATAAACTTTACTCTGGCATACAGGGTTTTCAATAGACGGATTCAATGATAGTTCAGAATAATGCTATATCAAAGTTACTATAGTTTTTTTAATATCCGCACAACTTACACAATAACGTATATGCCTTATAACCTATATACTTACATTTTTTTTCATTTAATGAACTGGTCGCAGGACACTGGTAAACCATCTAATTTACGCGACATAGTCAATCATTGTGATTACGAAATACTATCTCGAACGATACATGTATTTTGCAGTATTGTGTATTGGTACCGCTCCAAATAGGGTTTTTTTTTTCTTTGTTATGAATTCGGTTGTTTTTTAGTTTTAAAGGGAAGTGGAAAATAATTGTGATTCTCAATTATCCATAAATCTGAAAGAAAAATTACAATGTCTCTAATAGTGATATATTTATACAGGTACACGTTTTTTATAATAGGATCTCATTATTTCTGAGTAGATCTGATGAACTTTTTTCGTTCCTATAAAATTGATAAAATTGATCTTTAAATACGCTTTTTTACTCAATATGTATGAAGTTTCTATTATTTCTTAATGAACAGTATTCCTTTTCACTGTTATCAGCTTCGTACCTATATGAAAAATCATCCTTTTACTAACATTGGGGAGGGTGAAGAACTGACGTAATATTTAGGTATACTTTGACAAACCCATTCAATATTTTGAATATAACGAAAAAATGACACTGATTTTACCAAAGCTTTTGGGTTTCTAGCAACACTCAGTATAATAAACACTTAGTATTTAAAAATGGTCTCTCGTGATAAAGTATAACAAGCACTTGATTCAAAAGAAATGAATCAAAAACACAATTTAGTATATTCCGATACTTGAAGAAATTCGCCTAAAACTAACAGTATTCAATTTTTCAAATTACAGTTTGTAATTGAATAAATTGTGTTTGTTTTTGAAAAAACATTGAGTAGTCGCTGTATGCAGCATGTTCTGGGTGGAATTTTTTTTTCCATAACACAAAGAATTGTAACTAATATGCTTTAGCTCCTTGCATCTCACGTATTGGGATGGAAATCAAAAGGCACATGATTGTTCAATTACAAACTTTTGACGATCTTTTCTTCCCACTCTGCTGATTTCTTTGATCATAAATGGAAATTTCGTATTTTTGACCAGCGTCACGCTTTCACTCTTGGCAAAAATATCAAAAATATCTGGGATCTGTTAAAAATGATGCCCAATTTAATCTTCTAAAGTTACAAGTATTATATATTATTTAATAATCATACCTATCAGTGTGCTTCAATGTAGGTCTTATGATCTAAATAGTCAAAAAACACTGCCACACCATACATAAATGTGTGTTTTAAGAGTAATACTTATGCCAAGTGCCTATCGAATAGTGTAGAATGATACGTACTATAAAAATATAATATGCCAAAATAAAGAGAGTTAATCAGAAAATTGATCGTGTTATGTCTTCGTGTGTGCTTATTTTTATCCTACACAGAGAATAGGCTAGTTAGATAACGCGGACCTTTGCCCAGAAAATCGTAAAATTTGTGAGATTTTAGTGAGTAAATTTCTTTTTTTTTAATAAGTTTGTCAGGTAAGTATTGAAAGTAGATAGAAATTCTTTTGGTATTTCTAAGAATCTCTATCAACTTCCATATACGGCCAACAATATTTGCTATCTATCATTGAAATCGCCATCTATATTATTACTAATCTCCTTTTTAATTCTGGTAATAACGAAAGAATTTAAAAAATTGAGTACTGAAAATTTGAAATTTAATTCTAGATAGTGAGCGTAAGAACAGCAAATTGTTTTTTAATACATTGACAATGAAATAAAAATGTGTCACACACACAGACACGCACAGTGAAATACTTAGAACTTATTATTATAATCATCTTAAAAATTAGATGCAGAATTTTGCCATAATAATTATATTCTACAAAATGTTTCTGCAATGGTGACATCTAGTAGTTGTTCTTATCAAATCCATTGTTTTTTAAAATAACAAATTTCACCTTTTACACATTTCCAAACATTTGACAATTATTAGAATGTTGAAAGTGTTTCATAGCACTCATATCTGGAATTCACAGCAGTACTAAAATCTCAACAAAACAAAGGTTCTCAGTCTTCTTTCATTCAACAATTGTTCTATTGTTTTATATAACGGTAGTTCTCTGGGCAAAGATCCCTTCAATAGCTGTAAAGCATCTAAAATATCCGAGCATGTTAACAAAGTCCTGGAAAATGACAGGAAAAAGTATTTTGGTATCATTTTTTTGGAGCTGTTTATTCTGGCATTCTGGAGGAACCTTAAAACAAGTAGATCGCATCTCGTAGTGTAGCGGTTGTACGTGTCGTGTCTAGGTACTTCTCCAGCAAGCACTACTTCATCCCAAGGCCTCTCGCAACAACTACCACCTGGTCTACATGTGCATAATGGTGCATCCCAAATACAACTGAATCATCGGTCCATCTTCCAAACGGACAACAACAGCTTTTTTAGTTCGAATACCTTTCAGAAAGTATCATCAACCGTTTCCACACCACCCACGTCACAAACTGGTATGCATAACGATAATTCTTAATTCATACTCATAAGCTATTAGTTCTAATTATGAAAATACTATTAAGTTAGTAATGCCAGGCAGTCTAGTATGCTCACTTTATTGAGCAATCATCAAAAATGGTTCCTGGTGTCAATTATGATGAAATAATTCTAATTGTTGAATTGATGCATGAATTCTAATGTTCTGCTCATCACTTTCTGTCCACTTATGTATATTTAATTTTTGAAATTGCCAATAGACCTTACCGAGATTTTTTTTTTTCTTTATTTCATCAACAGGCAGCACAAGTTTGGATTGGATGAGTACAGGATTGGTATCTATACCTGACTCCTTACCTACGGTACACTCTAGCGAAGATTGGCAAGCTGCTTTTGGATTCCAACCTGAAGCTTCTCAAGCAAATTCCGCAACCCATAAGCCAAGTCCATCGACTTCACCAAGTATCTCATTCAATCCTGAGGAATATATGGATGGGGAGATCTACGCTAACTCAAGATGTGCTGCTCTGGCAGAAAATGCCACTTCGTTTGCATCCAGTTTTCTGACGGACTCACCAGCATCTAAATTTATGGCTGATTTTCAACAAAATTCGCTGCGTCAAAGGCTTGTGATGCAGGTAATTATCTTAAATATGAATTGAAAAAAAAAGTTATAAGTAAATTCCTCTCATTCAACTAGGCTCAACAAAATCAGGAGAATTGTGATTATATTAAACAAAATGGTCAAGCCACGTTGGACGAGCTACACAAACATCACAGTGAAGTTAGTACAGAGATAAAGGCTGATGATGACTTAGGCTTTGATCCTTTTCACGAAACTCAGAAAGCATTAGCTGAATTAATGGAAAATGAGATGCAGCTGCAACAACAGAGACTCTTTCAGCAACAACAACAACAGCAAAGGGATCGGGAAAAACAAAGCAGAGTACAACAACAAGGTCTTACAGGTTTAGGACCCCAACATTTTCCACAGGTCAGAACGTTTATTAGTACCTAGATTTCACTCTGCCCGTTATGATCTAATCATACAAATTTACAAAATATTAAGATTAGTAATCAATTCTTTAATTTAGTCATTGCTATTTTATTGTTGACGCATGTCATTTTTATATCGATAATTTGTTTGCATATTGATATATGATTCTCTTGAATATCTGGTATAGGTGGCACACATTGCTCATTTGCATCAACAGGCACAACACATCCAGAATCTTCAGGCATTACAATCACATTCCCTGTTATCGCGACTCCCATCAAATTTGATACCTCCTAGTGGTAGTCAGAGCCCTGTGCCGACGACAGCAACACCGACCAATCTCGGACAACGTAGTCGTCTACCACCTCCAGGCTTTCCAGGTTCGGCTCCAAATCACATGAACTCCTTTGGTTTGGGTATTCCGCGACCAGCATCGACAAACAATGCTCTTTCCGGTAAATAAACATTAATTGTTAAAGTGTGTGCAATATGATATTTACAGTCAAGTTACATGGGACAATATCCAGTTACTTTAAGCTACATTGAGCATAATAGTTTCAATACCAGCGCAAGGGTGTCATAGAATATGAAAATAATTTATCTCTGAATAATGTTGACTACTGGAAAGCGTACTAAATGTTAGTCTGATGGTTTTTTCCCCACTTCAATCTTTGATGCATCGGAGTAGCTGATATTCACTCAAGCCCTGAATTCCAGTGACAATGAATTTATAGGATGTTTTGAAAATTGTAATGTTACCGCTGTGGAATATCTGGTTTTCTTTCATTGGGCAAACATGAACAGTGGTTAGGACTCATGTTTGTGTTACAGAGTTGCTTATGTCTGCAGGTAGTAAGATACTGCCTTTTATGAGTCACTCATCCGGGGTGCTGTACAATGGAGCCCAACCTCCACCACAGAACACTTTTTTACCAAATGGTGCCCCACTCCTCCGTTCACAAGGTATGAAAAATATTTTTCACTTCAAATCAAATTTCAGCAAATAATTTTTCATTGAATTCATAATCAGTAATGATGAGTTTTACAAGTTATATTTGACATTCAATATTCAGGTGTTGGTAAGTGCGCTGGCGATGCTGTATATAGTTTGAAAGATTGGTGTGAAATCGGCAGTTCGCAGCAGCAATATCACCAACAGGCTTTACATCAAAAAGGAGGTTGGAATAATATCGGACCAATTGCTGACTGGACTTCAATAGACCCAGCAATCGTCAGTTCATCTAGACCAGTTCCCTTCCAGGCTACAGCTACCTGGCAGTTCCCTCATGTTCACTCTCCACATGCAGCCTCTCATGCAACACAACAGGTCTTTACATTATTTCTTACACATCCATTCACATCGATCTCATCGAACCTAAATTAATAATTTTTTATGGCAAATGTCTAACCAGATGAATATTTAATGCCCGTATTCAACTTGTATTGATTTATTAGGAGCCGAATCCTCCTCAACACTGGGCAATGCAACCTCCACCTGGTTTTACTGCACCATCATCTAGTACGCAGCATAATAACCAACAGCCAAGTTCAGCCACACAGTCGCACTCCAAGCTCATCTCTGCTGGATCTGAGGTCGAAAGTAAGTTACTTCACTACTACTATAATGAATGATGCTTATAGTGTTATTACAGAGTATTCTGAAATTGAAATATAATAGGTTCGTTTCATTTTACGATATCAAGTAACGTTTGCTTGGCTATTTCCGTTCAATATTTATAAGTAGGAAAGGGATGAAGAGGCTAAAAGTGTTTGGAAATGGATTGATCAAACTCGAATGACGAATCCATTACGTTTAAATTTGATGATGCAGCAGATAATGAATGGACGTGAAATGAAGTTGTGAAATTATCGCTTGTTGCAGACTTGTAAACATCTTGTGAACTGGCCGACAAACCAAAACCCTACGATATCCAGCAAAAAACATCAGAGTGTAAAGTAGCAGCCTGCATTGGTGATGTACATTTTCTAACTTACGTCTATATCTCTTTCCCAAGAACATTTGATTTGCTTTCATGCTATAAAAAGGGTTTGATGAATTGAAGTGCGTTCCCAGCGAGTCTTCTGGTTTATAATACATACGTTGGTAGTATTCTGCTGATACAAGTAAAACACATTAGAAGTCAATTTTACGCCCAAGTTCTTCTGTATTCTATAGTGTATTTATAATAAAATTTTAACATGGGAATGTCGTTGATTATAAAATAAGTGCTATATTCAAATGATGACTGCACTAAACACTATAAGCAAAATTATCGTTTTAATACGACACTCCCGCACGAGATAAAGACAAGAGAATTCCTTTGAGTACGAACTTACATCCATAGGTGAATGAAGATTGTAATGAGAAGTGAAACATTAAGCTCAATCATTGTTTTTTTAATTAAAATATCAATTCACTGCACGCTTGATTTGAACCAACAAATAGCTAAATTAGCGACCATAGGAATTCAGATCATTGTTCAATTTTTCTCTGTATAATGTATGAACCTCCTACGAGAAACGTCACAAAAGTATTGGCGACAATGTTATCAGCTCATCTTATAACGTTGAACATAGAATAACTTCCTTTTTTATGGATTTTTGAAGCAATATCCTTAGGCTTCCAACGTGACTACTTGTTATCTGTTAGATTTCAGTTGGAAAACGCAATGTTCATATTATAGATTCAGATATTTTTTTTCACCCTGACATTTAAGGCAACCAATTAATATTGCAGTGCTTTTGTAATTTGCATGACCAACAAGGTTACATTTTTGACTGTTATTTTCCGTAGTTGCATACCAAATGGAGCATCGAAATCAACAATTAGTAGCATTAAAAGTAAATTTTAATATTAAGTACAGCTACATATCAGATGCTGTTTCAGCAGGGAAAAGATATAGACGGCTGTATATGGGTTTTGTCAGGTATGGGGATAGTATGTATTTATACAGCATATGTATATGGACATACCTATATGTATACTGTATATTCATGTACAGAATATCTAGAATTTAAATTACAATATTAAGACATTGTAAATTGAGTAACACAGGGCAGTAGCGAATGATTACAAGAAAAAAGTATTTACTCTATATTACTTGGTGCCATAGATATAGAATCGACAGTGGCTCAAACTCACACATTGCTTGGAAGTTACAATACGATTTTGAATAATTTAAACATTACTTTTAGAAAAATTTTAGCCCCCGATGAAGGGGCAGGATTAATGATCACATCACAATCAGAATTCTGGTACCATTCGGATTAAACTTTCTTCCCTGTGTTAAACTCTTAGACAAAGCGTACTGTGCATGAGATGAGGGGTCGGATTGCAAGCAAGTTGGATATTCTGAACGTTAAGGGCAGAAAAACACAATTTGTATTCACGAAGTGCAATTTTCATTTTGATTTGCGCTATTTGAAATTTGCAGGCTGGACGTTAAGGACAGTTGTGCAGTATTGAAAGTTAGCGAACTAAACATGAAGACTTCTTGGAAGCATGGTATTAAACCGACCTAGAAAGAAAATGCGTGCTTTGACATGTAAAGATTGGACAAGCTGCCAACACTTTTTTTTTTAATTAAAAGAAGGTACGGCACAGTCACCAATTTGTATAAAATGATTGAAATAAAATAATAAAAGGCGGTGTCTAATTATTAATAATATTATATAAACTGAAACTACAAAAATATTAAATGAGCGCTCGAGCGATTCTGACGGTTAACGTCAGGTCGCTGAAAAATAGACACGCAATTGTGAATGAATGAAAAAGGATTAAAATATGATTATAACGAATTTATTGATTGATTTGAGGTAATCGAAAAATATACGATATGCGAGAGCAAAAAATAAATCGATTAATCGCAATTTTCCTTTGATGTACCTGCTTTGCTTCACAGTGTGAGGACGATTAACTCAAATGTAGTGTTAGTTTCCATAGTCCACTTCTAAAAACTCTAGCATTTATGAAGAACCATTCAAAAATAGGGTGATTAATCTTTGGAATCAATCTACGGTAAACATGTTCTTCGTGTAATGGGGCCTTATTTCATTACTAGCTGAGCCGGCCACGCGTTGCTGTGGCTCAGTTTATGATACATTATTACAATTCTCAAAGGGATCTCTAATTTTTCGCAAAATATATTACAGCCTATGTTACTCACTAACAGAAAAGCTTTCTTTTGGTGAAAATTTTTTCAAATCGATTCAGTAGTTTTTGAGACGAACAACTTTTCTCTCTTTATGATATTGGTATAGACACATAGATATAAATGAGCCAAGTATTCAAACGTCATTCAAAGAGGGCCAGAAATTTAGTCTGAAGGGGTTCAACGGCATGAGGATTTGTGTAAAATTTTCAATTTGTGGTTGATTTGTTTCAGATATAGCTGTGTAGACGCTTCAAATTTGGAGTATAACTTTCTAAATTTCATTTCAGGTATGTGAAAATTATTAGTATGGTACACACAAGCCTTTTTTGGCTTATAAGCTCTTTTTTCCAATCTTATCATTTTTTATACTCGCATCTCAGACTCGAAAGCAACGTACTGTAGGTATTACCGAAATAGCTCTACAAAATTATCTCAGTCTATCAAGATGAAATTTATCATTTTATCAAACTGAATCAACATTCGAATATTTTATAAACAAAATATTCATTTCGGGAAATCGCATCCTGCTTTATAAACTTGGATCCTAAATAAATAGAGCAATTTCAATTTGGAAAATACTAGTTTGAGAAACTACAAACTATTTATTAACACATATATATCTCATAAGTATCTTTTTGGACAGAGACTGTCATTATTTGATTCACATGCGTCATATGAAAGTATTGTTGTGTTTTTAGTAAACAGGCTCACACCACACCGAATATTGATCATCGTAAGTGCCACGTTGATCAAGTTCATCTTCATAATGATGAGGAAGCACGGCATCACAAGTAATCAAGTCAACATAAGTATCAACTTGGCAGTTATTAACGTATATTTCAAAAATTGTTTCATGTGATATTTCTTAAATGTTGGTTACATACAGTTAGGAAGTTTCATCGTCCGAGTCACTAAACTCCGAAGCAAGTCTACACTTACAAACTTCTTTTGACCGCAGACTTTTTCGTGTTAGGCCCCAAAATGCCTGAGGCCTTAGATCACTGTGAACCGCTGTGAATTTCCACCCCATGTGTCCATGACATCCTTTGCACAATGCGATTGTCCAAGCATATCTGCCAATAGTGTCACATCAATCGATCGTTAAATTACTTGATATGTTCTTGTTGGAACATATGATACTTTTCTCAGTCAATTTGGTATAGTTATGTTAGGGGTCAAATTCATAACATGTATCGATGTTCAACATACCCTGGAAACCAACTGTACTCTGTTTGTGGAACTTCATCATTGAGTATCAAACCTTGGGCTTTATAAAGGGTGACTGTTTCATGAATTATTCCAGCTGGATTACAATAAGCACTTTGTGGCCCTTCTTTATTCATAGGAAATACGTCAGATTGTTTCCCAATGAAATCATCACAACTACTACATGTAAGAAGACGATCCTACAAATTATAACACAAACATGGTGTAAAAAAGGGGAGGATCAAAAGAATTATTTGCAATGATTGATCAATCAGTTAGCAGCATACCTTGACAAGGTATTCCAGCTCCCACCGTAACCTGGGAATGGCACAATCATAGGTCAGTAAAACGATTCTTTCCTTATCATCCAGCAGTAAATTTTGAGCAACCCAAAATGATAATTCTGTTGGATCTTCTGGGATATTGCTGCCCTCTGAACCGAAATAACTTCATCAATAACTTTACTCGATAATAAATATTTGTATAAAGTCAGAATTGATTTGTGATACTGGAAATAATTAACGACAAATCCGCAACCCATATTGATGAAAAGGAACTAACGCATTTCAATATATTGTAAATGGTGCCTGATTCTAATGGAGAGCCGTTTAGAATCATACTGTCGATAAACCCACGATGGCCAGTGGCTTAAAATTGCATCGTGCCTCTCTATGTTCTGTTGCCTCATAGCCTCTTGTTTATTACTTGGTGTGATTCTAAGTCGGTCTAGGCTTAATAACCGCTCGTCAAATAATGGTGGCCGAAGCGATATTTCTGGGAGTATTTTGACATTAGCAGATATTTTATCATAGCCCTGTAGAAAGAAAAAAGAGGGAACAAAATGAAATATGGAGAAGGAAATGATGGAAGAAAAAAATACTACGCAGAAGCAAACCTGAATGACATGCAATATTTTAAACCGCTGTCTTCCTTTTGCCTTTACTCGAAACCCCGGTGATTGTTCGTCATGTTTGTATTGGAAAATTTCAGCAGTTGTTCCTATAGGAAGCATTCCTTCATTGCCCAAACAAACAACGCCAAATGTTCGGTTTTTTTCTATACACTTTTGGAGCATGTCTATAGTTTGTGTTGCACGTACGGTCATTGGCAAAGTTTGACCAGGAAACAATACCACAGATTGTTTAACCAGCAATGGTAGATTCATATATATCCCATCATCCAAAATGGTCCGTCCCCTCACATCTTCCAAGTTATTTCCCAAATACTGCAGGGCCATCAAAATTCATACTTTTATTTGAAACTTATCAATAAAATTGTGTCGGGTTGACTAGATCTTACCGAATGCGTTGCAGGTAACGTTAGATCAAATGTACTATTCGTAGGAGGAAGTGTTGAATCATCTTCCATACTCTGATCTAAATTGGTTTCTTGTATGAAGTTTTGCACATCTGAGAAATAAGTTGTATAAGTGTATCATCTACCCCTGTCAATACCATATTCGAGGGAAGAGCTAACACATTTCAAAACATGAATCTCTGGTCGTGCTGCTTCATTGTATTTCACATTCGCTGTTGTAATGTAAATACAAGTCTGGCAAATGTGAAAAAGCAACAAAATCAAGGGATCTTAGAATAGTAAGAATTTTCCCGATGCTTAGAATGGTGCTTTTAATCGTCTCAGGCTTATTGTTTTGCAAAATTGCAACAGGTAGCAAGAACTGTCAAATCCATTCCAAGCAGGTAATTGTTAAGTTTTTCGTGTTATTTTTACTCTACCTGAATCATTTTCGTCAGAACTGCTGGAATCATCGGAATAGACGGCATTCATTATTGCGTATTATTCTGAAATCGAATTTACCAATATCTTTTGTTATAAATTTGAATAATAAACTACAGTGTGAATCAATAAATTTATTTGCTTTCGCCGATGAAATTGCTTTTGCGGCGTAGGTATTTATATTTTGTAGAGTGCGACGTCTAAGTAACACGCCAACCTATAGCTACTATCTATGGATTGGCTACACTGTTCTTTCTACCGGTCAATCGGGACACATGCATTGGTCGGAAATTATTTACTCTAGAATGGGTCCTATCTACACTATCTTCACTCAACGTCTACACTCAACGGTATGCTTATACAAAGCGGATACGAATCTCTGGCGGATATTTCAAAGCGTGTTTCAAAGTGAATGTTCGGATATCTTGATGGCAGTATTAGCTGTAATATTATATAACTATCTTATTATACTCATGCATAAATATGACGGAACTGCCGTTGCAAAGTAAACCATCAAACAGTGGTGCGAAAAGAGGGCTATCGCATACCGGATTTATTCTAGTCGGAATTACTGGTGAGAGGTTATCCTTAATTTTGAATTCTATATCATTCTAGATCCAGGCTAAAACATACTCTTGATCAGATCCATCCAAAAGGCTTTATATTTTGTCCGTCCTCTGTCTACCGCTTTTCAAGAATTATTGATCGTAGGAGGTGCTGCTGTAGCCATCAGTGCAATCTGTCTTCCATTCGTTAGTCCAGCCCTACGTAGGATTTGTCTACCATATGTACCAGCGACTACTCAACAAGTAGATAATGTGCTGCAAGCTTTGAAAGGCCGCTCCGGTACCTTGGTCGATCTAGGCAGTGGAGATGGACGTATAGTAGGTCCTGCCAGTCTCTTCTACTGATGGAGCTGATAATGATTATTGGTCGTTAACGTGATTTATTTTTTATGAAGTATCCAGTATGGATATTATGCCGGAAACGATTATAGGTTTAATATAAAAGCATAGAACTATTAGAGAAATTCTATATGTATGTTAGGAAAAAAGATCAGCTACTATTTGACTTTATTCGCTTGATCAAATGAATCATATCTAAAGATAGGCTCTCGTATTTGGTTGCTTACTACTTTTCAGGTTTTTGCTGCAGCTAGAAAGGGATTCACAGCTGATGGTGTCGAATTGAACCCATGGCTTGTTGTATATTCAAGATTCATTGCATTAACGCAAAGATTGTCCGCAAAAGTAACATTTTTCAGAAAAGATCTTTGGAAATTTAACTTGGAAAAGTATGACAATGTCGTTGTATTCGGAGTAGAGCAAATGGTGAGCCAAGTTATAGTGATACGATTGTAGTTTTGGGGTTTCTCACAATTACCAGTTGGTTTGGCAAATTATTGATACTGAAATTTGGGCTAATTTTGCAGATGGATAAGGTTGAACAGAAATTCATAGCAGAACTGAGGAGTGAGAGTGTGATAGTTGCCTGTCGTTTTCCGTTACCCAACTTGGAGCCTATTGCAATACTTGGTCATGGTGTTGATACTGTTTGGGTCTACAAAAATGCAGCGATAACACAGTGAGTTCACTTCAGATACAGTTCATTAAACGAGTGTAGTTATTTCAAGTTGGAATTATTTGATATCTTGAAGATTTGGTTCTTGATTGTGATTCCTTTTAGGTAAAACATAGGTGATATATTTGTGAAAAAAATTGACCAATTTGTCTATGATGATGTTTAAAAACTCAATGAATGATTCAAATCACATTGAGTTATCAAATTTATTCTCCAATTTATTTATGGTCAGATCCTGTACATGATGATCATTTATTATCAATAAAAGTCCATTTCAAGTAATAGTAATAACTGCAAATGTATTTTTGATAGCATGACTTCATCAATTTAAACGAACCTATTCCACTGAAACAAGACTTGTAACTAACTTAGTGTTAGACGGGCTCATGGAATACCCTAAATATAAATGTCATTTCCATCGCAAAATGAAATCTATAAATTTGGAATGGGTTTGTTGCCCGTCATCAACCATCGCTGATGAAAAATTGTGCTGCCAGATTAGAGCCACCAATTACTGGAATACTCAGATGCAATATTATAGACAAAAGTGTTAATTTGCCTCGTCTTTGCATAGATACTAAATGCAGTAAACTAGGCAATGTGAAAACATAGATGAAGCCGCTCATTGCACCTGTGTATCTGATTATTGTGCCTACCCGTGGCATAAATATTGCAAACAGTACACATATAGTTATTACTATAAAATTCACGGCGAGTACATAAACTCTGTTGTAATTAGGGGTTGTAAAAATCGCAGATAATATTTGAATTCGCAGCATGTATGCTATTAGTGGATATACTGTTAGTAACTGAAACAGCAAAACAACTCGAGCACCCACGGTCAGAGCATCCCATTTTTGGAAATTATTCAATAGGTTCTGAAAATAAATGGTATCTCATCACTTTTGATTCAAGGCCTTATATTTACACTAATCAATTATTTTCAAAATAGTTCAATAGCAATCCAAAATTGGATACTTACATCTTCGATGCAGGATTTAGCAAGTGGAAAGCATACATAGAATATACTTCCAATGACAATGTAAGTTATCGTGACTAAAACGTAAGCTATTGTCAGATCTCTACCCTGAAAGAAATTACAATTTATTCCTTTACTACTCTTTACAACTGCAAGTGCTAAACAGATGCAGCTCATTTGATTTTGATCTGGAAATAGTGGTGGTCCATGACCACTAGTTGATATTGTCAGATTAAATTCATGTCCAGAAAAAAAAAGGTTTACTTACATTATTTTGTTGGTTGTGATTGTTCTGCATTATGGTGATAATAATGTTATGTATAAAAAAAGACAGTGCCAGCATACCAGACAATGCAGGAAAACTCGGTTGTAATTCCCAACTGCTCTTCCATTCCTCATTATTCATATTAATTCCCCATGTGGTTGATTTAACCAATACGAACCCAATCAAGTAAACAACGGAAATCGTGCCTAAAAATAGAATCAATTGGTAAAATAGAATTTTGCTGAATACATCTCTTAACCCATTATATGTAAGAAAGTCGTTCACATCCGAAGTTAGACTCACCGAGAGAATTGAATTTCATGAAAAATGTTGCACTATTGAAGTTGAGCAGGGGGAATATAAGAATTGCCAAAAATATTGGAACTGTTTTGTATAGATCCCAATACGGCCCCAAGTTATCGTACGAATACTCGTGGACATACTGAATATTGGTCTCGTTAACTAGTACTTGTCCAGGGCACAAAACTATGACACAAAAAATAGTCGATTAGGTTTATAAGAGGTAGGTGAGCTTACTGCAATTATGAAAAAAGCACCTTCGATTGGACGAGATTCATTTGTAAAAGGGGGATGAAGCGGTAGGCCTGCAATGTTATCTGTAAAATTTGCATAAACTCTTGATTAAAATATCGTGATGCATATCTTTGCATGTTCAAATACCCCTACAATTAATTCAATATCAGTTCCATTCATTACAGCCAATGTAACTTACCGTAGAAAAAATTTATTGAATAGTACAAAAAGTTTGACATCAAAATCCAGTATGCTATATTTGCCCCCAGCATAACTGTGATGCTGAAAATTTTAGCTATATATTCTGCCCAAGGGCCCAGTAAGGCACGGCTGAGTCCAGTAACTTCTCCTCTGTCTGCTCCTATAAGGATATGAAATTAATCACAACTCATTCTTTGCACGATTTACTATTATTGTTCCAATTATGTCCCTCAAATTTTACCATGGTATTTGTGAACTTGCAACAATCTATAAGCGGTGTAGAGACAAAGAGCTCCCATAGCCAACATAAGTCCTATCCCAGGGATAAGTCCTGCCATTGCCACACCCCATGGCATGGTTAACAATGAGGATCCCAATATTGTGTTCCATATTGAAAATCTAAAAAATGTGATAATCTCATAATCCTGTTTACTATTCATTATTGATCAATGAAACATCTTACATATTTAAACATTTTTTCAGCGACCCATCCCATACCTTTTTGCATTTTGGCTTTTGAAGTGAAATAGGAATAGAATTTGTATATACAACAATAATATTCAAAATTTCAATAATCCATGAAAAAGTCTACTGCGTGATAACAGCTAATATGTAGAAGCCACATTTCAAACTCATCAATACACGGATTTGCTGGGTGTGTATTGAGCAGAGAAGGGTGGTTACCCTTGGTAGGGACATTGAACTCAATAGCCCGTTACCCGGGCAACAGACAGAGCATTACCCCCTTACCATTCTATAGTCCTACCTAGTCCTATACTATAATGTGAGTTTGTTCCATACACCATATTCGTTTCTGACTTTAGGAGATTTGGCAGGGGTTTATTCATACTCCAGTAACCAAACCAGGCAGTGCATTGCACTCCCCTGTTGGGGCTGCAAGCATTTGCTAAACAAGGGGTTGTTACCCACAGCTTTATTCGGATTTATAAAATATTCTAATTGTTGATAAAATTATAAACATGAATAATATAGATAATAATTCTTTCGCGTGCGAGAAAAAATTCTTTTTGATAATCATTTGGACAGAAAATTTAAGTAATCTGTGTTCAAATATGAACTTAACCTTCCTTTATGTTGTGTTGAATCAGTTCTGCTACAAATTTTGGAAAAGTTGAATGTGCAGTTGTAGCTTTATAATTCTTACAAAGAAAGCTCCTTTATATCTTCGCAACATTGTTTCACCTGCTTATCTGTTTTCCTCAGATAGTGGACTAGGTGTTAATTTTCTTAATCGATTGACCAGCCACATTTTTAGATGAAGGTAATCATATCTCTTTGTACACTCCTCAAAACTTCTGGAACACCCATTTTTTAACCAAAAAATTGCTCAACTTCAAACGCTCGAATCTCAGTGAAAAATCCTCGTAGAATATTGAAAGAAAGAGCATTTTGAAGCTTAGAGTCTTGACTTTAAGATGCTCATCGAAAAATTGGTCTCAGCCACTCGTGGCCGAGTTGATGACTCTGTGAATTCGGAGAAGCAGAATCACCCTAACGATTCGTTGAGTTTACAGCATCGCATGGGACGGGGGATTTTTTTTTATTCAAATGTCAGACGTGTCAACTGAAGGTCAGTCTTTTACCTTCAAAACGATTTTTTGAAAACGATCATACGATTTTTTCCCCCCGAGCTATTGGCGTTTTGAGCAGAAATGGACTCGAAAAGTTTGGCTGAACGTGGCAGATGCCTGGATCATCGCAAAAGAACTTTTGAAAATAGAAATTGAAGCTCCATTCCTCTACTTTCCAACGCTCGTATCAAATTTTAAATCCCTCCGGTCAAGCGATCGTGATTTGCTTTGAAAATTGATACTGGAAATACGATTATTCAAACTCGTACTTTGATCTATCGTAGATCTGTGAAAAGATCTAGACAAGATGGCCCCCCTTCTAGGATTCTGATGCTTGAAACCCACTCTTCAAAATGCCGTTCAGTTCATGAGGCTCCGATTTTTCATTTCTGCTTAAAACGCCAATAGCTCGGGGGGAAAAAATCGTATGATCGTTTTCAAAAAATCGTTTTGAAGGTAAAAGACTGACCTTCAGTTGACACGTCTGACATTTGAATAAAAAAAAATCCCCCGTCCCATGCGATGCTGTAAACTCAACGAATCGTTAGGGTGATTCTGCTTCTCCGAATTCACAGAGTCATCAACTCGGCCACGAGTGGCTGAGACCAATTTTTCGATGAGCATCTTAAAGTCAAGACTCTAAGCTTCAAAATGCTCTTTCTTTCAATATTCTACGAGGATTTTTCACTGAGATTCGAGCGTTTGAAGTTGAGCAATTTTTTGGTCAAAAAATAAGTGTACCTTGAGAAGTTTTGAGGAATGTATTTGCTCTAGCTTTGGTTTCTTTTTTAAGAGAAGATATGTAATGCCTATCAAGTCAAGGCCATTGAACGCAGTTGTAATGATAGATCATTTCAACTCAGGGCGTTGAAATAGTTTTTTATGGTAGCAACTCGAATTTATGGAGATTCCACAATTTTATTGTTGGCTGAAGCTGAATATATTATTGCGTGGTTTTTTCTTATCCTATAGGACAAAATATCAATGATGAATTTGTGTTTTTCCATGGATTGCTTATAAATTTCTGCTACTAAATAGATGTTGCGCAGTATATTTCTGCGAATGGATCTGATGAAACCTTTGTTGATTTATACATCAGCTCACGTAACGATAAAGGATAATGGAATAATGAACAAAACATCAATACTCTTGTCATTCGGGCTCATATGAAACGAATTGATATCAACAGTTATGATGATCATATCAGTGTAAAAAGAATATTTGCAATAAAATTTTGTGGTCCTTGGTTTTTTTCCATATCAGTAATCGGTAACGTCTGTCGAGTAATTATTATTTGAGGTCTTCAAGTTCGAAGCTTATCAAAATTTTTCAACAAGATTATCCATTACAAGTTACATTCCTCATAGATGGTATCTACAGGTTGTAACAAATTCGCATGCTTAGCATACAGCATTTAAATGATTGTGTAATTTACCATTTTTGACCAGATAACCTTTTGCCATATCTAGAGAGGTGTGTCTATAAAAGTAGCAGTTTACAGAAACTAGAGTATGATTGAAAGTAATTGGCTAATGTGCATGCTTTAGTAGAAATTCAAATGAGGGAAATTGTTGGCATGATAGAAATTAGTTGAGACCTACATGAGTATTATATGGACCTTTTATGTAGCATGGCTTACACGGTTATTAAGGAGCTCTGTGTGCGTCGGTTATCCTTTGAAGATATTGGCTGTGGTTCCTGTATCAGAGGTAGAGGACCTGGCAAAAATCCTCTGGCCACTTCTGTTACTGTTGTTTGCGGAGTGCTCTTTTTATAGCTCGTATCCTCTGATAACTATGAAAAATCACACATCAATTATAGAACTTATTTTCATTTATGAATTTCTCAGTTCTACAGAGAAAATATTTTCACCACCACAAATGTAAAAAGCCAAAATGAGGCTGGGTATCTTACCAAATCGGATAAAGAATTATGGATTTGGTAGTATCCCTCTTGTAAATATAAAGGTGGTGATGGCATGTTCATTGTGTTGGATGTGAGCAATGGACTACTCTGTGCTAGAATAGGCAATTTTCTTGATAAATTTGTCACAGAGGTTTGACTTGACGTTCCTGCACTGCCATATCTAGAAAATTCAAGAATATGAATTCTACAATGGCAGATCGGTGATTGACACATAAATATTTGTAACGATCCGGCTGACTAAAACATAAGGATCAGTTCTCGAGTAAGGAGAGTAAATTTGTCAAGCCCTCAACTAAAGACAAAGGTCAAGGAATGGAATCAATTAATATATAAGATGTTACCTGGGTGAACCTGCAGTAGGACTCGAGTCTAAATCACTGGTTTCTGAATCATGAAAAATCATAGGCCATATACTTGTATAAGACCCAGAATTTAGTAAAGGAGCACTCTCAGATCCACTATCTTGCGATGGAGAACCTCGACCCACACTGCGGGCGCGTCTTGGTTTTCGTTCGTACATATCTTGTTTTGTTTTATGCACTGTTAAAATGATATCGGTCAATTCCTGTGGATAGTTTGCATTCGATCTGCTCAAACAGTCTAATGAAATAGTTTAAGTCTCACTAAACTAGTAATAAAATTTTTTTCGATGGATTGACTAAGTTGGTTCCATTACCTTGTAATTGGTCAGAGGTATCATCCTTCACAGAAAGTATGCTCTGCTTTAACGAATATTCATGACCTTCTCTCAGTCCTTGTGGTTTACTTTTTGGTTTCATTTGTGTTTCAATAGGATTCCTGCAGGATTTTGAAATATTGTACATTTGTGATTTACTTTTGGCACTTTTAAGTCATAGTTAAGTTAATTTGAAATCGTGAGCACTTTGTTTCAATATGTAAACTTTTTTAACACTTTACTGCATTTCAATTGCATTAGACTTATATATCCATTATATTTAAAATCTGAGACTGTAAATGGAAAAATAATTCAGATCACTGGAACTTGATACATACATACCACTATTGAAATTAGTAGTATTATGCCTTGACACCACTAATTGACACTACTAATGATAGACAGATGCGGTATTCGGTTGCAATTCATAAAATCCTCTCTTTTATTCAGTAAAGATGGAAAGTAGGTGTGCTTAAAGAATGGAATTAGGTAAATTTCAATGCATTACAGACCATGCATTCATTTTCCAGAATATTTGGCGTTTATATTGATGCACCTTACTAGCAAGTTAGCTGATATGCTTGCTTCCAATAAGAGACGTTGATTATTGATATGAGTGTGTGATGTATTGAATGAATTGTTATACTTTTGAGCTGCTGTGACTGGCCTCCTGTTCGGGAGTTGGATGAAAAATTTGTAAAGTTCTCTGTGAACTGTTATTTTTTATTCACAACTGCGTAAGAACATTTACATGAGATCATCATATGATTTTTCATCAAAAGATTTCTTGCTTCAAAGGTCTTATTCCCTTTTAACAGTGCGTATGCAAACATGTTTGATTTAATTCCGCTGTTAAGTTCACGTTATCACTGTCTCAAGGCAATTAATGTTTATAATTCTTATCTTTCCGGTTGAGGAAATTTGAAATTAACGTCTCTGAACTAATTATACACCACACTTTCTGACTAAAGGTTTGATTCAAACTGACAAACTTGGAGACATCCCGCTCTATGCTTTCTATCCTATACTGTTATACTTGTTTCACAGTGACGTAATATCCATCATCCCCTCTGTTCGTCGTTATCTTTTTTCTTTTTTGTTTTAGGCAATGATGGGTGATCGAGGAAAAAAAGTTAAATTGCCTCAATGCCCCAAAGATTATGACGTCTTATTTTGCTCCTTTACACATACAGGGTGAGCAAAGACATTTGTTGACTAGGAATAGTGAACATTTTATAAATAATTTTCTTTTCTAACGAAGTGACCATCAGCAAAAACATGTTGTTAGTAAGTCGAGTGCTGCATTTGATATGGAATTTCAAAATATATGAAAAAAAAATCTATTTTAGGTTTTGATGTCACCATTATTCTAGATACTTTCTTAACGTTCTACAATCCTAGGAGTTAGTTCTATCACAATGAAACAGACCAAAGGTGGACAGTTATTTATATCATCCCGAACATGATGCTTATAAATTCTATAATATTAGATTGACCCATAGTAAACTGTGTAAAAGTTATGGTAATAATTTTTGTATTTAGCTAACCGACACATGCAGTGTTCTCCTTTTATTGACCTTGAAGATGTAGCCACAAATATCAAACATTGATAATTCAGAGGTCGAGATGAAAACTTTCAAACTGTTTTTTTTTTTTTTTTTGGTGATAAGAAGTCCGCATAATTTAATATCAGTTTAACTTGTCCTCATTTCGAAAATTGGGTCATATCCTCAAATAGAAATTTGCAATAAACTACACGTGTCGTTCTCATTGTGTCACTTGACATTGAATGGTAGTTGGAAAAATTATGGCCAGGAAACATACGATCAAACATTGATTTGTGATAAGCTTTGGTTAATTTACTTCATTATATTGTCTTGTTAATACCATATCTGCATGTATGATGATAATTATAATGTTGGAATTTTGAGCTACACTGGGGCACTTTGTAAATACATTTTGCATCAAGGATAAATATAGATAGTATTGTTTATCGGGGGATCAAATTTTTAGAATACAATATCAACTACTTGAGTATAACAATATGGTAGTAATTGCATCTAGTAATAACGCTAATGCATATTATTAAAATTACAAAGTGGGACAGTGTCATCAAGGCATTAGCAGAGTTCCAAAATGATTTTTGTGACCCTTATCTACTTTTATTGTATCGCGAGATGATGACTGCTACTGATTTGCCATCAACAGGAGGCATCTAGAGGTACAGGTAAACAATGAAAATTGGAGTGGATTCTCAAGTAATGAATCAATTTGAACTACTTAATTTTTTCTGAATTGTAACGAGGAAAAATTCGGTTTCTGAAGATGAATGTTCAGCAACATCACTAACATCTCTCTCTCTCATATTAATAAACATTCAACTCGAACGCTAATCAATTATTCGATAGATATGGTTTGGCTTTGCTCTCAAAAATTACATATTTCAATTACAATATTCGCTCTTGTTTTTCAGTTTGTGAATCGATTGCCCACGGCTACGATGCCTTTTTCCAAATCAAAAGGACCAGGTCAGGAACCTCCGTGATGTCATCGGCCCCGGTTCCGTCTCTGTACCGTACTCCATATTCTTACGATGACAAAAATATGAACCGCATCGAATTTGTACGTACGTACGTGATGATTGTGATAATTTCACGGCCTCTCGGTGCGAAAAGTTTGAATGCATCGACGGAGAGACGAGAGTCAATGTTTTTCGCTTCTGTAGTAGATTGCATAGGAGATCCATGCCCTTGTGTGTCATTGGCAGATAAAATTTAGTCTGCTAGCAACCGCGGAGAGCGGATAGGGCTTCTGGTCAATTTTGTTGGAAAATTTTGATTCTGCAAACTATTAAACTTTATTATTATTGTATGCCATTAAGCCACATTATTACGCTTTTATATACGTATTGTCAGAGGTAGAATACCATGTTCAACAATATTTCGAGCGTGATTGTTCCAACTACAGTTTACGAGGGTCAAAAGCCGGGTACCTCGGGACTTCGAAAAGCTGTAAAAGTTTTCACACAGGAGCATTATACCGAAAATTTCATTCAATCAATCTTGGGAGCTCTTGGTGATCGTTTGACGGGATCCACATTAGTTGTTGGAGGAGATGGTCGTTACTATTGCAAAGAGGCAATCGCCAAGATCATACGAATTACTGCAGCTAACGGGGTACGTCAAATTCGTTGATATGTCATTAGCAATGGCTTCACAACATCCAATGGAGCTTAAATTTGTGCGTTTCAACATACACATGAGAAGCAGGTCATTAACCGACTCCGGTGCTTTGCCAAGTTCTTCAAATATTTTACTTCATGGATCACTGTGGTATAGTATTCGCTAGCTTTACAGAAAACTCCAAACTCATACGCAGGAAATCTTTGTGTTGTAATTATATTTGTAGAGTTGTGAGATATTCGTGTGTATTATGTTTTTACTATCATTATCATTCTGTGATAGCAATATCATATGATCATACCAATTAAGATCAATAATTATAGCCAGGTGTCAGTTAACATTTTTCATTGGTGGAGAATCATGATCTTACTGTGACCATTGATTGATCGTTACGTAAGACAAGACTCATCTGTTAAATTATGTATAGTTCTAGTCATTGATTATAAAAAAATATCTCAGAATGAAGTTCCATATAATTGACGGAGTTAATTTTAAACTACTGGTAAGGACTTTATCATCTACAAATAATCTTGGATCGTAAATTTATAAACATGTTTGAGTCTTGTCATTCTGTTAAAGTTCTAATGACCCGTTTTAAGAGTTGACATCAATAAAAACGCAGCAAACTATGAGATATAAATTAATTTTTTAACAGATAGCAAAGTTGATCGTGGGTCAAGATGGGATTTTTTCAACCCCAGCTGTTTCTGCTATTATCCGCAAGTATGGAACAATCGGTGGAATTCTTCTAACGGCTTCTCATAATCCTGGTGGACCTGATGCTGATTTTGGTATAAAATTCAATTGCGAGAATGGTGGGCCTGCTCCCGATGATGTTACTAATAAAATTTATGAGATCACCAAAGTTTTGGAAAGCTACAAAATTGCCCCAGGGATTGACATCGACGTCTCTAAAATTCAGAGTACTACCATACAAGTTGATGGGAAGAATTTCACTGTCAACGTCATTGATTCCGTTAATGACTATGTCGAACTTATGAAGGAGATATTTGATTTTTCAAGTTTAAAAAAATTGATTCATGGAACTCCTGAACGAGCTGCTTTTCAAGTTCTGATTAACTCCATGAATGGAGGTGAGATTTTCGCCTATTCTATACTAGGTAGACTATCTCAACGGTTATGATAAGAACTCCTCATACTCCTGTTGGATTGTGATTTCAGTTACTGGACCATATGTGAAGCGTATATTCATAACTGAATTAGGTGCTTCTGCTGCCAATACCGTCAATATTGTTCCACTAGAAGATTTTGGTGGTCTCCACCCTGATCCCAATTTAACTTATGCATCAGACCTTGTGGATTCTGTAAAAAATGGTCCATATGATCTTGGTGCAGCTTTTGATGGCGATGGTGACAGAAACATGGTGGATTTTTCATTCTAGTTGCATTAACTAAATTGTGGTTGAAAGAATACTCAAAGAGTAGGCTTGATTAAGTATTAGTCCAAGTATATGACCTGTGTAGTTGATTTTTTTTTCCAGATTTTGGGGAAAAATGCTTTCTTTGTCAATCCCTCTGATTCTGTGGCAGTTATAGCAGCTAATTTCACCTCGATTCCATACTTCAGAGAAAACGGAATTATGGGATATGCTCGATCCATGCCTACTAGTTGTGCTCTTGATAAAGTAGCTGCTGCAGCTAATGCTTGTTGCTTCGAGGTGCCAACTGGATGGAAGTATTTTGGTGGGTATAAATATGATTTCAAAATTTTAAACGGGTGCGCGAATTTTATGACTTAATTTAAAATTATTTATGCTGACTTTTCTCAGGTAATCTGATGGATGCGGGACTGTTGTCTTTGTGTGGAGAAGAAAGTTTTGGCACTGGGTCTGATCACATTCGTGAAAAGGATGGTGTTTGGGCATGCCTTGCCTGGCTCAGTATTGTAGCGTATTCAGGTAAATCAGTTGAAGAAATTCTGCAAGGACATTGGACCAAATATGGCAGGAACTTTTTTACAAGGTACATATTGAAATTAATCTGAAGAAGCTCTGCATGAACATTGGTTGAGTGAGGTATTGATAAATGTCTCGTCCAAGTAATAAACGTTACCATAATAGAAGAAAAAGGGATAAAAGACTATACATACTTGAATAAGCAAAAGTTCTCGTGTGACAGGTAATCTTTATGCAAAGCTCATTCACTTCTAGGTATGATTATGAAAATTGCGCATCTGAGTCTGCAAATCAAATGATGGTTGAACTCGAAGAACATATTACCAGTGCTAGTTTCAAAGGAACAAAGCTCACAAATGGCGATAAATCATATGTTGTTAAAAATGCTGATAATTATTCATACAAAGATCTAATCGACGGCAATGTCGCTAACAAACAGGTTGGTATAAATCAAACGCCAATTCAGAAGTACTTCAAAGAACCAGCCTCATAATATGGTTGTCATTTATATATATCCTATCAATACGTGTCTACAGGGCTTACGAATATTATTTGAAGATGGATCTCGCATAATCTTTCGCTTATCAGGAACGGGCAGTTCTGGGGCAACGATTCGACTCTATGTCGAGAGTTATGAATCTGACCCATCGACTTACAACAAAGATCCTCAAGAAGTGTTAGCACCACTTTTAAATATCGCTCTACAATTGAGTAAACTCAAAGAGCATACCGGTCGTGATACACCAACTGTCATCACATGAGCTTCGTTGGCTAGTCTACTTTCATCCTCCATCTCGAACACTTCTTGCACAGGTATCATTATTAGATTATGTACGGTACTTTCAATATGTTGATAGATTTAAGTCACACACTTATGCTACGTATCTGAAGAGTTCGTTTCAAAATTGATTCAAGGCAAAGCATAACTTAGGAAACCAAGTGCATTTTGCATTTTGCTGCAGACGTCATATTAAGTCTCAAAATTCTTTTTTGAGTTACAGAAAGTTACTTCTGTGATATTTAGAACGCCAAATAAAGGTCTTCAATTTGTATCATACCGAATTATACACAGTTACGACAAAAAGATTATTATTAACTCAATTAAAGTAAGCTATCTATAATAAACACAATAGCAATCCAATAGAACATTGCCTTACAGTAACATAGCAGCAGCATTACGTCACCTTTTTCGTTCTCAACTGTTGAACACTGGAAAAAGCAATAATATAGTAATAGTGTAGCGGATTTTGGATAGAGGAAATAGATTTGATATATCAGAAGTACAATGAAGAAATTTTTTTTACAAAATGCGTAGCTAATTAAATTTTACCACATTTAATAGAATTTGCAGGAATAAAGACAAGATTTCGCCGTGAAATAAAACAAACGGTACGACTAACAATAAGTTAACTGCTGTAAAACCTATATTTCTCAATTTTTTTAATTCTTTAAATTTGTATCTTTGAGTATAAATCATCAAGATTCCTCCAGGAAAATCGTCGATATTGCGGGTAATTCAGAAGAGTGATTATATCGTGCAGCTATCAATTATTGCAAAACTTATCCCATTATGCGTTAACTGCATCGAAAACATTCATAATTTATGTAAACTTGAAAATTAAAAATTTCTCCGTTGTCTAAGTAATGAAACGGAGATATTGAATTCCTATAGTTGAAAAAGTCATTGTAAAAGTAAATCGAATAGTGCTGTCTAAAGTTATTAGTTCTCGTGGTCGTTCATTTATTTCAAATAAACGAAACGACGTAATTATTATGGCTAGGTAGGGATCGCCAGTGATCATATCAATAAGAATTAAATTTAGCTCTCGAAAATTGCACATTGTATGGCACTTTGATGCTTTGGTGAATTTAGGGACTTACAAGTTCGCTCATTAGGATATGAGAAGTACATACCATTTTCCATCACACATCTCGGAACACTTGATAATTCACATGACATGATAACATATTGTATTGGTAATATTGGTATTGTAATGATAATGTATTGGTTGCACGAATAGTGATTAGTTGATGAACATGGTGTACATTCGCATCAAGTATCATATCTGATTTCAATGTGATTCGCAGTTCTGGTATTCTATCATGGAATGTTATGGCAAATCATCTTTGGCGTAAGTAGAATGAGGTTTTATTTTGTCGTATGATGTCATAGAAATACAACGTACAGCATTTGGCCACTGTCAGACCATTATGCAGTTTGTTCCCCCACTGAATCTTGCTTGTGTTTTACTCATTCAGTGCATTGATTCAGTGCATGGTTGCGCAGTGTAATTAGAGTGATTCTTGAAAAATCGAAGAAAAATTACAATAAAATTGAGTACTCGGATTTTTCGCGAGGTTTGAGAGAATTACTCCACGGTTTGTTAACGTTGAACATAGTTCTCAATGTAAGAGATACATGCCAGTTTATAGGTAAGTACCGTGGCGTTACTATCAAACCAAAGGTATGGCAAGCTAGAATTCTCTTGTATCTCTTTCGTGCAGAACTATACGTAGAAGTAAGTTGAACTAATGGAACTAATTATTAAAATTACCTAAGAGTATTGGTATCTACATGATGCCAATACAAAAAATGGCAATAATATTGGCGTGTCAATTCAAGTCATATACCTATCGGCCAGAAAATGTACACATCTATCAGCTACCTACATAGGTATGAACAGGGAGTGTCAAATACATTGATAAGTAATCATAAAGGAAAAACAATATAATGGTAAATAAAGAGGTATATTCTTAAACTTTAATCAAGTTACAAATTGCTAGTAGAAATATTTCATGTCTTGCTTTGAAACATGGTACATCTTAAAACATAAAAATACCATATGTCACATCAATGGGAAAATTCAGTTTGTCTGTGTAAATGTGAAGTTAATGTGTTTAGTTTTTAGGAATCTTCATCAATCAACCTCATTTTAGTATCAATGATTCATTAGAAAAAAGCCTCTATTCGCAATATATAGTATATTAGTAGCTCGTGTATTTGTGAGCATCCTATCATTTCATTGATTAAAAATTCGATTTGTAAAGGATTGTAGGTTTCGATAACAGATCAAGAATCGTAGCTTAAGACGTCGTTTCAACTACACATTCAACTGTGTAAAAGATTATTCAACTTTTTACTTCCATTATGGAAAAGAAGAATAGCGTAGAATATTGCGGCTCGTAAATTTTGGAGTTCTTCACTTTTTGTTTGTTGTAACCGATGTTCTTGAGGTGGATCTGAAATTTTTTGAGATTATGTATTTGGAAGATTCCAATGGAATTTTGTAAATAATCGATGATAAGTGGGAGGATACTTGGGGACCTGAGCCGACAAGAGCTCCCGTCAGACTTAAGCAACCACGTTACAATCGGAACAGTATAACTTGTGCTTAAAGCCATATCGATGTCAAGAAATTCATAGTTATATGAATGAAAGTTACTTCAATAATGATGAACTGGGAGAAGAGGGTTTAAAGTCAACTAGGATTTAGAGTCAGATAAAAAAAAAGTTCGAATCGCGACTAAAATCGTTCTCAATTTTTCAAAAGTCATTCAAAATTGTTCAAAAATCGTTTAAAAGTTTTTCTTAGTCTTGTGGTGTGGTCTTGGGTCCTGATGTGGTAGCTCTGTCACAAGAGACCAGCAATGACTGCCGATTGTACTATAAAACATAAACATATAACATTTGTACTATAGTAATTATTGTGTAAGAGTTTGCTAGTGAATGCCTGAAGCTTATAGTATATCTCGTTACATCTAACAAGAAGATTTTTATTTTGAAAGCATAGAGTAATGAATCATTTCTCTACAGACTTCTCGAGGAAATGTGGAATGCATTCTCATTATTGTTACAGATATTGATTTTATGTGAATATTACCATTGTATATTAGTTATTCTCACCATAATGTTTTATGATTTTAAGCAAGCCAAAGATGAATTGGTATATCATTTGAGCATTATCACATCAAATCAGCAATCACATCAGAATAAGGTATCAATCAATTATTCAAACAACGAAAATCTGATACAGGTATACATTTATCAATATACAACATAAACCAACATATTGTTGAATAATGATTACGACCGTATATACTCTTGGGATCTGTCTGATGAATCCAAGTATTGATAGAGAATATCTGGAAGCAAACGGATACTAAATGTGTAAATAAGTATAGGAAATGGTATTGAAGAATCAAGATCACACGAGTGGTAGCAATCAAGGTGAAATCAATAGCATAGTTATAAAAAAAGCTCACCATTTAATCGATCACTACAATCTTCCGCAATTTTGTCTGTTAAATACTTCGTTGTTATTAATGCTATATTTAAATGCCGTTGTATGTATAGAATAAAGAGATCACACACACATGCCAAATATACATGCTCTGTCAACTGACAATTGTGAGCTCAATGTAACTTTCTGAAGTACTGAGGTACATATTCCATTTATTCCGCAATGCACACTAGATTCCAAGATTGCTTGAAGTCTTTGGAGTAATGGATATTTCATTTCTGTTCTTTAAGTTACCACTGTGAAGATATACATACAACTTGTTCGTATTTATAGTTAATACATGTTTTGTTCCATCAAGTAATTACCCAGTGTTCTTGTTATACTTGAAAGTTCGAGTATCTTTCCAGAATATTGTGTATGGTCAAATTCAGTACTGGAATGTAAGCATGTTGAGTCGGAATAAACTAAACCTGGATGCCAAACTTCATCTAAGTATGTTAATGTTCACACAACCACGATTAAAGAATAACTGGTGATTATCTTACAATTAGAGTGAGAAAATCGACCATCAATCAACGTGTTTCGTGAGAATATGCGAGTTAGACTTTCCCGCCTTTATATTTGCGGTAAAAGTAGTGTATGAAATGATCTACAGGTAGCAGCAGATACCTTTTTGTGCTGTGCTATGGCTGGTGGTGTATGGTTGTATGCTGGCTGGTGTTGTGTGTGTATTGCACGTCAGCTGATTCAGTAGGTTGAATTGATGGAAAAATTAGCAAGTGAAGACCTAGCGAAAACGACGTGACGTTAGAGACGTTGGGTAAAGTATTTCTTCAAGAAAAACGACGTAATACGTGAAGTGGATTTTATCGAACGACAAGTATCCGCATAAGAACTCTAACTCCAGAAAATAGTGATATCTCAGGTAAGAAACTGTGAAGTCGATGAGTTTGCAATTAAGATATCAAACTTTCCCATATTGTCTGACGTGTTTCACCACGGAACCTACTGACCTCACAAACTTATCGATCCTGATCAAATTGTTAATATTTTTTGATGATAAGAGAGATTTTGAAGGTTCCTGTGTAAATGTCAGTAAATGGCGAATATTAACAATTTATTGATTTCAATGAATTTTGACTTGAGTTGGTTAACACTTTCGTCTTTCTTATAAAATTTCCTTTACAACTCGTTTTTATAACTTTTTAGGTAATCATTCAAATGGAGAGTGTCTGATAGATTTTTTATCATCAACTATATGTATATTATTAAATTTGGTGTTTACATGAATGTGATATGAGATTATATAGACAAGGCAATTTGGTTTGTATGTAACATGCTTTACAAAATTCATGAACTCCAATACCATACACTAATACTAATAAGTGTCAAAAGTTTGTCATACTTACAATTTCTTTATAATACATGCGCTTGTACTCGCTGACAAATCTTTACCTAAATAAATACAGCGATAATATCTAGTTAAAAGAAAAACCCCAGCTATTTTTGTGAATGATTAACACAGATCTCCTTCAACTTATATGCTGATTATTTTCTTTTTCAAGATTACGGTATCAGCAATTTTTCAACATGGCTACTGTACCATTAATGTTTGCGGAAGAGGATATTGAGGGAGGAGGCAAGGAGGATTCTTCACATGGAATACAGAATGATTTCGCTTATCATAATAATGTCCAAAATGCAAATATCAAGATCCGAATGGCCTTTTTGCGTAAGGTCTATGGTCTGTTGAGCGTTCAGCTACTTATGACAATTGTTGTCGCAGCTGTATGCATGTTGAGCACACCTGTGAAGTTGTTCATTCATCAGAAGTAAGATTTCCAGAAAAAAAAACTTTGTTTTTTAATAGCTAGTTGCTCAATTAGTTCCGCTTCACTGACATATCTGGCTTATATAGAATTGGAATATTGATATTGGAGATAGAAACAGTCAAAAAAATGTTGATAGATTGCCAAAGTGTATTTGAAATAGCTTTACATGTTGAAAAATTTTTTTTTGGTTTTCATTAGTTCAAACCATACTAAAATGCCCATAAAGTGTTCATTTATCTATAATTGTTTCTACATAATTTTTAGCGAATGGATGATCGGACTGTCATTTTTCATGACACTTGGAATTTTGATGGCCTTAGTTTTCAAACGAAGAGAGCATCCCATGAATTTGATTTTGTTGGGTGGATTTGTAAGTTGTTATTTTAGAATGTATTTTAAACAGCATATTTTCTTATCATCATCCTATGTGACGAATATTGCAATAATTTTTTATTCGTTTTTCTATAATATACAGACTATTGTTCAATCATATACTGTTGGTGTTATCGTTACAATGTACGATCAAGCAGTGGTTCTTGAAGCATTATTCATTACAATGACAGTGGTTGCTGGTTTGACGGCTTACACATTCCAAACTAAGAAAGACTTTTCATTTTTAGGCTTTGGGTAGGTAAATTTTCCTCTAGTCAAACATTGATGAACTCGTATTACTGTAATTCAACTCCCATCTTACGTTACCGAGTAAATATTCGAAATCAACGGCATTAATCTTCACCAGGTTATTAATAGAAGTTAATTTCCAGATTATTTGCTGGTCTTTGTGCACTATTAGTTGGTGGCATGATACAACTCTTTGTGCAGAGTACGGCACTTGAATTGCTGATCAGCATCGGAGGTGCTTTATTATTTTCGATGTTCATAATATTTGATACGCAGCTTTTGATGCGCACACTGTCACCTGAGGAGTACATTCTCGCAACCATCAACCTCTACATGGATATAATTAATCTATTCTTGCACATTCTGCGGGCTCTGGCTGCCTCCAGGCAATAGATAAATTTCTACCACTGAGCAATTCTTGAGAATAAGTACAAATGTTTATTTGTCTGAAAATTGAAAATTCAACATTGTACACTAGATTGGAAAGTCGATTCTTTGGGGAGTACCGTTAAACTTATTTCGTATTTAATTAACGAACAATTGCTCTGAGCCAGCTGTAATACTTTGTCCGTATGCTCATTAGTATACCATAAACATACAAGGTAAAAGTCATATGGTGTATTAATCCGGGACAGAAACTCGATGGATTTTTCAATCTTAGTGTAGATTATGAAAGATAGAAAGTATGGTCACATCGAAGTTACCATCTTATTTTACTGAAGTAATATACAAGTTACTGCGACATTCGGCTTGTTGATTCATGAATTGTTAGGCTTTCTTGCTCACTGTCAATGGTCAGACTTTATGCATCTACTCCAGAAAGTATTCAAGGGGCACATTTCTGACAAACCTTCTTAGTGTCCACGTTTTCACTTGTCTAGAGAATATTTGACACTTTATGCGTGTTAAATGATTTTCATCATTTATAAAGTTAAACGAATATTTCGACCAAAAAATAGCCCGAAAATTTCGGCTGAAAATAAAATTTTCTTGCAAGATATATTATAGCATTTCCAATGATCCTTTTTCACATTATTAACCTCACAGGATTTCTACAAATCGTGTAATTCTACTCGGTAGTCCTAGGAATCGATTTTCTGCAATGGCCACTTCAAAACACGATGGGTTTTTTTTTTCGTTAGTAGTGGCGTGAATAATTGGTGTTCCACTATGCTTGTACTTTAAATTCGTCCAAAAACTTTCTCGAGGATGTAAAATCTCAAAACAGCACCTCTAGTAAAAAAAACATTGCCAAGTACATTAATTTATCCAAATCAATCGCCATCCAAAAGTCATTCCTCAAGAATAACCGTGAAATGAAAATCTTCGGAGAAGGAAGGATTCAAATCAATTATTGTGCAAAGTACGATACCTGTATGTTACTTCACGTCATGCACAAAAGTATTAGAGAGGACTGGAATTATCAAATACATGAATATAAAATCTGAAAAAGAATGGAATCAAAATATGTTAATCAAATTTGAAGACAAAATTCAAAATCAAAAAATAAATTAGATTAAATTTGAAAAAAAATAAAATACAAAATTGAGGGTAGTGGTCCTCTGCAAGCTAGTGTAATCATTGAGAATAGATAGGATTATCTAGTCTCAATGGTGTAATATTAGTATACAAGTATTCTGGATTTTTTTACTAAAAAGCTCCAGAGTAAAGTCTCATTATCTCCAATTTTGTTTTCCTTTTTTTTTTTAAATTTGATCTAGTTTGTTTTTTTTCTTTTGAATTTAGTCTTCGACTTTAATTAATTTATTTTTTTTTCCATTTTTTTTTTCAGATTTTACATTCATTCATTTAATTCCAGTCTTCTATATAGTACTTTTATGCTTAATGCAAAGTAACAAACTAATTATAGTATAATTAATGTTACAACTAATTACAAGCGACATTTCAGCACTGACGAGCCCGCCACTTTCATGGTGCATCCACTATGTTAGATTTTGCAACAGACGACACGCAGTCAGCGCGGCAGAAGAGTGTCACTATTTTGAGACTCAATGAAAAAAGCCGCTTTCCGGTGGTAAACTCTGACGTGTACCATATAAACGATAGATAAATGGCGTGAGCCGTAACAGTAACCATACCGGAGCCTTCCGTCAATAGCATTTACGTGGAATGGTTTTATTTGGAAAGTTCGTATCACATACAGCTAGCGTATGTACGTACACCAAGTGTGTTTGATGTTGACCCTCCTAGCGGCCACGTGCATTGGGCTGACTCTGAGCATTTCGGTCGCTAGCAACGAGCGCCAATGAAGGCTCGTCGTGATCGTCAAAGGCGAGCGCTCATTGGCGGCAATCGAGGCGGCCGGCGGCAGTAGAAGGTTGTCCGATTTAACTCGACGCGCTTGGCCGCTAGGAGGGTCAAGATCAAACACACTAGGCGTACGTATGTATGTACATACCACGATGACGACCACCGCGGTGCTTAATCGTGATCGTGAAACGAGCCCATCGGTGATCAGAGATCATCATATCTCATTGTCAGCTCTCCGATGACCGATTTTATTGAAATTAGGGTTGAATGAAAGCTTGTCGCCGATTTATATAGCGAAAGTGATCTTGAAATCAGAGTTTTCAAAAGAAAAACAAGTGCATACTTGGGTGCTTACAGGTTTGAGTCGTCTGAATACCAGAACTTAATCAGCAGCAACAAATTTATAATATAGTTAAGATTCATCGCATAAACTGTCATATGATAAAAATAATCAGAAGCCATTTATTGTTAGCGACTACCTCAAAGGTTCACGACACAGCTTGATATTACTTCATCGTTAGCTTGGGAGTGGTTCGTTTGGACAGAAATCGTTTGGACAGGATTCGTTTCTACAGAGAAAATTTGCCCATGGTTCGTTTGGACAGAGGAAATTTCGACTTAGGTTCGTTTGGACAGAAACTCATTTCTACAGCGAAAACGGATTCTGTCCAAACGAACCGACTTAGGTACGTTTGGACAGAATATGATTTGGGCAGCGAAAACGAATTCTGCCCAAATACACTGACATGGGTTAAGTTAGTTTATTTTCTGCCGATCGAATTAGGTTCGTTTTGACAGAATCTGATTTTTCTATACAAATGCAACGAAAACGGATTCTGCCCAAATTCGCTGACATGGGTTAGATTAGTTTATTTTTTACCGATCGAATTAGGTTCGTTTGAACAGAATCCGTTTTCGCTGCATTTGTACAGAAAGATCATATTCTGACCAAACGTACCTAAGTCGGTTCGTTTGGACAGAATCCGTTTATACTGCAGAAATCAGTTTCTGTCCAAACGTACCTAAGTCGGTTCGTTTGGACAGAATCCGTTTTCGCTGCTCAAATCACATTCTGTCCAAACGAACCCACTTAGGTTCGTTTGGACAGAATCCATTTTCGCTGTAGAAATGAGTTTCTGTCCAAACGAACCTAAGTCGAAATTTTCTCTGTCCAAACGAACCATGGGCAAATTTTCTCTGTAGAAACGAATTCTGTCCAAACGATTTCTGTCCAAACGTACCTCACTCGTTAGCTTGATATTCGGTTCAACTTATCCAAATCCACAATTTTTGGAAAATATTAAAATGAGGATTCATTCCACTAGAAGTTCTTCTTTGTTTCGATCAAAATAACTATCGACAAAATAGTAATAAAATACCGTTCGTTTATCATATTCACAGATCTGCTTCAAATAAAACGTTTCCGTATGATCCTAAAACCATATAAAATGAACCGAATATCGAAAGGCGTTTCAGCAAGTTTATACCCGAAAGAAATCTAGACGATAAGCCCCGAAAGAATTTGAAGAAACATTATAATATTATAAATATTACAAAAATATTAGTCGTTACATACTTGAGTGCAGTAGGCAAAAAAATAAATTATGACTGAATAGGATCTGACTGATCCAGGTATTATTCCTCATATCCTGAAAAAATAAATAAATCGTATTGAGCATCGTTTGTAGTTTGTCTGGAGATAATTGTATGATTGCACTACAATTAGAATTATTTGATAGTGAACCAATTTTTTTAAACTAGTTAATGAAGAACTTGCCCATGTATAGCCGACAATTATATAAAATTTGATATTTTTAATAAATTGCGTGGCGCGTTGAAAGAGAATCGTTTGTGAGGCAATAATTTATTATTGCGATTGATAGTTAACCCCTTGCAGAATCGTGGTTATGATGTCGACTGTATCCGTAGTTGGAAAGCGCCACGTCACTTTCGTAGGTAATATCACAGTAAAGTGATGCTCTGTGATGCACTAACCGAACCCTGTACTATCGATAGTTGGCTAGTGGTTTTATTTGTATGGGTTATTCGCATAGCATTTACTTATACCAGCGTATACATATGGTTACGCGTGCCGTGACCATTGTTTGATCCAGGAAGGTATCTTTGATTTGGTCATCTAATCGCCTCGTCATTGAATGAAACCGACGATAAAAATCGAACAATAATAATCAGATATTTCGCGAGTAACCAGGATGTCAGGCCCGATGGTTTTGTGCCAGCTTTGGATGGGAGGCGTGAGTGAAATATTCCAATAATCCAGAGAACGCAAACTGTTTTATAACCTATAACATTTGTAAAGTCCTATAAAATAGGCAAACACTTTTCACCATTTATTTTTTCAATGTTAAAGCCAACGTGCATATCAACATTCGGTGTGACATCAGCTTGTCAACAATGACATTAATGATTGATTATCACGTGTATTTTTAGTTGGAGCCATACATGACTGAGAGTTTCATAATGAATGCATTCCACAAAATGAACGAGCAACCACAAACAGTCAAAGTAATGCGAAACCGTTATACTGGTGAACCAGCTGGTTATTGCTTTGTTCACTTTCCTACCGATGAAATGGCACTCGATGCTATGCACAAATTGAATGGAAAACCTATACCAGGCTCCAATCCTGTGAGTTGAAATTTGTGAATCATTTTCAATTTTGGACTCCTTTTCAGATGTTTTTGTAATGAGTTACTTATGCTTTAGACAGTGCGCTTTCGTCTAAACCATGCCAGTACGACAGGAAAACCTGCAACAGACAGAGAATTTAGTATTTGGGTTGGTGACTTGTCAACAGATGTTGATGATTATTCATTATATAGAGCATTCGCAGCAAAATATAATTCAATTAGAACAGCAAAAGTAATTTTGGATAGCTCTGGATTTAGTAAGGGCTATGGATTTGTTAGATTTGCTAACGAGGAAGAGCAGAAAAATAGTTTGGTGACTATGAACGGACACAGAGGACTAGGTACAAAATCTTTGAAAATTTGCAACGCTGTCCCTCGACCATGGAATAAAATCGCTGGGTAAAAATGTGCTTTTATAACGTTGATGACAGAATATTTTGTTTTCTCAAGTTTCTTTGTTGGTAAGGAGCATGAAAAATGCAGGTTAGTGCTGAGTTTCATTTTTTCTTTCAGTTCGACACCTCCGCAATCATCGTCTGATTACTCTATGTCGAACATGAATGCAGAACCATACAACTATTACGATACGTCTTCCTACTGGAACAGTTATAGTGCCTGGCAACAGGGTTACTATGAAAGTGAACCAACATCCGACAACTACAATAGTTATATTTCAGATCAGAAGCCGGAGGAAGATGAATTAGAATTAATAGGTGACCAAACCATTTACTCACTTGGGACCCTCGCACGAAACTATTTAATCTCTATGGGAGGGAGACCTATTTACAATCGGTTCCAATATTTCATTCGTTACTGTCCAATTTCATTTCAGAGCATTCCGTTCCAGTGGACGTTGATAAGGCCAACCGAGATACAATTGAGCAGGATTACAACATGTGGGATGCTTTGGAAAGTTCGAAATGGATACCCTGTGATACACTTGAATTATGTTATTGATGCGGATAATTTAGAGATGCATCGGTAATTTTGCTGACTCGCCACATACTGTATGGCATGACTGTTACAGATATCATGTAATCCATGCTCAAATGTGAACAAAGCCTTTTGTCTTAAATAATTTAATGTTTTAATGTACAAAAATCACATTAACTTAACTTTTGAATAATAAATAAATACCTTTCAAACGAGTCCATTGTTTCAAAACTCAAATCAATCGCGTGAAAGAGCGATCGTGTACCGGAGAAAAATAAAGATACATAAGTGAAAGATCATCAACATTAATAATTGTGCAAAGCACCTAATACAGAGTTGGCAGTCAACAGACAACACTTTTACCCTCCTCGAACAAGGCGCGAATGTTTCTCATTTGATGATATTGCTGAATTGGAAATCAACCGAATAAAATTAGGAATCGGGTGTTTCACTTTGTGATATTTTGGTAGTAACTGTCGCCAATAGTTCTGAAGGCAAATCAACGGGAGCCATGCTCTGTTTAACACCGACATCCGTCGGATCCAAATTAGGGCTGACCATGTAAACTTGTAGCATCGTTCTACCTGGTTCACCAGGTGCTTCGCTGGATAAGATGACCAATGAACCAGGCTCTACTTTAGTAATGTCTGGTATCGTTCTTTGCCGAACTTTGGGAGGGTCGACGATTGATTGACTCTCTTTGCTAGAGTCGATTGAATTAGTCGGCTGATCCTCAGTACCTGATCTGATACTCACATTCTCGTGATTCTCTTTGTTTTTTGTAGAATCGTCCACATACGTTTTATCAAATTTATTCATATTGAACTCTTGAAATTTCCTCGACCTTGGACATCGGCCGGAACGCGTTGGTTTTACCTCGTATATTTCAGTATCACTTTCTAAATCGCTGAAGATTCCTGCACCTTGCATCAAATCGTCAAGCGCTTCGTCCATTGACATGTCATTCTTGCATTTTCCACCTGTTTTTATTTTTTTGATACTTGAGTTATTGCTTTTTTCGCATTTCATTGCATCTGCCAAATCTGAATCGCTAATTTGCTCGCCTTCCTCATCTCCTGTCTCATCCCCTTGCTCGATACTTGAAGTAACAAATGCTGAAAAATATTGAAAGTCATAACAAGGCGACCGTTATTGTAGACTATGGATTCTTACAACTCCGTTTCAGATGAAAAATAAAATACACTCACCACATTTTCTTTTTTTTTTAGTTTTGGACCTCTTCTTTTCCTTGGACTTACTTTCTTTTGCTTTTTTTTTCTCCTCTCGTTCTAATTTTTCTCGTTCTTCAAATGTCGCTAAAACCGTGCAAACAATCCAATTAGTATTCACATGGAATCGCAAAGCGCCGCGACAAGGGATGTTATTCTTTCTGACTTAGAATGCTCTGGAAAGCCAAGTCCTTTTACATAAACCGAACCATTGATATTTTTATCAAATGCTGAATCACAATACTGTGCAAAAAGAAAAGACGATTATATAAATATTTACCAAGTTCTTGCTCCAATGCATCCATGTCAAATTCTTGATGATATTTCAATGCCTTCTCGACCAACGTTCTGTTAGTTTTTTCTTCCTTTTTGAATTTCAATTTGATTTCTTGCCTAGATCGGTCAGGGAACAAGCTTTGCATCAGAAGAAAATCCGTACCAATAGTATTCAAAGCGGTGTAAAATCTCAGTGTTTCCCATTTTGGCCAATCCTTAGTTTTTCGAGGACGTTTGTAAAATCCATTACCTGAACGTCCTTCGTCCACGACTACCTCAGTTTTTGCTAATGCTTCTCGACCCTTCTTAGTACCAGTTTGCTCGATAACAAGACTTTGTTCATCTATGATTAACTGACCATCTGGTCCAACCTTGACTTGAGGCACTGGCATTTCATACGGTTCATCGACATTTTCTTCATCTTGAGCAATACAATCATTTACTCTGAAATTATCATTAGTCATAAAACAATTATTATCAAAGAGGATATTTTTTACTTGGTTTTTTCCAATGGATACCCTACACAATCACAGGTATACTTACGAACGAAAAGAATCTTCCCTTGATTTTTCCACACCCTTGTCCTGAGCTTTCATTGGATTGGTTACAGGGTTATAGTAGATTAAATCGTACATAGTAAGTTTATTTCTATCTGGGGCCTTGTTTCCATGCTTGTGTAGAAACTCTCGTCTCGCCTCTGCCAATTTCCGTGCAGACTCCGAAATGACCATTCGTCTTTTTGGTGCTGGCCTGGTTTCCGAAATGTTATTGAGCCCAATGCTAGCAGTGGGTTCTTTGTTACTTTGTATCGAACCACAGGAATCATTTCTCATGCGGCAGGGAAGAACATAATTTAATCTCTTGTTATCATCTTCAGACTCGCTTGCACTAGCACCGCTTCCCTGTATACTACTTCGTCGTATTCGTCCACTACCATCCAGCCGTGGTACTGGTTTAACAAACCTTGATCGATTTTGCATAAGTTTTGCAGGCGAGGCTGGTGATTTTGAAGATATAGGATCAGATATAGAAGGGAGTGATCCAAGGACTGCCAAAGTATTGTCATGTGAACGAGAAATTGTAACCTGTGTAGGTCCGCTGATCTCTTTATTCTGAATTTGATCAGTCTGATGAGCACCCATGATCTGGGAATTTGGTATTTTTATTGCCTTTTTACTGTCGTCTGTTCCATGATTTACTTTTTCTGGAATGGTGCCAATAGTTGCTGTTTGAATGGTAGTTTCCCGGACAAGATTCTTGCTGGTTTCAGGTGGGTTGGATGATTGGGATGGCAATAAGACAGGGAGTTCTTGTGCAGTTTTTCGTCGCGTCTGGACATTTGCTACAGCTTTTATTCGAGCACGACGCATGATACTGGTTCCAGAGACTTCTCAGCACTACACAACAGAATAAAAGACATAAAAGGATTACAAATTGAAGTTACCAGCCACTCAAAAGATTTGGACAGACGGCGGATAAAAAAAATGAATCATGATTGGAATGAATGAATTCTCTTGTACATTCCTATATTCATCATCATATTCAAGGTCTTTTATCTTTATCGGCAAAGTATTAGGAATGTACTTTCTCCACAATAAAAGCAATCCTTCGTTGATATCTAGCAAACTGTTTTACAAGCCATCTGGATTTCATTTGCAAATAAACATTGTAAGTGAAAATTCAAATATATCAAATTGCCTTGCCCTGTCTTGTTGTCTAATTATTATTTTTACTGGTATTCTTGTGAATCACTCAATAAAAAGATTTTCCCAGTAAATCAAGGAACCCTATCACATGATGAGTACATAATTTGAACGTGCAGCTTGCTCTTGAGCAAACTCCAAAACGCTGGCAAGTTGGGGTACAAAATTATTTTCGGATTATATTGAGATTCCACAGCCGATCGTTCACTGATTACGGTTCCTCACCTCAGGAGTCTAAATAACATAGATCAACTAAAAATATTGCGTGCCAAAATATCACTCTCTTGCCAATCCGGGTATTCCTAATGGACCTATCTTTTGTATCTCTGAATACGTTGCCGTACGTATGAAATAAAACTTAGGTTAAAGTTGTGTAATGTTGTCAAATCATAGAGCACGCAATGACACACTTACGTCGAAGAAAATTTTTAAGTTCTCACATTTCATTACAAATGCGGGCGTTTAGATTATACTGCATTTGTTCCGACTCTATTGGTCATACGCATGCCTCTTCGCAACCCCCGCAAATGGATCGTGGCATCAGAACACGAAATGGGAGACAGGACCCGAACAAGGCAACAGCACGAATTCATGTTTTATAGGTATAGGTCTGAACTCATCGCCACAGTCAATACAGGTTCTTGTATGAGTCTGTTTTCTAAGAATCAGGAACGATGTGAATCAAGGTAAACTCAAACCGACCAGTATAAAAACTTGTATACACGAAAACACTATGCCTCCACCCACCTGTTCATTTGAAGATTCCTGCACGTCCGAAGAAATTATCTTAAGCCACATTTGAAAACGGATAAGTGCGAATCTCCCCTCTCACCTTTTCAATTACATTACACAGGACAACGATATAGTAGAAGGACCATTGCTACATAGTACATCGTTCACAGGACTTTAGAGCCACAGGCTGCACTTTCTGGACGTGACACTGTGAACCAACTGTGTATAGTATTGTATACATATGTTATTGGGAATTACATGCGTATGTTACATGTCATATACCCATACTGGAGAGCCCATACATGCCAGTTGATCATTAGCTATTACCGCTATTACGATATACGTCATACTTGAATTTTAACCTATGAGTTGTGCGTGAACCTATTCTTTATGGCGGTAAATTGAACGTCCACGGTCCAGGTAGAAATCATTTCGAACAGCCGCTATACTATTCTGATGGCTTTCTATGTGTAAAGCATGTAATATCTGTAGTTTAAAGCATAAAATCTGATATGACCGAGGTACTAGAATCGTTGGAACATTTGACCATGAAGAGCTATGACGACGCTGCTACGAACGGTTCACATAACCAAAAGTCAATCCCCAATAGAGTTGGTCAGCAAGATAACGAGAGCAAATTTAATTTCATTCTTGCTGCAGAAGAGGCGGTATCTCTTGAGAAGAACTATATCCTTAGCATATGCGCCACCAGGTAGGCATATGACCGTTTCATTCATTTTACGGCAAGAAAACTTAAAATTCCAACACATGTGCTCTCCTCTGCCCCTAGTGGTACTACAATGTGCATTCTATTTCTTGAAGTGATCCAGAATTCAGGATAGCAGCTGCATTCTCCGACTATTCTTGTAACATTTATACAGTTGGCGAAACGTTAAGCAGAGTTGCCACATTTGATCAGAATCAGTCTGCGATCATTGGGATTAAATTCAGTACCACCCATCAGAGCCTGTTATACACTGCCTTTAGCGATGGCTATATCATGTTGTATGACTTACGTTCGAATGGAAGGGCAGTGACGCAATATCAAGGCAAGTTTCAAAGACCTGCGATGCTAATGCATAGGTTTCTAATCATTAATACTTCAATAATATTTTCCTGCTAATGATTTCAGCTGACGATTCAGAAGATACTGTCAGACAGATGAAAAATCTTGCCAGCTTTGCAATTGCACCGGACGAACGAATAATGGCAGGTGGAACAGAGTACAGAGATGGAGACTCGTTTATACTATTCTGGGACACTAGATACCCTACGAGTAAAGCTCATGGCAAGAGAACCACAATGGGAGGATATTGGGAATCGCACACCGACGATGTAACCACGCTCAGATTTCATCCTATCAGGAGAGACATACTAGCTTCTGGGAGTACCGATGGTCTTATCAACATATTTGATCTGGCACAACCTAACGAGGACTCTGCTCTTATGCATTCCCTTAATACAGAATCGTCAGTGGTGAGTTTCATCCCAATAATGTGGGTGTGTGGAAATAACTATAATTGGTCCAAGAAAACATCGAACTTCTCTTTTAATTTTTCATAAATTCTGAATCCAGGACAGGCTTGGCTGGCTTGGTGAGGGAAGATTGTGGTGTGGAACTCATACCAATGCACTGCAGTTGTGGGATTGTGAAGGTGCTGCACCATATGCCAAATTTGAGCGAAGCGCTCTCACAAATTCTCAGGTATAAGTCAAGGCACCGTATACTTTGTGTTCCTATTATCTTTGAGTACGTACATGATGTATTATGCGGTTTTCAGAATGAAGAGCCTGAGAATTGCTACTTGGTTAAAATGCACAGTGATCCAGCTATGACCAGAAATTTTCTCCTATCAGGTTGCAGTACCAATAAACGGTGGGTGCCATAATAGTATAAACCGTGGTTGATCACATTCAAACCACTAGTACTTAGATCTGTGAATTTTTATGTCTATTTCATATTCAGTGAAAGCTTGAGATGTATGACGGTGAGGGATGGAGAACTGGAAGTCTGTTGTTTAATGACTGAAAACAAGCAAATTGTTCGGGACAGTTGGTATCAAGAGAAGGTGAACTTTAAACACATCATACATATGCTTGAACATTAATAAAATTTTGGTATCAAGAGATCCAAGCTTGGTAAAAATTGCTGATAGAATAAAGCTTGTCGATTTCATGTTATACTTTTTGGTTCGTCGATTTTGCGATTTTGGTAACTTTTTTGTTTTGTTTTCCGACAGAACAATTGTTTGGTGACCGGTGGTGAAGGTGGAATTGTGAGCATCTGGAAGTACGAAGAACCCGAATTATTACAATCTAATTGCAATCACAAATTACACTCCAAGATACATAAGGCAAAAGGCCGGGATAGGCTGCACAAAGTGAAACCGTATTAAAATATGACCGAAGTTTCGTATTCATGATATCCTGTGCAAACGTTGAGGAAAAAATTTTTTCTTCGATCTTTCAAGATTCTAATATTATTTCTTTGAAAAAGAAAATGAGCGTCGCATGCCAGTCGGTCGAACGAGCCGTCAGATCAATGGTATATGTCATCCTTAATGTATAAACCCACTGTAAATCAAACAAGTATTAATTGCATTCTTTTATGTTCCTTCATGCCATCCGTACATCCAAGCCTATATCACTACCCTATATCCATGGTATTTTGTTTATATGTTGATATGTTGGTTCGACAAGAATCTGTAGCCCATCGAACTTCCAACCCATTGCAAGTTTTGTTTCTTCTCTTGATTAGTTACAATGATCATTTTTTTTTAGTTAACAAAACGAGTGATCTGTTCAAGCTGCAGCATTAGTCATTTCGAGCTTCCGATGACTGAAGCAATTTTTAAATCCAAAATCATTTTAATAGATTTTAATATCTTAGTTCTTGCAAAGAAAGTCTCAGCCAGGCCAAAAAACGTGATTAGGGTTTGATAAAAAAAAACAATTTTTCTTGTAATGGTTTTTTGTCTCTCGCAATTCGTGACATCTATTTTTGTTGAGTATGTCGCTCACAAGAAAACGATAGAAATATTCGACCAGTTAAAGTCATCAAAAGGGAAACAAAGTTCAGAAGATGTTCGTTTACAAGACGGTATAGTTTCAACATTGTTAGTATTTATTATCCTCACGTCTTTTTTATTAATATTATCAATATAACAATTGTATTTACAATTACAATAAATATAGGTATGATCTCCTCAGTTGGCTGTTCATTCGATGATGGATGATTCGATAGCGTAGCATGGTAAGTCGCGCAATAATTACGGTCAAAAGTGTAAATGACGTTATGTATTAGAAACAACAAGGGAACTTTGCCAACCAATTATCAGTTCGTCTAGTTATACACATCACTAGTGGTGTGAGCATGGAAGTTAGAGCAAGATTTTACAATAAGTAGCCCACAATCAAACTTCCAAGTAGCGGTTGTTAAAATCGAATTATGTATAACCGACATCTTACTTGCCAAATACAGGAATGTTTCATAGTCATTTTTCTTATTAATTAAATTTGTTAGCAGTATGGTAGTTCGCACTGTGCCCGAAGTTATACTGTATACCTTTTGGTGTCGTCGATACGAAAGTGCCGTACCAGTCAATATTCAACTCTATGATTCAACTTATTATTTGTTCCATAATTCAATGAGAATGAAGTTTTAATAATGTTTAGTAATAATAGGTATTAGTGTACACCTGATTAAAAGTGGAAATTCGGTGCAAAAATCCTGTCTGTCGACTGCCTTGCGAGTTAACATTAACATATCGCGCATACAGTTGTCTGTTGAAATTTAGTAATGTTGAAGTTATGTTTAGCAATAGTAACAATAGTATTAGCAATGGTAATAGTAGGGCGATGATTATGCTCAACGGTTTTTCTTAGAATTAGCGCGACAGCCCAACAAAAGTTCTTAGCTTACAATTTCTACAAGTGTATGTGGATACGACTGGATGATGGTATAATACAAAAAATCGTGGGTATGTATAGTGATATATGAATGAAGGCATGTATGTACGTACATAAGTATGTATGCTTACATACATGTCGTCTATCTAAATAACATAATAAAATAGGGTTATCAGTCAATAATATGGTACCGATTACTAAAGCCCATACCTCAATAATAATTGTAAATACTTAGATGCAGATTCCGACTAAACTAGTTAAGAATAAACGTATAAAAATACCTTTTCCCAACAAGGTGGGATGAGGAATCTAAATTGTAACGAGTAATTGATGAAACCAGTGCTGTGCCAAATGAGTAAACCAATTGGAAAATGAACATGATTTCATCATAACAGAATCTACTGTTTATACGACCAAGACATTATTTGGTAGATTCAACCTCCCAAGGCAGCGATGATATCTCAGTAAAGGTAGATATTGTACTGTACATACGATGAGCAAAAGTCTTAGACCATTTGAGAAAATGGCGAATTTTCTGTGGAACAAACAGGCTTATCACTGAGTGTTATATTCGAAAAAGTAGTGCAACAATAACAAGGGAATTGAATAGTAATGTATTCATTTCTGATACAAGCATTGTAAGCATTATCAGACACTATTGACGATCTCAGAAAATCGTACAAGTCCAGTCATTATACAAACATACATTTGAGATTGCAAATGAACGGAGATGGCTGATTTTTGAAGATGATGTGGGTGGAGGGGCCTTAGGAAGGCTTATCGCTAACTTCAAATTGTCGACCACGATTTCCTATGTGCTTTCGCCGGTATTTCGAAAAAGGGGTAAATTTTGTTCTTTCGCGATAATTCGGCTCTCCGTCATGATACGAAAATTGCAATTACCTATATACTTTTTATTACTCTTTTTACGCTTGACAATTTAGGTCCCGTTAATTTTTCGCCTACTGTTAATCGTTCTTAAGATATTGAACGAGAATGTTAAAAATTAAGCGGACGAAACTGGTTTTTTTCCTTCGTTCGTTTACAATTTGCTTTTTTTCGAATATACTGCATCATTATCACTATTGCATATAACAGTGTCGGATATAATGACTGGACTATATGTATGTATAGCTATGAGATACTAACTACATTGCAAGAAGATGAATCACAATATTGGTACTGGGCACAGTTCAACTTTAGTTAGGTATTTGGAGGAAAATAGGAATTTATCACGTGTAAGTGATCAAATCGGTTGAAATTTTGGATACTTATTTACGTCACGAGAGTGATTATGTCGTACGCTAAACAATAGCGAGCAATTGTAATCCTGGGTAAATGTCTATTTATACTGAATAAATGAATTGTACGTTGTGTACATTTCGTAAATGTACAAACACGGGTTTGAATTGAAAGGAAAAGGAGATATTGGGTATTGCCTTGTTGAATAGTTTTTGAATTGAAGACATGTTGTCAATGTTCTGATCTACCAGGGTAAAAATCCAACATTCTATATAGGTATTAGACTGTGTAAAATGAATTAGAAATATCCATAATGGTTATGATTCATTTCGGACATAGGTATACTGGCCCAGTCCACGTGAACCGGATCCTCTCAGATTTTTTTTCAATTTTTCGGTATTATCCGTCAGTGTTTTAAAAATTAATTGTTAAATAAACAAATGATAAATGCACTTTTTTGGACCCTTTTAGTTTTTTTCCTAAATCTGTGGCACTATCTGCGTAAATGCTAAAAAAAAATTCAATCCAACATTACTTTTGACGAAGTTATGATTTTTTAAAGAAAACGCTGCTCAATTTTTCGATTGTTGACAATAAATCGAAATTTGCACTAATTCAAAAATCCTCTGGCACAAAATTCTAACTTCCCCCTGGACAATCGACATGCAAAATTAAAAAAATTTCTGAGAGGTGACTGATCCGGCGCACGTGGAATGGCTCATATGTATCTCGAGAACGAGAAATAACACATCTCTGGAACTTGCTCTATGGCTTTGCCGTGTTATGGGGAAGCTATGGAATTTTTTCCAGATTTTTTAACGGTGTCGATCATCGCGAAAATGACTCGTGAATGCCGCCGCGGAGCGTCCACCAAGTAGCGACCATGGAGAGTAGACAGGGTATTCCCTGTCGCTCGACGCGCGTCATTACGAGCATAGGCGTCGACGAGCTCGAATTTACGCGCGCCGCCAACTTTGATGATTTTTTACTCGAAAATGAAGCCGAACGCATCTTGGAAATTAATTCACAGGCTATAGTATAGTTCAAAGTATATGTCAGCATTTTTTTCAACTTTTTCGGTGCTATCCGTCAGTGTTTTAAAAATCATTTAAAAATTCATTGTCAAATAAACAAATGATAAATAAACTTTTTCGGCACCATTTATTTTTTTTCCAAATCTATGGCCTTATCCGCGTAAATTCTGAAAAAAAAAAATTGAATCCAACATCATTTTTGACGAAGTTATGATTTTTCGAAGAAACCGCCTCTCAATTTTTCGATTGTTCATAATAAATCGAAATTTGCACTAATTCAAAAATCCTTTGGCACAAAAATCTAACTTTCCATGGACAATCGACATGCCAAATCAAAAAAATATCTGAGAGGTGACTGATCCGGTTCACGTGGAATGGCCCGTATACGTTCTCGCGATACCTATGAACATGATGGTTAACTTGATATTTAGTCACTACGATTAAACAAATAAATATAATCTGATAGAGAAACGGGCAAAATGATTGAGATACAAATGTGTCTCCTTAGATAAAACGATACACCCAGAACCATCAATTTGTGAAGAACCTTCCTTCAACAAATAAACTGAACGAAGTTTTAAATTATGTTATGCCTCACAGTACACCTACTTTTTTTGGACGTTCACCATATCAGAGATTTTCACCACATTAGCATGCTACTACACACCCTAGATTATTTGCCTTGTTAATACGCGATGTAAAATTCTGGATAACAGGCATGTAACCTAGCACACGTACACATGCAGGTATATTACACAATGGAAGCTCAATACAATAATTCTGAACTTCAGTATGAATCTATTATCTAACATTTTTTGTTTATGTCAATAATTTCCATGTATCAACGTGATCAAAAATACGCAAAGTCGATTTATTCTTACGATTCAATCATACCTGTGAAGTCTGTTCTCACCATGATTGATTGAGAATAGTTAATTGGTGACATTGTTAAAGTTTTTTTTCTTATCCTATTAATTATCATTCTTAATTAACTCGGTGTCACGCACCCAATAATCAGCAGTTTATCGTCACTGTCAAACATTGTGGTTGCTGCTGCTAACTCAAGAATTTCATAATCAGGCTGTTGTCATCAAATGTATTTCAGGCTAATAGTTGACGCATTTTTTGCCAGCAACGTATATCAAGAACAGAAACATTTCAAGATTTTCGACTATGGACGTCGAGATTCTTTCATAGAATCGTTGCATGCTCACCGTGCATGACCTGACGAATTTGCTAACAGATCTGTCTGAAATGAATAATTCAAATTGTAACACTTTTATGTCTAAGCGAAGAAACTTGCTTGTCGGCAGATGGGCTTCAGAACAATAAATGAACAGCATCAGAACCATTTTTTTCAAATCTGGCGGCAATATTATTTAATTGTCATAATATTTGAAAATCATTACCGACGGAATGACCAAGGTTTTCAAAGAAATTAGTGCAATGAGAAGAATACAAGATAGGAAAAAAGATCATGACTTCTAGCTAATGGAAAGATTGGAATGTGTATGTCTGTACATTAATGATGAATAGTTACATTGAAAACTAACCGCAACATTTGCACGCAGTGTATGTTAATACTTGTGATTAATCCAGCAAGAAGACCTAATGGAGCTGACATCATTTAACAATCTCCATAGATATAACTCTCAATACTATAAATTAGCATGCTACGATTAATTGGCACTGGCAAGTTGCCAAACAACGTTGACCGGTACAAGGTTCAACAAATCTGCTTTTGTAAACTTTACGCTACAGAATACCTGAAGTAGGAATTCATATGTAACGTATACAACATATACGTATGTATATAGTATACATACTTACTACCTATACGCGTATATGCGTAAAAGATGGTTATTGGGGACCTTCACGTTTTGCGAGCTTAGATATGATTCTGGCCCAACTTATTTTAACCCTGTGAGCGACTAAGGCTGACATCAGTGACCCGGCGTGCGCTGTGCAGCAAGTTAACAAAAATTATCCTATGAGTAGTAGACCAGAAAGTTGTAAATTTTTAATCAAACTTAACCCGGGCTCCCAGGATAGTACCAAGAGCTATTGTCTTCAAGTATTAAAATATAAACGGTTTCAAACTATAACCTTCTAACCATGGAGCCTAAGCATGCCTAAGCCATGGCTGACCAACAGCCTAGCCTGTTTAGTCGTATCTACTAGTCTCAAAGTATAAGTAGCAAATGGATGTATAAATATATACATTACATACATTATATAAATGCATAATGGTAATATGTTTAATCTTTAGCTAATACTAGCAAACGACAACGGGTATTCGCTTGAACGATTTGTATACCCTTATCTAGAATCGGCAGTCTACATATAATAATATATAACGAACAAAGAGTCAACAACATTGGCCAATTAATGTACAATAACTCGCTCTATAATACTTTTTCTTGGAATAATATACAACTATCGGTGGCTACTCCGATAAAAAGTTGCTGTCATCGTTAATTCAAGGTCCTTCATAAACTTTGAACTTCCAACAGTGCAAAAAAAAGTTTTTCTGCTCAAATATATAACTTCACTTTGAACGTCAACAGATTTTTCAACAAACAAAACTGATCCAGTATCACCCAAACTTTGGAATAGGACTCTGTCGAGTCAATGACATGTTTTTTCACAGAGATATTCTTCTTCCTATAAACCTAGGACCGACGGCGGTCAGAGTTTAATTCCTGTGATCACATGTTCAATCATCAATGTAATTTATTGCCAGATAAGCAATTTGTATAACACATACGCAGACCTACGTATGAAACCCACAGCCAAGTATTAATATTCACGTTTAGAACCTGAAAATTTCATAGATATATTAGGACACCCATCAATTATGGGCTGACTTTGACAGAAATTCAGGAAGGTACGAAGAAAGGGTGTCTCAGCTTAAGAGTCAAAAGGACTTGACTCTACTTCGGGGAGGGTGAGTCTGTCTTTGTTGACTGCGTGATGGTGTGGGAGTACTTGCCGGAGTTGTAGGAATAATAGTAGGGGGTGAGGCTGGGGTGCGTGGTGGCCGATGATGTTTACGCCCAAATCTGAAGAGCCGTCAGAAGAATATGACTTCTTCTTCTAGAGGTTGCTCTGTTCTTTGCTGTTGCTGTTGGTGTATTTGATCGGGAGGTGAACGAGCTGTTCGTAATCGGATCTGCGTGTTACTATTGATGTTGCCTAAAGTGTTGCTCATACTTAGGTCAGGTGAAGAAAATGATGAGCTGGTCACAATTGCTGGACTGCTGCCAGTTCTTGAGTGGCGATCTGGAGTATTGCTACCAATGATACTCAAACCCCTGTTTTGAAATAATGTACTCATGTTGAAAGGTGAAATGGTGACTTGAATCATATGTGTGCCTGGCAAGGTTAACTGTGACTCCCTTGACCGTACAAAAACGAAAGGGCGAAAAGGGACTTACTAAACCTCACCAGGCGTAGATGTATAAACAAAGGGAGATCTCCTAGTTTGAATCTGTTTCAAACTAATGTTAACTATTAAGTTACCTTGAATTATTATTGTTGCTGCCGCTAGCGAGTTTTAGAGGTAGCTGCTGCTTAACTGGTGGAAGGCTACTCTGGACTTTCTGTTGATTTGTGGCACTGATCAAATTCAGTGGTATTCGTTTGCTGTCCTGACTTTTCCGTAGTGGCAGCGTGTCGATGCCCTGACTCATATGAACAGGAGCCGACCCTGTTGCAGCTGGTGTCACCAAAGAGACACCTTGTCTTTCGAGAGCCTCCAACCGACGGTACAGTTGATCACGTTGCTGTTCAACATCACGTTGGTCGGCAGTGAGCTGATCCCGTAGTCTTGAGAGTTGTGCACGTTGCTCATCCAGTTCCAGTCGTTCCTGTTGTGTTGATACACGCCATGCTGCTTTTTCGCGACTAAGTTGATCCTGTAAATTGCGCAGCTCTTCAAGCTGTCGATTTGGGTTGGGTCGGTTGTTTGTTGTCTTACAACCCGCTTCCCTTGAAACAGCCAGCTGTGCTTGCAAGCTATTGATTGTTGTCATTTGAATAGCCACGATACAGAATAATCTGTAAACGTAGTGAGACAACTGAACAGCAGCCAACTGCTGATCACGATTACCGTCCGGTTCAGCATCCACGTTATCATCCTCATTACCCTCTCCTAAGTCGCTTAATAAATTGCCAATTCTAGTCGGGGTGATTAAATTGTTCAGGGTTGTATTGTCCCGCCACAGCGACCGGTCCTGGGAATAACATCCAGAAGATAAAATAGAGTCAACCATCATTGAAACCTTCAAATAATACCTAAATACAATCAACTTATGGTAATTGTTCCACTTACCTTATTATGGTCAAAGCCAGCAAAAGTTTCGGCACGTCTTGGTACACAAAGCGCAGGGGGAACGTAGGCTTCGCTGTGCCGTTCACCAGCTGAACTCAAACTACGAGAAAGTGTGGCACTGCCTGTACTAAAAGAGAGCGAACTAGCTAATCGCATTGCTCTCTGAACCGCAACCACAGCCTGCAATGATCACTACTCCGTTTAGTATATCCTTCAATTAGTATGCCACATGAAAAGTAGCAAAAGTGCATCAAATTCAAATGTGATATTGACTTACCTCACTCCAAACTACACCTATATCAGCGTGCACCAATCGCCTATAATCGGGTACTAATTTTCTGTAGTCAGGGAGCTGCCTGTCTTCTTGACTTTCTCGCTCAATATCGCTTCCACTTATGTTCCATACACCAGTAGCAGATCTCAGTCTCAGCTGTAGTCCCATCTTCTCTTCGAGCAATGCTGCTTGCTCAACATCTTTTTTTCGCAGTTCTTCTACACACGAAAATAGAATAATTTAGATTAATCATACATATGATTTTTTTTGTACAGCCAATTTTCGAAATCACAAAGTTTGTACCAACGATATCGCGAATGTGCGACTGTTTAGCATCGACGATACGTTGTCTTTCTTCGGCAGATATAGTCGATGTTGACGATAATCGATTATCCCGTTGTTCGTTTTCCCCATAATTACCCAGAAGGTCGCCTTCGGTTTCCAAATCCTGTGGGCATGTCTCTACAGCAGCTCTTATAGCCTGTATCCACAGCTGCTTGTCCTTAGGCTTTTGCACTTTCAATTCGAACATTTCCGGGTCCGAAGGATTACTACTTATTAAATAGATGCCTGGAAACAGTTACGCGAGATGGAATAATTCATTTATGAAATGCAAGATACAAAGCTTCTATGCAAATGATAATCAGCGATTAAACGAGAATACAATTGTATTTGGAAATACCTCTGGACTCCTGTCCGGCTTTTTCTCTAACGAGCAGCTTTTGGAGTGATACTACACCAGCCTTGTTGTCTGGTGCAAAAAATGCATATTTTTGATCTCTTGTTTCAGTTAGAAAAAACAGCACATCTGACAGAACAACAACAACCACAGGTGCCATCTTACTGCGGCCTTGCATCAAGAATGCTGTGCCTTCGAATTTAAGAGCACGGTTGCTTCCCAATACATCAGATTTTTTGAACTTCAAACCACGGTGCGTTGCAAATGACTTAGCCTCGATCCTATTGAACCCAATAATTTGTATCTCCTCAAAAGATGTTGTGACAGCAACAGATTTTTTTAGTAAACAACCACAATTATATTCTTCTCGTGACTACGAATGATATGTCTACTAATTGAATCATGATTTAAAATAGTAGAATGCTAGATAATTTACCTGTGATAAATATCTAGTTTACGATCTGCTCGCTCCTTGTCTGCTACTTGAGCATCTACATCTCCCAGAATCTGCTTGACAAGGAGCAACGCGTGACGTAGATCCTCTACCTCGTGAGAAGCCACCCCTGTTTTGATTAGCGGTTCAACAAGTAACGGGTATTTGGTCAGGCGTTGAGTGACAAAAAGAATGCACTCTGGGATACCTTTTTTTTTCAACAAAGGATTTGCCTGTAGATGAACAATTTTATCATCAAGTTCAGGGGAGACAGTGGTCGGAAAAGTGATTTTCTAGCATGCGCTGGTTCATTGGCATGAAGCTTATCGTTAGTCAATTTTACACACCTGGCAATGCCTCACGAAACGAACGAATCGGGGCTCGCTGCGGTAATAGTACTTGTAAGCATTGACAGCTTCACGATGACGACTACAGAAATCACCGTAAGCACTTTTCATGGATGTTGCATTACCTCCTGAAAATTGCTCTATCAAAATATCCGAGATAGTAGGCACTACAGAGTTAGATCGCTGGCGCCTTCTTAACTTCAACAGAAATCTGAGGTGAATATCTGTGAGGTCTCGTAAACGTGGGAACATTCTTTCAAGATCAGTAGACGGTAGGCCAAAGTGGCGTCTGAGTCCGTCAGCGAATATACGCTCCATTGCTAGTAGTACGAGGCAATGATGTTTTTCCGTCAGGACGAACTCATAGATATGCTCCTGTCGCTTGACTTCACGCTCGCAGTTGTTGACGAGTGCACGAGCCACGTTTCGTCCAACAGCGGCTGTCCAGGAATCTGGCTCATCTTTTCCCAGGCATAGTTCAGGGTCAAGGCCTTCTAGGTCCCCAATGTTGAACTGATGGCTTTCCTCGCCAAACTCATGCTCTTCCCAGTTGCTACTAATAACATATCTGAAATTGTTATCGTTGCAGCTTATGGGTTGCAAAAATGAATGATACCTTTTACACTATAACAAAGGGCCTGTGTTAGATGAGAATCGTAGTATGTTGTAATTCTAGACAGGAGTTTTTTTACCACTGACGAGGAGGTGGCCATCTGGATTGTTTGTATGAATAATAAATATTCAGACTAGAACTTGTGGAAAATGTATGTCATCAACATAGGTTCAAGAGATACAAAAAAGCATCAAAGCTTACAGAAGATAACTTTATCAACAGCATGGAAAATTGATGTAGGCATCATCCATAAAAAATCTGATAGCAGGTAGATACAAGAATGGACGATATAGAAAGAGCAAGAATGGCCAGACCAAATAGAAGAAACACTCGGATACTCTCATAGACCGTTTTAACGTTACACAGTAACTTGGCATGCCCTGAAATATAAAGATGGGGAACATAAAACAAAAGGAGTGTATGTATGTATGAAGTATGTATCATAAAAGATTAGTAACTTCATGCATATCTCTCAATTGTGTAGTAGATTTTCCAGATGAAAAAGACAAATATGGCAATAAGCAAAGCACAACAGAGTTGTTGCATATTCTCAAGCCCTAAAGATGATGTCAATGGAAATATTCTCGAGAATTTTACTTACCTCGGTGCTTCGCGATGATGCCCACCGCCATCCCCATCTCTTTCTTCATTGATCGTTTGGCTGAAATAAAAAGAGTAAACTTTTCATGTACCTGGTCCAAGAGAAAAATCATTACTCTGAATAAATTTCTTACGTGTTTATTGTATGATTAGACGAGGATTGATATTGATCTACGTAAACGTCAAAATGATTGATAATTTTATCGACGTGCACATCTTCACTTTGCTACTACATTAATGCTAGTAGATTATTAAAATTTCAGTTGCTACTAACAGAACGAAAATAACTTTAGCGAGTTTCATCTCTTGATATACATCACCCTCTGTGATTACCATATGGTGTGTATGTATATGACTCTTGTTGAATTTTGTCATTTAAGTGAAATATATTACCTGCTACCCTGCAATAAAACGACACCGCGGACAACGACGAATACAAAGTCAACTTTCTAATATATCCGACATATGTGCCGGAATGGGAAAGATACATCCCGTGTTTACATGGTACATGAGCGTTGCCGAATTCAATGCGTATAGATGATTAAACAACAAGGTAGATATAATCACAGCGGAAAGTAACTCATTGATGTCAGTTTTTTATCAGCAAAATATCGAAAAGAGCTAAGAGAGAGAGAAAGAACAGCATGCTGAGCAGTCAACCAAGTTATACGATTAGGTTCAATTACCAACTGCATTTTTAAGAAGATAACAACACTACTGACTACAGTAGGCAGATTTCGTATGTACATGAATAATCTAGTGAACGAAGCACACAAAAATGAAAATGATAGAAGTGTGCGATGTAGAACCATGTGGTACACGGAACATATTTCTCAAACAATTTCGACCATATTGAAGGGAGAATCAACAGAAGCATCGTAACATTCGTAGTCACGCAAAAAAATATATGCAAGAATATTGGCATTTGTCTTTGGCAACTTCAACGGAGCACTAATCTTCATTTGAATTTATGGTAAGAAGGATTGTATCGGTTGAATGTCGAAAGCATCAAGTGTTTATGAGCGATGAAAGAATATCAATCATGCAACAAATTCTAGGCAACGAGTCATTTGAGGATGGAAAGGATTTTTGAAGAGAATGATCATACATAAAACTATATTGACTGTACGACAATGTCAAACAAATAAATCGATATTTTAAAGTATAAATGTGGAGAAACGGGAACAAAGTTTTAGCGATAACTTTGGTAGACTCTATGAGTAAATGGTAGGGAATTCGGGATCAGGAACGATATCACATTTCCGAAACTTACTTGACTCCTAGCTTGGTAGCGACTCGCCGCCAGGGACTATACCCCGTTGTAGTTTTCTTGTTGCTAAACTCCCTTTTATCGTCGATCAATCGGTACGATTAATTTCCGTTTGTATTGTGGCGGTTGCACGGAAAGGAATGCACGGGGAAAGGAAAAAGCACACACTACATTAGCACCATTTAAATTGACGCTGTTGCTCCTCTTCTCCATTTTGTTTACCATCCGCATTTAAGGATAATAACTAAAATCTGTTTTTCTCCATCCTTTCGCTCTTCCATAGCTATCTTCTTAAATAGACGTTGCATTTTTTTGTACTTATAGTTGACTCCAATATGAATGAGAGTTAAAGAACTGCGGTATACGGACCAAATTCAACTACGAGAATGATCGGTAGATGCTTTGATGTTCATAAGACCAAGGGCTCACACAATTACTTATTCATTGAATAATTTTAAGGTATCACCCGTCGATAAGTGTACATTGAAAGACGCTCTTGCCTTATACATGCACACGATCAGCTATGTATGGAGTCTGTACGCGTTGTATTCAATGTCCATAAACTGAAGCTAGGTCAATTAATGATACATGCTTTATGTAAATTTGGCGCAGCTAATAAATCAACAATGGTATATATATGAATAAACAGTAACGATAGTCATCAAAACTGACCCTAGATTTTGAGCTTTAGCATGCCAGATACTTGCCTTCATCTCAATTATTTGAGGTGCTGGACTTAATTGAGATTTTATTTTGTTATAGTAGCATTCCTGAATTGTGAGCATCACTGCCAACTATCATCTACTATTGCTTAGAAAATGGGCGCTAATGCAGAGTATACAAAAAGCTGTGTTTGAATTCGAATAAGCGAATAGACTGACTGAATACAAAGGCAAGGCCTTCGATTTTGAGTTCTGAGTGTCAGAGTAAGAATTTAGTGAGAATTTCTATTATTTGCACTGATCTCTACTATTATTTGTATATGAATCATAGTACTTTCGGAACTCAATAGTTTTAATGAAATTGGCCCTCTGTTGGCACAGTATCAACTGCATGGCATTCTTTTCAGAGACTGAAGTCTGCCTCGAACTGAATATGTCATATGACCCCCTCAGACCATATGCACAATATCTTGGAATTCATGCCCATGAAATGATAAAAGCCAGGAAACGAATTGACGTGCTGCCTAATCTGGAGCTGTAGAACCAGAACCAGTGAAGTAGCTAATGACGAGTTATGAAAATGGAAAAAAAGTTTATAGTTAGACGTACCTTCCGCCAATAGTTGATAAGGGTGGAGGCAACGAGGATGTGGAACCTCTCTTCGTGGGGACTGTAGGTGCTGTGACGACTGGAAGAGGCTTGGCAGCCACTTTTGAAGACTGTTGTTTGTGCTTAACACATTCTACCGTCAGTTGATCCTTGCATCCTTGGCTTTGATGTATCGTAGCTCCGCAATCTGATATTCATATAATTTTTCGGATCATTTAGATTTCAAGATTACATGGGCTTATCAGTTTTTGATTAAAGAATATCTTCGAAATTAGTATGAAGATGAAATGGCTCATTGTAATCATTGGCTCATTGTAATTGAAAAAGAACGAGTTTAAAAGGTCAAAAGCGTCTGGACTGCTCAGCATTTTTTTATGAGTAAGATTTTCTGGTAAACTGACTTTCACAATGTAGTGCTGGTTTGTTGGCCAATTGCTTAGTGCAAAAATCGCAAATTACACCAGCCTGATGATTGGCTGTGACCATTGACATCCATTGATGCTGCTGAATTTGGCTGGATTTCTTTGAGCCTTTATCCTGCAACAAAATCAATGATACAACAAAGCCAGTCGAAGTGCTATTGTCACTGTGGTACAGTTTTCCAAGTGCTGCTTAAGTTTCCCTGCCTAAGTAAGTCAGTGTGCAGACGAAGTGTGAACTTACTTTTTTTTTGCGAAAGAACAAAGAACCCCGTTTTCGGCGTGTCTTCTCTGAATGACTATCGTCATATACGGCACCGCTATAATAAAAAATAAGCAAGTTGTTAACGAATTAGGTAATTAGAAAAATGGGAAAAGAATTTCGTGTGGAAATGTTTTCCGTACGACTATCCCAATTCCAATACAGCCATTTTTTGTAACTCAAGTGATATTTTTTTCAAAACGAATCATAGAAATGGAAAGCAACATTAGATTTTTGTACTTACATGATGCAAACACAAAGGAGGATACTTGGATTAAGAAATTCTTGAATCCAAACTGACCACACATAACAACATACCAAACTATATAGATGGTAAATCCACAGTGATAGCAAATGATGAATCGGTGCCCAATTCCGGGACACGGATAAATTACTTACTCAGCAAGTAGTTCATCAAGAGAGACCTGAGCGTTTGGTATTCGATCTCTAGCCAAATCTCCGTGGAAACCATGCACTCGGGGGGGAATTAGGTCCTCAGTTTCACTCTCGCTTCCACTTCCTCTTTCATGAGTCCCAATCCTACGTAGCATACTGTATTCGCGATTTAATTCCCAAACAAATAACATAGGTGACAAGACTAAAAAGTTCAAGCTCAGACCATGCCCAAGTTTGGCAGATTGTTGCACGAATTCAACAAGTAAATTTAGAAATACCTTTGCCTCTGTGCCTCCGTCACAGAGGTGATCTACCATTTGTACATCCCTGCATCTGACTGACCATGTCATAATAGTGTGATTGTGACAACGATCTGGCACATACTAGTTGTAAGATGCGTTGCAATGATGCGTTACCATGCTTTTGAATCAAATATACATATACGTGCGATATTGAACGAGCTGTGTGCCATGAAATTGACAAGCATCAGACAACACAAACGAATAAGGGATTTCGATAAGGCCCTCTTTTCGCCCCCCTGAATTTTTTTTGATTTCAAGATTGTTTTGATTGGATTACGTCTGGAATTTACAAATACATAGCATCAACCAATTTATGTGTTCGAGGTTTGATTCATAGTTGATGAGAATAAAGTGACAAAATGTACTAATTGATATCATAATTATCTGTTTTATTGCTATAAAATGAATGATTCAACTTATTATTATGACGATAATGATGATGATGATTATTATTATTATACATATTATACAAATAATTATACATTATTAAACATTATCAAAGATTCAATTAATTATTTTTTTCCCGTGAGCGCAGTGTAGTAACACGACGATTTTTATGTATCCAGTAGCTTATGTGTTTGTGTATCGTACATGGAAAAATCGTTTTGGTAATCGGTTGCGCTCCACACGAAATAACTACTCACAGATTGTAAGAACTACAAAAATGACGTATACTATTTGTAAACCAAGTCAATTTTAGTGTTTTTTTTCATGAAGGTCCTATAAAGTAACACAAGAAGTATGTACACGAACCGTGATCATAAGTGGAGCATGTAAACATTGCCCGATTTGATTTAGGTTCGTGCAAAATATCCCTAGTCGAATTTACAGCAGCGCCACAGAAGAGGTAGGGGGATCGCATCGACCGGCCACGATCTGTTATGATCCACGGTACTGGATACATAAAAATCGTCGTGTTACTACACTGCGCTCACGGGAAAAAAATAATTAATTGAATCTTTGATAATGTTTAATAATGTATAATTATTTGTATAATATGTATAATAATAATAATCATCATCATCATTATCGTCATAATAATATGTTGTATCATTCATTTTATAGCAATAAAACAGATAATTATGATATCAATTAGTACATTTTGTCACTTTATTCTCATCAACTATGAATTAAACATTTACCTCCAACACATAAATTGGTTGATGCTATGTATTTGTGAATTCCAGACGTAATCCAATCAAAACAATATTGAAATCAAAAAAATTCAGGGGGGCCGATAAAGGGTCTTATCGAAACCCCTCGTTTAAAATGTATTCCATGATTGCAATGGTAAAGAAAATCTAGGGTGTTTTATTTTCTGGATCAAATGTAGATTTCTACTGAACTTAAATCTGTTCCGAAGCGAAAATCAAGAATGATGTCAAATTTAGTGTAGCTAACATCAAAACGACGTTTAAGTGATCCGACGATGCAAGCGAACGCATTCCTCAACATAAATGTAAATCCCAAGATATCTATGTCCCAATAAGGTACGATATTTCTCGATTCAACTTTGCATTATTGCTGGAACATACATAGATTACTTACGCGGCAAGCAATGGGGCAGTACGGGTCCCTGAATCTGCAAGGTGGACATGTGCAGCGGGTGTTATGATAGAGGGAGTCGAAATAGATTTCTGCAGGGGCAGACGGGAGCCAGTGACTCCGGGCATCAAACTCCCAGTCTCTCCCAACCTTTCTCTCTTTGAGACTATTTTCTGAAAATCCCCCTGGAAATCCAATGGATGAGTAAATGAAGTTACTTACAGAAAGGACCACTAATGTAACGTATCCAAAAAATGACAACCTGAATAAGATCAGCTTCGTTAAGCGAATGAGTACTTGCTTGAGCTCTAGATGTTCTACCCCCGACTCCTGTACCTGCGTTATGAGGTTTGTTATCCAATTCTAAATCTAGTTCACTATCCAAGCTGCTGAGACTGATGCTGCGCTGACGCTAAAATGAGTTGAAACATGTTTGTCGATTACATTCACACGTACTATCAAAAACGGCAAGCCAACAATGACACTTTGGCAATTCTACTGCATACTCGACTAACCATTGAACGCGCTTGAAGGTGAAGATTATTGTCCTGTCCAGATCGCCGTGCACCTCGCCTAGTGTCTTCAAGATCCGTCCAACTTCGTCTTCGGTCAACCCCTTGGATACCACGAGGTAAATGATGATTCGAGGTAGGGAAATGTGTCGGTGAGCTGTTTGCCGAACAACCAAGGAGTAAGTCAGGGTCAGAGCCCGCATTTGCGTGTTCGTGGCTACCAAAAGAGAGCACATTCAGGGGGCAGAGCGACGGACAGGACGAGCTGAGCCTTTGAGTGTGATGACGATTCAGTCGGAGGCGAATGCTGTGACCCGGAGTGGTGATGGTCAATTCTCGCATTCGTTGAATACTCTCATGTATCTCATGTAGTTGTCTCAGATTATCATCTGAAAGATTTCGGCGGTGAGTTTTAGCTGCCACTTTCAGGCAAAACATGCGAGAAAAATTCGAAACAACGTTTCCGAAATTTATCGATTCTGCGGCAAGTCTCACCCAGAATAGAATAGTGCTTGGCAAATCCTGGGGAGTGTGGAGTTACACTGATGATTGGTACTAGCGGTCCAGCAGAACGCAAGACCGTGCCGGGTCCTGCAGGCTGCTGCTTGATCTGTTCAAGTACCCTGTCGGACATGACTATTACGGCAGTTCCGTCCTTTGAGTAATCAGACTCAGAAGCTGCATCAAGTGTGAGGCAGTCCAACTCTTCGTCCGTTGCTCGTGAAACACGAGTACAATCGGGATGCCCCGGGCTCAAATAATCCGTTATTACATCCTCGTCGCTATCCTCCCCGCTGTTCGGGCATTCGTCTGTGAAAATCGACAGTGCACATAAGTGAGTGAATACGCGTATACTTATGCGGCGTGAGTCAGAAGGTGGTTTCGATGAATTCATCTGGTTTTCCATACCCACATTGCTCACGTTTCCATTATTATTGAAAATGTGATCGGGGAGCTCCGTCACAAAAGGAGTAACTGAATGCAAGAAGAGTAGTGGAACTTTGGATATTATTGTCGAGTTGAATGGATGAAATTGCGTAGGTGTGCATGTAGGGTACGAACTGCGTATTTCCTGCGTACGTATACTATGTATGTACATACATGTATCTCTCATTGTTAGAGTTAAGAGGTGAATGAAATATGTGAAGTCTCATCTTGTGAAATATTTTTACCGATAGATTGCAAGATGTAAGTTTAGTTTGATCAGAAGTGGCGTAGTTAGACACTACGCGATATGATTTGGGTTGGTGCAAAATAACCCCAGTGGAAATTTACGTACGATCGATGCGGGTCGAGCCACTCGCGATCACCACCTCTGCTGTGCACTGTTGTGAATTCAAGCCAAGCTTACCTTTGAATAGTGTGAATACAAGTATTCCACTACTCGATGCGAAGTAGTATGAAAATATCAAAAGATGCTACAAATCCATATGCTGTAACGACGCTACCAGAGATTCAAGCTACTGTTGGAGTGTGGCTATGTTTACTCCCCTAAAACATGGCGGCTACCGGTCATACGCACTGAACGCTATACCATGGACGTATAAAATATAGGGACGGAGCACAAGGTCCCACCTTGGACAAGAGGGTGAACTTATTGTTAGTAGATCGGGAGAGGAAAAGTATCCCCACTCACTAGGTGGATGGCTCCGGATTGGCGTAGCACTGCGGATGTACGCTCACATCTTGTATTCACACTATCCAAAGGTAAGCTTGGCTTGAATTCACAACAGTGCACAGCAGAGGTGGTGATCGCGAGTGGCTCGACCCGCATCGATCGTACGTAAATTTCCACTGGGGTTATTTTGCACCAACCCAAATCATATCGCGTAGTGTCTAACTACGCCACTTCTGATCAAACCAAGCTTACATCTTGCAATCTATCGGTAAAAATATTTCACGAGATGAGACTTCACATATTTCATTCACCTCTAAACTCTAACAATGAGAGACACATGTACACAAACCGTGATCATAAGTGGCGCATGTAAACATTATGCGATTTGATTTCGGTTGGCGCAAAATATCACTAGTGGAATTTACAGCAGCGCCACAGCAGAGGTGGGGGAATTCGGCGCCGCTCGACTCGCATCGACAGGCCGCGATCTGTCATGATCCACGGCGTTGTCACCTCACAAAACTGACACAGCCATTCAACGATGATTTAACGATAAACGAGACGCGTTAGCAGTCTGAAGCAATTAGCAGTTAAAAGTTAGCATGCAATTATCCTTAATGCGTCTCGTTTATTATCCTTTTCTTACAACACTCATTTCGAATGCATCAATGGCAAGTGTTTACTCTGTCATCGACGGAGATCATCCTATCCTATTTAATTCACCATATCATTCTTCTGACCAAAATAACAACATCGGTCGTGGTTTCTACGATATTATCGACAGATAATCCTAATATTTTCGGTAAACACGCCGTGGATCATAACAGATCGTGGCCGGTCGATGCGATCCCCCCACCTCTGCTGTTGCGCTGCTGTAAATTCGACTAGGGATATTTTGCACGAACCTAAATCAAATCGCGCAACGTTTTCATGCTCCACTTATGATCACGGTTTGTGTACATTGTACGTACAATGTATACAGTATTAAAATTTGTTTTTATTATATAGTTCTCCTAGTGTAGGGCTGTAACTGACAATGAGTCTGTCAATAAGATAGAAATCTGTAGTTGTATCGGAATAATGTGATAGTAAGTTTTGTCAATGAAACCGAAATTGTCGATATTTATGTGTAGCCTTTATTTGTAGGAAGCGCCAAAAATCCTTTAGTATAAGTTGATTTCACGTGAAAATGAAGCTCTATGCGAAGTTAAAACAAAATCGGCGAAGGGACGTTTTCGGAAGTTTATCCGCATTCTCGTACCACTTTCTTAGTAATTTTGGCAATCAATTTTTTTTAAATCAACTCTAGAGTTCAGTGTTTACATGAGTGTTAAACGCCATTTTCTGCTCTGACAGTCGATGTTTTCATGCGAGATAGTCCCTATACATTAGACGAGTGCGTCCGACTCCAACTACAACTATCTCTCTCTCACCGTAGGTCGCTACACGAAACATGGGCTCGCGCACGTTCCAGTATACATATAGGTATAGAGTTCAGTGGCCATACGCGAGAGGAGGGAGCATGTCGTTCGGAAAACTGTAACACAGAGGCTACCTGTTAAACAAGTAGTGTAGATACCAAAAGTACCTATGTAAGTTAGCCCCCCAACATTGAAAAACAAATTTGGGAAAATTGTGAGCGATTGTCCTTTGATTGCCTATGATTGCCATTTTTGAAATTTTGTTTGCCCCCTTACCGTTTTCGAGATATTCATTGTTCAAATTCGGGGGGGCTGGCACCGTGAAGCTGGCCCCCCCGACCTGAAAATATCGGATTTTTGTTCGAGCAAGATTTAACGCAAATCGTTTGCCTATGTTTGCCATATGATTACTTTTTTCCTGAAATGCTCGATTTTCCCGAAATCATCCCCCGAAAACACGGACGAGGACTGAAAAAACAAACATATCACAATCAAACGGTACCAGCATTCCTCCAAATTGCGGGCAAACGCCAAAACTCCGTAAATGTGTTCAGAATTCATCCCCGAACATGATATGTGAGTCGCATCGTTTACCGCCCCCCATAAAAAATACTACGAGGGTGAGAACCCGGAAAAATTTCGAGATACGCGAGTATTCCGTCAGTTTTCGCCCGCTGGATTCTCTCCTGGCTGAAGGCAAACGACGAAACTTCGTGAATGTGTTTAGAATTCATTCCCGAACATGATATGTGAGTCGCATCGTTTGCCATTTCATTTCTTCGGATTTCGGATTTTAAATATAAGTTTTCTTCGCGGAACTGCCGACCCCTATTGATTTTGGGACCAATCTGATCTCACATGGCAAAGATAAAAATCCTTGAAATATCGATATTAACCGCATAGAGCACCAGGCGCATAGAACACACTCCTAAGATGGCCGCTACCTGATACTTCATTCGAGACACGCGACTGATTGTATTGTAAAAGTGGTTTGTGCTGCCTGTCACTTTATCGGACTCCGAGACGCGCAGTACGTTGACGACGAATAAATATCGGTGTAGTCGAAGTACTGAAGCAACCATCAAGTGCGATCGTGTTTAGCGCGTGAAGTGACGCTTTAATGAAAAGATTATTGTCAGGGGAAATGGTGGAAATGGCGATGGGGTGTAAAAAACACTCAAATACATCGCAACCATATGTATATTCTTCTCTTGTTCCGCGGGACCTCAAAGTGTAAGCATTGAGTAACTATACTTCGCTAGTACGAAGTATAGTTACTCAATGGTGTAAGTAGGATACAAAGAAAAACAATCCATCACTTATCCTAAACCGACTCACCCAACTATGAAATTTCTGTGCATATATCAATATTAATTGGATCAATTGTAGTGTATAATATTCCTATCTTTTTCAATAGTTTCGTCTGTTACATACAAACATTCTAATTAGTTATCGTTTGCTGGCGTGAAACCGTGGGAGCGAAATTTTGGATTGACATTGACAACTTTGAAGTAGGGTTAATTTGGAGATGACATTCTCAGACTATAAATGAAAAATAGTATATCCAGTTTAAAGTCAGCAGCAAACACAGGTACATACAAACGAATTGCAAAGAATTCTCACATGATTATTTTTTTATGAGTTGTTCTTCCAATCGATATGAAATAGCAGTAACGTTTTCTCTAGTTCAATTATTTCACAATCAGATGTTTTACTCTCGTGAAATTATAATAGTGATAATCTCTAGTGTTTTTTTCGCATATTTTGATGCACTCTATATTGATTGCATGTAAACACATGAGAAGGGCCGTTAAAAATGCGCCCGCCAAGTATGCAGCCGTTGAAATGATTTTTCGCTATCCAGTACACGAAACAGCGAGATCCAACTCAACGACATATGCTTGCCGGAAACTCGGAGTGCTTGGCAATTTTTTTGTTTTTTTGATTTCATTACAAATACTGGCGGAAGGATTTCAAATTTGGTACTTGGCGGCGTATTCTTACATTTACAACGTTTTCGTCATTATATGATGATCCCTGATCATCGATGGGCTCATTTCACGAACACGATTAAGCACCGCCGTGGTTTTTGTAGATTTAGCTACAGTCATGTGTCTCAGATAAGTTATGTGTATTTCAATAGTTGTCATTTACAATCAGATCAATACGTGAGACTTCGCTCCATCTGCAAGTGGTGGAATCTGTTACCGAGAAAGAAGGATTATTGACGGGCAGAAATACTATAAGTGCCAGCCAAACATGAACCCGAGGTATACCTTTATCAGGTCATTTTGTAACGAATCTATTGTAACTATTTAATAAAATTACATTACGATTTTACCCAAAACGACAGAGACCATTCTTATACAATAAAGTAAAAATAAATTACATTGAGTCATTGCGTGTTCCGATATATTTCATAATATTCACTCTTATGCATTCCCATTATTAGTCTTACATACAAAAAGCGCTGGAATTAAAAAAAAAAGCACATCAGGTGCAAAAAACATCGCCAAGTATATTAATTTGTTCAAATCTATCGCTACCAAAAAGTCGTTTCTCAAGAATACCCGTAAAACTAAATTGTTTGGTGAAAAAAGGCACGACGTCGAGCCGTACCGAAAAAATTATAAATTATAATGAATTTGGAAAATTACGATAAAAAAAATCGAAACCGATACATGTGTTACGTCCCACGGGACTCCTAAATTCAAAAATTTTAATATCCCCTAGGTTTTAACTAAACAAAGGTCCCAGAGATGACCATTCGAACCTGAGATCTTGCAGATGTGGAATCTGGAGAGTCGGTCGTAAAACCCTAGAATAGTCTAAACAAATCCCTGGTCCGCACGCACATTTTCAGGCCAAGACCCTTTTCTTCATATTGTAAACCACTCCGAGTTCGAAATATTCCATTAGCTTCATATATTGCTTCAATTATTAAGAACCAATTTTTAACATTTACTAATGAACAATTTTAAACCGTCTCCGCGTTAATAAAACATTATCAGACACTCATTACCCTTGTTAAATTGAAAGAATTCAGTCAAATTTCAATCTTATAATATAAAATCCGTAAAAAACATGATAGAAGGTTCGTTCAAAAACACAAATAAATGATTCAAATTTACTAAGAATTTTCCATTCCGGAGTTGGTAAAAATCCAGTTTGTTCATTAAATAATAGTAAACTTTCAAAAACCGAACAATTTCCCGAGGATAGTAATAAAACTCAAGTGTTTGTACCCCAGAAAACTACCCCAGCATAACCAGGCCCAAGTGGGAGAAAAACTCAACCAATGGGATATTTTACACATTTCGAACAAAATAGATAAACACACACGATTGGAAGAACCCCCAAAAGAAAATTCCAACCAATTGTAGGAATTTACAAAACACCGCCCTCAAAATCTTGGTATAAAAACTGGAACTCAACTAAAAAATCTCAGAATAGACAATTCAGACAGCTCAGTTCATAGAATAGACAGCACAATTCAGCCCAGAACAGTTCAGTTATAGTCACACAGTTCCAGTCTCAGTACCAGTCTCAGTTCCAGTCTCAGTAATACAGTTGCAGTCACAGACTAAAAAGTATCAGACAAAAACTCACTCACTTAACTCATCCACCAAAAACTTAACTTCAGTCCAGTTTTCTAAAAAGTTGAATCGGAAGTCCACCAGTGCAGTTCGCACCATCTTCTCCAATTCCAAATCAATTCGAGCAAGGTGTTATTCTCATACACTCTCCACTGTTTCCAAAATTCTTACTTCCCCAATTCATTCCACTCCCGATTCTAACTTGAGTTTTTTCCTTTGATCAACTGTTAGTTAGTATTTTTATATTATAAATTTTGTATTTTATATTTTATTCTGGAAATATAACCACGTATTCATTCAAAATTCACCCTTGTTTCCAATAATTAATTCTTCAATTTTACCAATTTCAAATTTATTCAAAAGGAAAAGTCTGTGTCAAAACGAACTCGCTTTAACCGGCTGATGTTCGTTTTCCTCTAGATTTTCCTTATGAATCAGGCGGCTATTGAGAAACTCGCTTAACCCGGCTGTAGTTATCTCAAGAACCAAGTGATTCTTACGAGTAAATTCGATTTTTATATAAAATTCCAGTAGAGTTTAAACCTAATTCTCCCGATTATAAGCAAATCAATAAATCAGATCCGAGGAGACAAGCATATAAAACCAAATCCCTCTTCGAGTAAAACATCATCCTCAAATTTCCCGTGTTATTATTAACCACCGCTATTTCCAACTTTGCACTGGTCTCGAGTCCCAGGTGAAAAGTGCTAGCACTTGGACCCAAAAAAAATCGAGACACACACTCTCCTGTTCACGTAAGATCCATCCCAAACAAAACTAAACCGATCGGACGTAACACATGTATGTTACGAACGAAGTTTTTACCGTCGTTACTTTTAGGTTCGATTCTCGTTTTACGCAACTGAATGCAACTGTGGGGAAGGATTCTTGTTATGAAGGTGGTTTAGAGTTCGTTGACGAATATTGTGTAATATTATTTATTTGCCAAGCTCGGGGAGGCTTATAGGCGTAATCGGACGAAGAGGAGTTCGTGACTTTTGGAAGGTAATTATTAATGACCAGGCTCGGGGAGGCTTTCAGGTGTGGTTTGGAATGAATGTAGGATGACTGTTTCAGGATTCGATGTGTGACTGAAGAAGTGTGTCCTGGATGACGGTGAAAGTACCGTGCCCGAATGAATGAACGAGTCGACTTGGTAGTGCAAGTGCTTAGAGGCTCGGTTACGAATGCGGAAGTATTGGCTTAAATGGTACTAACAATAAGTTCAGAAAAGTGATTTTGATATCATCGTTAAGAATAATGTAAACTCGGGTTGTTGAAGAAATTAAGGGGTAGGTGAAATGGGATTCCACGTGTAACTGACAAGGTGAAATTTGGGAGGGCATTGCACTTGTATGTCATGCTGATGCAAGGTCGGGCAGTGACCGATGGCAGTTGAAATAGGAAGACAGGAAGAAAGATATCGGGTTGCGTATGGGTAGATTATTAGTTATAACTGATAGGAATTGGAATTAGTAGGAATGGTTGGGCGAGACGTTTGTATGTACCGTTGGACCGAGATCCGGACGTAACATGCATCAGTGTAATTTTTTTTCAGTCCCCACCTGAAATTTTGCTCAATAAGTCGAAATAGAAATTCCCTGAAAATTTCAGCCCTTAATATTAATTCCAAGTATTATTCTCAGAGGGTGAAAAGATTTTCCATTCAAAATACACGTAAATTTAGAGTTTTTTTTTTCAAACTTCTATAACTCTGCGACATAATTTATGCAAGGTTGAACGATGTTCAAAAGTGTCCATCGCGGCATAAGTGCAACTTACAACGGTAACGGGTCATTCAAGTTGATTTTTACCCAAATTCTCGTTTTCTCGCTATCTCCAAAATGGTCAATTTTGCCGAAAAAATGTGAAATTTGATTTCCTACAAAAATGGTCCCTTAGACCCAAATACTGTGATTAATATTTCTTGATTCAACTTCAACTTACTTGTTATATAACAAGCATAAAAATTTTATATCACAAGTAAGTTAAAGTTGAATCAAGAAATATTAATCAGAGTATTTAGGTTTGAAGAACTTTTTTTGTAGGAAATTGAATTTAGAACAAAATGTTCCTTCACATTTTTCCGGTAAAGTTGACCATTTCGGAGATAACAGCGAAAAAACGAGAATTTTGGGTAAACATTAATTTTAATGACCAGTTCAATATTATATATGTTATATCTATGTCCGTACCATCTCACCAGTGTAAGTTGCACCTATTGCCGTGATGACACTTTGAACATCGTTCAATTCTGCATAAATTTCGATCGAAACGAATATGATATCATAAGATGCCGCAGGGTTATAGAATCTGAAAAAAAATTCTTAATTTACGTGTATTTTAAATGGAAAATTTTTCCACCTTTTCGGAGAGTATACTTAAAATTAATATTAAGAGCTGAAATTTTCAGTGAATTTCTTTTTCAAAACATCGAACAAAATTTTAGGTGGGGACTGAAAAAAAATATTCGAAAAAAACCACCCTAATACATATTGTTTTTGATTTATTTTTAAATCCAAATTTTGAAATTCATTATGATTTTCTTCGGTACGGCTAGGATCCTTTTTTCACCAGAGAATTTAATTTTACGTTTAGATATGGTTACACTTGAGGAACGACTTCTTGGTAGCGATTGATTTGAAAATATTGATACTATACTTAGTAATGTTTTTGCACTTGAGGTTACATGTCTTCGAAAACTATCCATGTTCATATAATAATTGAAAGCACGAACTTCTTTTCGTAGCTATGCACGACTCATATTCCATCATCGAGTTTTGCGTATTGCGATCGTAAATAACATTCAAATCGTAGCTCAAACACCGTAACGCTCCACGAAAACTTGCGGGATGATGACAGTAGAGTCCCTATTATGCTACACCGACATGACAGTAGCGGTGGTCACGTCTCATGTGTGTAATCTGCACTTTAACGAGAAATCGAGTTCATCTCCTACTTGTATCTCACAACTGACTTGCGAAAGTACAGTCAACGGTTCAAACAGGAATTACTCGGGAACGAAAAATCGCACAGTGATGAAAAAAAAATCATTTTAAAGGGGAAGTTTCAAATTACAAAACTCATATGACGCGATCCCGTTGCGATTCTTTTGACACACGGTACACGTGGTAAGAAAAAAAAGAAAAACGCCGAATTTCCGCATTCATATATTCAAAGCTGGAAACTTCGGAAAGACTGTGCAAAAATCAAATTCAGGATGACAGTTTTGAAGTCGAAGCTTCGAGCTTGGAACCTCCATTTTTTTCATCAAAATCCGTTCATCTGAAATGTGTCTTTTTTAGGACAAAATTGTAGTGATCCCGAGAATGATCCCTTAATTGTTGTGCGCAGTGTATAATCGTAAACCATTGATGTGAGTATATACACTAAGCACAACAATTAGCGGGCCACCCTGTTTTTGCTCCGAAAAACGTCCGATTTCGGAAACTCATAACCGCTCGAAAAATTGAGGTAGAGAGTTGTAAAAAATAGTATTTTGAAGCGTGAAGCTTCACCTTTCAGATGCTACAAGTCGATTTGAATTGCGTTTTTGCGTTCACTAGTTGTACTCTCCTGATTCAATTCATGTCGAAAACGTCAAGTGAACTTTTGACTTTGAGAAGGTGCACCGAGTGTCTCAGTCGGTAGATTTCAATTTTTTTGATGTCATTTTGAAGGTTGAAGTGTTCCCTTGAAAACACGTCTCTTAAATTTTTCGTACGATTTTTTTTGCATGAGTTATGCGACTCTAAAGCAGTTATTGTCCATAAATCTTTGATCGAATACCCTGACCGACACAGTTATCGTATCGAAGTTTTTCAAAAACGAATTTGCAGCTCAAAACTTTGACTTTACGAAACTCTATCGCAGTATTTCCTTATCTGAATTTTCGAAGCTCTGTCACCTTCCGTATGCACCCCTGCGCATCTCCGTGTGAAAGCTTGAAGTTTGACCCCTTGTAGGTTGCGCAAAAATAGCGGGATGGGTGGCCCGTGATACCGAGTTCAAGCTTGAACTGTCCCCTATAAAATGCGCACTTTCGTTTTTTTTTATCTTTTTTTTCCATCGCGTTATTCAACTCAGAACGCAAACAGAAGATTTAACCATTACCTCCGGCATTAGCATTACCCAAGGTGTACCGTGTAGAGGTTGCTCGGTAGGATTTACACCTCGTACCTTACCTCGTATACCGTAAGAATCTCAGGAAAGTGAACAACATAGGGAACTCATGAGCGCGAGAGAGAGCTTATGGAAGTTCCGTGAGTGCGAGACAGACAGACTGCCTGCCCCTCCGTTGCCTTCGAGTCCCCACTCCGCCAAATTGTAAACAGACCATCGCTAGAGCTGTCATCTAAGTAAGCGCGTTCGGGTTGAGAGTGTTTTTCTCTCACAATTGATAAAACAAAAACCATTAGCATCAATATGATTGACTTTGTTCCTTTGAATATTAAAAAATTTTCAAAAAAGTTCCCAATTCAAAATGAAGGTTTTCTCATGAAAATATAATTTTTTTTTTGTTAATGTAAATGTATTTAAATCTTTAATGATTCTAATTACAATTATTAATACTTATTATTCTTGATATCACAGACTTTTTTTTATTGATTTTCTTTAAACAGGCTATCACAGCTCTAGCGATAGTCTGTTTACAATTTGGCGGAGTGGGGACTCAAAGGCAACGGAGGGGCAGGCAGTCTGTCTGTCTCGCACTCACGGAACTTCCATAAGCTCTCTCTCGCGCTCATGAGTTCCCTATGTTGTTCACTTTCCTGAGATTCTTACGGTATACGAGGTAAGGTACGAGGTGTAAATCCTACCGAGCAACCTCTACACGGTACACCTTGGGTAATGCTAATGCCGGAGGTAATGGTTAAATCTTCTGTTTGCGTTCTGAGTTGAATAACGCGATGGAAAAAAAAGATAAAAAAAAACGAAAGTGCGCATTTTATAGGGGACAGTTCAAGCTTGAACTCGGTATCACGGGCCACCCATCCCGCTATTTTTGCGCAACCTACAAGGGGTCAAACTTCAAGCTTTCACACGGAGATGCGCAGGGGTGCATACGGAAGGTGACAGAGCTTCGAAAATTCAGATAAGGAAATACTGCGATAGAGTTTCGTAAAGTCAAAGTTTTGAGCTGCAAATTCGTTTTTGAAAAACTTCGATACGATAACTGTGTCGGTCAGGGTATTCGATCAAAGATTTATGGACAATAACTGCTTTAGAGTCGCATAACTCATGCAAAAAAAATCGTACGAAAAATTTAAGAGACGTGTTTTCAAGGGAACACTTCAACCTTCAAAATGACATCAAAAAAATTGAAATCTACCGACTGAGACACTCGGTGCACCTTCTCAAAGTCAAAAGTTCACTTGACGTTTTCGACATGAATTGAATCAGGAGAGTACAACTAGTGAACGCAAAAACGCAATTCAAATCGACTTGTAGCATCTGAAAGGTGAAGCTTCACGCTTCAAAATACTATTTTTTACAACTCTCTACCTCAATTTTTCGAGCGGTTATGAGTTTCCGAAATCGGACGTTTTTCGGAGCAAAAACAGGGTGGCCCGCTAATTGTTGTGCTTAGTGTATGTATATCATTGTCGTAGACCGAGCAAATTCGTGAAAATGCGTGATGAGAGATCATCAGATCTCATGTCAGCTTCCCGACCAGTGATTTCATCGAAATGGAGCTCAAACGAGAGCTCGACCCCGAATCAAGAAGCGACAGCGATTCCAGATTCGCTGTAATATTAATTTGGCAGCTATTTGATGTGTAAAGCGCGACTCCCCACTCCGCCTTCGAGTGTACTTTGCGCGAGACTCCACCGAGTCTCTTGATAGAAACAATGTACGTACGTACGTCATCACATAACCCATACTCCGGTCTTCATTTCCAGCAGCTCCCTGATCGTTGGGGCGCATCGCCTTACCCAGACCTCATATGAGCGTTATACACTTGTTTCATAAAGCCCGGCCCATACCTGGGCAAATTAGTGCGCATACCTATCTACGTTTCCTTCGCACCGAACTATAAAGGAGGAAATGGCAGGGCTACGGGTTTACACGCAAATTTATCAGGTCTGTACGGGACTTGAGGGAGAAACTCTGTCAATAAGCGATCCTGTGTGCCACGAGCTGGAGTGATTGATATTCTGGAACTGCAGGTGATAGATAGCGAGCACTACGTGAGTTGTATACGGCTAAAGAATGTAGCCTATGATAAGGATAAGTGACAGGTGGTAATGCCGCGAATTGATGAGGGGCCGTGCCGACTTATGTCATACGTGATCCTGACGTTGGAGCACATACCGGCGTTGCCATTCCTGCGACTCACGGTAGATAAAATCGCGGCGTACTCGTCTAGTCGGTTGTCAGGCAATGCAAAGAATAATGGCTGAAGAAGAAGTACGATGATCCGTTCGCTCAGTCCGCGGCGTGTTCTCGGATAAAATTCCGTAATGTAGGTCGGCAAAGACTGCGTTTTACGGGGGTAGTATACAGCGTACACCGGCGTATGTTATACGCGGCAACTGGTTTCTGATTGCGGGGGACGAACAACAGGGGCGAACCGACCATCGCCGATCACTACCGACAACTACCGACCGAATTACTGACTGTTGCTTTTCCCGTAACCTGCCACTGCTCACCACCAGGAATTGATCCGCTACCTTGAGCGACGGCGAGCCCTGAGCGACCGACAAACCGACCGTCTACCTCCAACCCCAAATGCCTATGACTTCCTCTCACCCTTCTACCTCTGCTACCACTCGTACGCCTACCCATCAGAAACCTCCCCATCTCTACCTACACGTAGTGAATAGACGAATCTACGACCCACCGTGTATCGAATTATCTATTTCAATCACATCGTCTTACTATATTCGTCCGTCAGTCGGATTCGGGGGAAGACGAAAGCCAAGGGGGTAATGTCGTTTAACGGAACAGAAGCTGAGAATAATACAACAGCGATAATTTCATGATAACCACGAATCCAGGCACGAGATATGTTTATTGCGTGACAGGGATGAACCCGACTCCTTCATTATGCTTTTGACGTAAATTTAAACTAGTTCTAGAAATCAGGATAAATTGAGAATACGACATTTCAATTAACTTTTCAATCAGATCTGCGTAGATTACACAAATTTGATAAGCCTGATTCAAAGAATATAGCCACAGTTATTTTCCAAGCCCTCCCTGGCACTTTCTCTATACTGTAAGTCAACTATCAAGTTTGCACCTCTCCGAGAAAAACATTGAGCAAATCCAACTTGCTATAAGCTTCTAGAGGTGAAGGTTGTTTCACCGGCAAAATATCACAGTGCTGCCATAGAGCTGTTATAAAACGGATACAGAGATACATTCCAAAGACATACCTTACAGTTCAAATGTGAGATAATGTCTATTTACATTCGAGATCATATGATCTACACGGTAGTTCTATGAAATCTGAAGGGTGCGATTAATCTGCAACGGAAGAAGATAACTTACCGGAAGAGAAAGGAGCGATACATTCAGGCTGCTTATCCATCTCTGTGCTCTGCGTTTCGGTGTCGGGTGGAGTACTGATTTGGTGCTCTGGAACAAAATATATCTCAGCATAGATCGTATATCGCTTCTGAATGATTTTATGAATATAAATGATTCTGACTTTTGCCAGAAACTTCACAGTGTTCCGTTGGAAAACAATCTCTGGTGCTGGAACATGGAATTCAAATATTTCCGACAAACGGTCATCCTTGTCCACCTGAATTATCGAGAAGAGCTAGGGGCAGAATTACTTCTAGACCCTCGCCTAGAACTTTTGGTTTAGGCCAGCGATCCGCAGCAAAAAGAAAAACAATCGCAGCAAGAGAAGGGCATTGACGATTATGAAAATATTCACGTGGTGAATTTGGACGAGAATCCAGCGAAGGGCGAGAAGGGACCAATAACACACGAGTCAAAATTGTGCGCGGACTGTGTTGCCAGGGAGTCGGATTGACAGGTTTCGTCACTTCCTCACTTCGTTGAAAACGTCTCGTTAAGAATTACGCATCGATTTCTTTATAACCGTAACATATGCTAGACTCTGGTTTCACTTCGGATACACATTTGACTGGTATAAATGGTGGCGTTTAGAGTGAACGAACACAAACTTGACAGCGACTTCTGACAACAGCAATCACGGCGACACCCCGGCCATTTTGAAAATATTTTCTACGACAGCCAATAGTCTCCGCGGAGGCCATTGCTCCGGGGGGAAAATCTAGAGGGAGAGGGACGGAGATTGGAGAAAGTTCAGTATTTTTTTTTAAAGCGATTGCGAGAGGTAAAATTGGGAGAATTATCTATAAAAGTCTGAATGCAAAAATGTAAAATTAATAATATCTTCTCCGGACTAGCTTTTGTATCGCTATACTTGTAATCGTAATCATACTCCGGACCACATATTCTATTTGGATTTTCTACACGACGCATTTAACACTGTTCTTCACGGAGCCTTGAATATTGAGCTGTAGAATATCGTGCTTTGTCGGAAACAGCAGGGTTGGAGAATTTTAAGTCAGTGAAAAGTGTAAAAAAAAACATCCTTTAATCTAGCACAGCAGGAGAGGCATCTTTAGCAAAACACGTTCTCTGCGTAACGAGTCAGTAATAACCTGATTCATTTCTCGTTACCAAGTAGCGTGAGCATCCTTAAAGGTCAATATTCTATGCGTTATCAGCATTGCTTCAAGACATCAGTGCATTTGCGCCTACATATTTACTGATTGTGATAGTTTCAGATGAACCTACAGAGGTTATGTCTCTTGCGTTCGCTGCTTGCGGTGCGGTCGATTCAGAGCTCTGCGTTGAAATATTCAGTATCAGAAGTAGTAGTAGTCGCAGATGATGGTACTATTGTATGCTGTCATCCTGAACAGCAAGTGCCGTACGAATGTACAAAACTTATACCAGCTCAAAAACCAGTAGATAGCTCATTACTTAGTAGCAAAGCAAAGGAAGCTATGGCCATTTTCCGACAACAACATCCAGAGGCAACTAGAGAAGAGCTGGCAAAAATCACATTTACCACTAAACATAGGTGGTACCCAAGAAGTAGGGATAAAAGAGCAAAAAAAACAGTCTCTGATAGAGAATATTTGTAAAAGAAATTCAAATAAATAGTTGTTCTTTAAGAGATACTCACACGCCTAACTTACTTGAATTACATAAGATGAGCCAACTCTCGTTGGCTAAAAATTTGTTACCTGCAGTGAAACTTCTATTTTTATTTGCCGCATTCTTTATTGATTGAGGAATTTGGGTCATCAATCAAACATTTAATTTTAATTGCAAAATAGAAATCACAGGAATAACAATTTTCAAACATAGATACAAACTTGATAGATACAATAAACATTATGCGGCTTGGCTACATACTTGGATTTATTAATTTTTAATCACGCTCTTACACACCACTGGAATAATAATCAGTCAAATTGATGTTTGACGTTGTACATCTGATGTATTGTGGTTACTTAATTCACGTTAAAAGTAAGTAAATCTTTGAGAATTATTCTCTATTTATCACAAATATTTTTTGTACTTTATTTTAACCAGGCCTTGGCAGGGATTGCAAGGTTCCCATATGACTGATCGTTGAAAACAATTCGAAAAAGTATATGACATAGTATTCTATAGACCCTAGAAATGCCAAGGAGTTATAGGTAATTCTGTGGATCTACTCAGGGGCACTACTCTTTGTGCAACAATATTCACTACAAAATAATAGTCCACGTGTCACAAAGAGTCAAAAAGTTGATCACCGGTCTAGATTTGGGTAATTTTAAATTAAAAAAATTCATAGATCTGAATCTAGGTTGAAATTAAAATGACAGTTATCACTTATTAATATGGACATATGGGTAGGTTTACCCTTGTCTTAAACACTATTACAGTACCTGATACTTCATATAACTATAATGCACAGTTTTGTCACAATCATAATACACCCTTGAAGTTACCTCTCGATATTCTCAGGACTCAGTTGTCTTTCTCCTTCTTGCATCAAGATATTCATGGCTTTGTATAGAAGATAGACGCCGAGCATACGTTTCTGGTGGCGACTCCAAGTCGCGGCAACGCCGTAATAATCTCCTGATTTGGAATTCTTCAGTCTATCCAATCCCAAGGCATCTATCATCGCAGCTTCCCGCGTATAAGCTTCGACGGGAATTGCGTTTTGGAATAAGTGAAGACATACTACGCCGCAATCACTTTGCCATATGCCCAAGATGTAACTGATTTTTTCATCGTTCGTTGAACGCTTGCCTTTCTTCCATTCTTCGAAAGCAGAATAGAGATGCGAATAGGGACGTGAGCGCTTACCTTTGCCAATATAAAATATCGCTGATAAAAATATTCGCCAACGTTCCGTGAAAGACAGATCACTCCCTCGACGCGGTAGATTCTTCGTGATTCGAGGATCCATTAGGAGGTAGTTGAACGAGGACTTGTTAATTCCCTCCCTCCATCGTCGCGTCGGATCAGGATTTGAAAATTCCCCAAACACTTGTAACTCTAACGCTTCATGCTGCGACAAATCACTTATCCAGTTTTCGGACCGCAAAGTTCGTTCAATCTCAGCGCTGAATTCTGCAACACGAGAAAAACTGTCGCTGTTAACGCAGCGTATCTCTACAACTAGACTTGCATGTTAAACCCAACAATACCAATTCATGATCTTAACACTGACTGAGTATTGAAAAAATGAAAGTAACAATAAGAAATTATTTACTCGGTGGTACGGCTATGGTAACGGTCAACGGTGGATTTGGACCGCACTTCTGAAGTTTCTGCAGCCGTCTCAAGTACACATGGCGAGTAGTGGCAGTTATTGGTCCTGGGGGACAGCGATCTAATCTGGTCAATTCTCTTCGTAGCGTCTCACTGTCCATGACTACCAAGGAATGTGGCAGGCTCGACAGACGCGATTCCAGAGACGCATCTACCTCCCAGCCCGTCGCATAAACAATAGCAGAGACAAATTATGATTGAATGGTTCCGGAGGGAGGCAGACGTTGAAATACAAAAAAAATATGCGAGATACTGCGTCAGAGATGAATGAAGCAAGCAACAAACTCACCTTCAATACGTCCACCACTATTTCCGGACACCTCGTTCTCAGTTTTTATCAGGGGCATGCTAAAACATCGTTTACTGCCATTACTAGTGAGAACAATTGAACAATTTTACGTAGTAGCGATATTCCGTCACTTGTTTACCTTACAGGTGTTGTCAATAGTCGACGTTCTAACAGGATCACACCTTCTTCGACGTCTTCATATTTGTATTCTTCCTCGATACTTACAGAAGACTGATGGTTTAAGCTATTATCATGGATAGATCCGCTAACGAATAATTTGTTCAATTCTATCGATAAGGCATCATTAGCTCTGTCCCAAGTATGTTTGTCAGTGGAACAATCACTGGGTTTACGGGACTCTAAAGAGTCATTGATGTCCCGTAATTTTGGCCTATTCAAACAGGTATCGCTTTTAGTGCACCTGTCGAGCTCTGAATCTGCAGAGTTCACCAGATTTGACATCATTGAATTGCTGGTCAGTAACCCTGCATGAGATCTGGGCGATCGATATCTAATCAAGTAACTTGCAATCTCTGTTTTTTTCGATTTGACACAATCACAGTACTCGCCACATTGCAGAAAGCCACTAATTATATTTGAAAAACGTCCAATACTATTTGTGTCATAGGTCATCTTTGACGATCCAGCAGTTTGGTTCACTTTAGATATGTGTCTGAATTTAGCATTCATTTCTGCATAGTTACCACAAGCATTCTCAAAATATGCATCGGTTTGGCTAGATATTCTCAGATCAGGAGCAGTTGGAGAATTCATAGTCTTGACAGGAATGTTAACTTCATCTTTGACATGGGCTACGTCATCTGGAATACATTGAATATCAGTTATACGACTGTCCCGACGATTGTCACACATACATTCCTCCGAGTTGACTGCTATTATTTTTGATAGACCCCTACAGTTGATGAGAAATTTTCCAATCTTGTCACCTGGTGAGAGCTCGAATGAACTATCTACAGCCAAGTTGGAGACGTCCTCGTTGTACGTTTTGTCCAGCGCATGGGTGGGGAAGATTCTTGGACAACGTGAAGACGTCAACATGGGCTGTGTTTGGTTGATTGTTACCTTGCGGTTTTGCTTTATCAAATGTGTCAAGTTCCTATTGGGTATAGATGTGTTCACTTTGATCGGCATATCATGAAATCTCTTCGAACTGGTCGGGAGATTTGTTTTTAGATTCGAAACCTCGGGTGCTAACTGTTTCTTTTTGCAAACGTATTTCACACTAATTCCATTGTTTCCAAAATTTCTGGCGAGTAGTGGCGTTCTATAGCTATCAGTATTCTTGCGGTTGATGCCTTTCCCCAGTGATATACCATTGGTGGATGTTGTTCTAATCTCCTGTAGTTTGTTATCAATAACTGGATTTGTAGACTTCTTCGGTGATTGAGGTCTCATCAAAATTTTCGGAGTTAGGATAAAATTTGGCGATTTGCTTCTAATGGAACAGTCAGCTGAATATGGCTCTTGCTTGGTAACACATTGTCTTGTGGTATGTACACGACTAAGGAGTTTATCATGATTTGAAGACATCTGTCTGTTGTGTGGCATCGTCCACCCTTGTAGGTTGAAAGTTTTTGTTCTTCTGCGCAACAATGCCTGCCTTGTGCAATACCGTCGTGATATCTTATGAATAACTTTAGCCTTATTGAGGTGCTTTTCCGGGACCTGTGATGTGATTCCGGATGATTCAACAATTTGGCGCTTCGTTAATCGACTTCCGTGTCTTTGCAAGTTTAGTTTCATTACTGTTTTTGGTAAACTGACATTTGGCATACTGTCATTGACTTTGTGTGACTCTATGAGAAGCAAGTCCTCAATTGTGTAATAGTTACGATCAGAGAAGAAAAGGGAATCATCCACAATTTCAGGTGAAATCTTTTTCATCTCTGAACTAAGCTTTACAATTTTGAGATCTTTGTGCAATTCTTCACCATCATGCATGAGGTTCCCACATAACAACAATTTACGATTCGGATCAAAGCTCACCTTGGTACTTGTTGTGTCGATTAGATTGGCGTTTTTTGGACAACCACACCTTGGTTCTAAGGTATTGTTCTCGACTGTTCTTTCTGGAGCAAATGATTGGTTTTGATTTTCCAGGAAGTTACTGTTGTTATTGAGCATATTTTTTGTGTTAAACGCAGAGACATCATGTGTGGCTGTTGCATCACAAGTACCCTCCGAGACCGCATATTCAGCAACAACGTCACCTTCGGTCACTAGTATTTTTTCTGTACAATTTGTTGCGATAGAAAATTTTCACATTAGATGTAACCGAACTTCAGTGTGTGGTGGTCAGGAGTATCAGGTCAAAGAAGTGACAAGGATGAAATTCCCGCAACATTTTGGGAGAGGATGAAGAATTTTGCGTGGAATTTAACTAACATAACCTACCTAAGGCAAGGTTGTATTTAGGACCAGAATATTCGTCAAATGATTTGCCACAATATTTGCCAAGAATGGCAACAGCTTCATAGTGAGCTTCATCGAACGCATAATGAAAAGGGCACTTTCCATCATCATCGACTAAGAGTGGATCAGCACCGTTAGACAATAGGAGTTCTAGAACACCAAGACGACCCCAGGCAGCAGCAACATGCAGAGGTGTCAATCCGTCTGTTGATCTATTGTTTAATGAATTTATGTTTAAATATGTTTTTATAGGGAGTATGTGAACGTAATAGACTATACTCACTTAACATTAGGATTTCCGCCATGGCGCAAAAAGAGTTTTGTGACTTCTTCCGCAAATGTTTCGGAATCATTTCCTATAACGAGATGAAAGGGAGTAATCCCTTGTGACGGTATCAAAATATTGGGATTTGCCTCTTTGTTTAGTAGGAGCGTTGTTATTTGTCTATAAGAAAGAAAACAAATATCACTATCATAAATACATGGCCGTTTGACCTTTCTATACCTATATGCACCCATTCGTTTAACATCTGTCAGGTACTGTAGCAATCATGGAGGTTCTATACCTCCATGGTGGCAATATAGAAAACAAAATAAACAAGAACCCAAGATGAAACGATTATCAATCGATTAAGGTTCTGTTTTAAATGCCAGTAAATAAGTGTCGAGGCTATCACACCGACCGCATTCCTGGAACTTTGAATAAAGTTGACCGGAAAAAAGAAAAAAAAAACAGTTTGTGAAAGATTTCCTCAATTTGCAAAACGAAGAAAAGATATAAGTCGGCCCAGAGAATACTATAACACATATCTCTACGAAAATTTCGGTGATCGGGGATGTTAATGAGAGTTTAACTTACATGATATTGTTATCTTCTAAACCATCGTGAAGAGATGACGCCAAGAACAGTCCTGTTTTTGCTTTCGGGGTTGATAGCATAATGCAACTCAAGCGCAATTGTGCCTTGTGACAAAGTTCAAATCGTTGAAGGAGTTACTACACACAACACAAGACTCCAAACGCCATAAGCATAATGAAGAACCATCAACTTATACATATAGCGCGCGATGTTTGAACATAAAATTTGTTGTACTATTATTTGATGAATGAGTTCATCTTTCCTTTCTTTTAACTTTTTGCTCCGCCGTCGTCTTCATTACACTTGTAGTGCTATTATTATATACAACCCATTCAGATTTCGATAGCCGTCGATGACTTATTTCGACTACGATGTAAGCATATTACTACATCCTTTGACTATACGCGTTGACTGATACATACTACCCCGATGATACGTACGTACGTACAATGTATGTACATACGTACATACATACGTACAAAGCGTTGGTGTATAAACTCCGCTGCGTGTAATATAGAACTATCGTAACGATTCCAAAATTCCCTGATTACGAGTAACCTGGTTAAGTCGAAATAAGTTTATCGATGTTTATCGATATTCGAATGATATCTCTTAAATAATAGCTAGCAATGAAGAAGAAGGCCGAGCAAAAAATTAAAAGAAACGTTTTAATGCATCTTAAAACCGCATCACTTTCGACTTTTTACTGGTCACTGAGCTCAATTCGAAAGAAATTCACTAGCCCTATGAGGGATGAACTCATTTATCAAATGATAGCAAAACAGATGATATTATGTACGCATGTACCTCACCTAACCTAAATCATATCGCGTCCAGTTATGAATGAGTTTCGTCTACATATGTATGTACATACGTATGTACGTATATGACCGAATTGGCATCCGACCGACTCGGCGTTTTGCCGAATCGCTATTTGACCGAACCGCCTGCAACGAACTGTTGGCGAACAGTTGGGGGACGTTTGAGGTTTCGGCATATTACCGCTCCGTGAACGCAACAATTCGTTGGATTGGCGGTTCGGTCGAATAGCGATTCGATGAAACGTCGAGTCGGTCGAATCGTATCAGGTAAATGGTCGAATGCAGTTCGGTAATCTGATAGCGTCCCCACCCTCTGTGTAGCGATAAGTTAATGGCTACCGGCCATTGGGCAAGCATAGCACCAAGCACACGATCAACGAATGTATCCTGAATCGTTGATACGATAGCTACAAGGAGGTTGCTGATCTCATGGCTGATCTACATTATACTCTTCACAATAGCAGTTAAGTGAAGACCAGTGGACTCATTGTCAGTGGGCATAAAGCACAGATATGGGAATCTGGAGATGCAATCAACTGGCACAGCAACAGTGAACTTGCGGTGAACAAGCGAACAGATTCTCGACTTGAATACCCACTCTTCAACATTCCACGTGACACTGATGGCTGTACATACGCGAAAATACTTGAGCATGAAGCGAGCATTCCCTGTATGTGAAACTCCACGCATACGATTCCATGCAGGCTGCTGATACCACCCATACATACAACGTCGGACGCGTGTGAAATCAAGTTGGCGGACCGCGGCTATGAGTGTTATCGTATCGTCGTGTCGTCTTGTGACTGGCGTAATTTCCTTGATATTGTTTGTTATCAAAGTATAGTATGTATGAAGCACTTTGATTACATCCTAGATTAATCAGCTGTGCCGTTCATAACAGCTTGATCGAACTCCGTACTGTCGTGCTTCAAGTGACAAACAAATTTGTGAAAAACAAAATAAAAGTAAACGTCGTCTAGCCGAGTACGATTGAGATTGTCGTGGTGGATGAATAATTAGGGGAACGCAGCGTCCGGATTCGAGGTGATAAAAAATTGACGTGTCGTTAGGATGGAACGAGTGGTTCGGCTAATCGTGAAGGCCCCGAATCAACAGATCGAGGATCAAATTATTAAGTGTGACTCAGGGTGGACTGTCGGGTTACTGAAAAATCACCTCGCGGAAATTTATCCAAGCAAACCAGTAAGCCCACTTGCATTTTGATTCAAGATTTGCGCTCAATTATTAGTTAGAAAGTTACGAACTTTCGCATCACAGTCGTTTATCGATTGACTGCTGTGCGTACTCATAATGTTCATAGTGTGACAACGGTACCAATTACCATTGGTTTACTTTTTACAAAAGTTATTCACCCGTCATCTTCAATTGCAATAAACGTCTCAAAGTTTTTCCTCTCATTTCCTGCGTATCACAACTTTCTGTGGTCCATAGGCTCTTTATCAGACCTAACCGTGTCTGTTGTGATTGACTATGAAATCGGCACTATAGCAAATTAAAATCTTAAATCTTACGCATATCAGGTTCTCGGTATGTGGAAACAAGTCTGGTGCTCACATGCTTACACTTTTTAACAAATTTTAACAAATTGTTTTTCAATAAATAATTGGAAAACAATTAGATTTGGCTAGCCATACTACTTTCCCTAACCCCCCGCAGAGTTAACTTTTTTCTGTGTTATTGATGTTTTAATTTTCCAACAGAAGTTTTCCGAGCAAAAGTTGATCTACTCTGGTCAACTACTCAATGATTCCGTTCTTCTGAAAGATGTCCTGCATCATTACGGAAGTGAAGATCTTGCTACTGATCAATCTTACACAGTACATCTAGTCTGCACACCAATCAAATCTACATATATGGAGAAGCTGCTCGGATCACCCGGGGGCAATCAAGGGCTTGATGTAGGGGCGGCACAGTCCACCGCCACTCCTGAACCAGTGCCGATAGTCAGATTACAGAGTTCTAGTCATGAGAATGAAGACGTTGATAATCTTGGTTCACATACTACTCAGTCAAATATCACTCAGAGGTACTACAATCAGCTCAATAGTCAGCAAATGGCATGGATGCAACAGGCTTATACGCATTATATTACCCAGTACATGCAGCTGTGAGTAACAATTAAATCTAGACGCTAGCACTATCCAGCTAGACTGTTAGATTACAAATGACTGTTCTATAACACTACTATCTGATATTCAACAGCATGGCTGCTCAAGGAGTTCAACTGCAGAGCAGTATTCCATACATACAGCCATTGAATATGAATGCGAACATACCAAACAACAATAACGACGACAATGGTCAGCGAGCACCAGGACTTGGTTTAGGGCCAGCAATCGATCCCATAGAGGCAAATAATCTCAACAACAATGCGGTGGTTGCTGAAGAAAGGGGAGATGGCGGAATCGGACTAAACCGTGATTGGCTAGACTTTTTTTATATGCTGTCGCGAGTCATCGTTTTGTTCAGCATTGTTTACTTTTACTCCTCGCCTCTGAGGTTCCTTATTGTTACCTTTCTGGGGTTTGCCGTCTACTTGTAAGTCCTGTCACTATAGCTATTAGACGTACCATTGACAATGTTATCCTAACACTTGGATATGTGTAACTAACTATTTTTTAGATACCAGGGTGGATTCTTTCGAGTGCAGCCGAACTTATTGGTCGATAACAACAATGTTCGTGTAGATAACAATAATCAAATTCTACAAAACGAGGCGGTTGGAGCTCAGGCCTTACCCCCACGGCAGCCACCTCCAGCTCCCCAAACAGACACACGCGTTCATCCAGATCAAGAAAATGACGGCCAGAGGCCTGGAGTACTGGCATTTGCTTGGACATTCTTTAGTTCATTCTTTGCATCTTTAATACCTGATCAACCTAATGTCGTCTGATTTAATACAATTCTTTTTTCTACTATTGACTCTCGTAAATTAATACAAATCCGTTCTTCAAATAAGATTTGAAACAATGCATTGGCGCGAGAAGAAAATTGTCACACATCGTTGATATCGCGTTGTTTGTTTGAAACCCATATTTCCGATATTCAATGCATTCAGGTCAAACGTTGACACCTCCTACAAATCTCATTGCTTGAGCATGAATTTGAATCGAATATTTGGATTTCAATTACACACCTTACACGTCGACGAGGTCTATCATGTATGTAAAAGCGTACAACTCGGTGTACGCTCAACGGGTTAACTTACGAATGTACAAATCGATTTTTAGAATAAGTCGAGAGTCATAGCAGATGTATTATTTTTTAATTTGTTCGGAATAATACACAGGTAGGGTCGCAGAAATTGTACATAACTATACGAATACACATACCTAATGCATATAGTATACACAAATGTCACATATGATATGTATCATAGTTGTAACAACGCTTTAAAATAAATGTTGAAAGCTTATTGTATGTATATGAATTCGTAACATTTCCATTACCTGATTATTTGCTGATTGTTGAGTGATGAATGAAAAAAGTGTCGTTACCTAATAATAAGAATGTAAGTAACAGTTGTGGAGCAGACTGTTGTAGCGGGGCAGACTGTAACAATACCCAGGTTGCTTCTAAACATGCATGTAGATTTGTGAGAACTATAAGTAGTATAATCAGCGGAATCACCTGATTACTTAATATATTTCTACACCACCTGTCCATAGTAACTCGATACAGTGGGCTTGTTGCTGATTGGGTAAACACAAAGGATTTCACAAATCCTTGGGGTAACCCACGTAATCGTAGCAGCCCTCCTTATTTCTAACACCATACCTATAACCACAGATATATTGAACCTATAACCGTTTATGGATTATAAAACTACATCTATAATAGGGTGGTCCTTATTTTGAGTATGTTTGAAGTTTTTTAGACGATAGTCCTAAATCGGTTCAAAATATATAAAAAAAAATGCCTGCCGAATTCCATCCCTTGATTTTATTATTAATCCGTGCCCCACCGCAGTCAAAGTTTTAAATGTAAATAACATGTGAAAATGTCATCTCGTTCTCTGCAATTTTGTATGTCGTTAACATATATACCTAAAATTCTAGGCTCTATGGTTTTTTGTAGAAAATTTAACGCTCTACAAAAAAGGTCTCTTATGATTCTTCGCTAACTTTATCGGTTCAATAGATATTCAAAGTCAACTATGAAAAGATCAAATTTGTTGAATTTTTTTTCGCAAACTCCATTTCAAGACGAAGGAAATGACCTCCATAACTTTGAGATTATAATGAATGGATCAGCAGTCATGAATTTCTCAAAGTAACCATACCATTATTTTTTTGAAATTTTAAAAAATATATCTCAAGAAGTTTTGGAGATCAAGGGCTATAAAGTTACAGGTGAGCATCTTTTGATACATACAAAAAGAGGTACAAAATTCGGCTGAATAACAAAATATGCCTTCTGAAATTTGGCGATTCCGTATGGAATGACCCCTATTTATCTACCATGGCCGATTGTTGTTCGGAACAAAGCCGGATATCTTATAAATAATCAATTTAGTAAGCTAGAATTTACTTACGTGTGAAAACTGATGCCCGGAAATTGGCCACTTTCGATTTTGCAAATGCAAAAAGAGAGCACCATAATATTTCGGCTGTTAATTAAACGATAGGAAAAAAAATTGGAATAGTTTGCACTACAATGCTAAAAGTCTGAGGCGTCGCGGCGCGTCGCTTTTAAAAACAAAAGAGTACCACGTGATACAATGGGCGTATTCGAAGCCACCACTTCTGAATTGTTAGACAGAGACAGAATTAGAACAGAAAGAGACAGCGCTACTTTGAAGTAGCTCTGTCTCTCTCAATGTTGGCTTTAATGCATTTACTACAGCGCTCGGTCTATTGGTTTTAAGTCTATGGTTGGACCAAGCAGATCGTTTGTTGGATCCATGGACAAGAAAAACATAGCTCCATATACTTAGCCCCTCATCTGCCCGGATTAGATTTATTCTTATCACAATCGATTGTAGTTCGTTCGTAGCTGATTGTAGTTCTAATTTCGACGTCTGTTAGTTAATCATTCGTTAATAATAACAAAAACAAACTCGCCTAGGGAATTTTGTGAAGTTGGCCCCTCCCTGGCGTAAATCTTTACCCAATCCAATTTAATCTATGTGCAATCGTTTGTAGTTCGTTTGTAGCTCACGAATCATCTACTCGGGATTATTGTTAGCGACCGGTTTTCTGTAAATACGCAAACATTCGAAAAAAAATATATCAACAAAGCCTTCTGCGCATGCGCCGCTTGAGGCCGGAAGCTGCTGACAGCACATCTAGATTCGAAGATTTGACCCTGTCCCTCGTCGAAGGAGGCGAAATTTCTGCGGAGGACTGGTCTCTTTGCTCAGACAATATCATTGGGAAATCCAATATGTCTTCTATCTTTTCGCTCGAAAATTTTTATAGGTTCCGTTTACGTTGTTATGAGCTTGTGGTAATTTATAAGTCTGAACTAGTTTGACAGTTGGTTTCAGAGAATATGAGATAACCTCTAAGCCTTAGGTGGAGTAAACATAAGCTAGCATGGAGTAAACAAACGGATTCACAACCGTTGAGTGTAGATAGGAATAGAGGTGCGGAAGTTAGGTGTTTACTCCACCTAAGGCTTAGAGGTTATCTCATATTCTCTGAAACCAACTGTCAAACTAGTTCAGACTTATGAATTACCACAAGCTTGTGTGGATATTTTCTTTGACTCTGGGGTCTGCGTCGATTAGGTAAAAATTATTATACGGACAGAACACCAACCACGTGACATCAATAAGGACTCAATAAATATATTTAACAACACAATTTTTTATTTAACAGTCTACTAGGGTCGACTCGTATCGTAGATTAAAAGATTGTTCATTAATGTGGATCACTCGTGTACGCTTGTTATTTCTCTTTATAATTATTAACTGTTGTTTACGTCGGTATATTAAAATTTGAGTGATCGATTTCTGAGCGAGCTCGACCCCCTTACGTCTTAACACCTTATGTCTTTCTCACCATTAGCTTATTGTCCAATGTCCAAAATCCACCTTCCTTCCCCACCATTCTTCTTATTCTTTCTCTCTCTTCTTTCTTTCTATTACACCCGTTACATTATCCCCCTTTTATTTTATGAACATTGAAAATGTTTATGAAATAAACTTAAATTGTGTGTTTTATACTCTCGACCTTTTGTTTTTGTTTTTGTTTTCATTTTCATGCGTCTTAATTCTATTACAACCATACATCTTATACTATTTTCATCTCGTCATATCATTTGTTATTCAGATTACTAACAATATCTACGTCAAGTAATTTAGTTATTTACGTATACAAGTTTTAACAATTCAAACTTAAGTCGCTTTTTTTTTTTTTTTTTTTTTTTTTTTTTTTTTAAGTCATTTCGTCTCATCATTTGATATCCATGACAGGTTGATTATATTTACGTAGACTTATTCTATTATATGTTCCTGTTATTTTAGTGGAATCGTTTGGGTCTACTAATACAAAAGCATTTTCGTTAATCTGTTTCAATATACGATACGGACCGTGGAATAAATGAAAAAAATTTTTAGTAACTTTTTTAAACGCGTCTGATTGTTGGGGTACTTTAAGTAAAACCAAATCTCCTACACCTAAATTTACTTTTGAAATACTTTTTTGATTGTTTTTTCGTCTATTAAACTGATTTAATGATCTTTCTCTAGCTAATAAAATTTTAACCTGGTGATCTATATTTACTGTTTCTGGGAATTTAATTATTTTCCTAATTTTTTCGGTTGGTAGTTTATTGTAATGTAGCTCATATGGTATTAGGCCAGTTGAATGATGAGTTGTTATATTTAAAATTGCTTCGATTTCTTTTACAAATTTTGCCCATTTCGTATGACTCTCAGCGCATAAAGTTCTAAATAGCCGGCCTAGTTCTCTCATACATCTTTCTGTGGGATTGGATTGTGGATGGCGTATGGAAGAGTACGAAACTCGAATATTTAGTTTTTCCAGTGAATTTTTCCAATTTGGTGACGTAAACTGCGTACCATTATCTGATAGTATACACTTTGGTTTACCTACATTTGGAATAAAATCATTTATAATTTTATGTAAGGAAATTGAAGTGTTTGCTTTTTTAATCGGATATAATTTGACAAGTTTCGAAAAGGAGTCTATTACTACAAATATATATTGCACACCTGAAACTGATTTTGGCAGTGGACCATAATAATCAACTGTTACCAAGTCTAGTGGATTGTTAGATTTTATCATTTGGTATTGACCTTCCATTGACAGAGATAAATGTTTTACTCGTTGACACAAGTCACACGAAATCACAAATTTTTTAATATCCCGGTTCATTCCTTTCCAATAAAAATAAATTTTTAGATAGTGAGTTGTTTTATACACTCCTACGTGTCCTAATTTGGAATGTGCCTTATCTATTACTGCACATGTTAGACTATCAGGTAAAACGAGTCTGGCATTTGTTTCTTCTTTATCTTGATAAAATAACACTCCGTGATGAATTTTATATTTTTCGTATTTATTAAGTTCATTATTTTCGAAATAATCTTGTAAAAGCGTATCATTCTTTTGAAGATGACTTATGTTTTTAAATTGTTTGATTAATTCAGAGTCCAAAATAGTATATTCTTTAATTAAATTCAATATTGAATATGTTGTAACAGATGAACAAAGAATATCTTTGAGAATTTTTGAAATAATCACTTGTTTGACATTATCTTCTTGGTGAAATCTACTATCAGGATTTCTACTCAGAAAATCAGCAATAACGTTGTCTTTTCCTTGACAATGTTTTACTTGAAAATCAAATTGTTGTAGCCAGAGAGACCATCTTAGAAGTCTTGAATTTTGAAAAGAAGTATTATTCATAAATATCAAAGCCTTGTGATCTGTTATGATTTCGAATTTTTGGCCAAATAAATATATTTTAAATTTAGTCAATGAATACACAATTGCGAGGAGTTCTTTTTCAGTAGTTGTATAGTTTTTTTCATGTATTGATAGGCATCTACTAACGATTGATATTATATAGCAATTATCTTCGAAGATTTGATATATAATTCCACTGATTCCTTTATCGCTAGCATCTGTTTGTATTTTGTATGGCTTGCCTGGTATAATGTGACTTAATGTTACACTGTTTACGAAATTATTTTTCAAATTTTGAAATGCTTTAGAGTGATTATCAGTCCACAACCACGGTTTCTTATTACTTAATAAATTTCGAAAAGGATGAATAAAATTAGAATGTTTAATACTAAATTGACGGTAGTAATTGCATACACCTATAAATTGCTGCAACTGTTTTAAATTTTTAGGGTTTTCAAAATTTTGAATAATTTGCAATTTGTCCGGGTTAGGTCGGATACCCTGTGTAGATAATATGAATCCCAGAAATGGTACTTCTGATTTGAAAAAGAGTGATTTTGATAATTTCAATGTAACGTTGTTCTTTTGCAACTTGTCAAATAATAGTTCGATGTGTTTCATATGTTCTTCAAAATTAGTTGATGTGATTAGGAGATCATCAATATAATATGTTAAGAAAGATTCAAATTCTTTACCCAATATCAAATTTAATGCTCTTACAAATCCACTCCCAGCAGTCTTAAGTCCAAAGGAAATGCGGCAAAATTGGTACAAGTTTGATCCATGCAAAAAGGCTGTAAATGGACGTGATTTTTGTTCTAATTCAATTTGCCAATAACCATTCGCTAAATCTGTTAACGACATATATTTAACATTATGATATTTTTGTAATATTTCTGAAATTAACGGTGGAGCTTCATTATCTGATTCCACAACTTGGTTCAAATATCTAGCATCTAAACAAATTCTTACACGGTTATCTTTTTTTTTTACGATTCTTAATGGGCTACAATACGGGCTTACAGATCTTTCAATAATACCAGCGTTTAACATTTCTTGAATTTCATTGTCAACCGCTTTTCTCAACGAGATGGGGATTGGATACGGTTTTCTGAAAATAGGCTTATTTGATAATAACTTGATTTCATGTTTATATTGTCCCGCAGGTTCATTTTTGGGTGGAAATAAGTTTTCAAATTTAGATAATGTCTCAATGAATATTTTCTGCTGATCAAAACTCAACGTCATTAGATTACTCGCGATCGTTCGAACTTGGGTGAAAAAATTATTTTCTTTTTGTTCGTTCTCTAAGATTTTATCACATTTTTGATTATTGTCATTATCGTTACTTGGTAACTCGTCACTCATTTCAATATTTGTTACATAATCATTTCGTATATCAATTTCATCATCATCTATAATAGTACTGTTATTATTATTTTTAATAGTATCATTATTATTCACATCATAGTGGTCATTATTATTTTCATCATTTTCAAGAGTCACAACTCTGTCAGTTCATCTATGTTATCGATAGTGGTTACTGTATGTATGTGATTTTTATTTTTATTTATATGAGAATTGTGATTACTTCTTTTCATTATATATAAACATGTAGCTTCTTTGTTATTTGATAATATTCTTTCCAACCAGGCTCGACCGAATGACACCGAATCCCGGTCGACAGTCATATTCTTAATCTTAATACTCTCGTTGTTATAATCTAATTTTACTTTATTTTTTACTAACCAATCGTGACCAAATATGATATCAGTTGATAAGTTAGGAATTACAAGAAATGCATGATATTCTATGTGATGATTAATATAAATTTGTAATAATACTTGTTCTTTTACTTTGACGCTTTTGTTTTTTACTGCAGTCGAAATATGGATATTATTTACTGGCAGTGTATTAAGTATACGATTTTTAGATAATTTGTTAAAAAAAATTTGCGAGATACACGATACTTGACTCCCGGAATCGACTATCGCAGAAACATTTTTTTCTAATATTTTAATTTTCAATTGTACGGTTACTGTCTGCATTGAATCTGGTTCTTTCGACACATGATTATTATCGTAGTTAACATCTTTATTAAGGTCCGAAATGAAATCATGAAAATCCCAACGCGATGACGGACCTATTTTTATCGCGTTGCTTCCTAGTTTAAAGAACTAGCCGATGATGATGGCATTTCGTTATTATAGTTTCGAAAAGGTATTGGAGGTGGTGGTATGCTTGTGTCAATGTATACATCGTTACTGATTTGACCTACCCTATTTGAATGTCTTTGTTGTTGATTCGGATATGAGCTATTATTGTATTGTCTTCTATTATTACTTCTATAATAGGTACTTGAATTTCGAACGGGGAGATACGAATTATTATTTTGCTTTTCAATTTTATCCCTATTTTGCTTATTTATATCTAAGTTAATTAATACTTGAAGTATTTTATCTATATTTTCTAATTCTACAGTTGCTAATAAATCTCGAACGTACATGGGCAGTTGTTGTATAATATCGTAGTGAATTTCGATTGTACTTCTTGTTTCATCTATGTAATAGGATTTATGTATTTGATCCAAAAAATATGCTTCAAGTGTGCATTCTTTAAAATCATATTTTCGAGTTGACCATTTATTTCTTGCTTGAGCCTTAGCATTAATTGAATTGAACTTCTCCAGAAATTTTGTTTTAAAAATTTCAAATCTATTATTAAATGTTTGTCTATAAGTTTTAAACCATATTTTAGCATATCCTTTTAAAGAATTTTCTACAATTATAAGACAAATATCTGTACATATATTTTTAACTTTAAAGTACCTTTCCAAATTTTCAATATATTCTAACGGATTAGCTTTACCATTCGATTCAAACTCAGGCAAGGACAGATCAATATTTACATTTTGTAACCTGTCAACTAATCTGCTCATCAATTGACCTTCTACATCCCCCTGTACTTGACTAGGCTGATTTTGCGATTCTTTCAAATTTCGAATTTCAGCGAACATTCTTTCTTGATCATTCTTCTGTTTTCTAATTATATCCCACATTTCTTCCTTTTCTCTTCTTAATGCTTCTAATTCTTTTTCCATTTTAGATTTTTTACTATCCTGTTTAGGTGTACCGCTTTGCATAGACTGTGTAGATCTGGTTTTTACAGGTGTTCTGTTCACTTTAGACATAAATTATTTAGAATGTACATACACTGAATTTAAGCATGAACATATATATATGTTACTTTTTTTTTTAAGTTCGGGCGCCAAATGTGTGGATATTTTCTTTGACTCTGGGGTCTGCGTCGATTAGGTAAAAATTATTATACGGACAGAACACCAACCACGTGACATCAATAAGGACTCAATAAATATATTTAACAACACAATTTTTTATTTAACAGTCTACTAGGGTCGACTCGTATCGTAGATTAAAAGATTGTTCATTAATGTGGATCACTCGTGTACGCTTGTTATTTCTCTTTATAATTATTAACTGTTGTTTACGTCGGTATATTAAAATTTGAGTGATCGATTTCTGAGCGAGCTCGACCCCCTTACGTCTTAACACCTTATGTCTTTCTCACCATTAGCTTATTGTCCAATGTCCAAAATCCACCTTCCTTCCCCACCATTCTTCTTATTCTTTCTCTCTCTTCTTTCTTTCTATTACACCCGTTACAAGCTCATAACAACGTAAACGGAACCTATAAAAATTTTCCAGCGAAAAGATAAAAGCACGTGGCCACTAGAAGGGTCAACATCATACACACTTGGCGTACACAGATAGTGATCATAAGTGGCGCATGTAAACATTATGCGATTTGATTTGGGTTGGCGCAAAATATCACTAGTGGGATTTACAGCAGCGCCACAGCAGAGGTGGGGGAATTCGGCGCCGCTCGACTCGCATCGACAGGCCGCGATCTGTCATGATCCACGGCGTTGTCACCTCACAAAACTGACACAGCCATTCAACGATGATTTAACGATAAACGAGACGCGTTAGCAGTCTGAAGCAATTAGCAGTTAAAAGTTAGCATGCAATTATCCTTAATGCGTCTCGTTTATTATCCTTTTCTTACAACACTCATTTCGAATGCATCAATGGCAAGTGTTTACTCTGTCATCGACGGAGATCATCCTATCCTATTTAATTCACCATATCATTCTTCTGACCAAAATAACAACATCGGTCGTGGTTTCTACGATATTATCGACAGATAATCCTAATATTTTCGGTAAACACGCCGTGGATCATAACAGATCGTGGCCGGTCGATGCGATCCCCCCACCTCTGCTGTTGCGCTGCTGTAAATTCGACTAGGGATATTTTGCACGAACCTAAATCAAATCGCGCAACGTTTTCATGCTCCACTTATGATCACGGTTTGTGTACACTGACCGGCATAAATGGCTTCACAATGTTTACGTCGCGCGGCGATGTGTGGGTCACAGGTAGGCGGAGTTTCTATCTACGGGGGCCCATAAGCGCGATCGAGAGAGCATCATAGTGCGACAGAGTTAGCAACATATCGCTCGTTGCATCCCTTTTGCACAGCACTGGTGCGAGCGAGTCGGCAGAGTCAGGTAGACCAGCTTGGTGGGGCAGATATTCTTCTCCTTGCGCGGAAGGCATTTCTGGCCACCGATACTAATTCGTTTCTTGTCTTACTAACGCTGTGCGACGACGATGGGTGATCGAAAACACCATTCCTCTCGAACTCACGAAACTCGCCGTAGCGTCTTCTCACTCCCAACTCATGCGCTGTGGCTGTCTCTCACAATCAGGATACCCAACGTGCGGTAGAAAGTGAGAAGGCGCCAATGGGATGTATAACGGTGCCGAAAGATAGATTCTGATGACTTTTTTGACATTTTCCCAAAATTAAAAAAGTTTTTTTAGGAACTACGTTTTTGAAGTCGATAACCAATGTAATCCAACGTCTACTCGATGGAATCAAATGAAATATCCACAGCTTGTTGAAAGCATAAAAAAGTAGAGGCTGATCGTAGTATTTTTTTTTTTATTAAAATTTACATTTTTTACAAACAATAATAAACTAGTGCTTTTTCAATCGAAAAACCGCCAGTAAACTATCAGAGACCGCCATTCTGTTTATTTGAGAAAAAGAACTTCGACCACCCCTAACCCGTAAGGCCCTGGTAATCTTAATGGGAAAACTGAATCTGTCTATAAGTTCAATCAAGTATCGAATTTTTCCGTTTACTTCAATTAACGGCATGAATATTGCCCGTACTTCATAGTTGAATTGTTGCAAACTGAAATGAAAATAATTTCATAACATCGCGACTTACTCAGCCTGTCCCCGTATACGTTCTCAATGAGTTCGGGAACGAGCGGAAATCGGTAAAAAACATCTACAAATGGGGAAATCGATCGGAAATTACATTTATAATTTTTTTTTTAATTTTGGGAAAATGTCAAAAAAGTCATCAGAATCTATCTTTCGGCACCCTTATACATCCCATTGGCGCCTTCTCACTTTCTACCGCACGTTGGGTATCCTGATTGTGAGAGACAGCCACAGCGCATGAGTTGGGAGTGAGAAGACGCTACGGCGAGTTTCGTGAGTTCGAGAGGAATGGTGTTTTCGATCACCCATCGTCGTCGCACAGCGTTAGTAAGACAAGAAACGAATTAGTATCGGTGGCCAGAAATGCCTTCCGCCCAAGGAGAAGAATATCTCCCCCACCAAGCTGGTCTACCTGACTCTGCCGACTCGCTCGCACCAGTGCTGTGCGAAAGGGATGCAACGAGCGATATGTTGCTAACTCTGTCGCACTATGATGCTCTCTCGATCGCGCTTATGGGCCCCCGTAGATAGAAACTCCGCCTACCTGTGACCCACACATCGCCGCGCGACGTAAACATTGTGAAGCCATTTATGCCGGTCATTGTACGTACATGGTCGTGAAAGAATGGTGCTGACAATATTCATTTTCTCTCTCGTCCAAGATACCTCGATCATGCCACGCATGCTTGTGAATTCCCTAAAAGATCAGTAGTGGGGGAAGAATGAGGGGAATAATATAGTGTTTAGGATTGTGTTTGCTAATCTTAATATATATATTTCTTGTGTGCGTGTGTATGTGACTAAACTCCTCCTAAACGACTGGACCAATTTTGATGAAATTTTTTGTGTGTGTTCGTGGAGATTCGAGAATGGTTTAGATTTACAGTTTGGTCTACTGGAAAATGTTTTTTCAATTAATTTCTTATTTATAAGGAGTTGTTGATTTTGGAATGTTTTACATTAGATTCGGCGGACGGCGCTATCATCGCATTCAATATTATTCTATTTCAATTTTAGTTTGTCCTGACAGATGGTGCTACGATTAAAATCCTGATAGTCAATTCTCCGCAGAAATATACAATGAGGCTTTAATTATGATTGAGGATATTTGTATTCTTATTTCAAACATGCCACTCATCCATTTTGGCATGCCGGCGCCGAACCGCCCAGCAGTAGATATCATCAACAGTGATGTTCAACGTGAACACCAGTTTGATAAGACTTCGTTGGCTACTTTTGTTGCTAATAATGAACAATTGCTTACAGCTGAACAACGAAATGTATATGATCAAATTAACGTATCAATTGCAGCACAACAAGGTGGATTCTTTTTTTTGGATGCACCAGGTGGCACTGGTAAAACCTTTCTCATCTCACTGATACTTGCGCGCATTCGATCACAAAATCATATTGCATTGGCCATTGCTTCATCAGGCATTGCAGCGACGTTACTTGATGGTGGACGGACTGCGCATTCAGCACTTAAGTTACCTTTGAATGTTCATACAAATCCCGAAGCAATGTGTAACATAAAGAAGCATTCCGGCATGGCTGAAGTTTTGAGAAAATGCAAAATTATTATTTGGGATGAATGTACAATGGCCCACAAGCATTCGCTTGAAGCTCTCGACAGGTCCCTGAAGGATATCAAAGATAATACTAGGCTTTTCGGTGGTGCTCTACTGCTACTGTCTGGTGATTTCAGGCAAACATTGCCAGTAATTCCACGTGCGACATATGCAGACGAAGTAAACGCATGTTTGAAGGAATCTTATCTATGGCGGAGTGTCAGTAAATTGAGCCTTACTATCAATATGCGCGTTCAACTACAAAATGATCCATTAGCGTCAGGATTCTCTGAACAATTGTTAGACATTGGCAACGGTAAAATTCAACTGTATGAAGATACCCAATTTATTAAATTTCCAGAGAACTTTTGCAACATGGTGGCTACCAAAGATGAATTAATAAATAGTATCTTTCCAGATTTAAGATATAACTATACTAATCATGAATGGCTACGAGAGCGAGCTATTTTAGCTGCAAAAAATTTAGATGTAGACGCCATCAATTTTAAAATACAACAGTCATTGCCTGGTAATGAAATTACATTTAAATCAATTGACACCGTTGTTGATCCTGACGAAGTGGTCAACTATCCAGTAGAATTTTTGAATTCTTTAGATTTACCTGGAATGCCACCACATAATTTGCGACTGAAGATTGGCTCACCTATAATTTTGCTTCGTAATTTAAATGCCCCGAGATTGTGTAGTGGCACGCGATTAGTTATAAAAAAAATCATGGGCAACATTATTGAAGCGAAATATTTATCTAATTATTTTATCTGGAAAATTCCAAGGTGAAATTGTACTTTTACCGCGGATCCCAATGATTCCTTCAGATTCACCTATACCATTTAAACGCTTACAATTTCCGATCCGTTTGGCATATGCTATGACTATTAATAAGTCACAAGGTCAAACGATGACATTTTGTGGATTAGATTTAGAAAATCCGTGTTTTTCTCACGGCCAATTGTACGTTGCGTGTTCCAGAGTTGGAAAACCATCGAGTTTGTTTGTTTATACTCCTCATGGACTAACTAAAAATATTGTACATCCAATGGCATTACGCTAAATTAAGTTTTTGTAAATTAAAAATGAATAAATATATATGTTATAAAATGTTTTGAGTGCAAGCTTTTTCACCTTTCATTAAAATGAGTTGAAGTTTTCATTTACGATGCTGTTATTTATTTAACAAAGTAATAACTTTTCAATAATAATTTTCATCAAAGCGGTCCAGATTGTTTCAGCTCATTAAAAAAAGTATGAAATTAAAGACGTGTGTACAGGACAACGTCTGTCGGGTCCGCTAGTGTATTTATAATTATAAATCAGAAAAGCAATTCTGTTTTATTAGGTATTCTCCTAAACCATTAGCTTTCTGGCAAATTTGGATACACTTTCGCGATATAATTTTGAGTGAAACTTTCATTTGAGCCTGATTTCAACCGAATTGGTGGTCGGAGAGTTGAGATCTGATAATCTTCGATCACCGGCAGACTCATTTCATCAGATTCACCATCGTCATCAATCCGCTTATATTTCTGCGAATGAAAAACCATTTCACATAAATGTGATACATAAGGGAAACTGCAAAGTAGTAACTGTCGCGAGTGAGAAAGGTTCTACTTTCTGCCGTTTGGCAGGTAGTGTCAGCGCACCGAGATTGCAATCACACAGCGAATCCTATTCGTTAACCCCCAGAAAGACAGCGTTTTGATTGGACACCGATCACCGTGCTGGCTGCGTAGGGATATACAGAACTAGCGGAAGTGAAATGTCATCTGTCGTCTGTTGGCAAGGCTATCATGGCGGCCGCAACGTGCCAGTGATAGATTTGCGATCGCTGGAAGGTAGGACGTATGTCCGGAAGCCCGGTGGGGACATTCAAGTGTATCACTCACTGTGTTCATAAACGTATCCTAAGTCGATTGAACGACCACAGCCGACCGACTCAGTCACTCGCAGTCATTCGATTTCCGGCAATCGCACGTGAATTGACGGAGGTAGATGCTGTTCACGGATAATAATATTCGGTTTAAACTATTGAAGGTAGGTCGTATTTTTTTCACGCAGGAGGAGACTCAAATCAATTTCAACTAGATTTTTAATATTATATTTTTTACCCTCTGGAAGCATGGTCAACGGGCATGGAGCCGAAACACGTGCTACCGACGCCATCAACGCATTTGCAGTCATTTGTGACCACGCCAGAATGGCATCTTCTGCAACTTTTTTGTTTCCTGAAGATATTTAAGGTATTTATACCCCCATGTGATAAATTTTAACATCAATATGTATAAAAAATTCATGAATCATTTAATCAGGAGAAAGCAAAGTGCAATGCTCGCACCCGAACGCGTAATTTATGAATGATTCCCTTCCATCCTAATAAATTTTACTTTTCAACATAGCAAAGGTCAACGCGCATTATTCCGAAATCAAGGTATTGAAAGGTTTTTAAAAGTGGAGCAATGTATTTTATTCATACTTCTGATTTTTCTAATCTGTAGTCAACAAGCATTTGGAATTATGAGATTACTTTTTATTACCCTTTTCCTTTCTATTTTATTATTATTATTATTATTATTATTATTAATTAATTTATTTATTTATTTATTTATTTATTTATTTATTTATTTATTTATTTATTTATTTTTGCAGATGGCTAACATCACGGTATTTGATGAGTTCAAAGAAATTGTTTTTACTCTTAATAGTCGCGGTAACTTGACCTTCATTTCCTTGCGACAATATTTTCTAAATGCTCAAGGTTTATGTTATTACGATGATGCTCATAACATGCATGGCTTAACAGTTTCATCTGGGGAAATTATAATAAACCCTGAAGTAGATAAATATGACGTCTTTATTACCAAAGGTATGAGTGTTTTCATTTTAACACTTTTACAGTTGAAGGTATGTATCAATAGGTCAAACTTGTTTCATGATTCAATATTACATTACAAACGATATTTCAACAATCAAATCCTCGGAACGTAAGAGACGCCGAGTTGATGAGATATTGCGTGAACTATGTAGCAGTAGAGGTAAAAGTTCCGGTAAAGAAAATCAACATGAAAGTGAAGAGAAGAAGATTAAAATGGTGAGTTTGAGGGCACAAAATATTGTAGATTGTCTTTATTACTTCCATTTACCTTTTCTCTTACCTTTTCTACTGTGAAAAACAGTCCGTGTAGTTGGTGACCACTTCAGAACAAAGTAAACTACGTATTCTATGATTTTACTCTATCTTATTTCTCTTTCTGAAATACCCCTTCTCTAACTTTCTTACTCCATCTTACCTACCAGTATCCGTGTCATCTTGGCTGATTCTGCTTTTGCTTCCACTTTTCTTTTACTCCAACTTCACCCCTTTGCTTCTGCGCTCATCGTAACGTACTCAACGTTCTGTGAGAACGTTATTTATTGTTCTTTTGTTACAGAATCATTCCACAAAGGTAACTCGCCATTTATCAAAACATCGAAGCATCCATGTAGGATGGCTGCATAAATTGGGACCTGATGGTAAATACCTCCAGATGAAGAAGCCTGTAGGTGGCATCAAGGAAATCACATTGCGCACTTCACAGAATTACTTAGTTGAAGATATAAAGGATTTGGCCATTCAGGCTTTTACAGTAAACAACAATTGCCCCAATCTTAAAAAGCTTCAGGTAAAACTTGGATTTTTCGATGGTACTGTGATCACAAAATTTCAAAAGCACGATGGTGAAGCTTGTGATTTATGGACCTATTGTAAAGTTAACGATCGAAAATATCATTTCTATCTTTTAACCATTGAAACTGAAATTGTCCAAGCTCTTGCTCAAAATGAAGATAAATTTGGCCGTGCAATTTTATTTAATAATGATAGTTCAACTAAGGATGATACAAACTTTGACACAGATTATTCATATGATCAAAGCAAAGAGAACAATGAATTATCAAATACCCATGATATTGAAGCACAGAAAACCACTTACGTCAATGATATCCAAATTTATTATCATTATATTCGACAGTCGAAATATTCAGGATCAGCATCAATCATGGAGGTCGATAAGAAAGATCTTTTTAATAGATACCAAAATAATTCTCACCATCAAGATCTTCTGTTTGGCGATTTTGACCCTACAGACTATGGCTTTCAAATAAGCAAGATAGTTAAAGATGATCGAGTTCTACTAGATATTCAGATAGGAGATGATTTAAAAAGAATATACTCGTTTCCTTCAGCCGCTCCTGAAGCTAATGAACATGGTATTTTACATAACATTGATGAAATCCAAGGGAAATATTACGGCAAGTTTGGTTTTGGCATTATTCCAAAATGCACTGATGAATGTAACCCTACTTTTACATGGTATAAGGACGGGAAGGTATTTAAATCAGGGAAATTTTTGTACTGGATCAATCATGATTTAAATATATTGGACAATGTGTTTAACAGTAAGTGGAGTTGTACTATAAGCTGTGAAAAATTGTCTTCAATGAAGTCAGATTCAGTTGATAATAATGAACATGCGAAAACTTCTATCATAAGTGCTTACCAAAATGTTTCAATGCCTATCATAAAACGGGATCAAATACAGTTAACTAGGACTATAATAGGAGCTGGTGCGCAAGGGACCGTTCGTAAAGGAATATGGCTTGCTACGAATGTTGCCATCAAAACGATAAAACTTTGTACATTAAATACTAAGAATTTGTTGAGAGAAATTGAGTTGTTGGACCGCATACGTCATCCAAACATCATACAAGTTTTGGGAATTTGTTTAGAAGCCAACCAATTTCACATTGTGATGGAATGTTTGGATAGTTTCTCATTGTCCGATATTATTTTTGAACAGTCCACTAAGGAAGAGTTTATTTCAACTACTGAAAAGAAAAATCAAATTGGAATTCAGATATGCCAGGCAATAACATATTTGCATAGTCAAGAAAATCCGATCATTCACAGGGATGTAAAGCCAGATAACATTTTAGTGAGTAAGGAATGTCTCGTTAAACTTTGTGACATGAGTTTAAGTAAATTTACCCAAATGTGTTCCACAGTAAGAAGTACTGTGGGTACAAAATCTTTGAAAGGAACTCCGCTTTATATGGCACCCGAATTACTTCTTAAAAAAGGAGAAGCCACTGTACATTCAGATATGTGGGCTTTGGGTTGTACGTTGATTGAGATGTATAGTGAGAAGTTTGTATGGGATTTGAATGATACTGATCTTAAAACAAGTTTGGAACAACAATTAACAAATGAAAAAGTACCTGATATTAATGTAGTTCCTTTTCAACTCACAACTATAATCAAACAATGTTTTGATTACGAACCAAAGAAGAGACCACACGCCATCGATATCGTCAATGTTGATGAAAGCATCAACTAAAAATTCGTGATGTTAGCCATCTTACCTAGTATTAGACTATGCTGACATTTATTTCGTATTTTCTATATCATATTTGTAATGCCTACAAACTTTTCAGTTGTTTACGCGCGTTCCTACTCTTTGTGATAATATAACCCTTTCTTTGTAGGGATCCACCACTTTGTATCAGTGGGTTGTCAGTAGCTGACTATACAAAAAAAAAGTTCAGTTTTTATTTTGTAAAAGATAATAATCTTATTATAGACAGTATAAGATTGCCTCGCAAGTATGTGAAGACTGATATTTTTCTACAGCAGATCTTTGCGCTGTTCTTTGTGATAAAAGTTTCTGGATGTACTTTTAATTATCTAAGATTACTACGAATACCGTACTTACCTGATTATTGAAATATATTAAAAAATATATTATTGAAAATAAATACTTTTCCTAATATTATATGTTTACTTTTGATTACCCTGATAATATAATCGAACGCGGAAATGAATAGGTAATATAGTGCATAAGTTGTGATAGGCACAGTAATCAGATTGAAATCGTTAATTTGGAATTAAAAATTTATTATCAATCGTTACAAATCAAAAGCAGTATATTCATATGGGTTGGGTGTATTATATAATGCAAAACACTTTTTTACATTTTGGGATACATAAAGGATATCTGGAAGACCAAGAAGAAGACACAACCAGCAGATTTGTAGGACCTGAATCAAAAATGCAAAAAAAAAGGAAGGAATTAGTGTACAAATGAAATACGTTACATTTTAATCTTATCAATCTAGTCAATGTTCACAGCAAAAGCCAAAATCGTGTTAATTTTTCATCCGAAATTGTAACAATTTGTTTTGTCAAATGGCTTTAGTACGCTCGAGGGACTACTTTGACTTGACGTTGCAATTTGCAAGGATTAGAACTCCAACTCATTTTTCAGTTGCCTTAAAATACGATACATACGAAGAATTCACCTATCTACGTCAAATATAGTGAGCTCCAAAAATCTGATATACCTATATAGCATATTATACATCTGTTTCATATTTTCCGATTGTTTCGGTTAGAGAGACATACAATTGTAGAGCTTCTTCAACATTATTCGGTAAATTGACATCCGGCATTATTAGTCTAACCAATTCTTCAAAAACTGGTTGAACAAGGATAGGCTTTGAGGTAAACTTATTCAAACATGTCTCAATATCTTGTTCATGTATTTCTTTTTTGTAATCTTTGGTGCCATATTTCTCAGGGAGATAAAATAAACAGTTTGGCTTCCCTGGCAGAGCTTCTCTCGACTTCTGCTTTTGGATTCGGTGCACATTCCATTGTGTACGTATGCTATTCAAATCACGCTTTATAAGTGGTCCGAAGCAAAAGCGTAAACTTTCTGTATGCAATCCATTAGAATCGTTGAAAATGTTCGAATCCCTCATGTCTTTGAACAATGATATCCAGAATCCAGCACCTTGACGCCTCAGTTGAGACCAGAAGCTTTCAATTCTTCGGTTGGATGTACTTTTACCTTTGATAAAGCTTCTGTCACCTGATAATTTGTCTTCATGATAGTATCGAAAACTTTCATGAAGGCACTCAATTAGAGAATTTTTGGTGCCATGATCGGATCTTATTAGAACTGGAAGAGTTTTCAAGTCCGAAAGAGTCGCGCATCACTCGTTGGATCGAAAAATTTTCAAAGTCCGAAAGAGTCGCGCATCACTCGTTGGATCGAAAAATTTTCAAAGTCCCAATGACTCTGGCATCACTCGTTGGATCGAAAAATTTTCGAAGTCCGAGACAGTCGCGCATCACTCGTTGGATCGGAAAATTTTCAAAGTCCGAAAGAGTCGCGCATCACTCGTTGGATCGAAAAATTTTCAAAGTCCGAAAGAGTCGCGCATCACTCGTTGGATCGAAAAATTTTCAAAGTCCGAAAGAGTCGCGCATCACTCGTTGGATCGAACAATTTTCAAAGTCCGAAAGAGTCGCGCATCACTCGTTGGATCGAAAAATTTTCAAAGTCCGAAAGAGTCGCGCATCACTCGTTGGATCGAAAAATTTTCAAAGTCCGAAAGAGTCGCGCATCACTCGTTGGATCGAAAAATTTTCAAAGTCCGAAAGAGTCGCGCATCACTCGTTGGATCGAAAAATTTTCAAAGTCCGAAAGAGTCGCGCATCACTCGTTGGATCGGAAAATTTTCAAAGTCCGATAGAGTCGCGCATCACTCGTTGGATCGAAAAATTTTCAAAGTCCGAAAGAGTCGCGCATCACTCGTTGGAACGAAAAATTTTCAAAGTCCGAAAGAGTCGCGCATCACTCGTTGGATCGAAAAATTTTCAAAGTCCGAAAGAGTCGCGCATCACTCGTTGGATCGAAAAATTTTCAAAGTCCGATAGAGTCGCGCATCACTCGTTGGATCGAAAAATTTTCAAAGTCCGAAAGAGTCGCGCATCACTCGTTGGAACGAAAAATTTTCAAAGTCCGAAAGAGTCGCGCATCACTCGTTGGATCGAACAATTTTCAAAGTCCGAAAGAGTCGCGCATCACTCGTTGGATCGAAAAATTTTCAAAGTCCGAAAGAGTCGCGCATCACTCGTTGGATCGAAAAATTTTCAAAGTCCGAAAGAGTCGCGCATCACTCGTTGGATCGAAAAATTTTCAAAGTCCGAAAGAGTCGCGCATCACTCGTTGGATCGAAAAATTTTCAAAGTCCGAAAGAGTCGCGCATCACTCGTTGGATCGAAAAATTTTCAAAGTCCGATAGAGTCGCGCATCACTCGTTGGATCGAAAAATTTTCAAAGTCCCAACGATTCTCGCATGGAACTAAGTTCCAACGTACTGCCAAATTTTTCAGGTCGCGTTGCTGTTTTGTCCCATAAGGAACACGTGTTATGACCGGCCGGCTCCGACGTCCGAGCGGCACCGTTGATACTTCATGCACCGAGCGGTCTCGACCGGTCGGTCGGCACCTAGTCCTCGGGTTTCGGAACTTTCGACTTGTTTCGGCCCGTATCTCGACATTCCTTTGCGGGTTTGTTGTCGGGGCTATGGTTTCGTCCTCACCGTGTCACGAACACGCAGACAAAAATTTTTTTCGAATTTTGAAAATTTTTCGTCTGAGCGGAGATTCGCACCACAGGCGTTCGTTTCGTTCCGGTAAGAACCACTCTCACGAGTTCAAAGTTTTTCCGAGCGCTCACGTTTCGCAGGGGCGAGTTCTTCGCTCCGTCTAGAAAATATGATTCAATTTGAATCGTCGACACTACATAACCGCGGGTCGGTGTCTAAGACCGAATGGCCCTTTATGCGGTGACCAGAAAGTCTTCTCTCGCAAGTCGAGGGAAGCAGTCGAACAGAGGCATCAACTCGCCACATTCCGTGCGTATCACAGTCTGTTCGCAGACGGTACACATTGATTTCCAATCGTACTCCCGACGCTTGCAATCTAGCCGAAGGATACGAGAAGGATAATTCGAACGATTTGCACCGGGGAGTCGACAAAAATTGTCTTCACCCGAGGAAACACAAAGTCGAACAGAGCGCTCTGAGCGCTAGTACGCGTACACAAGTTGTGCGGTACCAGATATACATATTATATTAAAACGTGTGGCCGACCGGGCAAAGACTCGGCGGCATGGGGCAACACACGAAAAGAGCTACCAATAACACAAAGCTCCCTGGTTGATCCTGCCAGTAGTCATATGCTTGTCTCAAAGATTAAGCCATGCATGTCTCAGTGCAAGCCATATTAAGGTGAAACCGCGAATGGCTCATTAAATCAGTTATGGTTTCTTAGATCGTACCCACATTTACTTGGATAACTGTGGTAATTCTAGAGCTAATACATGCAAACAGAGTTCCGACCAGAGATGGGAGGAATGCTTTTATTAGATCAAAACCAATCGGTGGCGGGTTCGTCCCGTCCGCCGTTTACTTTGGTGACTCTGAATAACTTTGGGCTGATCGCACGGTCTTGGTACCGGCGACGCATCTTTCAAATGTCTGCCTTATCAACTGTCGATGGTAGGTTCTGCGCCTACCATGGTTGTAACGGGTAACGGGGAATCAGGGTTCGATTCCGGAGAGGGAGCCTGAGAAACGGCTACCACGTCCAAGGAAGGCAGCAGGCGCGCAAATTACCCACTCCCGGCACGGGGAGGTAGTGACGAAAAATAACGATACGGGACTCATCCGAGGCCCCGTAATCGGAATGAGTACACTTTAAATCCTTTAACGAGGATCAATTGGAGGGCAAGTCTGGTGCCAGCAGCCGCGGTAATTCCAGCTCCAATAGCGTATATTAAAGTTGTTGCGGTTAAAAAGCTCGTAGTTGAATCTGTGTCCCACGCTGTCGGTTCACCGCTCGCGGTGTTTAACTGGCATGATTGTGGGACGTCCTACCGGTGGGCTTAGCCTTTCGGGGCGGCCCAACTAATATCCCATCGCGGTGCTCTTCATTGAGTGTCGAGGTGGGCCGGTACGTTTACTTTGAACAAATTAGAGTGCTTAAAGCAGGCTATTTTCGCCTGAATACTGTGTGCATGGAATAATGGAATAGGACCTCGGTTCTATTTTGTTGGTTTTCGGAACCCCGAGGTAATGATTAATAGGAACAGATGGGGGCATTCGTATTGCGACGTTAGAGGTGAAATTCTTGGATCGTCGCAAGACGGACAGAAGCGAAAGCATTTGCCAAAAATGTTTTCTTTAATCAAGAACGAAAGTTAGAGGTTCGAAGGCGATCAGATACCGCCCTAGTTCTAACCATAAACGATGCCAGCTAGCGATCCGCCGAAGTTCCTCCGATGACTCGGCGGGCAGCTTCCGGGAAACCAAAGCTTTTGGGTTCCGGGGGAAGTATGGTTGCAAAGCTGAAACTTAAAGGAATTGACGGAAGGGCACCACCAGGAGTGGAGCCTGCGGCTTAATTTGACTCAACACGGGAAACCTCACCAGGCCCGGACACCGGAAGGATTGACAGATTGAGAGCTCTTTCTTGATTCGGTGGGTGGTGGTGCATGGCCGTTCTTAGTTGGTGGAGCGATTTGTCTGGTTAATTCCGATAACGAACGAGACTCTAGCCTGCTAAATAGGCGTACTTTCCGGTATCTCGAAGGCCCCCGGCTTCGGTCGGGAGGTTTTTACTACCGGCGTACAAATAAATCTTCTTAGAGGGACAGGCGGCTTCTAGCCGCACGAGATTGAGCAATAACAGGTCTGTGATGCCCTTAGATGTTCTGGGCCGCACGCGCGCTACACTGAAGGAATCAGCGTGTCTTCCCTGGCCGAAAGGCCCGGGTAACCCGCTGAACCTCCTTCGTGCTAGGGATTGGGGCTTGCAATTATTCCCCATGAACGAGGAATTCCCAGTAAGCGCGAGTCATAAGCTCGCGTTGATTACGTCCCTGCCCTTTGTACACACCGCCCGTCGCTACTACCGATTGAATGATTTAGTGAGGTCTTCGGACTGGTACGCGGCAATGCCTCGGCATTGCCGATGTTGCCGGGAAGATGACCAAACTTGATCATTTAGAGGAAGTAAAAGTCGTAACAAGGTTTCCGTAGGTGAACCTGCGGAAGGATCATTAACGTTTCGTTACTGCGAAAAAAAAAGCAGCGAATCGATGATTATTTTGGTAGATTCCACCGTGAATCTCACGCAATTATAATCCAGTCAAAAGACACACATGGCACAAGAGGTGGCGTACATTGTACGCGTGTCACGAATATCGAACTACGTAACGGCCGAAACGGCTCGTGTCGCACTCACACACGTCGACGACGAACGATCTTGCTATGTCCGTTGGAAGAGAGAGAAAATAATATAAAAAGGACATTACAACTAGTGTATCACGGTAAAATATATCGTGTGCAGCAGCCAAAAACAAACTAAGGCATAAATGGCTATGGGTAAAAAAAACACTAGAAAAATAAAAGGACATTGCTACTACGCCAACCTACGGGGGCGCAAGAACGAAAACTCTCTTTCCATTCTGGACGATAGCGATGCGGATCGTGATGCCATTCGTCGATCAGATTTGTGTGAGGTAGCGACATTGTGCGCGTTGCTGAGGCGACCAAGTGCCCGCTTCTGTTGAACGGGACGCTTGGTGTGCGTTTGAATCAACCGTTCGGTCGATCCCCCCGCTTTGTACGAGGCGTGGCGCGCGATTGATCGAACGGTTTTTTTTATGCTTTTTTTTCAAATTGTTTCTTTTCAAAGATACACATGAAGAAAAGTTACCATACTTTCACGGGGTAACCTGCTCCGGCTGGAGTTTAGCTCCACCGGGGTGACGTCGCGTTCTCCGCGGCGGAAGGTTGGCGACGAACTTTCGCCCCGTGAAATGCAATTGAGATCTTATTCCTTTTGCGTAACATTACCAAAATCCACGTGCCGTGGTTCCCCCCAGACACAAAAAATATGGCTCGATCGAATTATACGCGGCTTCCTCCTCGCACGTAAAGTGTTGTAGAGTACAAGCCGCGCTCGAGCCTTTCGGAGGGGTTCCGCGCGTCACGCGCTTGATATTGGAATCACATTCGAACTGATCGTACAAAGAAACGCTTGAAGCGAGGTGCACGAATGATCGCAAGATTCTTCGCGTCACGACGAGCCGGCGTAACAACCGAACAATTGTCAAAGTGTCTCCTCTGCCCTCCGTTTTGACTCGAGGTGCGGCCGGAGACACGATGCAAAGTGAAAAAACGATTACCCTGAACGGTGGATCACTTGGCTCGTGGGTCGATGAAGAACGCAGCTAATTGCGCGTCTACTTGTGAACTGCAGGACACATGAACATCGACATTTCGAACGCACATTGCGGTCCACGGATACATATCCCGGACCACGCCTGGCTGAGGGTCGTTACAAAACAAACTACTGCACGTGGCCCCACCTCGCAAGAGGAGCGAGGGTCGCGTGCGCAAGAATTGGGCGTTCACCGCTGTGGTCCGCGCGCGAGTCGCGCGCGAGCCCGCGGCGTCGCCTCAAACGATTTTGAGAGACTGACACGGTACGACTCGCGTCAACCGCGCAAAAGTCGGCGGGTTGGTGCATCGCGGTCGTGTGGCCGGTCGTCGCGTCCCAGCGCTAGTATAATAGTCGAGAGGAACGTCGATCCGAGCCGCGCGATACCTGCGTTGCCGCCCGTTTTGACGAACGGGTTGCCGTTAGCAAAAATTTTGGTAAGAGAAACGACCCGCGTGCCAAACGCCTCATCGTCGAATTGATGACGGTTGTGTGGCGCGCGCGTGTCGTTTGTCGGGTTGACGAGAAAAGGTGGAGTAAAAAATAAGAATATCCGCGGAGTCAGATTTTCGATGATCGTCCGTGATTTTTTTTTTATTTTGCGCTCCCCCTCTCGATCACACCCTAGTCGTCTCCGTTGAAAAACACACCACGATATGTTTTGTTCGAACGATTCTTTGACGACCTCAGAGCAGGCGAGACTACCCGCTGAATTTAAGCATATTAATAAGCGGAGGAAAAGAAACTAACCAGGATTTCCTTA